>NC_084480.1:147345673-147945673 GCF_030035675.1 Rhineura floridana | reverse complement strand
AGAAGGAGAAATAGAGTTGCGTGTCATCAGCATACTGATGACAACGCACCCCAAAACTCGGGATGACCGCACCCAGCGGCTTCATATAGATGTTGAAGAGCATGGGGGGCAGTACCGATCCCTGTGGGACTTCACAATGGAGAGTCCAGGGTGTCGAGTAATGTTCCCCAAGCACTACCCTCTGGTGATGACCCACCAAGTAGGAGCGGAGCCACTGCCAAGCAGTACCCCCAACTCCCAACTCCATGAGTCTTCCCAGAAGGATACCATGGTCGATGGTATCAAAAGCAGCTGAGAGATCAAGGAGAATCAACAGGGTCACACTCCCCCTGTCCCTCTCCCGACAGAGGTCATCATACAGGGCGACCAAGGCTGTTTCGGTACCAAAACTGGGCCTAAAACCGGATTGAAATGGATCAAGATAATCAGTGTCATCCAAGAGCCCCTGGAGCTGGCATAACTAGACAGAATTAATGGCATAACTAGACAGAAGGCCCTCTGGACAGAAGGCCCCTCGTTATGGTGGGGGAGTAGTGCTCCCCTTCGGATCGCAGAGAGGGAGCTGCCTGCCCACTTGCCGGCCCACCCCCACCCACCAGCTCGCTCACTCGCTTGTCCTCTGCCCCCGCTGGTTCCCTCGTTTGCCCTCCCCCTGCCCGCTTGCCCTCCACCTGCCTGCTCGCCCTCCACCCGCCTGCTCACTCACTCACCCTCTCCCCCCCACTTTTAGAAATACAGTTTAGGCATCCAAAGAGAGGAGAAGGGCAAAGTTACCATGGGAATGCAAGCACAGTGTTGTATTTTGTTAGTAATAGGTTTGAGTTTAAGACGTTTGTTTTGAGCAGGATCCTGTAGCTGAGGAGAGGAGCTGGGAGGAGAGGGAAAAGGGGCAGGAAGGATTACGCCAAGAATATGATTGGATGTGATCAATCAAGTTCTCAAGAATCCACAGTATCTTTGTGTAATGGATAAAAGGGGGTAGATACCAAACACAGCAAAAAAAGAGTTGAAAGTGTGAATGGAGTAAACACAAATCTTGATGGATGGGGGAGGGAGTTGGCAAACCTACGGGTTTGCAATTGGAGGAAGGCAAGGTGGGAAGGATCGTATTGTTATGCATTGCAAAGCGTCTCCCCCCATTGTTGCCAATTTAATGATTTTCCCATTAAAATTGAGTGTTTTTAGGCGCATTTCTGGTGGCAAATTTTCCTCTCTAGTGGCTAGTGGGAAAGCTAGTGGATGTCAAACGTTTTATGGTCAAAATCGGATGATTTTTACAAATACTTCAATTTCATTCTCCCACCTCTGCTTTAATGTATTTCATGAAATTAGTCAAAATCTAGCCTTTAAAAAAAAATCCCACTTTTGGATTTTTTTGGTGTTTTTCATTGTTCGCATTTCTGTTCCTATGTACAGTCTCTAAAGTGCTACTTGATTATTGTTTCATTTCTGCTGTAAGCCATGGCTACCTCTTAGATTGAAAGCATACCAGAGTAATTTACCCAACACAACACAATAAATTTTAAGTCAAATCTCCAAATCCTGTGGTGTGCTTGTTTTTTAAAGATATAAAGACAGGGAGGTTCTTGCCAATTGGCTGACTGAGAAAGAAAATGTGCAGGCAATATTTTACCCAATCAAAGTGTGATGCAGCCTAAGCACCACCAAAGGAAATGTGATAATTAGGAACTACAAGCCTCAGGAATAAATGGCCTGAGCATGCAAGGAGAGCCTCACCAATGAGGAATCTGTATTTAATAAGGTGATTCCACAATGCGTATCCTTTGTATAAACAGTATATCTTATAATCATCAGGAAGAGCCTGCACGATCAGACAAAGGCCCATCCAGTCTATCATCCTGTTATCAGAGTAGCCAACCAAACACACACACAGCATTTTTTAAACCTAAAAAAAATATCCAGGAATGTAAAACCTCCATACTTCTCTCAGGTCTGAAACACACACACAGGGCCAACTCCAGGTTTCTTGGGCCCCTGGCTATAGGGTGTCAGAGGGCCCCTTGGCCCCACCCCTTAAACCATACCCTTCCACCTTGGCTCCTCCCCTTTAAACATAAAACCTGGTTAAACTAAAACAAAGAGAACCAGTGTGGCATAGTGGTTAGAGTGTTGGACTATGACCTGGAGACCAGGGTTCGAATCCCCACACAGCCATGAAGTGCACTTGGGCTAGTCACTGCCTCTCAGCACTTGGGCCAGTCACTGCCTCTCAGCCTCAGAGGAAGGCAATGGTAAACCCCCTCTGAATACTGCTTACCATGAAAACCCTATTCATAGGGTCTCCATAAGTCGGGATCGACTCAAAGGCCGTCCATTTCCATTTTTGAAACGAAAACAAAATTTTAGTTATGATATGACAACACCTTATTTTAAAAACAAAAACAAAAAACTTTAGTATCTCATTAGGTGCCTTTTAAATACCTCTAAGTTATTCTGTTGACAAAAATTAGAGGAATAACTTACAGTGCAATCCAATACATATCTACTCAGAAGTTAATTCCATTGGATTCAATAGGACCTACTCTCAGGTAAGTGTGTATTGGATTGCAGCCTTAATCTGCAATCCTATCCACACTTACCTGCCACCCTGGGCTCCTTTGGGAGAAAGGGTGTGATATAAACTGAATAAATAAAAAAATAGACTGATTGGGACTTATATCCAAGTAGACATAGGATTGCACTGACAGAGATAGAACTTCAGACATAACTTAGATGTAAACAGAAAACGTGCATAACTTAAACAACCATCATAAATGTTACCTCTTCCCCTGCAATTTTCAGAAAATTAACAGGCAACTAAAACACGTTCCGCCCAGTTTTTTCAGTAGGGGTTGCCTCCAGACCATGAGAAAAGCACGCATGCTGGGCTAGCAAGGGGGAGGCAACCAAAGGACTTCTGCCAGATCAGAGACAGGCAATACAAGAGAGGACTTAGTAGCATCCACCTACCAACAACAACTCCAAGGAACAGTACAAGAAAATAACACCACCGCATGCAAATACAGAACTCCTCAAGTTCATCTGCACGCTACCTCCACCCGCTTCAGGAAGAAACCAGTACAAGAAGCCAGCCCCTTTCATAACTCTCTTCACCATGTAATAAAGGAACAACACAGATATTAATTTTAGAAAGTCTCAAACTCGCGTCATATGATGCCCGAGATCCAAAAGGGCAGATAGAGTTTGCGGAACCTGTTTCCCTGCTCTAGATTCTGAACAAGCTGCAGAAACCTGAATGCACCTCGGGAGAGAAATAGCAGGCAAAAAGTGTGACCGGCGGGTCAGGATTTTTTCAAAAAAATGAAAAGTATCCAAAGCGTCTCAAACTCTCGTCATATGACGCCCGAGATCCGAAAGGGCAGAAAAAGTTTGCGGAACCTGTTTCCCTGCTCTAGATTCTGAACAAGCTGCAGAAACCTGAATGCAGTTCAGGAAAGAAAAAGCAGGCAAAAAGTGTGACCCGCGGGTCAGGATTTTTTCAAAAAAATGAAAAGTATCCAAAGCATCTCAAACTCACGTCATATGATGCCCGAGATCCGAAAGGGCAGAAAAAGTTTGCGGAACCTGTTTCCCTGCTCTAGATTCTGAACAAGCTACAGAAACCTGAGTGCACCTCAAGAGAGAAAAAGAAGGCAAACAGTGTAACCCACGGGTCAGGATTTTTTCAAAAAAATGAGAAGTATCCAAAGCGTCTCAAACTCGCGTCATATGATGCCCGAGATCCGAAAGGGCAGAAAAAGTTTGCGGAACCTGTTTCCCTGCTCTAGATTCTGAACAAGCTGCAGAAACCTGAGTTCAGCTCAGGAGAGAAAAAGAAGGCAAAAAGTGTGACGGGCGGGTCAGGATTTTTTCAAACAAATGAAAAGTATCCAAAGCGTCTCAAACTCACGTCATATGATGCCCGAGATCGGAAAGGGCAGAAAAAGTTTGCGGAACCTGTTTCCCTGCTCTAGATTCTGAACAAGCTGCAGAAACCTGAGTGCACCTCAGGAGAGAAAAAGAAGGCAAAAAGTGTGACCCGCGGGTCAGGATTTTTTCAAAAAAATGAAAAGTATCCAAAGTGTCTCAAACTCGCGTCATATGATGCCCGAGATCCGAAAGGGCAGAAAAAGTTTGCGGAACCTGTTTCCCTGCTCTAGATTCTGAACAAGCTGCAGAAAACTGAGTGCAGCTCAGGAGAGAAAAAGCAGGCAAAAAGTGTGACCCGCGGGTCAGGATTTTTTCAAAAAAAGGAAAAGTATCCAAAGCGTCTCAAACTCGCGTCATATGATGCCCGAGATCCGAAAGGGCAGAAAAAGTTGGTGGAACCTGTTTCCCTGCTCTAGATTCTGAACAAGCTGCAGAAACCTGAGTGCAGCTCCGGGAAGAAAAAGCAGGCAAAAAGTGTGACCCGCGGGTCATGATTTTTTCAAAAAAATGAAAAGTATCCAAAGTGTCTCAAACTCGCGTCATATGATGCCCGAGATCCGAAAGGGCAGAAAAAGTTTGCGGAACCTGTTTCCCTGCTCTAGATTCTGAACAAGCTGCAGAAACCTGAATGCAGTTCAGGAAAGAAAAAGCAGGCAAAAAGTGTGACCCGCGGGTCAGGATTTTTTCAAAAAAATGAAAAGTATCCAAAGCATCTCAAACTCACGTCATATGATGCCCGAGATCCGAAAGGGCAGAAAAAGTTTGCGGAACCTGTTTCCCTGCTCTAGATTCTGAACAAGCTACAGAAACCTGAGTGCACCTCAAGAGAGAAAAAGAAGGCAAACAGTGTAACCCACGGGTCAGGATTTTTTCAAAAAAATGAGAAGTATCCAAAGCGTCTCAAACTCGCGTCATATGATGCCCGAGATCCGAAAGGGCAGAAAAAGTTTGCGGAACCTGTTTCCCTGCTCTAGATTCTGAACAAGATGCAGAAACCTGAGTGCAGCTCAGGAGAGAAAAAGAAGGCAAAAAGTGTGACCCGCGGGTCAGGATTTTTTCAAAAAAATGAATAGTATCCAAAGCGTCTCAAACTCGCGTCATATGATGCCCGAGATCCAAAAGGGCAGATAGAGTTTGCGGAACCTGTTTCCCTGCTCTAGATTCTGAACAAGCTGCAGAAACCTGAGTGCACCTCAGGAGAGAAATAGCAGGCAAAAAGTGTGACCGGCGGGTCAGGATATTTTCAAAAAAATGAAAAGTATCCAAAGTGTCTCAAACTCGCGTCATATGATGCCCGAGATCCGAAAGGGCAGAAAAAGTTTGCGGAACCTGTTTCCCTGCTCTAGATTCTGAACAAGCTGCAGAAAACTGAGTGCAGCTCAGGAGAGAAAAAGCAGGCAAAAAGTGTGACCCGCGGGTCAGGATTTTTTCAAAAAAAGGAAAAGTATCCAAAGCGTCTCAAACTCGCGTCATATGATGCCCGAGATCCGAAAGGGCAGAAAAAGTTGGTGGAACCTGTTTCCCTGCTCTAGATTCTGAACAAGCTGCAGAAACCTGAGTGCAGCTCCGGGAAGAAAAAGCAGGCAAAAAGTGTGACCCGCGGGTCATGATTTTTTCAAAAAAATGAAAAGTATCCAAAGTGTCTCAAACTCGCGTCATATGATGCCCGAGATCCGAAAGGGCAGAAAAAGTTTGCGGAACCTGTTTCCCTGCTCTAGATTCTGAACAAGCTGCAGAAACCTGAATGCAGTTCAGGAAAGAAAAAGCAGGCAAAAAGTGTGACCCGCGGGTCAGGATTTTTTCAAAAAAATGAAAAGTATCCAAAGCATCTCAAACTCACGTCATATGATGCCCGAGATCCGAAAGGGCAGAAAAAGTTTGCGGAACCTGTTTCCCTGCTCTAGATTCTGAACAAGCTACAGAAACCTGAGTGCACCTCAAGAGAGAAAAAGAAGGCAAACAGTGTAACCCACGGGTCAGGATTTTTTCAAAAAAATGAGAAGTATCCAAAGCGTCTCAAACTCGCGTCATATGATGCCCGAGATCCGAAAGGGCAGAAAAAGTTTGCGGAACCTGTTTCCCTGCTCTAGATTCTGAACAAGATGCAGAAACCTGAGTGCAGCTCAGGAGAGAAAAAGAAGGCAAAAAGTGTGACCCGCGGGTCAGGATTTTTTCAAAAAAATGAATAGTATCCAAAGCGTCTCAAACTCGCGTCATATGATGCCCGAGATCCAAAAGGGCAGATAGAGTTTGCGGAACCTGTTTCCCTGCTCTAGATTCTGAACAAGCTGCAGAAACCTGAGTGCACCTCAGGAGAGAAATAGCAGGCAAAAAGTGTGACCGGCGGGTCAGGATATTTTCAAAAAAATGAAAAGTATCCAAAGCGTCTCAAACTCTCGTCATATGACGCCCGAGATCCGAAAGGGCAGAAAAAATTTGCAGAACCTGTTTCCCTGCTCCAGATTCTGAACAAGCTGCAGAAACCTGAGTGCAGCTCAGGAGAGAAAAAGAAGGCAAAAAAGCGCGGGTCAGGATTTTTTCAAAAAAATGAAAAGTATCCAAAACGTCTCAAACTCGCGTCATATGATGCCCGAGATCCGAAAGGGCAGAAAAAGTTTGCGGAACCTGTTTCCCTGCTCTAGATTCTGAACAAGATGCAGAAACCTGAGTGCACCTCAGGAGAGAAAGAGCAGGCAAAAAGTGTGACGGGCGGGTCAGGATTTTTTCAAAAAAATGAAAAGTATCCAAAGCGTCTCAAACTCGCGTCATATGATGCCCGAGATCCAAAAGGGCAGAAAAAGTTTGCGGAACCTGTTTCCCTGCTCTAGATTCTGAACAAGCTGCAGAAACCTGAGTGCAGCTCAGGAGAGAAAAAGCAGGCAAGAAGTGTGACCCGCGGGTCAGGATTTTTTCAAAAAAATGAAAAGTATCCAAAGCGTCTCAAACTCGCGTCATATGATGCCCGAGATCAGAAACGGCAGAAAAAGTTTGCGGAACCTGTTTCCCTGCTCTAGATTCTGAACAAGATGCAGAAACCTGAGTGCAGCTCAGGAGAGAAAAAGAAGGCAAAAAGTGTGACCGGCGGGTCAGGATTTTTTCAAAAAAATGAAAAGTATCCAAAGCGTCTCAAACTCGCGTCATATGATGCCCGAGATCCGAAAGGGCAGAAAAAGTTTGCGGAACCTGTTTCCCTGCTCTAGATTCTGAACAAGCTACAGAAACCTGAGTGCACCTCAGGAGAGAAAAAGAAGGCAAAAAGTGTGACCCACGGGTCAGGATTTTTTCAAAAAAATGAAAAGTATCCAAAGCGTCTCAAATTCGCGTCATATGATGCCCAAGATCCGAAAGGGCAGAAAAAGTTTGCGGAACCTGTTTCCCTGCTCTAGATTTTGAACAAGCTGCAGAAACTTGATTGCAGTTCAGGAGAGAAAAAGCATGCAAAAAGTGTGACTCGCGGGTCAGGATTTTTTCAAAAAAATGAAAAGTATCCAAAGCATCTCAAACTCGTGTCATATGATGCCCGAGATCCGAAAGGGCAGAAAAAGTTTGCGGAACCTGTTTCCCTGCTCTAGATTCTGAACAAGCTGCAGAAACCTGAGTGCACCTCAGGACAGAAATAGCAGGCAAAAAGTGTGACCGGCGGGTCAGGATTTTTTCAAAAAAATGAAAAGTGCCCAAAGTGTCTCAAACTCACATTATATCATGCCCAAGATCCGAAAGGGCAGAAAAAGTGTGCGGAACTTGTCTCCCTGCTCTAGATTCTGAACAATCTGCAGAAACCTGAGTGCAGCTCGGGAGAGAAAAAGAAGGCATGCGCATCAGGATTTTTTCAAAAAACTGAAAATTTTCCAATGTGTCTCAAACTCACATCATGTGATGCCCGAGATCCAAAAGGGCAGAAAAAGTGTGCGGAACTTGTCTCCCTGCTCTAGATTCTGAACAATCTACAGAAACCTGAGTGCAGCTCAGGAGAGAAAAAGAAGGCCAAAACTGTGACCCGCGGGTCAGGATTTTTTCAAAAAAATGAAAAGTTTCTAAAGTGTCTCAAACTCGCGTCATATGATCCCCGAGATCCGAAAGGGCAGGAAAAGTTTGCGGAACCTGTTTCCCTGCTCTAGATTCTGAACAAGCTGCAGAAACCTGAGTGCAGCTCAGGAGAGAAAAAGAAGGCAAAAAGTGTGACGGGCGGGTCAGGATTTTTTCAAAAAAATGAGTAGTATCCAAAGCGTCTCAAACTCGCGTCATATGATGCCCGAGATCCAAAAGGGCAGACAGAGTTTGCGGAACCTGTTTCCCTGCTCTAGATTCTGAACAAGCTGTAGAAACCTGAGTGCACCTCAGGAGAGAAAAAGAAGGCAAAAAGTGTGACCCGCGGGTCAGGATTTTTTCAAAAAAATGAAAAGTATCCAAAGCGTCTCAAACTCGTGTCATATGATGCCCGAGATCCGAAAGGGCAGAAAAAGTTTGCGGAACCTGTTTCCCAGCTCTAGATTCTGAACAAGCTGCAGAAACCTGAGTGCAGCTCAGGAAAGAAAAAGCAGGCAAAAAGTGTGACCCGCGGGTCAGGATTTTTTCAAAAAAATGAAAAGTATCCAAAGCGTCTCAAACTCGCGTCATATGATGCCCGAGATCCGAAAGGGCAGAAAAAGTTTGCGGAACCTGTTTCCCTGCTCTAGATTCTGAACAAGCTGCAGAAACTTGATTGCAGCTCAGGAGAGAAAAAGCATGCAAAAAGTGTGACCCGCGGGTCAGGATTTTTTCAAAAAAATGAAAAGTATCCAAAGTGTCTCAAACTCGCGTCATATGATGCCCGAGATCCGAAAGGGCAGAAAAAGTTTGCGGAACCTGTTTCCCTGCTCTAGATTCTGAACAAGCTGCAGAAACCTGAATGCAGTTCAGGAAAGAAAAAGCAGGCAAAAACTGTGACCCGCGGGTCAGGATTTTTTCAAAAAAATGAAAAGTATCCAAAGCGTCTCAAACTCACGTCATATGATGCCCGAGATCCGAAAGGGCAGAAAAAGTTTGCGGAACCTGTTTCCCTGCTCTAGATTCTGAACAAGCTGCAGAAACCTGAGTGCACCTCAGGACAGAAATAGCAGGCAAAAAGTGTGACCGGCGGGTCAGGATTTTTTCAAAAAAATGAAAAGTGCCCAAAGTGTCTCAAACTCACATTATATCATGCCCAAGATCCGAAAGGGCAGAAAAAGTGTGCGGAACTTGTCTCCCTGCTCTAGATTCTGAACAATCTGCAGAAACCTGAGTGCAGCTCGGGAGAGAAAAAGAAGGCATGCGCATCAGGATTTTTTCAAAAAACTGAAAATTTTCCAATGTGTCTCAAACTCACATCATGTGATGCCCGAGATCCAAAAGGGCAGAAAAAGTGTGCGGAACTTGTCTCCCTGCTCTAGATTCTGAACAATCTACAGAAACCTGAGTGCAGCTCAGGAGAGAAAAAGAAGGCCAAAACTGTGACCCGCGGGTCAGAATTTTTTCAAAAAAATGAAAAGTTTCTAAAGTGTCTCAAACTCGCGTCATATGATCCCCGAGATCCGAAAGGGCAGGAAAACTTTGCGGAACCTGTTTCCCTGCTCTAGATTCTGAACAAGCTGCAGAAACCTGAGTGCAGCTCAGGAGAGAAAAAGAAGGCAAAAAGTGTGACCCGCGGGTCAGGATTTTTTCAAAAAAATGAGTAGTATCCAAAGCGTCTCAAACTCGCGTCATATGATGCCCGAGATCCAAAAGGGCAGACAGAGTTTGCGGAACCTGTTTCCCTGCTCTAGATTCTGAACAAGCTGCAGAAACCTGAGTGCACCTCAGGACAGAAATAGCAGGCAAAAAGTGTGACCGGCGGGTCACGATTTTTTCAAAAAAATGAAAAGTATCCAAAGCGTCTCAAACTCGCGTCATATGATGCCCGAGATCCGAAAGGGCAGAAAAAGTTTGCGGAACCTGTTTCCCTGCTCTAGATTTGGAACAAGCTGCAGAAACCTGACTGCAGCTCAGGAAAGAAAAAGCAGGCAAAAAGTGTGACCCGCGGGTCAGGATTTTTTCAAAAAAATGAAAAGTATCCAAACCGTTTCAAACTCGCGTCATATGATGCCCAAGATCCGAAAGGGCAGAAAAAGTTTGCGGAACCTGTTTCCCTGCTCTAGATTCTGAACAAGCTGCAGAAACCTGAGTGCAGCTCAGGAGAGAAAAAGAGGGCAAAAAAGCGCGGGTCAGGATTTTTTCAAAAAAATGAAAAGTATCCAAAGCGTCTCAAACTCGCGTCATATGATGCCCGAGATCCGAAAGGGCAGAAAAAGTTTGCGGAACCTGTTTCCCTGCTCTAGATTCTGAACAAGCTGCAGAAACCTGAGTGCAGCTCAGGAGAGAAAAAGCATGCAAAAAGTGTGACCCGCGGGTCAGGATTTTTTCAAAAAAATGAAAAGTATCCAAAGCGTCTCAAACTCGCATCATATGATGCCCGAGATCCAAAAGGGCAGAAAAAGTTTGCGGAACTTGTTTCCCAGCTCTAGATTCTGAACAAGATGCAGAAACCTGAGTGCAGCTCAGGGAAGAAAAAGCAGGCAAAAAGTGTGACCTGCGGGTCAGGATTTTTTCAAAAAAATGAAAAGTATCCAAAGCGTCTCAAACTCGCGTCATATGATGCCCGAGATCCGAAAGGGCAGAAAAAGTTTGCGGAACCTGTTTCCCTGCTCTAGATTCTGAACAAGCTGCAGAAACCTGAGTGCAGCTCAGGAGAGAAAAAGCATGCAAAAAGTGTGACCCGCGGGTCAGGATTTTTTCAAAAAAATGAAAAGTATGCAAAGCGTCTCAAACTCGCGTCATATGATGCCCGAGATCCAAAAGGGCAGAAAAAGTTTGCGGAACCTGTTTCCCAGCTCTAGATTCTGAACAAGATGCAGAAACCTGAGTGCAGCTCAGGGAAGAAAAAGCAGGCAAAAAGTGTGACCCGCGGGTCAGGATTTTTTCAAACAAATGAAAAGTATCCAAGGCGTCTCAAACTCGCGTCATATGATGCCCGAGATCCGAAAGGGCAGAAAAAGTTGGTGGAACCTGTTTCCCTGCTCTAGATTCTGAACAAGCTGCAGAAACCTGAGTGCAGCTCCGGGAAGAAAAAGCAGGCAAAAACTATGACCCGCGGATCATGATTTTTTCAAAAAAATGAAAAGTATCCAAAGCGTCTCAAACTCGCGTCATATGATGCCCGAGATCCGAAAGGGCAGAAAAAGTTTGCGGAACCTGTTTCCCTGCTCTAGATTCTGAACAAGCTGCAGAAACCTGAGTGCAGCTCAGGAGAGAAAAAGCATGCAAAAAGTGTCGCGGGTCAGGATTTTTTCAAAAAAATGAAAAGTATCCAAAGCGTCTCAAACTCGCGTCATATGATGCCCGAGATCCAAAAGGGCAGAAAAAGTTTGCGGAACCTGTTTCCCAGCTCTAGATTCTGAACAAGCTGCAGAAACCTGAGTGCACCTCAGGAGAGAAAAAGAAGGCAAAAACTGTGACCCGCGGGTCAGGATTTTTTCAAAAAATGGAAAAGTATCCAAAGCGTCTCAAACTCGCGTCATATGATGCCCGAGATCCAAAAGGGCAGAAAAAGTTTGCGGAACCTGTTTCCCTGCTCTAGATTCTGAACAAGATGCAGAAACCTGAGTGCAGCTCAGGGAAGAAAAAGCAGGCAAAAAGTGTGACGGGCGGGTCAGGATTTTTTCAAAAAAATGAAAAGTATCCAAAGCGTCTCAAACTCGCGTCATATGATGCCCGAGATCCGAAAGGGCAGAAAAAGTTGGTGGAACCTGTTTCCCAGCTCTAGATTCTGAACAAGCTGCAGAAACCTGAGTGCAGCTCAGGAAAGAAAAAGCAGGCAAAAAGTGTGACCCGCGGGTCAGGATTTTTTCAAAAAAATGAAAAGTATCCAAAGCGTCTCAAACTCGCGTCATATGATGCCCGAGATCCGAAAGGGCAGAAAAAGTTTGCGGAACCTGTTTCCCTGCTCTAGATTCTGAACAAGCTGCAGAAACTTGATTGCAGCTCAGGAGAGAAAAAGCATGCAAAAAGTGTGACCCGCAGGTCAGGATTTTTTCAAAAAAATGAAAAGTATCCAAAGTGTCTCAAACTCGCGTCATATGATGCCCGAGATCCGAAAGGGCAGAAAAAGTTTGCGGAACCTGTTTCCCTGCTCTAGATTCTGAACAAGCTGCAGAAACCTGAATGCAGTTCAGGAAAGAAAAAGCAGGCAAAAACTGTGACCCGCGGGTCAGGATTTTTTCAAAAAAATGAAAAGTATCCAAAGCGTCTCAAACTCACGTCATATGATGCCCGAGATCCGAAAGGGCAGAAAAAGTTTGCGGAACCTGTTTCCCTGCTCTAGATTCTGAACAAGCTGCAGAAACCTGAGTGCACCTCAGGACAGAAATAGCAGGCAAAAAGTGTGACCGGCGGGTCAGGATTTTTTCAAAAAAATGAAAAGTGCCCAAAGTGTCTCAAACTCACATTATATCATGCCCAAGATCCGAAAGGGCAGAAAAAGTGTGCGGAACTTGTCTCCCTGCTCTAGATTCTGAACAATCTGCAGAAACCTGAGTGCAGCTCGGGAGAGAAAAAGAAGGCATGCGCATCAGGATTTTTTCAAAAAACTGAAAATTTTCCAATGTGTCTCAAACTCACATCATGTGATGCCCGAGATCCAAAAGGGCAGAAAAAGTGTGCGGAACTTGTCTCCCTGCTCTAGATTCTGAACAATCTACAGAAACCTGAGTGCAGCTCAGGAGAGAAAAAGAAGGCCAAAACTGTGACCCGCGGGTCAGAATTTTTTCAAAAAAATGAAAAGTTTCTAAAGTGTCTCAAACTCACGTCATATGATCCCCGAGATCCGAAAGGGCAGGAAAACTTTGCGGAACCTGTTTCCCTGCTCTAGATTCTGAACAAGCTGCAGAAACCTGAGTGCAGCTCAGGAGAGAAAAAGAAGGCAAAAAGTGTGACCCGCGGTCAGGATTTTTTCAAAAAAATGAGTAGTATCCAAAGCGTCTCAAACTCGCGTCATATGATGCCCGAGATCCAAAAGGGCAGACAGAGTTTGCGGAACCTGTTTCCCTGCTCTAGATTCTGAACAAGCTGCAGAAACCTGAGTGCACCTCAGGACAGAAATAGCAGGCAAAAAGTGTGACCGGCGGGTCACGATTTTTTCAAAAAAATGAAAAGTATCCAAAGCGTCTCAAACTCGCGTCATATGATGCCCGAGATCCGAAAGGGCAGAAAAAGTTTGCGGAACCTGTTTCCCTGCTCTAGATTTGGAACAAGCTGCAGAAACCTGACTGCAGCTCAGGAAAGAAAAAGCAGGCAAAAAGTGTGACCCGCGGGTCAGGATTTTTTCAAAAAAATGAAAAGTATCCAAACCGTTTCAAACTCGCGTCATATGATGCCCGAGATCTGAAAGGGCAGAAAAAGTTTGCGGAACCTGTTTCCCTGCTCTAGATTCTGAACAAGCTGCAGAAACCTGAGTGCACCTCAGGAGAGAAAAAGAAGGCAAAAAAGCGCGGGTCAGGATTTTTTCAAAAAAATGAAAAGTATCCAAAGCGTCTCAAACTCGCGTCATATGATGCCCGAGATCCGAAAGGGCAGAAAAAGTTTGCGGAACCTGTTTCCCTGCTCTAGATTCTGAACAAGCTGCAGAAACCTGAGTGCAGCTCAGGAGAGAAAAAGCATGCAAAAAGTGTGACCCGCGGGTCAGGATTTTTTCAAAAAAATGAAAAGTATCCAAAGCGTCTCAAACTCGCATCATATGATGCCCGAGATCCAAAAGGGCAGAAAAAGTTTGCGGAACCTGTTTCCCAGCTCTAGATTCTGAACAAGATGCAGAAACCTGAGTGCAGCTCAGGGAAGAAAAAGCAGGCAAAAAGTGTGACCTGCGGGTCAGGATTTTTTCAAAAAAATGAAAAGTATCCAAAGCGTCTCAAACTCGCGTCATATGATGCCCGACATCCGAAAGGGCAGAAAAAGTTGGTGGAACCTGTTTCCCTGCTCTAGATTCTGAACAAGCTGCAGAAACCTGAGTGCAGCTCCGGGAAGAAAAAGCAGGCAAAAACTATGACCCGCGGGTCAGGATTTTTTCAAAAAAAGGAAAAGTATCCAAAGCGTCTCAAACTCGCGTCATATGATGCCCGAGATCCGAAAGGGCAGAAAAAGTTGGTGGAACCTGTTTCCCTGCTCTAGATTCTGAACAAGCTGCAGAAACCTGAGTGCAGCTCCGGGAAGAAAAAGCAGGCAAAAACTATGACCCGCGGGTCAGGATTTTTTCAAAAAAAGGAAAAGTATCCAAAGCATCTCAAACTCGCGTCATATGATGCCCGAGATCCGAAAGGGCAGAAAAAGTTGGTGGAACCTGTTTCCCTGCTCTAGATTCTGAACAAGCTGCAGAAACCTGAGTGCAGCTCCGGGAAGAAAAAGAAGGCAAAAAGTGTGACCCGCGGGTCAGGATTTTTTCAAAAAAATGAAAAGTATCCAAAGCGTCTCAAACTCGTGTCATATGATGCCCGAGATCCGAAAGGGCAGAAAAAGTTTGCGGAACCTGTTTCCCAGCTCTAGATACTGAACAAGCTGCAGAAACCTGAGTGCAGCTCAGGAAAGAAAAAGCAGGCAAAAAGTGTGACCCGCGGGTCAGGATTTTTTCAAAAAAATGAAAAGTATCCAAAGCGTCTCAAACTCGCGTCATATGATGCCCGAGATCCGAAAGGGCAGAAAAAGTTTGCGGAACCTGTTTCCCTGCTCTAGATTCTGAACAAGCTGCAGAAACTTGATTGCAGCTCAGGAGAGAAAAAGCATGCAAAAAGTGTGACCCGCGGGTCAGGATTTTTTCAAAAAAATGAAAAGTATCCAAAGCGTCTCAAACTCACGTCATATGATGCCCGAGATCCGAAAGGGCAGAAAAAGTTTGCGGAACCTGTTTCCCTGCTCTAGATTCTGAACAAGCTGCAGAAACCTGAGTGCACCTCAGGAGAGAAAAAGAAGGCAAAAAAGCGCGGGTCAGGATTTTTTCAAAAAAATGAAAAGTATCCAAAGCGTCTCAAACTCTCGTCATATGACGCCCGAGATCCGAAAGGGCAGAAAAAGTTTGCGGAACCTGTTTCCCTGCTCTAGATTCTGAACAAGATGCAGAAACCTGAGTGCAGCTCAGGAGAGAAAAAGAAGGCAAAAAGTGTGACCGGTGGGTCAGGATTTTTTCAAAAAAATGAAAAGTATCCAAAGCGTCTCAAACTCGCGTCATATGATGCCCGAGATCCGAAAGGGCAGAAAAAGTTTGCGGAACCTGTTTCCCTGCTCTAGATTCTGAACAAGCTACAGAAACCTGAGTGCACCTCAGGAGAGAAAAAGAAGGCAAAAAGTGTGACCCACGGGTCAGGATTTTTTCAAAAAAATGAAAAGTATCCAAAGCGTCTCAAACTCGCGTCATATGATGCCCAAGATCCGAAAGGGCAGAAAAAGTTTGCGGAACCTGTTTCCCTGCTCTAGATTTTGAACAAGCTGCAGAAACTTGATTGCAGTTCAGGAGAGAAAAAGCATGCAAAAAGTGTGACTCGCGGGTCAGGATTTTTTCAAAAAAATGAAAAGTATCCAAAGCATCTCAAACTCGTGTCATATGATGCCCGAGATCCGAAAGGGCAGAAAAAGTTTGCGGAACCTGTTTCCCTGCTCTAGATTCTGAACAAGCTGCAGAAACCTGAGTGCACCTCAGGACAGAAATAGCAGGCAAAAAGTGTGACCGGCGGGTCAGGATTTTTTCAAAAAAATGAAAAGTGCCCAAAGTGTCTCAAACTCACATTATATCATGCCCAAGATCCGAAAGGGCAGAAAAAGTGTGCGGAACTTGTCTCCCTGCTCTAGATTCTGAACAAACTGCAGAAACCTGAGTGCAGCTCGGGAGAGAAAAAGAAGGCATGCGCATCAGGATTTTTTCAAAAAACTGAAAATTTTCCAATGTGTCTCAAACTCACATCATGTGATGCCCGAGATCCAAAAGGGCAGAAAAAGTGTGCGGAACTTGTCTCCCTGCTCTAGATTCTGAACAATCTACAGAAACGTGAGTGCAGCTCAGGAGAGAAAAAGAAGGCCAAAACTGTGACCCGCGGGTCAGAATTTTTTCAAAAAAATGAAAAGTTTCTAAAGTGTCTCAAACTCGCGTCATATGATCCCCGAGATCCGAAAGGGCAGGAAAACTTTGCGGAACCTGTTTCCCTGCTCTAGATTCTGAACAAGCTGCAGAAACCTGAGTGCAGCTCAGGAGAGAAAAAGAAGGCAAAAAGTGTGACCCGCGGGTCAGGATTTTTTCAAAAAAATGAGTAGTATCCAAAGCGTCTCAAACTCGCGTCATATGATGCCCGAGATCCAAAAGGGCAGACAGAGTTTGCGGAACCTGTTTCCCTGCTCTAGATTCTGAACAAGCTGCAGAAACCTGAGTGCACCTCAGGACAGAAATAGCAGGCAAAAAGTGTGACCGGCGGGTCACGATTTTTTCAAAAAAATGAAAAGTATCCAAAGCGTCTCAAACTCGCGTCATATGATGCCCGAGATCCGAAAGGGCAGAAAAAGTTTGCGGAACCTGTTTCCCTGCTCTAGATTTGGAACAAGCTGCAGAAACCTGACTGCAGCTCAGGAAAGAAAAAGCAGGCAAAAAGTGTGACCCGCGGGTCAGGATTTTTTCAAAAAAATGAAAAGTATACAAACCGTTTCAAACTCGCGTCATATGATGCCCGAGATCTGAAAGGGCAGAAAAAGTTTGCGGAACCTGTTTCCCTGCTCTAGATTCTGAACAAGCTGCAGAAACCTGAGTGCACCTCAGGAGAGAAAAAGAAGGCAAAAAAGCGCGGGTCAGGATTTTTTCAAAAAATGAAAAGTATCCAAAGCGTCTCAAACTCGCGTCATATGATGCCCGAGATCCAAAAGGGCAGAAAAAGTTTGCGGAACCTGTTTCCCTGCTCTAGATTCTGAACAAGATGCAGAAACCTGAGTGCAGCTCAGGGAAGAAAAAGCAGGCAAAAAGTGTGACCCGCGGGTCAGGATTTTTTCAAAAAAATGAAAAGTATCCAAAGCGTCTCAAACTCGCGTCATATGATGCCCGAGATCCGAAAGGGCAGAAAAAGTTGGTGGAACCTGTTTCCCTGCTCTAGATTCTGAACAAGCTGCAGAAACCTGATTGCAGCTCCGGGAAGAAAAAGCAGGCAAAAACTATGACACGCGGGTCATGATTTTTTCAAAAAAATGAAAAGTATCCAAAGCGTCTCAAACTCGCGTCATATGATGCCCGAGATCCGAAAGGGCAGAAAAAGTTTGCGGAACCTGTTTCCCTGCTCTAGATTCTGAACAAGCTGCAGAAACCTGAGTGCACCTCAGGAGAGAAAAAGAAGGCAAAAAGTGTGACCCGCGGGTCAGGATTTTTTCAAAAAAATGAAAAGTATCCAAAGCGTCTCAAACTCGTGTCATATGATGCCCGAGATCCGAAAGGGCAGAAAAAGTTTGCGGAACCTGTTTCCCAGCTCTAGATTCTGAACAAGCTGCAGAAACCTGAGTGCAGCTCAGGAAAGAAAAAGCAGGCAAAAAGTGTGACCCGCGGGTCAGGATTTTTTCAAAAAAATGAAAAGTATCCAAAGCGTCTCAAACTCGCGTCATATGATGCCCGAGATCCGAAAGGGCAGAAAAAGTTTGCGGAACCTGTTTCCCTGCTCTAGATTCTGAACAAGCTGCAGAAACTTGATTGCAGCTCAGGAGAGAAAAAGCATGCAAAAAGTGTGACCCGCAGGTCAGGATTTTTTCAAAAAAATGAAAAGTATCCAAAGTGTCTCAAACTCGCGTCATATGATGCCCGAGATCCGAAAGGGCAGAAAAAGTTTGCGGAACCTGTTTCCCTGCTCTAGATTCTGAACAAGCTGCAGAAACCTGAATGCAGTTCAGGAAAGAAAAAGCAGGCAAAAACTGTGACCCGCGGGTCAGGATTTTTTCAAAAAAATGAAAAGTATCCAAAGCGTCTCAAACTCACGTCATATGATGCCCGAGATCCGAAAGGGCAGAAAAAGTTTGCGGAACCTGTTTCCCTGCTCTAGATTCTGAACAAGCTGCAGAAACCTGAGTGCACCTCAGGACAGAAATAGCAGGCAAAAAGTGTGACCGGCGGGTCAGGATTTTTTCAAAAAAATGAAAAGTGCCCAAAGTGTCTCAAACTCACATTATATCATGCCCAAGATCCGAAAGGGCAGAAAAAGTGTGCGGAACTTGTCTCCCTGCTCTAGATTCTGAACAATCTGCAGAAACCTGAGTGCAGCTCGGGAGAGAAAAAGAAGGCATGCGCATCAGGATTTTTTCAAAAAACTGAAAATTTTCCAATGTGTCTCAAACTCACATCATGTGATGCCCGAGATCCAAAAGGGCAGAAAAAGTGTGCGGAACTTGTCTCCCTGCTCTAGATTCTGAACAATCTACAGAAACCTGAGTGCAGCTCAGGAGAGAAAAAGAAGGCCAAAACTGTGACCCGCGGGTCAGAATTTTTTCAAAAAAATGAAAAGTTTCTAAAGTGTCTCAAACTCACGTCATATGATCCCCGAGATCCGAAAGGGCAGGAAAACTTTGCGGAACCTGTTTCCCTGCTCTAGATTCTGAACAAGCTGCAGAAACCTGAGTGCAGCTCAGGAGAGAAAAAGAAGGCAAAAAGTGTGACCCGCGGGTCAGGATTTTTTCAAAAAAATGAGTAGTATCCAAAGCGTCTCAAACTCGCGTCATATGATGCCCGAGATCCAAAAGGGCAGACAGAGTTTGCGGAACCTGTTTCCCTGCTCTAGATTCTGAACAAGCTGCAGAAACCTGAGTGCACCTCAGGACAGAAACAGCAGGCAAAAAGTGTGACCGGCGGGTCACGATTTTTTCAAAAAAATGAAAAGTATCCAAAGCGTCTCAAACTCGCGTCATATGATGCCCGAGATCCGAAAGGGCAGAAAAAGTTTGCGGAACCTGCTTCCCTGCTCTAGATTTGGAACAAGCTGCAGAAACCTGACTGCAGCTCAGGAAAGAAAAAGCAGGCAAAAAGTGTGACCCGCGGGTCAGGATTTTTTCAAAAAAATGAAAAGTATCCAAACCGTTTCAAACTCGCGTCATATGATGCCCGAGATCTGAAAGGGCAGAAAAAGTTTGCGGAACCTGTTTCCCTGCTCTAGATTCTGAACAAGCTGCAGAAACCTGAGTGCACCTCAGGAGAGAAAAAGAAGGCAAAAAAGCGCGGGTCAGGATTTTTTCAAAAAAATGAAAAGTATCCAAAGCGTCTCAAACTCGCGTCATATGATGCCCGAGATCCGAAAGGGCAGAAAAAGTTTGCGGAACCTGTTTCCCTGCTCTAGATTCTGAACAAGCTGCAGAAACCTGAGTGCAGCTCAGGAGAGAAAAAGCATGCAAAAAGTGTGACCCGCGGGTCAGGATTTTTTCAAAAAAATGAAAAGTATCCAAAGCGTCTCAAACTCGCATCATATGATGCCCGAGATCCAAAAGGGCAGAAAAAGTTTGCGGAACCTGTTTCCCAGCTCTAGATTCTGAACAAGATGCAGAAACCTGAGTGCATCTCAGGGAAGAAAAAGCAGGCAAAAAGTGTGACCTGCGGGTCAGGATTTTTTCAAAAAAATGAAAAGTATCCAAAGCGTCTCAAACTCGCGTCATATGATGCCCGACATCCGAAAGGGCAGAAAAAGTTGGTGGAACCTGTTTCCCTGCTCTAGATTCTGAACAAGCTGCAGAAACCTGAGTGCAGCTCCGGGAAGAAAAAGCAGGCAAAAACTATGACGCGCGGGTCAGGATTTTTTCAAAAAAAGGAAAAGTATCCAAAGCATCTCAAACTCGCGTCATATGATGCCCGAGATCCGAAAGGGCAGAAAAAGTTGGTGGAACCTGTTTCCCTGCTCTAGATTCTGAACAAGCTGCAGAAACCTGAGTGCAGCTCCGGGAAGAAAAAGCAGGCAAAAAGTGTGACCCGCGGGTCAGGATTTTTTCAAAAAAATGAAAAGTATCCAAAGCGTCTCAAACTCGTGTCATATGATGCCCGAGATCCGAAAGGGCAGAAGAAGTTTGCGGAACCTGTTTCCCAGCTCTAGATTCTGAACAAGCTGCAGAAACCTGAGTGCAGCTCAGGAAAGAAAAAGCAGGCAAAAAGTGTGACCCGCGGGTCAGGATTTTTTCAAAAAAATGAAAAGTATCCAAAGCGTCTCAAACTCGCGTCATATGATGCCCGAGATCCGAAAGGGCAGAAAAAGTTTGCGGAACCTGTTTCCCTGCTCTAGATTCTGAACAAGCTGCAGAAACTTGATTGCAGCTCAGGAGAGAAAAAGCATGCAAAAAGTGTGACCCGCGGGTCAGGATTTTTTCAAAAAAATGAAAAGTATCCAAAGCGTCTCAAACTCACGTCATATGATGCCCGAGATCCGAAAGGGCAGAAAAAGTTTGCGGAACCTGTTTCCCTGCTCTAGATTCTGAACAAGCTGCAGAAACCTGAGTGCACCTCAGGAGAGAAAAAGAAGGCAAAAAAGCGCGGGTCAGGATTTTTTCAAAAAAATGAAAAGTATCCAAAGCGTCTCAAACTCTCGTCATATGACGCCCGAGATTCGAAAGGGCAGAAAAAGTTTGCGGAACCTGTTTCCCTGCTCTAGATTCTGAACAAGATGCAGAAACCTGAGTGCAGCTCAGGAGAGAAAAAGAAGGCAAAAAGTGTGACCGGTGGGTCAGGATTTTTTCAAAAAAATGAAAAGTATCCAAAGCGTCTCAAACTCGCGTCATATGATGCCCGAGATCCGAAAGGGCAGAAAAAGTTTGCGGAACCTGTTTCCCTGCTCTAGATTCTGAACAAGCTACAGAAACCTGAGTGCACCTCAGTAGAGAAAAAGAAGGCAAAAAGTGTGACCCACGGGTCAGGATTTTTTCAAAAAAATGAAAAGTATCCAAAGTGTCTCAAACTCGCGTCATATGATGCCCGAGATCCGAAAGGGCAGAAAAAGTTTGCGGAACCTGTTTCCCTGCTCTAGATTCTGAACAAGCTGCAGAAACCTGAATGCAGTTCAGGAAAGAAAAAGCAGGCAAAAACTGTGACCCGCGGGTCAGGATTTTTTCAAAAAAATGAAAAGTATCCAAAGCGTCTCAAACTCACGTCATATGATGCCCGAGATCCGAAAGGGCAGAAAAAGTTTGCGGAACCTGTTTCCCTGCTCTAGATTCTGAACAAGCTGCAGAAACCTGAGTGCACCTCAGGACAGAAATAGCAGGCAAAAAGTGTGACCGGCGGGTCAGGATTTTTTCAAAAAAATGAAAAGTGCCCAAAGTGTCTCAAACTCACATTATATCATGCCCAAGATCCGAAAGGGCAGAAAAAGTGTGCGGAACTTGTCTCCCTGCTCTAGATTCTGAACAATCTGCAGAAACCTGAGTGCAGCTCGGGAGAGAAAAAGAAGGCATGCGCATCAGGATTTTTTCAAAAAACTGAAAATTTTCCAATGTGTCTCAAACTCACATCATGTGATGCCCGAGATCCAAAAGGGCAGAAAAAGTGTGCGGAACTTGTCTCCCTGCTCTAGATTCTGAACAATCTACAGAAACCTGAGTGCAGCTCAGGAGAGAAAAAGAAGGCCAAAACTGTGACCCGCGGGTCAGAATTTTTTCAAAAAAATGAAAAGTTTCTAAAGTGTCTCAAACTCACGTCATATGATCCCCGAGATCCGAAAGGGCAGGAAAACTTTGCGGAACCTGTTTCCCTGCTCTAGATTCTGAACAAGCTGCAGAAACCTGAGTGCAGCTCAGGAGAGAAAAAGAAGGCAAAAAGTGTGACGGGCGGGTCAGGATTTTTTCAAAAAAATGAGTAGTATCCAAAGCGTCTCAAACTCGCGTCATATGATGCCCGAGATCCAAAAGGGCAGACAGAGTTTGCGGAACCTGTTTCCCTGCTCTAGATTCTGAACAAGCTGCAGAAACCTGAGTGCACCTCAGGACAGAAATAGCAGGCAAAAAGTGTGACCGGCGGGTCACGATTTTTTCAAAAAAATGAAAAGTATCCAAAGCGTCTCAAACTCGCGTCATATGATGCCCGAGATCCGAAAGGGCAGAAAAAGTTTGCGGAACCTGTTTCCCTGCTCTAGATTTGGAACAAGCTGCAGAAACCTGACTGCAGCTCAGGAAAGAAAAAGCAGGCAAAAAGTGTGACCCGCGGGTCAGGATTTTTTCAAAAAAATGAAAAGTATCCAAACCGTTTCAAACTCGCGTCATATGATGCCCGAGATCTGAAAGGGCAGAAAAAGTTTGCGGAACCTGTTTCCCTGCTCTAGATTCTGAACAAGCTGCAGAAACCTGAGTGCACCTCAGGAGAGAAAAAGAAGGCAAAAAAGCGCGGGTCAGGATTTTTTCAAAAAAATGAAAAGTATCCAAAGCGTCTCAAACTCGCGTCATATGATGCCCGAGATCCGAAAGGGCAGAAAAAGTTTGCGGAACCTGTTTCCCTGCTCTAGATTCTGAACAAGCTGCAGAAACCTGAGTGCAGCTCAGGAGAGAAAAAGCATGCAAAAAGTGTGACCCGCGGGTCAGGATTTTTTCAAAAAAATGAAAAGTATCCAAAGCGTCTCAAACTCGCATCATATGATGCCCGAGATCCAAAAGGGCAGAAAAAGTTTGCGGAACCTGTTTCCCAGCTCTAGATTCTGAACAAGATGCAGAAACCTGAGTGCAGCTCAGGGAAGAAAAAGCAGGCAAAAAGTGTGACCTGCGGGTCAGGATTTTTTCAAAAAAATGAAAAGTATCCAAAGCGTCTCAAACTCGCGTCATATGATGCCCGACATCCGAAAGGGCAGAAAAAGTTGGTGGAACCTGTTTCCCTGCTCTAGATTCTGAACAAGCTGCAGAAACCTGAGTGCAGCTCCGGGAAGAAAAAGCAGGCAAAAACTATGACGCGCGGGTCAGGATTTTTTCAAAAAAAGGAAAAGTATCCAAAGCATCTCAAACTCGCGTCATATGATGCCCGAGATCCGAAAGGGCAGAAAAAGTTGGTGGAACCTGTTTCCCTGCTCTAGATTCTGAACAAGCTGCAGAAACCTGAGTGCAGCTCCGGGAAGAAAAAGCAGGCAAAAAGTGTGACCCGCGGGTCAGGATTTTTTCAAAAAAATGAAAAGTATCCAAAGCGTCTCAAACTCGTGTCATATGATGCCCGAGATCCGAAAGGGCAGAAAAAGTTTGCGGAACCTGTTTCCCAGCTCTAGATTCTGAACAAGCTGCAGAAACCTGAGTGCAGCTCAGGAAAGAAAAAGCAGGCAAAAAGTGTGACCCGCGGGTCAGGATTTTTTCAAAAAAATGAAAAGTATCCAAAGCGTCTCAAACTCGCGTCATATGATGCCCGAGATCCGAAAGGGCAGAAAAAGTTTGCGGAACCTGTTTCCCTGCTCTAGATTCTGAACAAGCTGCAGAAACTTGATTGCAGCTCAGGAGAGAAAAAGCATGCAAAAAGTGTGACCCGCGGGTCAGGATTTTTTCAAAAAAATGAAAAGTATCCAAAGCGTCTCAAACTCACGTCATATGATGCCCGAGATCCGAAAGGGCAGAAAAAGTTTGCGGAACCTGTTTCCCTGCTCTAGATTCTGAACAAGCTGCAGAAACCTGAGTGCACCTCAGGAGAGAAAAAGAAGGCAAAAAAGCGCGGGTCAGGATTTTTTCAAAAAAATGAAAAGTATCCAAAGCGTCTCAAACTCTCGTCATATGACGCCCGAGATTCGAAAGGGCAGAAAAAGTTTGCGGAACCTGTTTCCCTGCTCTAGATTCTGAACAAGATGCAGAAACCTGAGTGCAGCTCAGGAGAGAAAAAGAAGGCAAAAAGTGTGACCGGTGGGTCAGGATTTTTTCAAAAAAATGAAAAGTATCCAAAGCGTCTCAAACTCGCGTCATATGATGCCCGAGATCCGAAAGGGCAGAAAAAGTTTGCGGAACCTGTTTCCCTGCTCTAGATTCTGAACAAGCTACAGAAACCTGAGTGCACCTCAGGAGAGAAAAAGAAGGCAAAAAGTGTGACCCACGGGTCAGGATTTTTTCAAAAAAATGAAAAGTATCCAAAGTGTCTCAAACTCGCGTCATATGATGCCCGAGATCCGAAAGGGCAGAAAAAGTTTGCGGAACCTGTTTCCCTGCTCTAGATTCTGAACAAGCTGCAGAAACCTGAATGCAGTTCAGGAAAGAAAAAGCAGGCAAAAACTGTGACCCGCGGGTCAGGATTTTTTCAAAAAAATGAAAAGTATCCAAAGCGTCTCAAACTCACGTCATATGATGCCCGAGATCCGAAAGGGCAGAAAAAGTTTGCGGAACCTGTTTCCCTGCTCTAGATTCTGAACAAGCTGCAGAAACCTGAGTGCACCTCAGGACAGAAATAGCAGGCAAAAAGTGTGACCGGCGGGTCAGGATTTTTTCAAAAAAATGAAAAGTGCCCAAAGTGTCTCAAACTCACATTATATCATGCCCAAGATCCGAAAGGGCAGAAAAAGTGTGCGGAACTTGTCTCCCTGCTCTAGATTCTGAACAATCTGCAGAAACCTGAGTGCAGCTCGGGAGAGAAAAAGAAGGCATGCGCATCAGGATTTTTTCAAAAAACTGAAAATTTTCCAATGTGTCTCAAACTCACATCATGTGATGCCCGAGATCCAAAAGGGCAGAAAAAGTGTGCGGAACTTGTCTCCCTGCTCTAGATTCTGAACAATCTACAGAAACCTGAGTGCAGCTCAGGAGAGAAAAAGAAGGCCAAAACTGTGACCCGCGGGTCAGAATTTTTTCAAAAAAATGAAAAGTTTCTAAAGTGTCTCAAACTCACGTCATATGATCCCCGAGATCCGAAAGGGCAGGAAAACTTTGCGGAACCTGTTTCCCTGCTCTAGATTCTGAACAAGCTGCAGAAACCTGAGTGCAGCTCAGGAGAGAAAAAGAAGGCAAAAAGTGTGACCCGCGGGTCAGGATTTTTTCAAAAAAATGAGTAGTATCCAAAGCGTCTCAAACTCGCGTCATATGATGCCCGAGATCCAAAAGGGCAGACAGAGTTTGCGGAACCTGTTTCCCTGCTCTAGATTCTGAACAAGCTGCAGAAACCTGAGTGCACCTCAGGACAGAAATAGCAGGCAAAAAGTGTGACCGGCGGGTCACGATTTTTTCAAAAAAATGAAAAGTATCCAAAGCGTCTCAAACTCGCGTCATATGATGCCCGAGATCCGAAAGGGCAGAAAAAGTTTGCGGAACCTGTTTCCCTGCTCTAGATTTGGAACAAGCTGCAGAAACCTGACTGCAGCTCAGGAAAGAAAAAGCAGGCAAAAAGTGTGACCCGCGGGTCAGGATTTTTTCAAAAAAATGAAAAGTATCCAAACCGTTTCAAACTCGCGTCATATGATGCCCGAGATCTGAAAGGGCAGAAAAAGTTTGCGGAACCTGTTTCCCTGCTCTAGATTCTGAACAAGCTGCAGAAACCTGAGTGCACCTCAGGAGAGAAAAAGAAGGCAAAAAAGCGCGGGTCAGGATTTTTTCAAAAAAATGAAAAGTATCCAAAGCGTCTCAAACTCGCGTCATATGATGCCCGAGATCCGAAAGGGCAGAAAAAGTTTGCGGAACCTGTTTCCCTGCTCTAGATTCTGAACAAGCTGCAGAAACCTGAGTGCAGCTCAGGAGAGAAAAAGCATGCAAAAAGTGTGACCCGCGGGTCAGGATTTTTTCAAAAAAATGAAAAGTATCCAAAGCGTCTCAAACTCGCATCATATGATGCCCGAGATCCAAAAGGGCAGAAAAAGTTTGCGGAACCTGTTTCCCAGCTCTAGATTCTGAACAAGATGCAGAAACCTGAGTGCAGCTCAGGGAAGAAAAAGCAGGCAAAAAGTGTGACCTGCGGGTCAGGATTTTTTCAAAAAAATGAAAAGTATCCAAAGCGTCTCAAACTCGCGTCATATGATGCCCGACATCCGAAAGGGCAGAAAAAGTTGGTGGAACCTGTTTCCCTGCTCTAGATTCTGAACAAGCTGCAGAAACCTGAGTGCAGCTCCGGGAAGAAAAAGCAGGCAAAAACTATGACCCGCGGGTCAGGATTTTTTCAAAAAAAAGGAAAAGTATCCAAAGCGTCTCAAACTCGCGTCATATGATGCCCGAGATCCGAAAGGGCAGAAAAAGTTGGTGGAACCTGTTTCCCTGCTCTAGATTCTGAACAAGCTGCAGAAACCTGAGTGCAGCTCCGGGAAGAAAAAGCAGGCAAAAACTGTGACCCGCGGGTCAGGATTTTTTCAAAAAAAGGAAAAGTATCCAAAGCATCTCAAACTCGCGTCATATGATGCCCGAGATCCGAAAGGGCAGAAAAAGTTGGTGGAACCTGTTTCCCTGCTCTAGATTCTGAACAAGCTGCAGAAACCTGAGTGCAGCTCCGGGAAGAAAAAGAAGGCAAAAAGTGTGACCCGCGGGTCAGGATTTTTTCAAAAAAATGAAAAGTATCCAAAGCGTCTCAAACTCGTGTCATATGATGCCCGAGATCCGAAAGGGCAAAAAAAGTTTGCGGAACCTGTTTCCCAGCTCTAGATTCTGAACAAGCTGCAGAAACCTGAGTGCAGCTCAGGAAAGAAAAAGCAGGCAAAAAGTGTGACCCGCGGGTCAGGATTTTTTCAAAAAAATGAAAAGTATCCAAAGCGTCTCAAACTCGCGTCATATGATGCCCGAGATCCGAAAGGGCAGAAAAAGTTTGCGGAACCTCTTTCCCTGCTCTAGATTCTGAACAAGCTGCAGAAACTTGATTGCAGCTCAGGAGAGAAAAAGCATGCAAAAAGTGTGACCCGCGGGTCAGGATTTTTTCAAAAAAATGAAAAGTATCCAAAGCGTCTCAAACTCACGTCATATGATGCCCGAGATCCGAAAGGGCAGAAAAAGTTTGCGGAACCTGTTTCCCTGCTCTAGATTCTGAACAAGCTGCAGAAACCTGAGTGCACCTCAGGAGAGAAAAAGAACGCAAAAAAGCGCGGGTCAGGATTTTTTCAAAAAAATGAAAAGTATCCAAAGCGTCTCAAACTCTCGTCATATGACGCCCGAGATCCGAAAGGGCAGAAAAAGTTTGCGGAACCTGTTTCCCTGCTCTAGATTCTGAACAAGATGCAGAAACCTGAGTGCAGCTCAGGAGAGAAAAAGAAGGCAAAAAGTGTGACCGGTGGGTCAGGATTTTTTCAAAAAAATGAAAAGTATCCAAAGCGTCTCAAACTCGCGTCATATGATGCCCGAGATCCGAAAGGGCAGAAAAAGTTTGCGGAACCTGTTTCCCTGCTCTAGATTCTGAACAAGCTGCAGAAACCTGAGTGCACCTCAGGACAGAAATAGCAGGCAAAAAGTGTGACCGGCGGGTCAGGATTTTTTCAAAAAAATGAAAAGTGCCCAAAGTGTCTCAAACTCACATTATATCATGCCCAAGATCCGAAAGGGCAGAAAAAGTGTGCGGAACTTGTCTCCCTGCTCTAGATTCTGAACAATCTACAGAAACCTGAGTGCAGCTCAGGAGAGAAAAAGAAGGCCAAAACTGTGACCCGCGGGTCAGAATTTTTTCAAAAAAATGAAAAGTTTCTAAAGTGTCTCAAACTCGCGTCATATGATCCCCGAGATCCGAAAGGGCAGGAAAACTTTGCGGAACCTGTTTCCCTGCTCTAGATTCTGAACAAGCTGCAGAAACCTGAGTGCAGCTCAGGAGAGAAAAAGAAGGCAAAAAGTGTGACCCGCGGGTCAGGATTTTTTCAAAAAAATGAGTAGTATCCAAAGCGTCTCAAACTCGCGTCATATGATGCCCGAGATCCAAAAGGGCAGACAGAGTTTGCGGAACCTGTTTCGCTGCTCTAGATTCTGAACAAGCTGCAGAAACCTGAGTGCACCTCAGGACAGAAATAGCAGGCAAAAAGTGTGACCGGCGGGTCACGATTTTTTCAAAAAAATGAAAAGTATCCAAAGCGTCTCAAACTCGCGTCATATGATGCCCGAGATCCGAAAGGGCAGAAAAAGTTTGCGGAACCTGTTTCCCTGCTCTAGATTTGGAACAAGCTGCAGAAACCTGACTGCAGCTCAGGAAAGAAAAAGCAGGCAAAAAGTGTGACCCGCGGGTCAGGATTTTTTCAAAAAAATGAAAAGTATCCAAACCGTTTCAAACTCGCGTCATATGATGCCCGAGATCCGAAAGGGCAGAAAAAGTTTGCGGAACCTGTTTCCCTGCTCTAGATTCTGAACAAGCTGCAGAAACCTGACTGCACCTCAGGAGAGAAAAAGAAGGCAAAAAGTGTGACCCGCGGGTCAGGATTTTTTCAAAAAAATGAAAAGTATCCAAAGCGTCTCAAACTCGTGTCATATGATGCCCGAGATCCGAAAGGGCAGAAAAAGTTTGCGGAACCTGTTTCCCAGCTCTAGATTCTGAACAAGCTGCAGAAACCTGAGTGCAGCTCAGGAAAGAAAAAGCAGGCAAAAAGTGTGACCCGCGGGTCAGGATTTTTTCAAAAAAATGAAAAGTATCCAAAGCGTCTCAAACTCGCGTCATATGATGCCCGATATCCGAAAGGGCAGAAAAAGTTTGCGGAACCTGTTTCCCTGCTCTAGATTCTGAACAAGCTGCAGAAACTTGATTGCAGCTCGGAGAGAAAAAGCAGGCAAAAAGTGTGACCCGCGGGTCAGGATTTTTTCAAAAAAATGAAAAGTATCCAAAGTGTCTCAAACTCGCGTCATATGATGCCCGAGATCTGAAAGGGCAGAAAAAGTTTGCGGAACCTGTTTCCCTGCTCTAGATTCTGAACAAGCTGCAGAAACCTGAATGCAGTTCAGGAAAGAAAAAGCAGGCAAAAACTGTGACCCGCGGGTCAGGATTTTTTCAAAAAAATGAAAAGTATCCAAAGCGTCTCAAACTCACGTCATATGATGCCCGAGATCCGAAAGGGCAGAAAAAGTTTGCGGAACCTGTTTCCCTGCTCTAGATTCTGAACAAGCTGCAGAAACCTGAGTGCACCTCAGGACAGAAATAGCAGGCAAAAAGTGTGACCGGCGGGTCAGGATTTTTTCAAAAAAATGAAAAGTGCCCAAAGTGTCTCAAACTCACATTATATCATGCCCAAGATCCGAAAGGGCAGAAAAAGTGTGCGGAACTTGTCTCCCTGCTCTAGATTCTGAACAATCTGCAGAAACCTGACTGCAGCTCAGGAGAGAAAAAGAAGGCATGCGCATCAGGATTTTTTCAAAAAACTGAAAATTTTCCAATGTGTCTCAAACTCACATCATGTGATGCCCGAGATCCAAAAGGGCAGAAAAAGTGTGCGGAACTTGTCTCCCTGCTCTAGATTCTGAACAATCTACAGAAACCTGAGTGCACCTCAGGACAGAAATAGCAGGCAAAAAGTGTGACCGGCGGGTCACGATTTTTTCAAAAAAATGAAAAGTATCCAAAGCGTCTCAAACTCGCGTCATATGATGCCCAAGATCCGAAAGGGCAGAAAAAGTTTGCGGAACCTGTTTCCCTGCTCTAGATTTGGAACAAGCTGCAGAAACCTGACTGCAGCTCAGGAAAGAAAAAGCAGGCAAAAAGTGTGACCCGCGGGTCAGGATTTTTTCAAAAAAATGAAAAGTATCCAAACCGTTTCAAACTCGCGTCATATGATGCCCGAGATCCGAAAGGGCAGAAAAAGTTTGCGGAACCTGTTTCCCTGCCCTAGATTCTGAACAAGCTGCAGAAACCTGAGTGCACCTCAGGAGAGAAAAAGAAGGCAAAAAAGCGCGGGTCAGGATTTTTTCAAAAAAATGAAAAGTATCCAAAGCGTCTCAAACTCACGTCATATGATGCCCGAGATCCGAAAGGGCAGAAAAAGTTTGCGGAACCTGTTTCCCTGCTCTAGATTCTGAACAAGCTGCAGAAACCTGAGTGCAGCTCAGGAGAGAAAAAGCATGCAAAAAGTGTGACCCGCGGGTCAGGATTTTTTCAAAAAAATGAAAAGTATCCAAAGCGTCTCAAACTCGCATCATATGATGCCCGAGATCCAAAAGGGCAGAAAAAGTTTGCGGAACCTGTTTCCCAGCTCTAGATTCTGAACAAGATGCAGAAACCTGAGTGCAGCTCAGGGAAGAAAAAGCAGGCAAAAAGTGTGACCCGCGGGTCAGGATTTTTTCAAAAAAATGAAAAGTATCCAAAGCGTCTCAAACTCGCGTCATATGATGCCCGAGATCCGAAAGGGCAGAAAAAGTTGGTGGAACCTGTTTCCCTCCTCTAGATTCTGAACAAGCTGCAGAAACCTGAGTGCAGCTCCGGGAAGAAAAAGCAGGGAAAAACTATGACCCGCGGGTCATGATTTTTTCAAAAAAATGAAAAGTATCCAAAGCGTCTCAAACTCGTGTCATATGATGCCCGAGATCCGAAAGGGCAGAAAAAGTTTGCGGAACCTGTTTCCCAGCTCTAGATTCTGAACAAGCTGCAGAAACCTGAGTGCAGCTCAGGAAAGAAAAAGCAGGCAAAAAGTGTGACCCGCGGGTCAGGATTTTTTCAAAAAAATGAAAAGTATCCAAAGCGTCTCAAACTCGCGTCATATGATGCCCGAGATCCGAAAGGGCAGAAAAAGTTTGCGGAACCTGTTTCCCTGCTCTAGATTCTGAACAAGCTGCAGAAACTTGATTGCAGCTCAGGAGAGAAAAAGCATGCAAAAAGTGTGACCCGCGGGTCAGGATTTTTTCAAAAAAATGAAAAGTATCCAAAGCGTCTCAAACTCACGTCATATGATCCCCGAGATCCGAAAGGGCAGGAAAACTTTGCGGAACCTGTTTCCCTGCTCTAGATTCTGAACAAGCTGCAGAAACCTGAGTGCAGCTCAGGAGAGAAAAAGAAGGCAAAAAGTGTGACCTGCGGGTCAGGATTTTTTCAAAAAAATGAGTAGTATCCAAAGCGTCTCAAACTCGCGTCATATGATGCCCGAAATCCAAAAGGGCAGATAGAGTTTGCGGAACCTGTTTCCCTGCTCTAGATTCTGAACAAGCTGCAGAAACCTGAGTGCACCTCAGGACAGAAATAGCAGGCAAAAAGTGTGACCCGCGGGTCAGGATTTTTTCAAAAAAATGAAAAGTATCCAAACCGTTTCAAACTCGCGTCATATGATGCCCGAGATCCGAAAGGGCAGAAAAAGTTTGCGGAACCTGTTTCCCTGCTCTAGATTCTGAAGAAGCTGCAGAAACCTGAGTGCACCTCAGGAGAGAAAAAGAAGGCAAAAAAGCGCGGGTCAGGATTTTTTCAAAAAAATGAAAAGTATCCAAAGCGTCTCAAACTCGCGTCATATGATGCCCGAGATCCGAAAGGGCAGAAAAAGTTTGCGGAACCTGTTTCCCTGCTCTAGATTCTGAACAAGCTGCAGAAACCTGAGTGCAGCTCAGGAGAGAAAAAGCATGCAAAAAGTGTGACCCGCGGGTCAGGATTTTTTCAAAAAAATGAAAAGTATCCAAAGCGTCTCAAACTCGCGTCATATGATGCCCGAGATCCGAAAGGGCAGAAAAAGTTTGCGGAACCTGTTTCCCTGCTCTAGATTCTGAACAAGCTGCAGAAACCTGAGTGCAGCTCAGGAGAGAAAAAGCAGGCAAAAACTGTGACCCGCGGGTCAGGATTTTTTCAAAAAAAGGAAAAGTATCCAAAGCGTCTCAAACTCGCGTCATATGATGCCCGAGATCCAAAAGGGCAGAAAAAGTTTGCGGAACCTGTTTCCCTGCTCTAGATTCTGAACAAGCTGCAGAAACCTGAGTGCACCTCAGGAGAGCAAAAGAAGGCAAAAAGTGTGACCCGCGGGTCAGGATTTTTTCAAAAAAATGAAAAGTATCCAAAGCGTCTCAAACTCGTGTCATATGATGCCCGAGATCCGAAAGGGCAGAAAAAGTTTGCGGAACCTGTTTCCCAGCTCTAGATTCTGAACAAGCTGCAGAAACCTGAGTGCAGCTCAGGAAAGAAAAAGCAGGCAAAAAGTGTGACCCGCGGGTCAGGATTTTTTCAAAAAAAAAAAAGTATCCAAAGCGTCTCAAACTCGCGTCATATGATGCCCGAGATCCGAAAGGGCAGAAAAAGTTTGCGGAACCTGTTTCCCTGCTCTAGATTCTGAACAAGCTGCAGAAACTTGATTGCAGCTCAGGAGAGAAAAAGCATGCAAAAAGTGTGACCCGCGGGTCAGGATTTTTTCAAAAAAATGAATAGTATCCAAAGCGTCTCAAACTCACGTCATATGATGCCCGAGATCCGAAAGGGCAGAAAAAGTTTGCGGAACCTGTTTCCCTGCTCTAGATTCTGAAGAAGCTGCAGAAACCTGAGTGCAGCTCAGGAATGAAAAAGCTGGCAAAAAGTGTGACCGGCGGGTCAGGATTTTTTCAAAAAAATGAATAGTGCCCAAAGTGTCTCAAACTCACATTATATCATGCCCAAGATCCGAAAGGGCAGAAAAAGTGTGCGGAACTTGTCTCCCTGCTCTAGATTCTGAACAATCTGCAGAAACCTGAGTGCAGCTCGGGAGAGAAAAAGAAGGCATGCGCATCAGGATTTTTTCAAAAAACTGAAAATTTTCCAATGTGTCTCAAACTCACATCATGTGATGCCCGAGATCCAAAAGGGCAGAAAAAGTGTGCGGAACTTGTCTCCCTGCTCTAGATTCTGAACAATCTGCAGAAACCTGAGTGCAGCTCAGGAGAGAAAAAGAAGGCCAAAACTGTGACCCGCGGGTCAGAATTTTTTCAAAAAAATGAAAAGTTTCTAAAGTGTCTCAAAGTTGCGTCAAATGATGCCCGAGATCCGAAAGGGCAGAAAAAGTTGGTGGAACGTGTTTCCCTGCTCTAGATTCTGAACAAGCTGCAGAAACATGAGTGCAGCTCAGGAAAGGAAAAGCAGGCAAAAAGTGTGACCCGCGGGTCAGGATTTTTTCAAAAAAATGAAAAGTATCCAAAGCATCTCAAACTCGCGTCATATGATCCCCGAGATCCGAAAGGGCAGGAAAACTTTGCGGAACCTGTTTCCCTGCTCTAGATTCTGAACAAGCTGCAGAAACCTGAGTGCAGCTCAGGAGAGAAAAAGAAGGCAAAAAGTGTGACCCGCGGGTCAGGATTTTTTCAAAAAAATGAGTAGTATCCAAAGCGTCTCAAACTCGCGTCATATGATGCCCGAAATCCAAAAGGGCAGATAGAGTTTGCGGAACCTGTTTCCCTGCTCTAGATTCTGAACAAGCTGCAGAAACCTGAGTGCACCTCAGGACAGAAATAGCAGGCAAAAAGTGTGACCCGCGGGTCAGGATTTTTTCAAAAAAATGAAAAGTATCCAAACCGTTTCAAACTCGCGTCATATGATGCCCGAGATCCGAAAGGGCAGAAAAAGTTTGCGGAACCTGTTTCCCTGCTCTAGATTCTGAAGAAGCTGCAGAAACCTGAGTGCACCTCAGGAGAGAAAAAGAAGGCAAAAAGTGTGACCCGCGGGTCAGGATTTTTTCAAAAAAATGAAAAGTATCCAAAGCGTCTCAAACTCGCGTCATATGATGCCCGAGATCCGAAAGGGCAGAAAAAGTTTGCGGAACCTGTTTCCCTGCTCTAGATTCTGAACAAGCTGCAGAAACCTGAGTGCAGCTCAGGAGAGAAAAAGCATGCAAAAAGTGTGACCCGCGGGTCAGGATTTTTTCAAAAAAATGAAAAGTATCCAAAGCGTCTCAAACTCGCGTCATATGATGCCCGAGATCCAAAAGGGCAGAAAAAGTTTGCGGAACCTGTTTCCCTGCTCTAGATTCTGAACAAGCTGCAGAAACCTGAGTGCAGCTCAGGAGAGAAAAAGCAGGCAAAAACTGTGACCCGCGGGTCAGGATTTTTTCAAAAAAAGGAAAAGTATCCAAAGCGTCTCAAACTCGCGTCATATGATGCCCGAGATCCAAAAGGGCAGAAAAAGTTTGCGGAACCTGTTTCCCAGCTCTAGATTCTGAACAAGATGCAGAAACCTGAGTGCAGCTCAGGGAAGAAAAAGCAGGCAAAAAGTGTGACCCGCGGGTCAGGATTTTTTCAAAAAAATGAAAAGCATCCAAAGCGTCTCAAACTCGCGTCATATGATGCCCGAGATCCGAAAGGGCAGAAAAAGTTGGTGGAACCTGTTTCCCTGCTCTAGATTCTGAACAAGCTGCAGAAACCTGAGTGCAGCTCCGGGAAGAAAAAGCAGGCAAAAACTATGACCCGCGGGTCATGATTTTTTCAAAAAAATGAAAAGTATCCAAAGCGTCTCAAACTCGCGTCATATGATGCCCGAGATCCGAAAGGGCAGAAAAAGTTTGCGGAACCTGTTTCCCTGCTCTAGATTCTGAACAAGATGCAGAAACCTGAGTGCAGCTCAGGAGAGAAAAAGCAGGCAAAAACTGTGACCCGCGGGTCAGGATTTTTTCAAAAAAATGAGTAGTATCCAAAGCGTCTCAAACTCGCGTCATATGATGCCCGAGATCCAAAAGGGCAGATAGAGTTTGCGGAACCTGTTTCCCTGCTCTAGATTCTGAACAAGCTGCAGAAACCTGAGTGCACCTCAGGACAGAAATAGCAGGCAAAAAGTGTGACCGGCGGGTTACGATTTTTTCAAAAAAATGAAAAGTATCCAAAGCGTCTCAAACTCGCGTCATATGATGCCCGAGATCCGAAAGGGCAGAAAAAGTTTGCGGAACCTGTTTCCCTGCTCTAGATTCTGAACAAGCTGCAGAAACCTGAGTGCACCTCAGGAGAGAAAAAGAAGGCGAAAAAGCGCGGGTCAGGATTTTTTCAAAAAAATGAAAAGTATCCAAAGCGTCTCAAACTCGCGTCATATGATGCCCGAGATCCGAAAGGGCAGAAAAAGTTTGCGGAACCTGTTTCCCTGCTCTAGATTCTGAACAAGCTGCAGAAACCTGAGTGCAGCTCAGGAAAGAAAAAGCAGGCAAAAAGTGTGACCCGCGGGTCAGGATTTTTTCAAAAAAATGAAAAGTATCCAAAGCGTCTCAAACTCGCGTCATATGATGCCCGAGATCCGAAAGGGCAGAAAAAGTTTGCGGAACCTGTTTCCCTGCTCTAGATTCTGAACAAGCTGCAGAAACCTGAATGCAGTTCAGGAAAGAAAAAGCAGGCAAAAACTGTGACCCGCGGGTCAGGATTTTTTCAAAAAAATGAAAAGTATCCAAAGCGTCTCAAACTCACGTCATATGATGCCCGAGATCCGAAAGGGCAGAAAAAGTTTGCGGAACCTGTTTCCCTGCTCTAGATTCTGAACAAGCTGCAGAAACCTGAGTGCAGCTCAGGAAAGAAAAAGCAGGCAAAAACTGTGACCCGCGGGTCAGGATTTTTTCAAAAAAATGAAAAGTGCCCAAAGTGTCTCAAACTCACATTATATCATGCCCAAGATCCGAAAGGGCAGAAAAAGTGTGCGGAACTTGTCTCCCTGCTCTAGATTCTGAACAATCTGCAGAAACCTGAGTGCAGCTCAGGAGAGAAAAAGAAGGCATGCGCATCAGGATTTTTTCAAAAAACTGAAAATTTTCCAATGTGTCTCAAACTCACATCATGTGATGCCCGAGATCCAAAAGGGCAGAAAAAGTGTGCGGAACTTGTCTCCCTGCTCTAGATTCTGAACAATCTGCAGAAACCTGAGTGCAGCTCAGGAGAGAAAAAGAAGGCCAAAACTGTGACCCGCGGGTCAGAATTTTTTCAAAAAATTGAAAAGTATCCAAAGCGTCTCAAACTCGCGTCATATGATGCCCGAGATCCGAAAGGGCAGAAAAAGTTTGCGGAACCTGTTTCCCTGCTCTAGATTCTGAACAAGCTGCAGAAACCTGAGTGCAGCTCAGGAAAGAAAAAGCAGGCAAAAAGTGTGACCCGCGGGTCAGGATTTTTTCAAAAAAATGAAAAGCATCCAAAACGTTTCAAACTCGCGTCATATGATGCCCGAGATCCGAAAGGGCAGAAAAAGTTTGCGGAACCTGTTTCCCTGCTCTAGATTCTGAACAAGCTGCAGAAACCTGAGTGCACCTCAGGAGAGAAAAAGAAGACAAAAAAGCGCGGGTCAGGATTTTTTCAAAAAAATGAAAAGTATCCAAAGCGTCTCAAACTCGCGTCATATGATGCCCGAGATCCGAAAGGGCAGAAAAAGTTTGCGGAACCTGTTTCCCTGCTCTAGATTCTGAACAAGCTGCAGAAACCTGAGTGCAGCTCAGGAGAGAAAAAGCAGGCAAAAAGTGTGATCCGCGGGTCAGGATTTATTCAAAAGAATGAAAAGTATCCAAAGCGTCTCAAACTCGCGTCATATGATGCCCGAGATCCAAAAGGGCAGAAAAAGTTTGCGGAACCTGTTTCCCTGCTCTAGATTCTGAACAAGATGCAGAAACCTGAGTGCAGCTCAGGAGAGAAAAAGCAGGCAAAAACTGTGACCCGCGGGTCAGGATTTTTTCAAAAAAATGAGTAGTATCCAAAGCGTCTCAAACTCGCGTCATATGATGCCCGAGATCCAAAAGGGCAGATAGAGTTTGCGGAACCTGTTTCCCTGCTCTAGATTCTGAACAAGCTGCAGAAACCTGAGTGCACCTCAGGACAGAAATAGCAGGCAAAAAGTGTGACCGGCGGGTTACGATTTTTTCAAAAAAATGAAAAGTATCCAAAGCGTCTCAAACTCGCGTCATATGATGCCCGAGATCCGAAAGGGCAGAAAAAGTTTGCGGAACCTGTTTCCCTGCTCTAGATTCTGAACAAGCTGCAGAAACCTGAGTGCACCTCAGGAGAGAAAAAGAAGGCGAAAAATCGCGGGTCAGGATTTTTTCAAAAAAATGAAAAGTATCCAAAGCGTCTCAAACTCGCGTCATATGATGCCCGAGATCCGAAAGGGCAGAAAAAGTTTGCGGAACCTGTTTCCCTGCTCTAGATTCTGAACAAGCTGCAGAAACCTGAGTGCAGCTCAGGAAAGAAAAAGCAGGCAAAAAGTGTGACCCGCGGGTCAGGATTTTTTCAAAAAAATGAAAAGTATCCAAAGCGTCTCAAACTCGCGTCATATGATGCCCGAGATCCGAAAGGGCAGAAAAAGTTTGCGGAACCTGTTTCCCTGCTCTAGATTCTGAACAAGCTGCAGAAACCTGAATGCAGTTCAGGAAAGAAAAAGCAGGCAAAAACTGTGACCCGCGGGTCAGGATTTTTTCAAAAAAATGAAAAGTATCCAAAGCGTCTCAAACTCACGTCATATGATGCCCGAGATCCGAAAGGGCAGAAAAAGTTTGCGGAACCTGTTTCCCTGCTCTAGATTCTGAACAAGCTGCAGAAACCTGAGTGCAGCTCAGGAAAGAAAAAGCAGGCAAAAACTGTGACCCGCGGGTCAGGATTTTTTCAAAAAAATGAAAAGTGCCCAAAGTGTCTCAAACTCACATTATATCATGCCCAAGATCCGAAAGGGCAGAAAAAGTGTGCGGAACTTGTCTCCCTGCTCTAGATTCTGAACAATCTGCAGAAACCTGAGTGCAGCTCGGGAGAGAAAAAGAAGGCATGCGCATCAGGATTTTTTCAAAAAACTGAAAATTTTCCAATGTGTCTCAAACTCACATCATGTGATGCCCGAGATCCAAAAGGGCAGAAAAAGTGTGCGGAACTTGTCTCCCTGCTCTAGATTCTGAACAATCTGCAGAAACCTGAGTGCAGCTCAGGAGAGAAAAAGAAGGCCAAAACTGTGACCCGCGGGTCAGAATTTTTTCAAAAAATTGAAAAGTTCCTAAGTGTCTCAAACTTGCGTCAAATGATGCCCGAGATCCGAAAGGGCAGAAAAAGTTGGTGGAACGTGTTTCCCTGCTCTAGATTCTGAACAATCTGCAGAAACATGAGTGCAGCTCAGGAAAGAAAAAGCAGGCAAAAAGTGTGACCTGCGGGTCACGATTTTTTCAAAAAAATGAAAAGTATCCAAAGCGTCTCAAACTCGCGTCATATGATGCCCGAGATCCGAAAGGGCAGAAAAAGTTTGCGGAACCTGTTTCCCTGCTCTAGATTCTGAACAAGCTGCAGAAACCTGAGTGCACCTCAGGAGAGAAAAAGAAGGCAAAAAGTGTGACCCGCGGGTCAGGATTTTTTCAAAAAAATGAAAAGTATCCAAAGTGTCTCAAACTCGCGTCATATGATGCCCGAGATCCGAAAGGGCAGAAAAAGTTGGTGGAACCTGTTTCCCTGCTCTAGATTCTGAACAAGCTGCAGAAACCTGAGTGCAGCTCCGGGAAGAAAAAGCAGGCAAAAACTGTGACCCGCGGGTCATGATTTTTTCAAAAAAATGAAAAGTATCCAAAGCGTCTCAAACTCGCGTCATATGATGCCCGAGATCCGAAAGGGCAGAAAAAGTTTGCGGAACCTGTTTCCCTGCTCTAGATTCTGAACAAGCTGCAGAAACCTGAGTGCACCTCAGGAGAGAAAAAGAAGGCAAAAAGTGTGACCCGCGGGTCAGGATTTTTTCAAAAAAATGAAAAGTATCCAAAGTGTCTCAAACTCGCGTCATATGATGCCCGAGATCCGAAAGGGCAGAAAAAGTTTGCGGAACCTGTTTCCCTGCTCTAGATTTGAACAAGCTGCAGAACCCTGAATGCAGTTCAGGAAAGAAAAAGCAGGCAAAAACTGTGAGGATTTTTTCAAAAAAATGGAAAGTATCCAAAGCGTCTCAAACTCACGTCATATGATGCCCGAGATCCGAAAGGGCAGAAAAAGTTTGCGGAACCTGTTTCCCTGCTCTAGATTCTGAACAAGATGCAGAAACCTGAGTGCAGCTCAGGAGAGAAAAAGAAGGCAAAAAGTGTGACCTGCGGGTCAGCATTTTTTCAAAAAAATGAAAAGTATCCAAAGCGTCTCAAACTCACGTCATATGATGCCCGAGATCCAAAAGGGCAGATAGAGTTTGCGGAACCTGTTTCCCTGCTCTAGATTCTGAACAAGCTGCAGAAACCTGAGTGCACCTCAGGACAGAAATAGCAGGCAAAAAGTGTGACCGGCGGGTCACGATTTTTTCAAAAAAATGAAAAGTATCCAAAGCGTCTCAAACTCGCGTCATATGATGCCCGAGATCCGAAAGGGCAGAAAAAGTTTGCGGAACCTGTTTCCCTGCTCTAGATTCTGAACAAGCTGCAGAAACCTGAGTGCAGCTCAGGAAAGAAAAAGCAGGCAAAAAGTGTGACCCGCGGGTCAGGATTTTTTCAAAAAAATGAAAAGCATCCAAAACGTTTCAAACTCGCGTCATATGATGCCCGAGATCCGAAAGGGCAGAAAAAGTTTGCGGAACCTGTTTCCCTGCTCTAGATTCTGAACAAGCTGCAGAAACCTGAGTGCACCTCAGGAGAGAAAAAGAAGACAAAAAAGCGCGGGTCAGGATTTTTTCAAAAAAATGAAAAGTATCCAAAGCGTCTCAAACTCGCGTCATATGATGCCCGAGATCCGAAAGGGCAGAAAAAGTTTGCGGAACCTGTTTCCCTGCTCTAGATTCTGAACAAGCTGCAGAAACCTGAGTGCAGCTCAGGAGAGAAAAAGCAGGCAAAAAGTGTGATCCGCGGGTCAGGATTTTTTCAAAAAAATGAAAAGTATCCAAAGCGTCTCAAACTCGCGTCATATGATGCCCGAGATCCAAAAGGGCAGAAAAAGTTTGCGGAACCTGTTTCCCTGCTCTAGATTCTGAACAAGATGCAGAAACCTGAGTGCAGCTCAGGAGAGAAAAAGCAGGCAAAAACTGTGACCCGCGGGTCAGGATTTTTTCAAAAAAATGAGTAGTATCCAAAGCGTCTCAAACTCGCGTCATATGATGCCCGAGATCCAAAAGGGCAGATAGAGTTTGCGGAACCTGTTTCCCTGCTCTAGATTCTGAACAAGCTGCAGAAACCTGAGTGCACCTCAGGAGAGAAAAAGAAGGCAAAAAAGCGCGGGTCAGGATTTTTTCAAAAAAATGAAAAGTATCCAAAGCGTCTCAAACTCGCGTCATATGATGCCCGAGATCCGAAAGGGCAGAAAAAGTTTGCGGAACCTGTTTCCCTGCTCTAGATTCTGAACAAGCTGCAGAAACCTGAGTGCAGCTCAGGAAAGAAAAAGCAGGCAAAAAGTGTGACCCGCGGGTCAGGATTTTTTCAAAAAAATGAAAAGTATCCAAAGCGTCTCAAACTCACGTCATATGATGCCCGAGATCCGAAAGGGCAGAAAAAGTTTGCGGAACCTGTTTCCCTGCTCTAGATTCTGAACAAGCTGCAGAAACCTGAGTGCAGCTCAGGAAAGAAAAAGCAGGCAAAAACTGTGACCCGCGGGTCAGGATTTTTTCAAAAAAATGAAAAGTGCCCAAAGTGTCTCAAACTCACATTATATCATGCCCAAGATCCGAAAGGGCAGAAAAAGTGTGCGGAACTTGTCTCCCTGCTCTAGATTCTGAACAATCTGCAGAAACCTGAGTGCAGCTCGGGAGAGAAAAAGAAGGCATGCGCATCAGGATTTTTTCAAAAAACTGAAAATTTTCCAATGTGTCTCAAACTCACATCATGTGATGCCCGAGATCCAAAAGGGCAGAAAAAGTGTGCGGAACTTGTCTCCCTGCTCTAGATTCTGAACAATCTGCAGAAACCTGAGTGCAGCTCAGGAGAGAAAAAGAAGGCCAAAACTGTGACCCGCGGGTCAGAATTTTTTCAAAAAAATGAAAAGTTTCTAAAGTGTCTCAAACTTGCGTCAAATGATGCCCGAGATCCGAAAGGGCAGAAAAAGTTGGTGGAACGTGTTTCCCTGCTCTAGATTCTGAACAATCTGCAGAAACATGAGTGCAGCTCAGGAAAGAAAAAGCAGGCAAAAAGTGTGACCCGCGGGTCACGATTTTTTCAAAAAAATGAAAAGTATCCAAAGCGTCTCAAACTCGCGTCATATGATGCCCGAGATCCGAAAGGGCAGAAAAAGTTTGCGGAACCTGTTTCCCTGCTCTAGATTCTGAACAAGCTGCAGAAACTTGATTGCAGCTCAGGAGAGAAAAAGCATGCAAAAAGTGTGACTCGCGGGTCAGGATTTTTTCAAAAAAATGAAAAGTATCCAAAGCATCTCAAACTCGTGTCATATGATGCCCGAGATCCGAAAGGGCAGAAAAAGTTTGTGGAACCTGTTTCCCTGCTCTAGATTCTGAACAAGCTGCAGAAACCTGAATGCAGTTCAGGAAAGAAAAAGCAGGCAAAAACTGTGACCCGCGGGTCAGGATTTTTTCAAAAAAATGAAAAGTATCCAAAGCGTCTCAAACTCACGTCATATGATGCCCGAGATCCGAAAGGGCAGAAAAAGTTTGCGGAACCTGTTTCCCTGCTCTAGATTCTGAACAAGCTGCAGAAACCTGAGTGCAGCTCAGGAAAGAAAAAGCAGGCAAAAAGTGTGACCGGCGGGTCAGGATTTTTTCAAAAAAATGAAAAGTGCCCAAAGTGTCTCAAACTCACATTATATCATGCCCAAGATCCGAAAGGGCAGAAAAAGTGTGCGGAACTTGTCTCCCTGCTCTAGATTCTGAACAATCTGCAGAAACCTGAGTGCAGCTCGGGAGAGAAAAAGAAGGCATGCGCATCAGGATTTTTTCAAAAAACTGAAAATTTTCCAATGTGTCTCAAACTCACATCATGTGATGCCCGAGATCCAAAAGGGCAGAAAAAGTGTGCGGAACTTGTCTCCCTGCTCTAGATTCTGAACAATCTGCAGAAACCTGAGTGCAGCTCAGGAGAGAAAAAGAAGGCCAAAACTGTGACCCGCGGGTCAGAATTTTTTCAAAAAAATGAAAAGTTTCTAAAGTGTCTCAAACTTGCGTCAAATGATGCCCGAGATCCGAAAGGGCAGAAAAAGTTGGTGGAACGTGTTTCCCTGCTCTAGATTCTGAACAATCTGCAGAAACATGAGTGCAGCTCAGGAAAGGAAAAGCAGGCAAAAAGTGTGACCCGCGGGTCAGGATTTTTTCAAAAAAATGAAAAGTATCCAACGCATCTCAAACTCGCGTCATATGATCCCCGAGATCCGAAAGGGCAGGAAAACTTTGCAGAACCTGTTTCCCTGCTCTAGATTCTGAACAAGCTGCAGAAACCTGAGTGCAGCTCAGGAGAGAAAAAGAAGGCAAAAAGTGTGACCCGCGGGTCAGGATTTTTTCAAAAAAATGAGTAGTATCCAAAGCGTCTCAAACGCGCGTCATATGATGCCCGAGATCCAAAAGGGCAGATAGAGTTTGCGGAACCTGTTTCCCTGCTCTAGATTCTGAACAAGCTGCAGAAACCTGAGTGCACCTCAGGACAGAAATAGCAGGCAAAAAGTGTGACCGGCGGGTCACGATTTTTTCAAAAAAATGAAAAGTATCCAAAGCGTCTCAAACTCGCGTCATATGATGCCCGAGATCCGAAAGGGCAGAAATAGTTTGCGGAACTTGTTTCCCTGCTCTAGATTTGGAACAAGCTGCAGAAACCTGACTGCAGCTCAGGAAAGAAAAAGCAGGCAAAAAGTCTGACCCGCGGGTCAGGATTTTTTCAAAAAAATGAAAAGTATCCAAACCGTTTCAAACTCGCGTCATATGATGCCCGAGATCCGAAAGGGCAGAAAAAGTTTGCGGAACCTGTTTCCCTGCTCTAGATTCTGAACAAGCTGCAGAAACCTGAGTGCAGCTCAGGAGAGAAAAAGAAGGCGAAAAAGCGCGGGTCAGGATTTTTTCAAAAAAATGAAAAGTATCCAAAGCGTCTCAAACTCGCGTCATATGATGCCCGAGATCCGAAAGGGCAGAAAAAGTTTGCGGAACCTGTTTCCCTGCTCTAGATTCTGAACAAGCTGCAGAAACCTGAGTGCAGCTCAGGAAAGAAAAAGCAGGCAAAAAGTGTGACCCGCGGGTCAGGATTTTTTCAAAAAAATGAAAAGTATCCAAAGCGTCTCAAACTCGCGTCATATGATGCCCGAGATCCGAAAGGGCAGAAAAAGTTTGCGGAACCTGTTTCCCTGCTCTAGATTCTGAACAAGCTGCAGAAACCTGAGTGCAGCTCAGGAAAGAAAAAGCAGGCAAAAACTGTGACCCGCGGGTCAGGATTTTTTCAAAAAAATGAAAAGTGCCCAAAGTGTCTCAAACTCACATTATATCATGCCCAAGATCCGAAAGGGCAGAAAAAGTGTGCGGAACTTGTCTCCCTGCTCTAGATTCTGAACAATCTGCAGAAACCTGAGTGCAGCTCGGGAGAGAAAAAGAAGGCATGCGCATCAGGATTTTTTCAAAAAACTGAAAATTTTCCAATGTGTCTCAAACTCACATCATGTGATGCCCGAGATCCAAAAGGGCAGAAAAAGTGTGCGGAACTTGTCTCCCTGCTCTAGATTCTGAACAATCTGCAGAAACCTGAGTGCAGCTCAGGAGAGAAAAAGAAGGCCAAAACTGTGACCCGCGGGTCAGAATTTTTTCAAAAAAATGAAAAGTTTCTAAAGTGTCTCAAACTTGCGTCAAATGATGCCCGAGATCCGAAAGGGCAGAAAAAGTTGGTGGAACGTGTTTCCCTGCTCTAGATTCTGAACAATCTGCAGAAACATGAGTGTAGCTCAGGAAAGGAAAAGCAGGCAAAAAGTGTGACCCGCGGGTCAGGATTTTTTCAAAAAAATGAAAAGTATCCAACGCATCTCAAACTCGCGTCATATGATCCCCGAGATCCGAAAGGGCAGGAAAACTTTGCAGAACCTGTTTCCCTGCTCTAGATTCTGAACAAGCTGCAGAAACCTGAGTGCACCTCAGGAGAGAAAAAGAAGGCAAAAAGTGTGACCCGCGGGTCAGGATTTTTTCAAAAAAATGAAAAGTATCCAAACCGTTTCAAACTCGCGTCATATTATGCCCGAGATCCGAAAGGGCAGAAAAAGTTTGCGGAACCTGTTTCCCTGCTCTAGATTCTGAACAAGCTGCAGAAACCTGAGTGCACCTCAGGAGAGAAAAAGAAGGCAAAAAAGCGCGGGTCAGGATTTTTTCAAAAAAATGAAAAGTATCCAAAGCGTCTCAAACTCGCGTCATATGATGCCCGAGATCCGAAAGGGCAGAAAAAGTTTGCGGAACCTGTTTCCCTGCTCTAGATTCTGAACAAGCTGCAGAAACCTGAGTGCAGCTCAGGAGAGAAAAAGCATGCAAAAAGTGTGACCCGCGGGTCAGGATTTTTTCAAAAAAATGAAAAGTATCCAAAGCGTCTCAAACTCGCGTCATATGATGCCCGAGATCCAAAAGGGCAGAAAAAGTTTGCGGAACCTGTTTCCCTGCTCTAGATTCTGAACAAGCTGCAGAAACCGGAGAGCAGCTCAGGAGAGAAAAAGCAGGCAAAAACTGTGACCCGCGGGTCAGGATTTTTTCAAAAAAAGGAAAAGTATCCAAAGCGTCTCAAACTCGCGTCATATGATGCCCGAGATCCAAAAGGGCAGAAAAAGTTTGCGGAACCTGTTTCCCAGCTCTAGATTCTGAACAAGATGCAGAAACCTGAGTGCAGCTCAGGGAAGAAAAAGCAGGCAAAAAGTGTGACCCGCGGGTCAGGATTTTTTCAAAAAAATGAAAAGTATCCAAAGTGTCTCAAACTCGCGTCATATGATGCCCGAGATCCGAAAGGGCAGAAAAAGTTGGTGGAACCTGTTTCCCTGCTCTAGATTCTGAACAAGCTGCAGAAACCTGAGTGCAGCTCCGGGAAGAAAAAGCAGGCAAAAACTGTGACCCGCGGGTCATGATTTTTTCAAAAAAATGAAAAGTATCCAAAGCGTCTCAAACTCGCGTCATATGATGCCCGAGATCCGAAAGGGCAGAAAAAGTTTGCGGAACCTGTTTCCCTGCTCTAGATTCTGAACAAGCTGCAGAAACCTGAGTGCACCTCAGGAGAGAAAAAGAAGGCAAAAAGTGTGACCCGCGGGTCAGGATTTTTTCAAAAAAATGAAAAGTATCCAAAGTGTCTCAAACTCGCGTCATATGATGCCCGAGATCCGAAAGGGCAGAAAAAGTTTGCGGAACCTGTTTCCCTGCTCTAGATTTGAACAAGCTGCAGAACCCTGAATGCAGTTCAGGAAAGAAAAAGCAGGCAAAAACTGTGAGGATTTTTTCAAAAAAATGGAAAGTATCCAAAGCGTCTCAAACTCACGTCATATGATGCCCGAGATCCGAAAGGGCAGAAAAAGTTTGCGGAACCTGTTTCCCTGCTCTAGATTCTGAACAAGATGCAGAAACCTGAGTGCAGCTCAGGAGAGAAAAAGAAGGCAAAAAGTGTGACCTGCGGGTCAGGATTTTTTCAAAAAAATGAAAAGTATCCAAAGCGTCACAAACTCGCGTCATATGATGCCCGAGATCCGAAAGGGCAGAAAATGTTTGCGGAACCTGTTTCCCTGCTCTAGATTCTGAACAAGATGCAGAAACCTGAGTGCAGCTCAGGAGAGAAAAAGAAGGCAAAAAGTGTGACCTGCGGGTCAGGATTTTTTCAAAAAAATGAGTAGTATCCAAAGCGTCTCAAACTCACGTCATATGATGCCCGAGATCCAAAAGGGCAGATAGAGTTTGCGGAACCTGTTTCCCTGCTCTAGATTCTGAACAAGCTGCAGAAACCTGAGTGCACCTCAGGACAGAAATAGCAGGCAAAAAGTGTGACCGGCGGGTCACGATTTTTTCAAAAAAATGAAAAGTATCCAAAGCGTCTCAAACTCGCGTCATATGATGCCCGAGATCCGAAAGGGCAGAAAAAGTTTGCGGAACCTGTTTCCCTGCTCTAGATTCTGAACAAGCTGCAGAAACCTGAGTGCAGCTCAGGAAAGAAAAAGCAGGCAAAAAGTGTGACCCGCGGGTCAGGATTTTTTCAAAAAAATGAAAAGCATCCAAACCGTTTCAAACTCGCGTCATATGATGCCCGAGATCCGAAAGGGCAGAAAAAGTTTGCGGAACCTGTTTCCCTGCTCTAGATTCTGAACAAGCTGCAGAAACCTGAGTGCACCTCAGGAGAGAAAAAGAAGACAAAAAAGCGCGGGTCAGGATTTTTTCAAAAAAATGAAAAGTATCCAAAGCGTCTCAAACTCGCGTCATATGATGCCCGAGATCCGAAAGGGCAGAAAAAGTTTGCGGAACCTGTTTCCCTGCTCTAGATTCTGAACAAGATGCAGAAACCTGAGTGCAGCTCAGGAGAGAAAAAGCAGGCAAAAACTGTGACCCGCGGGTCAGGATTTTTTCAAAAAAATGAGTAGTATCCAAAGCGTCTCAAACTCGCGTCATATGATGCCCGAGATCCAAAAGGGCAGATAGAGTTTGTGGAACCTGTTTCCCTGCTCTAGATTCTGAACAAGCTGCAGAAACCTGAGTGCACCTTCGGACAGAAATAGCAGGCAAAAAGTGTGACCGGCGGGTCACGATTTTTTCAAAAAAATGAAAAGTATCCAAAGCGTCTCAAACTCGCGTCATATGATGCCCGAGATCCGAAAGGGCAGAAAAAGTTTGCGGAACCTGTTTCCCTGCTCTAGATTCTGAACAAGCTGCAGAAACCTGAGTGCACCTCAGGAGAGAAAAAGAAGGCGAAAAAGCGCGGGTCAGGATTTTTTCAAAAAAAAGAAAAGTATCCAAAGCGTCTGAAACTCGCGTCATATGATGCCCGAGATCCGAAAGGGCAGAAAAAGTTTGCGGAACCTGTTTCCCTGCTCTAGATTCTGAACAAGCTGCAGAAACCTGAGTGCAGCTCAGGAAAGAAAAAGCAGGCAAAAAGTGTGACCCGCGGGTCAGGATTTTTTCAAAAAAATGAAAAGTATCCAAAGCGTCTCAAACTCGCGTCATATGATGCCCGAGATCCGAAAGGGCAGAAAAAGTTTGCGGAACCTGTTTCCCAGCTCTAGATTCTGAACAAGCTGAAGAAACCTGAGTGCAGCTCAGGAAAGAAAAAGCAGGCAAAAAGTGTGACCCGCGGGTCAGGATTTTTTCAAAAAAATGAAAAGTGCCCAACGTGTCTCAAACTCACATTATATCATGCCCAAGATCCGAAAGGGCAGAAAAAGTGTGCGGAACTTGTCTCCCTGCTCTAGATTCTGAACAATCTGCAGAAACCTGAGTGCAGCTCGGGAGAGAAAAAGAAGGCATGCGCATCAGGATTTTTTCAAAAAACTGAAAATTTTCCAATGTGTCTCAAACTCACATCATGTGATGCCCGAGATCCAAAAGGGCAGAAAAAGTGTGCGGAACTTGTCTCCCTGCTCTAGATTCTGAACAATCTGCAGAAACCTGAGTGCAGCTCAGGAGAGAAAAAGAAGGCCAAAACTGTGACCCGCGGGTCAGAATTTTTTCAAAAAAATGAAAAGTTTCTAAAGTGTCTCAAACTTGCGTCAAATGATGCCCGAGATCCGAAAGGGCAGAAAAAGTTGGTGGAACGTGTTTCCCTGCTCTAGATTCTGAACAATCTGCAGAAACATGAGTGCAGCTCAGGAAAGAAAAAGCAGGCAAAAAGTGTGACCCGCGGGTCACGATTTTTTCAAAAAAATGAAAAGTATCCAAAGCGTCTCAAACTCGCGTCATATGATGCCCGAGATCCGAAAGGGCAGAAAAAGTTTGCGGAACCTGTTTCCCTGCTCTAGATTCTGAACAAGCTGCAGAAACCTGAGTGCACCTCAGGAGAGAAAAAGAAGGCAAAAAAGCGCGGGTCAGGATTTTTTCAAAAAAATGAAAAGTATCCAAAGCGTCTCAAACTCGCGTCATATGATGCCCGAGATCCGAAAGGGCAGAAGAAGTTTGCGGAACCTGTTTCCCTGCTCTAGATTTGAACAAGCTGCAGAACCCTGAATGCAGTTCAGGAAAGAAAAAGCAGGCAAAAACTGTGAGGATTTTTTCAAAAAAATGGAAAGTATCCAAAGCGTCTCAAACTCACGTCATATGATGCCCGAGATCCGAAAGGGCAGAAAAAGTTTGCGGAACCTGTTTCCCTGCTCTAGATTTGAACAAGCTGCAGAACCCTGAATGCAGTTCAGGAAAGAAAAAGCAGGCAAAAACTGTGAGGATTTTTTCAAAAAAATGGAAAGTATCCAAAGCGTCTCAAACTCACGTCATATGATGCCCGAGATCCGAAAGGGCAGAAAAAGTTTGCGGAACCTGTTTCCCTGCTCTAGATTCTGAACAAGATGCAGAAACCTGAGTGCAGCTCAGGAGAGAAAAAGAAGGCAAAAAGTGTGACCTGCGGGTCAGGATTTTTTCAAAAAAATGAAAAGTATCCAAAGCGTCTCAAACTCGCGTCATATGATGCCCGAGATCCGAAAGGGCAGAAAATGTTTGCGGAACCTGTTTCCCTGCTCTAGATTCTGAACAAGATGCAGAAACCTGAGTGCAGCTCAGGAGAGAAAAAGAAGGCAAAAAGTGTGACCTGCGGGTCAGGATTTTTTCAAAAAAATGAGTAGTATCCAAAGCGTCTCAAACTCACGTCATATGATGCCCGAGATCCAAAAGGGCAGATAGAGTTTGCGGAACCTGTTTCCCTGCTCTAGATTCTGAACAAGCTGCAGAAACCTGAGTGCACCTCAGGACAGAAATAGCAGGCAAAAAGTGTGACCGGCGGGTCACGATTTTTTCAAAAAAATGAAAAGTATCCAAAGCGTCTCAAACTCGCGTCATATGATGCCCGAGATCCGAAAGGGCAGAAAAAGTTTGCGGAACCTGTTTCCCTGCTCTAGATTCTGAACAAGCTGCAGAAACCTGAGTGCAGCTCAGGAAAGAAAAAGCAGGCAAAAAGTGTGACCCGCGGGTCAGGATTTTTTCAAAAAAATGAAAAGCATCCAAACCGTTTCAAACTCGCGTCATATGATGCCCGAGATCCGAAAGGGCAGAAAAAGTTTGCGGAACCTGTTTCCCTGCTCTAGATTCTGAACAAGCTGCAGAAACCTGAGTGCACCTCAGGAGAGAAAAAGAAGACAAAAAAGCGCGGGTCAGGATTTTTTCAAAAAAATGAAAAGTATCCAAAGCGTCTCAAACTCGCGTCATATGATGCCCGAGATCCGAAAGGGCAGAAAAAGTTTGCGGAACCTGTTTCCCTGCTCTAGATTCTGAACAAGATGCAGAAACCTGAGTGCAGCTCAGGAGAGAAAAAGCAGGCAAAAACTGTGACCCGCGGGTCAGGATTTTTTCAAAAAAATGAGTAGTATCCAAAGCGTCTCAAACTCGCGTCATATGATGCCCGAGATCCAAAAGGGCAGATAGAGTTTGCGGAACCTGTTTCCCTGCTCTAGATTCTGAACAAGCTGCAGATACCTGAGTGCACCTCAGGACAGAAATAGCAGGCAAAAAGTGTGACCGGCGGGTCACGATTTTTTCAAAAAAATGAAAAGTATCCAAAGCGTCTCAAACTCGCGTCATATGATGCCCGAGATCCGAAAGGGCAGAAAAAGTTTGCGGAACCTGTTTCCCTGCTCTAGATTCTGAACAAGCTGCAGAAACCTGAGTGCACCTCAGGAGAGAAAAAGAAGGCGAAAAAGCGCGGGTCAGGATTTTTTCAAAAAAAAGAAAAGTATCCAAAGCGTCTGAAACTCGCGTCATATGATGCCCGAGATCCGAAAGGGCAGAAAAAGTTTGCGGAACCTGTTTCCCTGCTCTAGATTCTGAACAAGCTGCAGAAACCTGAGTGCAGCTCAGGAAAGAAAAAGCAGGCAAAAAGTGTGACCCGCGGGTCAGGATTTTTTCAAAAAAATGAAAAGTATCCAAAGCGTCTCAAACTCACGTCATATGATGCCCGAGATCCGAAAGGGCAGAAAAAGTTTGCGGAACCTGTTTCCCAGCTCTAGATTCTGAACAAGCCACAGAAACCTGAGTGCAGCTCAGGAAAGAAAAAGCAGGCAAAAAGTGTGACCCGCGGGTCAGGATTTTTTCAAAAAAATGAAAAGTGCCCAAAGTGTCTCAAACTCACATTATATCATGCCCAAGATCCGAAAGGGCAGAAAAAGTGTGCGGAACTTGTCTCCCTGCTCTAGATTCTGAACAATCTGCAGAAACCTGAGTGCAGCTCGGGAGAGAAAAAGAAGGCATGCGCATCAGGATTTTTTCAAAAAACTGAAAATTTTCCAATGTGTCTCAAACTCACATCATGTGATGCCCGAGATCCAAAAGGGCAGAAAAAGTGTGCGGAACTTGTCTCCCTGCTCTAGATTCTGAACAATCTGCAGAAACCTGAGTGCAGCTCAGGAGAGAAAAAGAAGGCCAAAACTGTGACCCGCGGGTCAGAATTTTTTCAAAAAAATGAAAAGTTTCTAAAGTGTCTCAAACTTGCGTCAAATGATGCCCGAGATCCGAAAGGGCAGAAAAAGTTGGTGGAACGTGTTTCCCTGCTCTAGATTCTGAACAATCTGCAGAAACATGAGTGCAGCTCAGGAAAGAAAAAGCAGGCAAAAAGTGTGACCCGCGGGTCACGATTTTTTCAAAAAAATGAAAAGTATCCAAAGCGTCTCAAACTCGCGTCATATGATGCCCGAGATCCGAAAGGGCAGAAAAAGTTTGCGGAACCTGTTTCCCTGCTCTAGATTCTGAACAAGCTGCAGAAACCTGAGTGCACCTCAGGAGAGAAAAAGAAGGCAAAAAAGCGCGGGTCAGGATTTTTTCAAAAAAATGAAAAGTATCCAAAGCGTCTCAAACTCGTGTCATATGATGCCCGAGATCCGAAAGGGCAGAAAAAGTTTGTGGAACCTGTTTCCCTGCTCTAGATTCTGAACAAGCTGCAGAAACCTGAATGCAGTTCAGGAAAGAAAAAGCAGGCAAAAACTGTGACCCGCGGGTCAGGATTTTTTCAAAAAAATGAAAAGTATCCAAAGCGTCTCAAACTCACGTCATATGATGCCCGAGATCCGAAAGGGCAGAAAAAGTTTGCGGAACCTGTTTCCCTGCTCTAGATTCTGAACAAGCTGCAGAAACCTGAGTGCAGCTCAGGAAAGAAAAAGCAGGCAAAAAGTGTGACCGGCGGGTCAGGATTTTTTCAAAAAAATGAAAAGTGCCCAAAGTGTCTCAAACTCACATTATATCATGCCCAACATCCGAAAGGGCAGAAAAAGTGTGCGGAACTTGTCTCCCTGCTCTAGATTCTGAACAATCTGCAGAAACCTGAGTGCAGCTCGGGAGAGAAAAAGAAGGCATGCGCATCAGGATTTTTTCAAAAAACTGAAAATTTTCCAATGTGTCTCAAACTCACATCATGTGATGCCCGAGATCCAAAAGGGCAGAAAAAGTGTGCGGAACTTGTCTCCCTGCTCTAGATTCTGAACAATCTGCAGAAACCTGAGTGCAGCTCAGGAGAGAAAAAGAAGGCCAAAACTGTGACCCGCGGGTCAGAATTTTTTCAAAAAAATGAAAAGTTTCTAAAGTGTCTCAAACTTGCGTCAAATGATGCCCGAGATCCGAAAGGGCAGAAAAAGTTGGTGGAACGTGTTTCCCTGCTCTAGATTCTGAACAAGCTGCAGAAACATGAGTGCAGCTCAGGAAAGGAAAAGCAGGCAAAAAGTGTGACCCGCGGGTCAGGATTTTTTCAAAAAAATGAAAAGTATCCAACGCATCTCAAACTCGCGTCATATGATCCCCGAGATCCGAAAGGGAGGAAAACTTTGCAGAACCTGTTTCCCTGCTCTAGATTCTGAACAAGCTGCAGAAACCTGAGTGCAGCTCAGGAGAGAAAAAGAAGGCAAAAAGTGTGACCCGCGGGTCAGGATTTTTTCAAAAAAATGAGTAGTATCCAAAGCGTCTCAAACTCGCGTCATATGATGCCCGAGATCCAAAAGGGCAGATAGAGTTTGCGGAACCTGTTTCCCTGCTCTAGATTCTGAACAAGCTGCAGAAACCTGAGTGCACCTCAGGACAGAAATAGCAGGCAAAAAGTGTGACCCGCGGGTCAGGATTTTATCAAAAAAATGAAAAGTATCCAAACCATTTCAAACTCGCGTCATATGATGCCCGAGATCCGAAAGGGCAGAAAAAGTTTGCGGAACCTGTTTCCCTGCTCTAGATTCTGAACAAGCTGCAGAAACCTGAGTGCACCTCAGGAGAGAAAAAGAAGGCAAAAAAGCGCGGGTCAGGATTTTTTCAAAAAAATGAAAAGTATCCAAAGCGTCTCAAACTCGCGTCATATGATGCCCGAGATCCGAAAGGGCAGAAAAAGTTTGCGGAACCTGTTTCCCTGCTCTAGATTTGGAACAAGCTGCAGAAACCTGACTGCAGCTCAGGAAAGAAAAAGCAGGCAAAAAGTGTGACCCGCGGGTCAGGATTTTTTCAAAAAAATGAAAAGTATCCAAACCGTTTCAAACTCGCGTCATATGATGCCCGAGATCCGAAAGGGCAGAAAAAGTTTGCGGAACCTGTTTCCCTGCTCTAGATTCTGAACAAGCTGCAGAAACCTGAGTGCACCTCAGGAGAGAAAAAGAAGGCAAAAAAGCGCGGGTCAGGATTTTTTCAAAAAAATGAAAAGTATCCAAAGCGTCTCAAACTCGCGTCATATGATGCCCGAGATCCGAAAGGGCAGAAAAAGTTTGCGGAACCTGTTTCCCTGCTCTAGATTCTGAACAAGCTGCAGAAACCTGAGTGCAGCTCAGGAGAGAAAAAGCATGCAAAAAGTGTGATCCGCGGGTCAGGATTTTTTCAAAAAAATGAAAAGTATCCAAAGCGTCTCAAACTCGCGTCATATGATGCCCGAGATCCAAAAGGGCAGAAAAAGTTTGCGGAACCTGTTTCCCTGCTCTAGATTCTGAACAAGCTGCAGAAACCGGAGAGCAGCTCAGGAGAGAAAAAGCAGGCAAAAACTGTGACCCGCGGGTCAGGATTTTTTCAAAAAAAGGAAAAGTATCCAAAGCGTCTCAAACTCGCGTCATATGATGCCCGAGATCCAAAAGGGCAGAAAAAGTTTGCGGAACCTGTTTCCCAGCTCTAGATTCTGAACAAGATGCAGAAACCTGAGTGCACCTCAGGAGAGAAAAAGAAGGCAAAAAGTGTGAGCTGCGGGTCAGGATTTTTTCAAAAAAATGAAAAGTATCCAAAGCGTCTCAAACTCGCGTCATATGATGCCCGAGATCCGAAAGGGCAGAAAATGTTTGCGGAACCTGTTTCCCTGCTCTAGATTCTGAACAAGATGCAGAAACCTGAGTGCAGCTCAGGAGAGAAAAAGAAGGCAAAAAGTGTGACCTGCGGGTCAGGATTTTTTCAAAAAAATGAGTAGTATCCAAAGCGTCTCAAACTCACGTCATATGATGCCCGAGATCCAAAAGGGCAGATAGAGTTTGCGGAACCTGTTTCCCTGCTCTAGATTCTGAACAAGCTGCAGAAACCTGAGTGCACCTCAGGACAGAAATAGCAGGCAAAAAGTGTGACCGGCGGGTCACGATTTTTTCAAAAAAATGAAAAGTATCCAAAGCGTCTCAAACTCGCGTCATATGATGCCCGAGATCCGAAAGGGCAGAAAAAGTTTGCGGAACCTGTTTCCCTGCTCTAGATTCTGAACAAGCTGCAGAAACCTGAGTGCAGCTCAGGAAAGAAAAAGCAGGCAAAAAGTGTGACCCGCGGGTCAGGATTTTTTCAAAAAAATGAAAAGTATCCAAACCGTTTCAAACTCGCGTCATATGATGCCCGAGATCCGAAAGGGCAGAAAAAGTTTGCGGAACCTGTTTCCCTGCTCTAGATTCTGAACAAGCTGCAGAAACCTGAGTGCAGCTCAGGAGAGAAAAAGTATGCAAAAACTGTGACCCGCGGGTCAGGATTTTTTCAAAAAAAGGAAAAGTATCCAAAGCGTCTCAAACTCGCGTCATATGATGCCCGAGATCCAAAAGGGCAGAAAAAGTGTGCGGAACCTGTTTCCCAGCTCTAGATTCTGAACAAGATGCATAAACCTGAGTGCAGCTCAGGGAAGAAAAAGCAGGCAAAAAGTGTGACCCGCGGGTCAGGATTTTTTCAAAAAAATGAAAAGTATCCAAAGCGTCTCAAACTCGCGTCATATGATGCCCGAGATCCGAAAGGGCAGAAAAAGTTGGTGGAACCTGTTTCCCTGCTCTAGATTCTGAACAAGATGCAGAAACCTGAGTGCAGCTCCGGGAAGAAAAAGCAGGCAAAAACTGTGACCCGCGGGTCAGGATTTTTTCAAAAAAATGAAAAGTATCCAAAGCGTCTCAAACTCGCGTCATATGATGCCCGAGATCCGAAAGGGCAGAAAAAGTTTGCGGAACCTGTTTCCCTGCTCTAGATTCTGAACAAGCTGCAGAAACCTGAGTGCAGCTCAGGAGAGAAAAAGCATGCAAAAAGTGTGACCCGCGGGTCAGGATTTTTTCAAATAAATGAAAAGTATCCAAAGCGTCTCAAACTCACGTCATATGATGCCCGAGATCCGAAAGGGCAGAAAAAGTTTGCGGAACCTGTTTCCCTGCTCTAGATTCTGAACAAGCTGCAGAAACCTGAATGCAGTTCAGGAAAGAAAAAGCAGGCAAAAACTGTGACCCGCGGGTCAGGATTTTTTCAAAAAAATGAAAAGTATCCAAAGCGTCTCAAACTCACGTCATATGATGCCCGAGATCCGAAAGGGCAGAAAAAGTTTGCGGAACCTGTTTCCCTGCTCTAGATTCTGAACAAGATGCAGAAACCTGAGTGCAGCTCAGGAGAGAAAAAGAAGGCAAAAAGTGTGACGGGCGGGTCAGGATTTTTTCAAAAAAATGAAAAGTATCCAAAGCGTCTCAAACTCGTGTCATATGATGCCCGAGATCAGAAAGGGCAGAAAAAGTTTGCGGAACCTGTTTCCCAGCTCTAGATTCTGAACAAGCTGCAGAAACCTGAGTGCAGCTCAGGAAAGAAAAAGCAGGCAAAAAGTGTGACACGCGGCTCACGATTTTTTCAAAAAAATGAAAAGTATCCAAAGCGTCTCAAACTCGCGTCATATGATGCCCGAGATCCGAAAGGGCAGAAAAAGTTTGCGGAACCTGTTTCCCTGCTCTAGATTCTGAACAAGCTGCAGAAACTTGATTGCAGCTCAGGAGAGAAAAAGCATGCGAAAAGTGTGACCCGCGGGTCAGGATTTTTTCAAAAAAATGAAAAGTATCCAAAGTGTCTCAAACTCGCGTCATATGATGCCCGAGATCCGAAAGGGCAGAAAAAGTTTGCGGAACCTGTTTCCCTGCTCTAGATTCTGAACAAGCTGCAGAAACCTGAGTGCAGCTCAGGAAAGAAAAAGCAGGCAAAAAGTGTGACCCGCGGGTCAGGATTTTTTCAAAAAAATGAAAAGTATCCAAAGCGTCTCAAACTCGTGTCATATGATGCCCGAGATCCGAAAGGGCAGAAAAAGTTTGCGGAACCTGTTTCCCAGCTCTAGATTCTGAACAAGCTGCTGAAACCTGAGTGCAGCTCTGGAAAGAAAAAGCAGGCAAAAACTGTGACCCGCGGGTCAGGATTTTTTCCAAAAAATGAAAAGTAACCAAAGCGTCTCAAACTCGCGTCATATGATGCCCGAGATCCGAAAGGGCAGAAAAAGTTTGCGGAACCTGTTTCCCTGCTCTAGATTCTGAACAAGCTGCAGAAAACTGAGTGCAGCTCAGGAAAGAAAAAGCAGGCAAAAAGTGTGACCCGCGGGTCAGGATTTTTTCAAAAAAATGAAAAGTATCCAAAGCGTCTCAAACTCGTGTCATATGATGCCCGAGATCCGAAAGGGCAGAAAAAGTTTGCGGAACCTGTTTCCCTGCTCTAGATTCTGAACAAGCTGCAGAAACCTGAGTGCAGCTCAGGAAAGAAAAAGCAGGCAAAAAGTGTGACCCGCGGGTCAGGATTTTTTCAAAAAAATGAAAAGTATCCAAAGCGTCTCAAACTCGTGTCATATGATGCCCGAGATCCGAAAGGGCAGAAAAAGTTTGCGGAACCTGTTTCCCTGCTCTAGATTCTGAACAAGCTGCTGAAACCTGAATGCAGTTCAGGAAAGAAAAAGCAGGCAAAAACTGTGACCCGCGGGTCAGGATTTTTTCAAAAAAATGAAAAGTATCCAAAGCGTCTCAAACTCACGTCATATGATGCCCGAGATCCGAAAGGGCAGAAAAAGTTTGCGGAACCTGTTTCCCTGCTCTAGATTCTGAACAATCTGCAGAAACCTGAGTGCAGCTCAGGAGAGAAAAAGAAGGCCAAAACTGTGACCCGCGGGTCAGAATTTTTTCAAAAAAATGAAAAGTTTCTAAAGTGTCTCAAACTTGCGTCAAATGATGCCCGAGATCCGAAAGGGCAGAAGAAGTTGGTGGAACGTGTTTCCCTGCTCTAGATTCTGAACAATCTGCAGAAACATGAGTGCAGCTCAGGAAAGGAAAAGCAGGCAAAAAGTGTGACCCGCGGGTCAGGATTTTTTCAAAAAAATGAAAAGTATCCAACGCATCTCAAACTCGCGTCATATGATCCCCGAGATCCGAAAGGGCAGGAAAACTTTGCGGAACCTGTTTCCCTGCTCTAGATTCTGAACAAGCTGCAGAAACCTGAGTGCAGCTCAGGAGAGAAAAAGAAGGCAAAAAGTGTGACCCGCGGGTCAGGATTTTTTCAAAAAAATGAGTAGTATCCAAAGCGTCTCAAACTCGCGTCATATGATGCCCGAGATCCAAAAGGGCAGATAGAGTTTGCGGAACCTGTTTCACTGCTCTAGATTCTGAACAAGCTGCAGAAACCTGAGTGCACCTCAGGACAGAAATAGCAGGCAAAAAGTGTGACCGGCGGGTCACGATTTTTTCAAAAAAATGAAAAGTATCCAAAGCGTCTCAAACTCGCGTCATATGATGCCCGAGATCCGAAAGGGCAGAAAAAGTTTGCGGAACCTGTTTCCCTGCTCTAGATTTGGAACAAGCTGCAGAAACCTGAGTGCAGCTCAGGAAAGAAAAAGCAGGCAAAAAAGCGCGGGTCAGGATTTTTTCAAAAAAATGAAAAGTATCCAAAGCGTCTCAAACTCGCGTCATATGATGCCCGAGATCCGAAAGGGCAGAAAAAGTTTGCGGAACCTGTTTCCCTGCTCTAGATTCTGAACAAGCTGCAGAAACCTGAGTGCAGCTCAGGAGAGAAAAAGTATGCAAAAACTGTGACCCGCGGGTCAGGATTTTTTCAAAAAAAGGAAAAGTATCCAAAGCGTCTCAAACTCGCGTCATATGATGCCCGAGATCCAAAAGGGCAGAAAAAGTGTGCGGAACCTGTTTCCCAGCTCTAGATTCTGAACAAGATGCATAAACCTGAGTGCAGCTCAGGGAAGAAAAAGCAGGCAAAAAGTGTGACCCGCGGGTCAGGATTTTTTCAAAAAAATGAAAAGTATCCAAAGCGTCTCAAACTCGCGTCATATGATGCCCGAGATCCGAAAGGGCAGAAAAAGTTGGTGGAACCTGTTTCCCTGCTCTAGATTCTGAACAAGATGCAGAAACCTGAGTGCAGCTCCGGGAAGAAAAAGCAGGCAAAAACTGTGACCCGCGGGTCAGGATTTTTTCAAAAAAATGAAAAGTATCCAAAGCGTCTCAAACTCGCGTCATATGATGCCCGAGATCCGAAAGGGCAGAAAAAGTTTGCGGAACCTGTTTCCCTGCTCTAGATTCTGAACAAGCTGCAGAAACCTGAGTGCAGCTCAGGAGAGAAAAAGCATGCAAAAAGTGTGACCCGCGGGTCAGGATTTTTTCAAATAAATGAAAAGTATCCAAAGCGTCTCAAACTCACGTCATATGATGCCCGAGATCCGAAAGGGCAGAAAAAGTTTGCGGAACCTGTTTCCCTGCTCTAGATTCTGAACAAGCTGCAGAAACCTGAATGCAGTTCAGGAAAGAAAAAGCAGGCAAAAACTGTGACCCGCGGGTCAGGATTTTTTCAAAAAAATGAAAAGTATCCAAAGCGTCTCAAACTCACGTCATATGATGCCCGAGATCCGAAAGGGCAGAAAAAGTTTGCGGAACCTGTTTCCCTGCTCTAGATTCTGAACAAGATGCAGAAACCTGAGTGCAGCTCAGGAGAGAAAAAGAAGGCAAAAAGTGTGACGGGCGGGTCAGGATTTTTTCAAAAAAATGAAAAGTATCCAAAGCGTCTCAAACTCGTGTCATATGATGCCCGAGATCAGAAAGGGCAGAAAAAGTTTGCGGAACCTGTTTCCCAGCTCTAGATTCTGAACAAGCTGCAGAAACCTGAGTGCAGCTCAGGAAAGAAAAAGCAGGCAAAAAGTGTGACACGCGGCTCACGATTTTTTCAAAAAAATGAAAAGTATCCAAAGCGTCTCAAACTCGCGTCATATGATGCCCGAGATCCGAAAGGGCAGAAAAAGTTTGCGGAACCTGTTTCCCTGCTCTAGATTCTGAACAAGCTGCAGAAACTTGATTGCAGCTCAGGAGAGAAAAAGCATGCGAAAAGTGTGACCCGCGGGTCAGGATTTTTTCAAAAAAATGAAAAGTATCCAAAGTGTCTCAAACTCGCGTCATATGATGCCCGAGATCCGAAAGGGCAGAAAAAGTTTGCGGAACCTGTTTCCCTGCTCTAGATTCTGAACAAGCTGCAGAAACCTGAGTGCAGCTCAGGAAAGAAAAAGCAGGCAAAAAGTGTGACCCGCGGGTCAGGATTTTTTCAAAAAAATGAAAAGTATCCAAAGCGTCTCAAACTCGTGTCATATGATGCCCGAGATCCGAAAGGGCAGAAAAAGTTTGCGGAACCTGTTTCCCAGCTCTAGATTCTGAACAAGCTGCTGAAACCTGAGTGCAGCTCAGGAAAGAAAAAGCAGGCAAAAACTGTGACCCGCGGGTCAGGATTTTTTCCAAAAAATGAAAAGTAACCAAAGCGTCTCAAACTCGCGTCATATGATGCCCGAGATCCGAAAGGGCAGAAAAAGTTTGCGGAACCTGTTTCCCTGCTCTAGATTCTGAACAAGCTGCAGAAAACTGAGTGCAGCTCAGGAAAGAAAAAGCAGGCAAAAAGTGTGACCCGCGGGTCAGGATTTTTTCAAAAAAATGAAAAGTATCCAAAGCGTCTCAAACTCGTGTCATATGATGCCCGAGATCCGAAAGGGCAGAAAAAGTTTGCGGAACCTGTTTCCCTGCTCTAGATTCTGAACAAGCTGCAGAAACCTGAGTGCAGCTCAGGAAAGAAAAAGCAGGCAAAAAGTGTGACCCGCGGGTCAGGATTTTTTCAAAAAAATGAAAAGTATCCAAAGCGTCTCAAACTCGTGTCATATGATGCCCGAGATCCGAAAGGGCAGAAAAAGTTTGCGGAACCTGTTTCCCTGCTCTAGATTCTGAACAAGCTGCTGAAACCTGAATGCAGTTCAGGAAAGAAAAAGCAGGCAAAAACTGTGACCCGCGGGTCAGGATTTTTTCAAAAAAATGAAAAGTATCCAAAGCGTCTCAAACTCACGTCATATGATGCCCGAGATCCGAAAGGGCAGAAAAAGTTTGCGGAACCTGTTTCCCTGCTCTAGATTCTGAACAAGCTGCAGAAAACTGAGTGCAGCTCAGGAAAGAAAAAGCAGGCAAAAAGTGTGACCGGCGGGTCAGGATTTTTTCAAAAAAATGAAAAGTGCCCAAAGTGTCTCAAACTCACATTATATCATGCCCAAGATCCGAAAGGGCAGAAAAAGTGTGCGGAACTTGTCTCCCTGCTCTAGATTCTGAACAATCTGCAGAAACCTGAGTGCAGCTCAGGAGAGAAAAAGAAGGCCAAAACTGTGACCCGCGGGTCAGAATTTTTTCAAAAAAATGAAAAGTTTCTAAAGTGTCTCAAACTTGCGTCAAATGATGCCCGAGATCCGAAAGGGCAGAAGAAGTTGGTGGAACGTGTTTCCCTGCTCTAGATTCTGAACAATCTGCAGAAACATGAGTGCAGCTCAGGAAAGGAAAAGCAGGCAAAAAGTGTGACCCGCGGGTCAGGATTTTTTCAAAAAAATGAAAAGTATCCAACGCATCTCAAACTCGCGTCATATGATCCCCGAGATCCGAAAGGGCAGGAAAACTTTGCGGAACCTGTTTCCCTGCTCTAGATTCTGAACAATCTGCAGATACCTGAGTGCAGCTCAGGAGAGAAAAAGAAGGCCAAAACTATGACCCGCGGGTCAGAATTTTTTCAAAAAAATGAAAAGTTTCTAAAGTGTCTCAAACTTGCGTCAAATGATGCCCGAGATCCGAAAGGGCAGAAAAAGTTTGCGGAACCTGTTTCCCGGCTCCAGATTCTGAACAAGCTGCATAAACCTGAGTGCAGCTCAGGAGAGAAAAAGCATGCAAAAAGTGTGACGGGCGGGTCAGGATTTTTTCAAAAAAATGAAAAGTATCCAAAGCGTCTCAAACTCGCGTCATATGATGCCCGAGATCGGAAAGGGCAGAAAAAGTTTGCGGAACCTGTTTCCCTGCTCTAGATTCTGAACAAGATGCAGAAACCTGAGTGCAGCTCAGGAGAGAAAAAGAAGGCAAAAAGTGTGACCTGCGGGTCAGGATTTTTTCAAAAAAATGAAAAGTATCCAAAGCGTCTCAAACTCGTGTCATATGATGCCCGAGATCCGAAAGGGCAGAAAAAGTTTGCGGAACCTGTTTCCCTGCTCTAGATTCTGAACAAGCTGCAGAAACCTGAGTGCAGCTCAGGAAAGAAAAAGCAGGCAAAAAGTGTGACCCGCGGGTCAGGATTTTTTCAAAAAAATGAAAAGTATCCAAAGCGTCTCAAACTCGTGTCATATGATGCCCGAGATCCGAAAGGGCAGAAAAAGTTTGTGGAACCTGTTTCCCTGCTCTAGATTCTGAACAAGATGCAGAAACCTGAGTGCAGCTCAGGAGAGAAATGCAGGCAAAAAGTTTGACCCGCGGGTCAGGATTTTTTCAAAAAAATGAAAAGTATCCAAAGCATCTCAAACTCGCGTCATATGATGCCCGAGATCCGAAAGGGCAGAAAAAGTTTGCGGAACCTGTTTCCCTGCTCTAGATTCTGAATAAGCTACAGAAACCTGAGTGCAGCTCAGGAGAGAAAGAGCAGGCAAAAAGTGTGACCCGCGGGTCAGGATTTTTTCAAAAAAAGGAAAAGTATCCAAAGCGTCTCAAACTCGCGTCATATGATGCCCGAGATCGGAAAGGGCAGAAAAAGTTTGCGGAACCTGTTTCCCTGCTCTAGATTCTGAACAAGCTGCAGAAACCTGAGTGCAGCTCAGGAGAGAAAAAGCAGGCAAAAAGTGTGACCCGCGGGTCAGGAATTTTTCAAAAAAATGAAAAGTATCCAAAGCGTCTCAAACTCGCGTCATATGATGCCCCAGATCCGAAAGGGCAGAAAAAGTTTGCGGAACCTGTTTCCCTGCTCTAGATTCTGAACAAGCTGCAGAAACCTGAATGCAGTTCAGGAAAGAAAAAGCAGGCAAAAACTGTGACCCGCGGGTCAGGATTTTTTCAAAAAACTGAAAAGTATCCAAAGCGTCTCAAACTCGCGTCATATGATGCCCGAGATCCGAAAGGGCAGAAAAAGTTTGCGGAACCTGTTTCCCTGCTCTAGATTCTGAACAAGCTGCAGAAACCTGAGTGCACCTCAGGAGAGAAAAAGAAGGCAAAAAAGCGCGGGTCAGGATTTTTTCAAAAAGTGAAAAGTATCCAAAGCGTCTCAAACTCGCGTCATATGATGCCCGAGATCCGAAAGGGCAGAAAAAGTTTGCGGAACCTGTTTCCCTGCTCTAGATTCTGAACAAGCTACAGAAACCTGAGTGCAGCTCAGGAGAGAAAGAGCAGGCAAAAAGTGTGACCCGCGGGTCAGGATTTTTTCAAAAAAAGGAAAAGTATCCAAAGCGTCTCAAACTCGCGTCATATGATGCCCAATATCCGAAAGGGCAGAAAAAGTTTGCGGAACCTGTTTCCCTGCTCTAGATTCTGAACAAGCTGCAGAAACCTGAGTGCACCTCAGGAGATAAATAGCAGGCAAAAAGTGTGACGGGCGGGTCAGGATTTTTTCAAAAAAATGAAAAGTATCCAAAGCGTCTCAAACTCGCGTCATATGATGCCCGAGATCCGAAAGGGCAGAAAAAGTTTGCGGAACCTGTTTCCCTGCTCTAGATTCTGAACAAGCTGCAGAAACCTGAATGCAGTTCAGGAAAGAAAAAGCAGGCAAAAAGTGTGACGGGCGGGTCAGGATTTTTTCAAAAAAATGAAAAGTATCCAAAGCGTCTCAAACTCGCGTCATATGATGCCCGAGATCGGAAAGGGCAGAAAAAGTTTGCGGAACCTGTTTCCCTGCTCTAGATTCTGAACAAGATGCAGAAACCTGAGTGCAGCTCAGGAGAGAAAAAGAAGGCAAAAAGTGTGACCTGCGGGTCAGGATTTTTTCAAAAAAATGAAAAGTATCCAAAGCGTCTCAAACTCGTGTCATATGATGCCCGAGATCCGAAAGGGCAGAAAAAGTTTGCGGAACCTGTTTCCCTGCTCTAGATTCTGAACAAGCTGCAGAAACCTGAGTGCAGCTCAGGAAAGAAAAAGCAGGCAAAAAGTGTGACCCGCGGGTCAGGATTTTTTCAAAAAAATGAAAAGTATCCAAAGCGTCTCAAACTCGTGTCATATGATGCCCGAGATCCGAAAGGGCAGAAAAAGTTTGTGGAACCTGTTTCCCTGCTCTAGATTCTGAACAAGATGCAGAAACCTGAGTGCAGCTCAGGAGAGAAATGCAGGCAAAAAGTTTGACCCGCGGGTCAGGATTTTTTCAAAAAAATGAAAAGTATCCAAAGCATCTCAAACTCGCGTCATATGATGCCCGAGATCCGAAAGGGCAGAAAAAGTTTGCGGAACCTGTTTCCCTGCTCTAGATTCTGAATAAGCTACAGAAACCTGAGTGCAGCTCAGGAGAGAAAGAGCAGGCAAAAAGTGTGACCCGCGGGTCAGGATTTTTTCAAAAAAAGGAAAAGTATCCAAAGCGTCTCAAACTCGCGTCATATGATGCCCGAGATCGGAAAGGGCAGAAAAAGTTTGCGGAACCTGTTTCCCTGCTCTAGATTCTGAACAAGCTGCAGAAACCTGAGTGCAGCTCAGGAGAGAAAAAGCAGGCAAAAAGTGTGACCCGCGGGTCAGGAATTTTTCAAAAAAATGAAAAGTATCCAAAGCGTCTCAAACTCGCGTCATATGATGCCCCAGATCCGAAAGGGCAGAAAAAGTTTGCGGAACCTGTTTCCCTGCTCTAGATTCTGAACAAGCTGCAGAAACCTGAATGCAGTTCAGGAAAGAAAAAGCAGGCAAAAACTGTGACCCGCGGGTCAGGATTTTTTCAAAAAACTGAAAAGTATCCAAAGCGTCTCAAACTCGCGTCATATGATGCCCGAGATCCGAAAGGGCAGAAAAAGTTTGCGGAACCTGTTTCCCTGCTCTAGATTCTGAACAAGCTGCAGAAACCTGAGTGCACCTCAGGAGAGAAAAAGAAGGCAAAAAAGCGCGGGTCAGGATTTTTTCAAAAAGTGAAAAGTATCCAAAGCGTCTCAAACTCGCGTCATATGATGCCCGAGATCCGAAAGGGCAGAAAAAGTTTGCGGAACCTGTTTCCCTGCTCTAGATTCTGAACAAGCTACAGAAACCTGAGTGCAGCTCAGGAGAGAAAGAGCAGGCAAAAAGTGTGACCCGCGGGTCAGGATTTTTTCAAAAAAAGGAAAAGTATCCAAAGCGTCTCAAACTCGCGTCATATGATGCCCAATATCCGAAAGGGCAGAAAAAGTTTGCGGAACCTGTTTCCCTGCTCTAGATTCTGAACAAGCTGCAGAAACCTGAGTGCACCTCAGGAGATAAATAGCAGGCAAAAAGTGTGACGGGCGGGTCAGGATTTTTTCAAAAAAATGAAAAGTATCCAAAGCGTCTCAAACTCGCGTCATATGATGCCCGAGATCGGAAAGGGCAGAAAAAGTTTGCGGAACCTGTTTCCCTGCTCTAGATTCTGAACAAGCTGCAGAAACCTGAGTGCAGCTCAGGAGAGAAAAAGAAGGCAAAAAGTGTGACCTGCGGGTCAGGATTTTTTCAAAAAAATGAAAAGTATCCAAAGCGTCTCAAACTCGTGTCATATGATGCCCGAGATCCGAAAGGGCAGAAAAAGTTTGCGGAACCTGTTTCCCTGCTCTAGATTCTGAACAAGCTGCAGAAACCTGAGTGCAGCTCAGGAAAGAAAAAGCAGGCAAAAAGTGTGACCCGCGGGTCAGGATTTTTTCAAAAAAATGAAAAGTATCCAAAGCGTCTCAAACTCGTGTCATATGATGCCCGAGATCCGAAAGGGCAGAAAAAGTTTGCGGAACATGTTTCCCAGCTCTAGATTCTGAACAAGCTGCAGAAACCTGAGTGCAGCTCAGGAAAGAAAAAGCAGGCAAAAAGTGTGACCCGCGGGTCAGGATTTTTTCAAAAAAATGAAAAGTATCCAAAGCGTCTCAAACTCGTGTCATATGATGCCCGAGATCCGAAAGGGCAGAAAAAGTTTGCGGAACCTGATTCCCTGCTCTAGATTCTGAACAAGCTGCAGAAACCTGAGTGCAGCTCAGGAAAGAAAAAGCAGGCAAAAAGTGTGACCCGCGGGTCAGGATTTTTTCAAAAAAATGAAAAGTATCCAAAGCGTCTCAAACTCGTGTCATATGATGCCCGAGATCCGAAAGGGCAGAAAAAGTTTGCGGAACCTGTTTCCCTGCTCTAGATTCTGAACAAGCTGCAGAAACTTGATTGCAGCTCAGGAGAGAAAAAGCATGCAAAAAGTGTGACCCGCGGGTCAGGATTTTTTCAAAAAAATGAAAAGTATCCAAAGTGTCTCAAACTCGCGTCATATGATGCCCGAGATCCGAAAGGGCAGAAAAAGTTTGCGGAACCTGTTTCCCTGCTCTAGATTCTGAACAAGCTGCAGAAACCTGAATGCAGTTCAGGAAAGAAAAAGCAGGCAAAAACTGTGACCCGCGGGTCAGGATTTTTTCAAAAAAATGAAAAGTATCCAAAGCGTCTCAAACTCGCGTCATATGATGCGCGAGATCCGAAAGGGCAGAAAAAGTTTGCGGAACCTGTTTCCCTGCTCTAGATTTGGAACAAGCTGCAGAAACCTGAGTGCAGCTCAGGAAAGAAAAAGCAGGCAAAAAGTGTGACCCGCGGGTCAGGATTTTTTCAAAAAAATGAGTAGTATCCAAAGCGTCTCAAACTCGCGTCATATGATGCCCGAGATCCGAAAGGGCAGAAAAAGTTTGTGGAACCTGTTTCCCTGCTCTAGATTCTGAACAAGCTGTAGAAACCTGAGTGAACCTCAGGAGAGAAAAAGAAGGCAAAAAAGCGCGGGTCAGGATTTTTTCAAAAAAATGAAAAGTATCCAAAGCGTCTCAGTTTCGCGTCATATGATGCCCGAGATCCGAAAGTGCAGAAAAAGTTTGCGGAACCTGTTTCCCTGCTCTAGATTCTGAACAAGCTGCAGAAACCTGAGTGCACCTCAGGAGAGAAAAAGAAGGCAAAAAAGCGCGGGTCAGGATTTTTTCAAAAAAATGAAAAGTATCCAAAGCGTCTCAAACTCGCGTCATATGATGCCCGAGATCCGAAAGGGCAGAAAAAGTTTGCGGAACCTGTTTCCCTGCTCTAGATTCTGAACAAGCTACAGAAACCTGAGTGCACTTCAGGAGAGAAAGAGCAGGCAAAAACTGTGACCGGTGGGTCACAGTTTTTTCAAAAAAAGGAAAAGTATCCAAAGCGTCTCAAACTCGCGTCATATGATGCCCAAGATCCGAAAGGGCAGAAAAAGTTTGCGGAACCTGTTTCCCTGCTCTAGATTCTGAACAAGCTGCAGAAACCTGAGTGCAGCTCAGGAGAGAAAAAGCAGGCAAAAAGTGTGACCCGCAGGTCACGATTTTTTCAAAAAAATGAAAAGTATCCAAAGCGTCTCAAACTCGCGTCATATGATGCCCGAGATCCGAAAGGGCAGAAAAAGTTTGCGGAACCTGTTTCCCTGCTCTAGATTCTGAACAAGCTGCAGAAACTTGATTGCAGCTCAGGAGAGAAAAAGCATGCAAAAAGTGAGACCCGCGGGTCAGGATTTTTTCAAAAAAATGAAAAGTATCCAAAGTGTCTGAAACTCGCGTCATATGATGCCCGAGATCCGAAAGGGCAGAAAAAGTTTGCGGAACCTGTTTCCCTGCTCTAGATTCTGAACAAGCTGCAGAAACCTGAATGCAGTTCAGGAAAGAAAAAGCAGGCAAAAACTGTGACCCGCGGGTCAGGATTTTTTCAAAAAAATGAAAAGTCTCCAAAGCATCTCAAACTCACGTCATATGATGCCTGAGATCCGAAAGGGCAGAAAAAGTTTGCGGAACCTGTTTCCCTGCTCTAGATTCTGAACAAGATGCAGAAACCTGAGTGCAGCTCAGGAGAGAAAAAGAAGGCAAAAAGTGTGACCTGCGGGTCAGGATTTTTTCAAAAAAATGAAAAGTATCCAAAGCGTCTGAAACTCGTGTCATATGATGCCCGAGATCCGAAAGGGCAGAAAAAGTTTGCGGAACCTGTTTCCCTGCTCTAGATTCTGAACAAGCTGCAGAAACCTGAGTGCAGCTCAGGAAAGAAAAAGCAGGCAAAAAGTGTGACCCCGCGGGTCAGGATTTTTTCAAAAAAATGAAAAGTATCCAAAGCGTCTCAAACTCGTGTCATATGATGCCCGAGATCCGAAAGGGCAGAAAAAGTTTGCGGAACCTGTTTCCCAGCTCTAGATTCTGAACAAGCTGCAGAAAACTGAGTGCAGCTCAGGAAAGAAAAAGCAGGCAAAAAGTGTGACCCGCGGGTCAGGATTTTTTCGAAAAAATGAAAAGTATCCAAAGCCTCTCAAACTCGCGTCATATGATGCCCGAGATCCGAAAGGGCAGAAAAAGTTTGCGGAACCTGTTTCCCTGCTCTAGATTCTGAACAAGCTGCAGAAACCTGAGTGCACCTCAGGAGATAAATAGCAGGCAAAAGTGTGACGGGCGGGTCAGGATTTTTTCAAAAAAATGAAAAGTATCCAAAGCGTCTCAAACTCGCGTCATATGATGCCCAAGATCCGAAAGGGCAGAAAAAGTTTGCGGAACCTGTTTCCCTGCTCTAAATTCTGAACAAGCTGCAGAAACCTGAGTGCAGCTCAGGAGAGAAAAAGCAGGCAAAAAGTGTGACCCGCAGGTCAGGATTTTTTCAAAAAAATGAAAAGTATCCAAAGCGTCTCAAACTCGCGTCATATGATGCCCGAGATCCAAAAGGGCAGAAAAAGTTTGTGGAACCTGTTTCCCAGCTCTAGATTCTGAACAAGATGCAGAAACCTCAGTGCAGCTCAGGGAAGAAAAAGCAGGCAAAAAGTTTGACCCGCGGGTCAGGATTTTTTCAAAAAAATGAAAAGTATCCAAAGCATCTCAAACTCGCGTCATATGACGCCCGAGATCCGAAAGGGCAGAAAAAGTTGGTGGAACGTGTTTCCCTGCTCTAGATTCTGAACAAGCTGCAGAAACCTGAGTGCAGCTCAGGGAAGAAATAGCAGGCAAAAAGTGTGACCCGCGGGTCAGGATTTTTTCAAAAAAATGAAAAGTATCCAAAGCGTCTCAAACTCGCGTCATATGATGCCCGAGATCCGAAAGGGCAGAAAAAGTTTGCGGAACCTGTTTCCCTGCTCTAGATTCTGAACAAGCTGCAGAAACCTGAGTGCACCTCAGGAGAGAAAAAGAAGGCAAAAAAGCGCGGGTCAGGATTTTTTCAAAAAAATGAAAAGTATCCAAAGCGTCTCAAACTCACGTCATATGATGCCCGAGATCCGAAAGGGCAGAAAAAGTTTGCGGAACCTGTTTCCCTGCTCTAGATTCTGAACAAGATGCAGAAACCTGAGTGCAGCTCAGGAGAGAAAAAGAAGGCAAAAAGTGTGACCTGCGGGTCAGGATTTTTTCAAAAAAATGAAAAGTATCCAAAGCGTCTCAAACTCGTGTCATATGATGCCCGAGATCCGAAAGGGCAGAAAAAGTTTGCGGAACCTGTTTCCCTGCTCTAGATTCTGAACAAGCTGCAGAAACCTGAGTGCAGCTCAGGAAAGAAAAAGCAGGCAAAAAGTGTGACCCGCGGGTCAGGATTTTTTCAAAAAAATGAAAAGTATCTAAAGCGTCTCAAACTCGCGTCATATGATGCCCGAGATCCGAAAGGGCAGAAAAAGTTTGCGGAACCTGTTTCCCTGCTCTAGATTCTGAACAAGCTGCAGAAACTTTATTGCAGCTCAGGAGAGAAAAAGCATGCAAAAAGTGTGACTCGCGGGTCAGGATTTTTTCAAAAAAATGAAAAGTATCCAAACCATCTCAAACTCGTGTCATATGATGCCCGAGATCCGAAAGGGCAGAAAAAGTTTGCGGAACCTGTTTCCCTGCTCTAGATTCTGAACAAGCTACAGAAACCTGAGAGCAGCTCAGGAGAGAAAGAGCAGGCAAAAAGTGTGACCCGCGGGTCAGGATTTTTTCAAAAAAAGGAAAAGTATCCAAAGCGTCTCAAACTCGCGTCATATGATGCCCGAGATCCAAAAGGGCAGAAAAAAATTGCGGAACCTGTTTCCCTGCTCTGGATTCTGAACAAGCTGCAGAAACCTGAGTGCACCTCAGGAGAGAAAAAGCAGGCAAAAAGTGTGACCCGCGGGTCAGGATTTTTTCAAAAAAATGAAAAGTATCCAAAGCGTCTCAAACTCGTGTCATCTGATGCCCGAGATCCGAAAGGGCAGAAAAAGTTTGCGGAACCTGTTTCCCTGCTCTAAATTCTGAACAAGCTGCAGAAACTTGATTGCAGCTCAGGAGAGAAAAAGCATGCAAAAAGTGTGACTCGCGGGTCAGGATTTTTTCAAAAAAATGAAAAGTATCCAAAGCATCTCAAACTCGTGTCATATGATGCCCGAGATCCGAAAGGGCAGAAAAAGTTTGCGGAACCTGTTTCCCTGCTCTAGATTCTGAACAACCTACAGAAACCTGAGTGCAGCTCAGGAGAGAAAGAGCAGGCAAAAAGTGTGACCCGCGGGTCAGGATTTTTTCAAAAAAAGGAAAAGTATCCAAAGCATCTCAAACTCGTGTCATATGATGCCCGAGATCCGAAAGGGCAGAAAAAGTTTGCGGAACCTGTTTCCCGGCTCCAGATTCTGAACAAGCTGCATAAACCGGAGAGCAGCTCAGGAGAGAAAAAGAAGGCAAAAAGTGTGACCCGCGGGTCAGGATTTTTTCAAAAAAATGAAAAGTCCCCAAAGTGTCTCAAACTCACATTATATCATGCCCAAGATCGGAAAGGGCAAAAAAGTGTGCGGAACTTGTCTCCCTGCTCTAGATTCTGAACAATCTGCAGAAACCTGAGTGCAGCTCGGGAGAGAAAATGAAGGCATGCGCATCAGGATTTTTTCAAAAAACTGAAAATTTTCCAATGTGTCTCAAACTCACGTCATGTGATGCCCGAGATCCAAAAGGGCAGAAAAAGTGTGCGGAACTTGTCTCCCTGCTCTAGATTCTGAACAATCTGCAGAAACCTGAGTGCAGCTCAGGAGAGAAAAAGAAGGCCAAAACTGTGACCCGCGGGTCAGAATTTTTTCAAAAAAATGAAAAGTTTCTAAAGTGTCTCAAACTTGCGTCAAATGATGCCCGAGATCCGAAAGGGCAGAAAAAGTTTGCGGAACCTGTTTCCCGGCTCCAGATTCTGAACAAGCTGCATAAACCGGAGAGCAGCTCAGGAGGGAAAAAGAAGGCAAAAAGTGTGACCCGCGGGTCAGGATTTTTTCAAAAAAATGAAAAGTGCCCAAAGTGTCTCAAACTCACATTATATCATGCCCAAGATCCGAAAGGGCAGAAAAAGTGTGCGGAACTTGGCTCCCTGCTCTAGATTCTGAACAATCTGCAGAAACCTGAGTGCAGCTCGGGAGAGAAAAAGAAGGCATGCGCATCAGGATTTTTTCAAAAAACTGAAAATTTTCCAATGTGTCTCAAACTCACGTCATGTGATGCCCGAGATCCAAAAGGGCAGAAAAAGTGTGCGGAACTTGTCTCCCTGCTCTAGATTCTGAACAATCTGCAGAAACCTGAGTGCAGCTCAGGAGAGAAAAAGAAGGCCAAAACTGTGACCCGCGGGTCAGAATTTTTTCAAAAAAATGAAAAGTTTCTAAAGTGTCTCAAACTTGCGTCAAATGATGCCCGAGATCCGAAAGGGCAGAAAAAGTTTGCGGAACCTGTTTCCCTGCTCTAGATTCTGAACAAGCTGCAGAAACCTGAGTGAACCTCAGGAGAGAAAAAGAAGGCAAAAAAGCGCGGGTCAGGATTTTTTCAAAAAAATGAAAAGTATCCAAAGCATCTCAGTCTCGCGTCATATGATGCCCGAGATCCAAAAGGGCAGAAAAAGTTTGCGGAACCTGTTTCCCTGCTTTAGATTCTGAACAAGCTACAGAAACCTGAGTGCACCTCAGGAGAGAAAGAGCAGGCAAAAACTGTGACCCGTGGGTCACAGTTTTTTCAAAAAAATGAAAAGTATCCAAAGCGTCTCAAACTCGCGTCATATGATGCCCGAGATCCGAAAGGGCAGAAAAAGTTTGCGGAACCTGTTTCCCTGTTCTAGATTCTGAACAAGCTGCAGAAACCTGAGTGCAGCTCAGGAAAGAAAAAGCAGGCAAAAAGTGTGACCTGCGGGTCAGGATTTTTTCAAAAAAATGAAAAGTATCCAAAGCGTCTCAAACTCGCGTCATATGATGCCCGAGATCCGAAAGGGCAGAAAAAGTTTGCGGAACCTGTTTCCCTGCTCTAAATTCTGAACAAGCTGCAGAAACTTGATTGCAGCTCAGGAGAGAAAAAGCATGCAAAAAGTGTGACCCGCGGGTCAGGATTTTTTCAAAAAAATGAAAAGTATCCAAAGCATCTCAAACTCATGTCATATGATGCCCGAGATCCGAAAGGGCAGAAAAAGTTTGCGGAACCTGTTTCCCGGCTCCAGATTCTGAACAAGCTGCATAAACCGGAGAGCAGCTCAGGAGAGAAAAAGAAGGCAAAAAGTGTGACCGGCGGGTCAGGATTTTTTCAAAAAAATGAAAAGTGCCCAAAGTGTCTCAAACTCACATTATATCATGCCCAAGATCGGAAAGGGCAGAAAAAGTGTGCGGAACTTGTCTCCCTGCTCTAGATTCTGAACAATCTGCAGAAACCTGAGTGCAGCTCGGGAGAGAAAATGAAGGCATGCGCATCAGGATTTTTTCAAAAAACTGAAAATTTTCCAATGTGTCTCAAACTCACGTCATGTGATGCCCGAGATCCAAAAGGGCAGAAAAAGTGTGCGGAACTTGTCTCCCTGCTCTAGATTCTGAACAATCTGCAGAAACCTGAGTGCAGCTCAGGAGAGAAAAAGAAGGCCAAAACTGTGACCCGCGGGTCAGAATTTTTTCAAAAAAATGAAAAGTTTCTAAAGTGTCTCAAACTTGCGTCAAATGATGCCCGAGATCCGAAAGGGCAGAAAAAGTTTGCGGAACCTGTTTCCCGGCTCCAGATTCTGAACAAGCTGCATAAACCGGAGAGCAGCTCAGGAGGGAAAAAGAAGGCAAAAAGTGTGACCCGCGGGTCAGGATTTTTTCAAAAAAATGAAAAGTGCCCAAAGTGTCTCAAACTCACATTATATCATGCCCAAGATCCGAAAGGGCAGAAAAAGTGTGCGGAACCTGTTTCCCTGCTCTAGATTCTGAACAATCTGCAGAAACCTGAGTGCAGCTCGGGAGAGAAAAAGAAGGCATGCGCATCAGGATTTTTTCAAAAAACTGAAAATTTTCCAATGTGTCTCAAACTCACGTCATGTGATGCCCGAGATCCAAAAGGGCAGAAAAAGTGTGCGGAACTTGTCTCCCTGCTCTAGATTCTGAACAATCTGCAGAAACCTGAGTGCAGCTCAGGAGAGAAAAAGAAGGCCAAAACTGTGACCCGCGGGTCAGAATTTTTTCAAAAAAATGAAAAGTTTCTAAAGTGTCTCAAACTTGCGTCAAATGATGCCCGAGATCCGAAAGGGCAGAAAAAGTTTGCGGAACCTGTTTCCCTGCTCTAGATTCTGAACAAGCTGCAGAAACCTGAGTGAACCTCAGGAGAGAAAAAGAAGGCAAAAAAGCGCGGGTCAGGATTTTTTCAAAAAATGAAAAGTATCCAAAGCATCTCAGTCTCGCGTCATATGATGCCCGAGATCCGAAAGGGCAGAAAAAGTTTGCGGAACCTGTTTCCCTGCTTTAGATTCTGAACAAGCTACAGAAACCTGAGTGCACCTCAGGAGAGAAAGAGCAGGCAAAAACTGTGACCTGGGGGTCACAGTTTTTTCAAAAAAAGGAAAAGTATCCAAAGCGTCTCAAACTCGCGTCATATGATGCCCAAGATCCGAAAGGGCAGAAAAAGTTTGCGGAACCTGTTTCCCTGCTCTAGATTCTGAACAAGCTGCAGAAACCTGAGTGCAGCTCAGGAGAGAAAAAGCAGGCAAAAAGTGTGACCCGCAGGTCAGGATTTTTTCAAAAAAATGAAAAGTATCCAAAGCGTCTCAAACTCGCGTCATATGATGCCCGAGATCCAAAAGGGCAGAAAAAGTTTGTGGAACCTGTTTCCCAGCTCTAGATTCTGAACAAGATGCAGAAACCTGAGTGCAGCTCAGGGAAGAAAAAGCAGGCAAAAAGTTTGACCCGCGGGTCAGGATTTTTTCAAAAAAATGAAAAGTATCCAAAGCGTCTCAAACTCGCGTCATATGATGCCCGAGATCAGAAAGGGCAGAAAAAGTTTGCGGAACCTGTTTCCCTGCTCTAGATTCTGAACAAGCTGCAGAAACCTGAGTGCACCTCAGGAGAGAAAAAGAAGGCAAAAAAGCGCGGGTCAGGATTTTTTCAAAAAAATGAAAAGTATCCAAAGCGTCTCAAACTCGCGTCATATGATGCCCGCGATCCGAAAGGGCAGAAAAAGTTTGCGGAACCTGTTTCCCTGCTCTAGATTCTGAACAAGCTACAGAAACCTGAGTGCAGCTCAGGAGAGAAAGAGAAGGCAAAAAGTGTGACCCGCGGGTCAGGATTTTTTCAAAAAAATGAAAAGTATCCAAAGCGTCTCAAACTCGCGTCATATGATGCCCGAGATCGGAAAGGGCAGAAAAAGTTTGCAGAACCTGTTTCCCTGCTCTAGATTCTGAACAAGCTGCAGAAACCTGAGTGCAGCTCAGGAGAGAAAAAGCAGGCAAAAAGTGTGACCCGCGGGTCAGGATTTTTTCAAAAAAATGAAAAGTATCCAAAGTGTCTCAAACTCACGTCATATGATGCCCGAGATCCGAAAGGGCAGAAAAAGTTTGCGGAACCTGTTTCCCTGTTCTAGATTCTGAACAAGCTGCAGAAACCTGAGTGCAGCTCAGTAGAGAAAAAGCAGGCAAAAAGTGTGACCCGCAGGTCAGGATTTTTTCAAAAAAATGAAAAGTATCCAAAGCGTCTCAAACTCGCGTCATATGATGCCCGAGATCCGAAAGGGCAGAAAAAGTTGGCGGAACGTGTTTCCCTGCTCTAGATTCTGAACAAGCTACAGAAACCTGAGTGCAGCTCAGGAGAGAAAGAGCAGGCAAAAAGTGTGACCCGCGGGTCAGGATTTTTTCAAAAAAAGGAAAAGTATCCAAAGCGTCTCAAACTCGCGTCATATGATGCCCAATATCCGAAAGGGCAGAAAAAGTGTGCGGAACTTGTCTCCCTGCTCTAGATTCTGAACAATCTGCAGAAACCTGAGTGCAGCTCGGGAGAGAAAAAGAAGGCATGCAGATCAGGATTTTTTCAAAAAACTGAAAATTTTCCAATGTGTCTCAAACTCACATCATGTGATGCCCGAGATCCAAAAGGGCAGAAAAAGTGTGCGGAACTTGTCTCCCTGCTCTAGATTCTGAACAATCTGCAGAAACCTGAGTGCAGCTCAGGAGAGAAAAAGAAGGCCAAAACTGTGACCCGCGGGTCAGGATTTTTTCAAAAAAATGAAAAGTATCCAAAGCGTCTCAAACTCGCGTCATATGATGCCCGAGATCGGAAAGGGCAGAAAAAGTTTGCGGAACCTGTTTCCCTGCTCTAGATTCTGAACAAGATGCAGAAACCTGAGTGCAGCTCAGGAGAGAAAAAGAAGGCAAAAAGTGTGACCCGCGGGTCAGAATTTTTTCAAAAAAATGAAAAGTTTCTAAAGTGTCTCAAACTTGCGTCAAATGATGCCCGAGATCCGAAAGGGCAGAAAAAGTTTGCGGAACCTGTTTCCCGGCTCCAGATTCTGAACAAGCTGCATAAACCGGAGAGCAGCTCAGGAGGGAAAAAGAAGGCAAAAAGTGTGACCCGCGGGTCAGGATTTTTTCAAAAAAATGAAAAGTGCCCAAAGTGTCTCAAACTCACATTATATCATGCCCAAGATCCGAAAGGGCAGAAAAAGTGTGCGGAACCTGTTTCCCTGCTCTAGATTCTGAACAATCTGCAGAAACCTGAGTGCAGCTCGGGAGAGAAAAAGAAGGCATGCGCATCAGGATTTTTTCAAAAAACTGAAAATTTTCCAATGTGTCTCAAACTCACGTCATGTGATGCCCGAGATCCAAAAGGGCAGAAAAAGTGTGCGGAACTTGTCTCCCTGCTCTAGATTCTGAACAATCTGCAGAAACCTGAGTGCAGCTCAGGAGAGAAAAAGAAGGCCAAAACTGTGACCCGCGGGTCAGAATTTTTTCAAAAAAATGAAAAGTTTCTAAAGTGTCTCAAACTTGCGTCAAATGATGCCCGAGATCCGAAAGGGCAGAAAAAGTTTGCGGAACCTGTTTCCCTGCTCTAGATTCTGAACAAGCTGCAGAAACCTGAGTGAACCTCAGGAGAGAAAAAGAAGGCAAAAAAGCGCGGGTCAGGATTTTTTCAAAAAATGAAAAGTATCCAAAGCATCTCAGTCTCGCGTCATATGATGCCCGAGATCCGAAAGGGCAGAAAAAGTTTGCGGAACCTGTTTCCCTGCTTTAGATTCTGAACAAGCTACAGAAACCTGAGTGCACCTCAGGAGAGAAAGAGCAGGCAAAAACTGTGACCTGGGGGTCACAGTTTTTTCAAAAAAAGGAAAAGTATCCAAAGCGTCTCAAACTCGCGTCATATGATGCCCAAGATCCGAAAGGGCAGAAAAAGTTTGCGGAACCTGTTTCCCTGCTCTAGATTCTGAACAAGCTGCAGAAACCTGAGTGCAGCTCAGGAGAGAAAAAGCAGGCAAAAAGTGTGACCCGCAGGTCAGGATTTTTTCAAAAAAATGAAAAGTATCCAAAGCGTCTCAAACTCGCGTCATATGATGCCCGAGATCCAAAAGGGCAGAAAAAGTTTGTGGAACCTGTTTCCCAGCTCTAGATTCTGAACAAGATGCAGAAACCTGAGTGCAGCTCAGGGAAGAAAAAGCAGGCAAAAAGTTTGACCCGCGGGTCAGGATTTTTTCAAAAAAATGAAAAGTATCCAAAGCGTCTCAAACTCGCGTCATATGATGCCCGAGATCAGAAAGGGCAGAAAAAGTTTGCGGAACCTGTTTCCCTGCTCTAGATTCTGAACAAGCTGCAGAAACCTGAGTGCAGCTCAGGAAAGAAAAAGCAGGCAAAAAGTGTGACCCGCGGGTCAGGATTTTTTCAAAAAAATGAAAAGTATCCAAAGCGTCTCAAACTCGCGTCATATGATGCCCGAGATCCGAAAGGGCAGAAAAAGTTTGCGGAACCTGTTTCCCTGCTCTAGATTCTGAACAAGCTGCAGAAACCTGAATGCAGTTCAGGAAAGAAAAAGCAGGCAAAAACTGTGACCCGCGGGTCAGGATTTTTTCAAAAAAATGAAAAGTATCCAAAGCGTCTCAAACTCGCATCATATGATGCGCGAGATCCGAAAGGGCAGAAAAAGTTTGCGGAACCTGTTTCCCTGCTCTAGATTTGGAACAAGCTGCAGAAACCTGAGTGCAGCTCAGGAAAGAAAAAGCAGGCAAAAAGTGTGACCCGCGGGTCAGGATTTTTTCAAAAAAATGAAAAGTATCCAAAGCGTCTCAAACTCGCGTCATATGATGCCCGAGATCCGAAAGGGCAGAAAAAGTTTGCGGAACCTGTTTCCCTGCTCTAGATTCTGAACAAGCTGTAGAAACCTGAGTGAACCTCAGGAGAGAGAAAGAAGGCAAAAAAGCGCGGGTCAGGATTTTTTCAAAAAAATGAAAAGTATCCAAAGCGTCTCAGTCTCGCGTCATATGATGCCCGAGATCCGAAAGGGCAGAAAAAGTTTGCGGAACCTGTTTCCCTGCTCTAGATTCTGAACAAGCTGCAGAAACCTGAGTGCACCTCAGGAGAGAAAAAGAAGGCAAAAAAGCGCGGGTCAGGATTTTTTCAAAAAAATGAAAAGTATCCAAAGCGTCTCAAACTCGCGTCATATGATGCCCGAGATCCAAAAGGGCAGAAAAAGTTTGCGGAACCTGTTTCCCTGCTCTAGATTCTGAACAAGCTACAGAAACCTTAGTGCACCTCAGGAGAGAAAGAGCAGGCAAAAACTGTGACCGGTGGGTCACAGTTTTTTCAAAAAAAGGAAAAGTATCCAAAGCGTCTCAAACTCGCGTCATATGATGCCCAAGATCCGAAAGGGCAGAAAAAGTTTGCGGAACCTGTTTCCCTGCTCTAGATTCTGAACAAGCTGCAGAAACCTGAGTGCAGCTCAGGAGAGAAAAAGCAGGCAAAAAGTGTGACCCGCAGGTCACGATTTTTTCAAAAAAATGAAAAGTATCCAAAGCGTCTCAAACTCGCGTCATATGATGCCCGAGATCCGAAAGGGCAGAAAAAGTTTGCGGAACCTGTTTCCCTGCTCTAGATTCTGAACAAGCTGCAGAAACTTGATTGCAGCTCAGGAGAGAAAAAGCATGCAAAAAGTGTGACCCGCGGGTCAGGATTTTTTCAAAAAAATGAAAAGTATCCAAAGTGTCTGAAACTCGCGTCATATGATGCCCGAGATCCGAAAGGGCAGAAAAAGTTTGCGGAACCTGTTTCCCTGCTCTAGATTCTGAACAAGCTGCAGAAACCTGAATGCAGTTCAGGAAAGAAAAAGCAGGCAAAAAGTGTGACGGGCGGGTCAGGATTTTTTCAAAAAAATGAAAAGTATCCAAAGCATCTCAAACTCACGTCATATGATGCCTGAGATCCGAAAGGGCAGAAAAAGTTTGCGGAACCTGTTTCCCTGCTCTAGATTCTGAACAAGATGCAGAAACCTGAGTGCAGCTCAGGAGAGAAAAAGAAGGCAAAAAGTGTGACCTGCGGGTCAGGATTTTTTCAAAAAAATGAAAAGTATCCAAAGCGTCTGAAACTCGTGTCATATGATGCCCGAGATCCGAAAGGGCAGAAAAAGTTTGCGGAACCTGTTTCCCTGCTCTAGATTCTGAACAAGCTGCAGAAACCTGAGTGCAGCTCAGGAAAGAAAAAGCAGGCAAAAAGTGTGACCCCGCAGGTCAGGATTTTTTCAAAAAAATGAATAGTATCCAAAGCGTCTCAAACTCGCGTCATATGATGCCCGAGATCCGAAAGGGCAGAAAAAGTTGGTGGAACATGTTTCCCTGCTCTAGATTCTGAACAAGCTACAGAAACCTGAGTGCAGCTCAGGAGAGAAAGAGCAGGCAAAAAGTGTGACCCGCGGGTCAGGATTTTTTCAAAAAAAGGAAAAGTATCCAAAGCGTCTCAAACTCGCGTCATATGATGCCCAATATCCGAAAGGGCAGAAAAAGTTTGCGGAACCTGTTTCCCTGCTCTAGATTCTGAACAAGCTGCAGAAACCTGAGTGCACCTCAGGAGATAAATAGCAGGCAAAAAGTGTGACGGGCGGGTCAGGATTTTTTCAAAAAAAGGAAAAGTATCCAAAGCGTCTCAAACTCGCATCATATGATGCCCGAGATCGGAAAGGGCAGAAAAAGTGTGCGGAACTTGTCTCCCTGCTCTAGATTCTGAACAATCTGCAGAAACCTGAGTGCAGCTCGGGAGAGAAAAAGAAAGCATGCGCATCAGGATTTTTTCAAAAAACTGAAAATTTTCCAATGTGTCTCAAACTCACATCATGTGATGCCCGAGATCCAAAAGGGCAGAAAAAGTGTGCGGAACTTGTCTCCCTGCTCTAGATTCTGAACAATCTGCAGAAACCTGAGTGCAGCTCAGGAGAGAAAAAGAAGGCCAAAACTGTGACCCGCGGGTCAGAATTTTTTCAAAAAAATGAAAAGTTTCTAAAGTGTCTCAAACTTGCGTCAAATGATGCCCGAGATCCGAAAGGGCAGAAAAAGTTTGCGGAACCTGTTTCCCTGCTCTAGATTCTGAACAAGCTGCAGAAACCGGAGAGCAGCTCAGGAGGGAAAAAGAAGGCAAAAAGTGTGACCTGCGGGTCACGATTTTTTCAAAAAAATGAAAAGTATCCAAAGCGTCTCAAACTCGCGTCATATGATGCCCGAGATCCGAAAGGGCAGAAAAAGTTTGCGGAACCTGTTTCCCTGCTCTAGATTCTGAACAAGCTACAGAAACCTGAGTGCAGCTCAGGAGAGAAAGAGAAGGCAAAAAGTGTGACCCGCGGGTCAGGATTTTTTCAAAAAAATGAAAAGTATCCAAAGCGTCTCAAACTCGCGTCATATGATGCCCGAGATCGGAAAGGGCAGAAAAAGTTTGCGGAACCTGTTTCCCTGCTCTAGATTCTGAACAAGATGCAGAAACCTGAGTGCAGCTCAGGAGAGAAAAAGAAGGCAAAAAGTGTGACCTGCGGGTCAGGATTTTTTCAAAAAAATGAAAAGTATCCAAAGCGTCTCAAACTCGTGTCATATGATGCCCGAGATCCGAAAGGGCAGAAAAAGTTTGCGGAACCTGTTTCCCTGCTCTAGATTCTGAACAAGCTGCAGAAACCTGAGTGCAGCTCAGGAAAGAAAAAGCAGGCAAAAAGTGTGACCCGCGGGTCAGGATTTTTTCAAAAAAATGAAAAGTATCCAAAGCGTCTCAAACTCGTGTCATATGATGCCCGAGATCCGAAAGGGCAGAAAAAGTTTGCGGAACCTGTTTCCCTGCTCTAGATTCTGAACAAGCTGCAGAAACCTGAGTGCAGCTCAGGAGAGAAAAAGCAGGCAAAAAGTGTGACCCGCAGGTCAGGATTTTTTCAAAAAAATGAAAAGTATCCAAAGCGTCTCAAACTCGCGTCATATGATGCCCGAGATCCAAAAGGGCAGAAAAAGTTTGTGGAACCTGTTTCCCTGCTCTAGATTCTGAACAAGATGCAGAAACCTGAGTGCAGCTCAGGAGAGAAAAAGCAGGCAAAAAGTTTGACCCGCGGGTCAGGATTTTTTCAAAAAAATGAAAAGTATCCAAAGCGTCTCAAACTCGCGTCATATGATGCCCGAGATCCGAAAGGGCAGAAAAAGTTTGCGGAACCTGTTTCCCTGCTCTAGATTCTGAACAAGCTGCAGAAACCTGAGTGCAGCTCAGGAGAGAAAAAGCAGGCAAAAAGTGTGACCCGCGGGTCAGGAATTTTTCAAAAAAATGAAAAGTATCCAAAGCGTCTCAAACTCGCGTCATATGATGCCCGAGATCCGAAAGGGCAGAAAAAGTTTGCGGAACCTGTTTCCCTGCTCTAGATTCTGAACAAGCTGCAGAAACCTGAGTGCAGCTCAGGAGAGAACAAGCAGGCAAAAAGTGTGACCCGCGGGTCAGGATTTTTTCAAAAAAATGAAAAGTATCCAAAGCGTCTCAAACTCGCGTCATATGATGCCCGAGATCCAAAAGGGCAGAAAAAGTTTGCGGAACCTGTTTCCCTGCTCTAGATTCTGAACAAGCTGCAGAAACCTGAATGCAGTTCAGGAAAGAAAAAGCAGGCAAAAAGTGTGACGGGCGGGTCAGGATTTTTTCAAAAAAATGAAAAGTATCCAAAGCGTCTCAAACTCGCGTCATATGATGCCCGAGATCGGAAAGGGCAGAAAAAGTTTGCGGAACCTGTTTCCCTGCTCTAGATTCTGAACAAGATGCAGAAACCTGAGTGCAGCTCAGGAGAGAAAAAGAAGGCAAAAAGTGTGACCTGCGGGTCAGGATTTTTTCAAAAAAATGAAAAGTATCCAAAGCGTCTCAAACTCGTGTCATATGATGCCCGAGATCCGAAAGGGCAGAAAAAGTTTGCGGAACCTGTTTCCCTGCTCTAGATTCTGAACAAGCTGCAGAAACCTGAGTGCACCTCAGGAGAGAAAAAGAAGGCAAAAAAGCGCGGGTCAGGATTTTTTCAAAAAAATGAAAAGTATCCAAAGCGTCTCAAACTCGCGTCATATGATGCCCGAGATCCGAAAGGGCAGAAAAAGTTTGCGGAACCTGTTTCCCTGCTCTAGATTCTGAACAAGCTACAGAAACCTGAGTGCAGCTCAGGAGAGAAAGAGCAGGCAAAAAGTGTGACCCGCGGGTCAGGATTTTTTCAAAAAAAGGAAAAGTATCCAAAGCGTCTCAAACTCGCGTCATATGATGCCCGAGATCGGAAAGGGCAGAAAAAGTTTGCGGAACCTGTTTCCCTGCTCTAGATTCTGAACAAGCTGCAGAAACCTGAGTGCAGCTCAGGAGAGAAAAAGAAGGCAAAAAGTGTGACCTGCGGGTCAGGATTTTTTCAAAAAAATGAAAAGTATCCAAAGCGTCTCAAACTCGTGTCATATGATGCCCGAGATCCGAAAGGGCAGAAAAAGTTTGCGGAACCTGTTTCCCTGCTCTAGATTCTGAACAAGCTGCAGAAACCTGAGTGCAGCTCAGGAAAGAAAAAGCAGGTAAAAAGTGTGACCCGCGGGTCAGGAATTTTTCAAAAAAATGAAAAGTATCCAAAGCGTCTCAAACTCGTGTCATATGATGCCCGAGATCCGAAAGGGCAGAAAAAGTTTGCGGAACCTGTTTCCCAGCTCTAGATTCTGAACAAGCTGCAGAAACCTGAGTGCAGCTCAGGAAAGAAAAAGCAGGCAAAAAGTGTGACCCGCGGGTCAGGATTTTTTCAAAAAAATGAAAAGTATCCAAAGCGTCTCAAACTCGTGTCATATGATGCCCGAGATCCGAAAGGGCAGAAAAAGTTTGCGGAACCTGTTTCCCTGCTCTAGATTCTGAACAAGCTGCAGAAACCTGAGTGCAGCTCAGGAAAGAAAAAGCAGGCAAAAAGTGTGACCCGCGGGTCAGGATTTTTTCAAAAAAATGAAAAGTATCCAAAGCGTCTCAAACTCGCGTCATATGATGCCCGAGATCCGAAAGGGCAGAAAAAGTTTGCGGAACCTGTTTCCCTGCTCTAGATTCTGAACAAGCTGCAGAAACCTGAATGCAGTTCAGGAAAGAAAAAGCAGGCAAAAACTGTGACCCGCGGGTCAGGATTTTTTCAAAAAAATGAAAAGTATCCAAAGCGTCTCAAACTCGCATCATATGATGCGCGAGATCCGAAAGGGCAGAAAAAGTTTGCGGAACCTGTTTCCCTGCTCTAGATTTGGAACAAGCTGCAGAAACCTGAGTGCAGCTCAGGAAAGAAAAAGCAGGCAAAAAGTGTGACCCGCGGGTCAGGATTTTTTCAAAAAAATGAAAAGTATCCAAAGCGTCTCAAACTCGCGTCATATGATGCCCGAGATCGGAAAGGGCAGAAAAAGTTTGCGGAACCTGTTTCCCTGCTCTAGATTCTGAACAAGCTGTAGAAACCTGAGTGAACCTCAGGAGAGAGAAAGAAGGCAAAAAAGCGCGGGTCAGGATTTTTTCAAAAAAATGAAAAGTATCCAAAGCGTCTCAGTCTCGCGTCATATGATGCCCGAGATCCGAAAGGGCAGAAAAAGTTTGCGGAACCTGTTTCCCTGCTCTAGATTCTGAACAAGCTGCAGAAACCTGAGTGCACCTCAGGAGAGAAAAAGAAGGCAAAAAAGCGCGGGTCAGGATTTTTTCAAAAAAATGAAAAGTATCCAAAGCGTCTCAAACTCGCGTCATATGATGCCCGAGATCCAAAAGGGCAGAAAAAGTTTGCGGAACCTGTTTCCCTGCTCTAGATTCTGAACAAGCTACAGAAACCTTAGTGCACCTCAGGAGAGAAAGAGCAGGCAAAAACTGTGACCGGTGGGTCACAGTTTTTTCAAAAAAAGGAAAAGTATCCAAAGCGTCTCAAACTCGCGTCATATGATGCCCAAGATCCGAAAGGGCAGAAAAAGTTTGCGGAACCTGTTTCCCTGCTCTAGATTCTGAACAAGCTGCAGAAACCTGAGTGCAGCTCAGGAGAGAAAAAGCAGGCAAAAAGTGTGACCCGCAGGTCACGATTTTTTCAAAAAAATGAAAAGTATCCAAAGCGTCTCAAACTCGCGTCATATGATGCCCGAGATCCGAAAGGGCAGAAAAAGTTTGCGGAACCTGTTTCCCTGCTCTAGATTCTGAACAAGCTGCAGAAACTTGATTGCAGCTCAGGAGAGAAAAAGCATGCAAAAAGTGTGACCCGCGGGTCAGGATTTTTTCAAAAAAATGAAAAGTATCCAAAGTGTCTGAAACTCGCGTCATATGATGCCCGAGATCCGAAAGGGCAGAAAAAGTTTGCGGAACCTGTTTCCCTGCTCTAGATTCTGAACAAGCTGCAGAAACCTGAATGCAGTTCAGGAAAGAAAAAGCAGGCAAAAAGTGTGACGGGCGGGTCAGGATTTTTTCAAAAAAATGAAAAGTATCCAAAGCATCTCAAACTCACGTCATATGATGCCTGAGATCCGAAAGGGCAGAAAAAGTTTGCGGAACCTGTTTCCCTGCTCTAGATTCTGAACAAGATGCAGAAACCTGAGTGCAGCTCAGGAGAGAAAAAGAAGGCAAAAAGTGTGACCCGCGGGTCAGGATTTTTTCAAAAAAATGAAAAGTATCCAAAGCGTCTGAAACTCGTGTCATATGATGCCCGAGATCCGAAAGGGCAGAAAAAGTTTGCGGAACCTGTTTCCCTGCTCTAGATTCTGAACAAGCTGCAGAAACCTGAGTGCAGCTCAGGAAAGAAAAAGCAGGCAAAAAGTGTGACCCCGCGGGTCAGGATTTTTTCAAAAAAATGAAAAGTATCCAAAGCGTCTCAAACTCGTGTCATATGATGCCCGAGATCCGAAAGGGCAGAAAAAGTTTGCGGAACCTGTTTCCCAGCTCTAGATTCTGAACAAGCTGCAGAAAACTGAGTGCAGCTCAGGAAAGAAAAAGCAGGCAAAAAGTGTGACCCGCGGGTCAGGATTTTTTCAAAAAAATGAAAAGTATCCAAAGCCTCTCAAACTCGCGTCATATGATGCCCAAGATCCGAAAGGGCAGAAAAACTTTGCGGAACCTGTTTCCCTGCTCTAGATTCTGAACAAGCTGCAGAAACCTGAGTGCACCTCAGGAGATAAATAGCAGGCAAAAGTGTGACGGGCGGGTCAGGATTTTTTCAAAACAATGAAAAGTATCCAAAGCGTCTCAAACTCGCGTCATATGATGCCCAAGATCCGAAAGGGCAGAAAAAGTTTGCGGAACCTGTTTCCCTGCTCTAGATTCTGAACAAGCTGCAGAAACCTGAGTGCAGCTCAGGAGAGAAAAAGCAGGCAAAAAGTGTGACCCGCAGGTCAGGATTTTTTCAAAAAAATGAAAAGTATCCAAAGCGTCTCAAACTCGCGTCATATGATGCCCGAGATCCAAAAGGGCAGAAAAAGTTTGCGGAACCTGTTTCCCTGCTCTAGATTCTGAACAAGCTGCAGAAACCTGAGTGCAGCTCAGGAGAGAAAAAGAAGGCAAAAAGTGTGACCTGCGGGTCAGGATTTTTTCAAAAAAATGAAAAGTATCCAAAGCGTCTCAAACTCGTGTCATATGATGCCCGAGATCCGAAAGGGCAGAAAAAGTTTGCGGAACCTGTTTCCCTGCTCTAGATTCTGAACAAGCTGCAGAAACCTGAGTGCAGCTCAGGAAAGAAAAAGCAGGCAAAAAGTGTGACCCGCGGGTCAGGAATTTTAAAAAAAATGAAAAGTATCCAAAGCGTCTCAAACTCGTGTCATATGATGCCCGAGATCCGAAAGGGCAGAAAAAGTTTGCGGAACCTGTTTCCCAGCTCTAGATTCTGAACAAGCTGCAGAAACCTGAGTGCAGCTCAGGAAAGAAAAAGCAGGCAAAAAGTGTGACCCGCGGGTCAGGATTTTTTCAAAAAAATGAAAAGTATCCAAAGCGTCTCAAACTCGTGTCATATGATGCCCGAGATCCGAAAGGGCAGAAAAAGTTTGCGGAACCTGTTTCCCTGCTCTAGATTCTGAACAAGCTGCAGAAACCTGAATGCAGTTCAGGAAAGAAAAAGCAGGCAAAAACTGTGACCCGCGGGTCAGGATTTTTTCAAAAAAATGAAAAGTATCCAAAGCGTCTCAAACTCGCGTCATATGATGCGCGAGATCCGAAAGGGCAGAAAAAGTTTGCGGAACCTGTTTCCCTGCTCTAGATTTGGAACAAGCTGCAGAAACCTGAGTGCAGCTCAGGAAAGAAAAAGCAGGCAAAAAGTGTGACCCGCGGGTCAGGATTTTTTCAAAAAAATGAAAAGTATCCAAAGCGTCTCAAACTCGCGTCATATGATGCCCGAGATCCGAAAGGGCAGAAAAAGTTTGCGGAACCTGTTTCCCTGCTCTAGATTCTCAACAAGCTGTAGAAACCTGAGTGAACCTCAGGAGAGAAAAAGAAGGCAAAAAAGCGCGGGTCAGGATTTTTTCAAAAAAATGAAAAGTATCCAAAGCGTCTCAGTCTCGCGTCATATGATGCCCGAGATCCGAAAGGGCAGAAAAAGTTTGCGGAACCTGTTTCCCTGCTCTAGATTCTGAACAAGCTGCAGAAACCTGAGTGCACCTCAGGAGAGAAAAAGAAGGCAAAAAAGCGCGGGTCAGGATTTTTTCAAAAAAATGAAAAGTATCCAAAGCGTCTCAAACTCGCGTCATATGATGCCCGAGATCCGAAAGGGCAGAAAAAGTTTGCGGAACCTGTTTCCCTGCTCTAGATTCTGAACAAGCTACAGAAACCTTAGTGCACCTGAGGAGAGAAAGAGCAGGCAAAAACTGTGACCGGTGGGTCACAGTTTTTTCAAAAAAAGGAAAAGTATCCAAAGCGTCTCAAACTCGCGTCATATGATGCCCAAGATCCAAAAGGGCAGAAAAAGTTTGCGGAACCTGTTTCCCTGCTCTAGATTCTCAACAAGCTGTAGAAACCTGAGTGAACCTCAGGAGAGAAAAAGAAGGCAAAAAAGCGCGGGTCAGGATTTTTTCAAAAAAATGAAAAGTATCCAAAGCGTCTCAAACTCGCGTCATATGATGCCCGAGATCCGAAAGGGCAGAAAAAGTTTGCGGAACCTGTTTCCCTGCTCTAGATTCTGAACAAGCTGTAGAAACCTGAGTGAACCTCAGGAGAGAGAAAGAAGGCAAAAAAGCGCGGGTCAGGATTTTTTCAAAAAAATGAAAAGTATCCAAAGCGTCTCAGTCTCGCGTCATATGATGCCCGAGATCCGAAAGGGCAGAAAAAGTTTGCGGAACCTGTTTCCCTGCTCTAGATTCTGAACAAGCTGCAGAAACCTGAGTGCACCTCAGGAGAGAAAAAGAAGGCAAAAAAGCGCGGGTCAGGATTTTTTCAAAAAAATGAAAAGTATCCAAAGCGTCTCAAACTCGCGTCATATGATGCCCGAGATCCAAAAGGGCAGAAAAAGTTTGCGGAACCTGTTTCCCTGCTCTAGATTCTGAACAAGCTACAGAAACCTTAGTGCACCTCAGGAGAGAAAGAGCAGGCAAAAACTGTGACCGGTGGGTCACAGTTTTTTCAAAAAAAGGAAAAGTATCCAAAGCGTCTCAAACTCGCGTCATATGATGCCCAAGATCCGAAAGGGCAGAAAAAGTTTGCGGAACCTGTTTCCCTGCTCTAGATTCTGAACAAGCTGCAGAAACCTGAGTGCAGCTCAGGAGAGAAAAAGCAGGCAAAAAGTGTGACCCGCAGGTCACGATTTTTTCAAAAAAATGAAAAGTATCCAAAGCGTCTCAAACTCGCGTCATATGATGCCCGAGATCCGAAAGGGCAGAAAAAGTTTGCGGAACCTGTTTCCCTGCTCTAGATTCTGAACAAGCTGCAGAAACTTGATTGCAGCTCAGGAGAGAAAAAGCATGCAAAAAGTGTGACCCGCGGGTCAGGATTTTTTCAAAAAAATGAAAAGTATCCAAAGTGTCTGAAACTCGCGTCATATGATGCCCGAGATCCGAAAGGGCAGAAAAAGTTTGCGGAACCTGTTTCCCTGCTCTAGATTCTGAACAAGCTGCAGAAACCTGAATGCAGTTCAGGAAAGAAAAAGCAGGCAAAAAGTGTGACGGGCGGGTCAGGATTTTTTCAAAAAAATGAAAAGTATCCAAAGCATCTCAAACTCACGTCATATGATGCCTGAGATCCGAAAGGGCAGAAAAAGTTTGCGGAACCTGTTTCCCTGCTCTAGATTCTGAACAAGATGCAGAAACCTGAGTGCAGCTCAGGAGAGAAAAAGAAGGCAAAAAGTGTGACCTGCGGGTCAGGATTTTTTCAAAAAAATGAAAAGTATCCAAAGCGTCTGAAACTCGTGTCATATGATGCCCGAGATCCGAAAGGGCAGAAAAAGTTTGCGGAACCTGTTTCCCTGCTCTAGATTCTGAACAAGCTGCAGAAACCTGAGTGCAGCTCAGGAAAGAAAAAGCAGGCAAAAAGTGTGACCCCGCAGGTCAGGATTTTTTCAAAAAAATGAATAGTATCCAAAGCGTCTCAAACTCGCGTCATATGATGCCCGAGATCCGAAAGGGCAGAAAAAGTTGGTGGAACATGTTTCCCTGCTCTAGATTCTGAACAAGCTACAGAAACCTGAGTGCAGCTCAGGAGAGAAAGAGCAGGCAAAAAGTGTGACCCGCGGGTCAGGATTTTTTCAAAAAAAGGAAAAGTATCCAAAGCGTCTCAAACTCGCGTCATATGATGCCCAATATCCGAAAGGGCAGAAAAAGTTTGCGGAACCTGTTTCCCTGCTCTAGATTCTGAACAAGCTGCAGAAACCTGAGTGCACCTCAGGAGATAAATAGCAGGCAAAAAGTGTGACGGGCGGGTCAGGATTTTTTCAAAAAAAGGAAAAGTATCCAAAGCGTCTCAAACTCGCATCATATGATGCCCGAGATCGGAAAGGGCAGAAAAAGTGTGCGGAACTTGTCTCCCTGCTCTAGATTCTGAACAATCTGCAGAAACCTGAGTGCAGCTCGGGAGAGAAAAAGAAAGCATGCGCATCAGGATTTTTTCAAAAAACTGAAAATTTTCCAATGTGTCTCAAACTCACATCATGTGATGCCCGAGATCCAAAAGGGCAGAAAAAGTGTGCGGAACTTGTCTCCCTGCTCTAGATTCTGAACAATCTGCAGAAACCTGAGTGCAGCTCAGGAGAGAAAAAGAAGGCCAAAACTGTGACCCGCGGGTCAGAATTTTTTCAAAAAAATGAAAAGTTTCTAAAGTGTCTCAAACTTGCGTCAAATGATGCCCGAGATCCGAAAGGGCAGAAAAAGTTTGCGGAACCTGTTTCCCTGCTCTAGATTCTGAACAAGCTGCAGAAACCGGAGAGCAGCTCAGGAGGGAAAAAGAAGGCAAAAAGTGTGACCTGCGGGTCACGATTTTTTCAAAAAAATGAAAAGTATCCAAAGCGTCTCAAACTCGCGTCATATGATGCCCGAGATCCGAAAGGGCAGAAAAAGTTTGCGGAACCTGTTTCCCTGCTCTAGATTCTGAACAAGCTACAGAAACCTGAGTGCAGCTCAGGAGAGAAAGAGAAGGCAAAAAGTGTGACCCGCGGGTCAGGATTTTTTCAAAAAAATGAAAAGTATCCAAAGCGTCTCAAACTCGCGTCATATGATGCCCGAGATCGGAAAGGGCAGAAAAAGTTTGCGGAACCTGTTTCCCTGCTCTAGATTCTGAACAAGATGCAGAAACCTGAGTGCAGCTCAGGAGAGAAAAAGAAGGCAAAAAGTGTGACCTGCGGGTCAGGATTTTTTCAAAAAAATGAAAAGTATCCAAAGCGTCTCAAACTCGTGTCATATGATGCCCGAGATCCGAAAGGGCAGAAAAAGTTTGCGGAACCTGTTTCCCTGCTCTAGATTCTGAACAAGCTGCAGAAACCTGAGTGCAGCTCAGGAAAGAAAAAGCAGGCAAAAAGTGTGACCCGCGGGTCAGGATTTTTTCAAAAAAATGAAAAGTATCCAAAGCGTCTCAAACTCGTGTCATATGATGCCCGAGATCCGAAAGGGCAGAAAAAGTTTGCGGAACCTGTTTCCCTGCTCTAGATTCTGAACAAGCTGCAGAAACCTGAGTGCAGCTCAGGAGAGAAAAAGCAGGCAAAAAGTGTGACCCGCAGGTCAGGATTTTTTCAAAAAAATGAAAAGTATCCAAAGCGTCTCAAACTCGCGTCATATGATGCCCGAGATCCAAAAGGGCAGAAAAAGTTTGTGGAACCTGTTTCCCTGCTCTAGATTCTGAACAAGATGCAGAAACCTGAGTGCAGCTCAGGAGAGAAAAAGCAGGCAAAAAGTTTGACCTGCGGGTCAGGATTTTTTCAAAAAAATGAAAAGTATCCAAAGCGTCTCAAACTCGCGTCATATGATGCCCGAGATCCGAAAGGGCAGAAAAAGTTTGCGGAACCTGTTTCCCTGCTCTAGATTCTGAACAAGCTGCAGAAACCTGAGTGCAGCTCAGGAGAGAAAAAGCAGGCAAAAAGTGTGACCCGCGGGTCAGGAATTTTTCAAAAAAATGAAAAGTATCCAAAGCGTCTCAAACTCGCGTCATATGATGCCCGAGATCCGAAAGGGCAGAAAAAGTTTGCGGAACCTGTTTCCCTGCTCTAGATTCTGAACAAGCTGCAGAAACCTGAGTGCAGCTCAGGAGAGAACAAGCAGGCAAAAAGTGTGACCCGCGGGTCAGGATTTTTTCAAAAAAATGAAAAGTATCCAAAGCGTCTCAAACTCGCGTCATATGATGCCCGAGATCCAAAAGGGCAGAAAAAGTTTGCGGAACCTGTTTCCCTGCTCTAGATTCTGAACAAGCTGCAGAAACCTGAATGCAGTTCAGGAAAGAAAAAGCAGGCAAAAAGTGTGACGGGCGGGTCAGGATTTTTTCAAAAAAATGAAAAGTATCCAAAGCGTCTCAAACTCGCGTCATATGATGCCCGAGATCGGAAAGGGCAGAAAAAGTTTGCGGAACCTGTTTCCCTGCTCTAGATTCTGAACAAGATGCAGAAACCTGAGTGCAGCTCAGGAGAGAAAAAGAAGGCAAAAAGTGTGACCTGCGGGTCAGGATTTTTTCAAAAAAATGAAAAGTATCCAAAGCGTCTCAAACTCGCGTCATATGATGCCCGAGATCCAAAAGGGCAGAAAAAGTTTGCGGAACCTGTTTCCCTGCTCTAGATTCTGAACAAGCTGCAGAAACCTGAATGCAGTTCAGGAAAGAAAAAGCAGGCAAAAAGTGTGACGGGCGGGTCAGGATTTTTTCAAAAAAATGAAAAGTATCCAAAGCGTCTCAAACTCGCGTCATATGATGCCCGAGATCGGAAAGGGCAGAAAAAGTTTGCGGAACCTGTTTCCCTGCTCTAGATTCTGAACAAGATGCAGAAACCTGAGTGCAGCTCAGGAGAGAAAAAGAAGGCAAAAAGTGTGACCTGCGGGTCAGGATTTTTTCAAAAAAAGGAAAAGTATCCAAAGCGTCTCAAACTCGCGTCATATGATGCCCGAGATCCGAAAGGGCAGAAAAAGTTTGCGGAACCTGTTTCCCTGCTCTAGATTCTGAACAAGCTGCAGAAACCTGAGTGCAGCTCAGGAGAGAAAAAGCAGGCAAAAAGTGTGACCCGCAGGTCAGGATTTTTTCAAAAAAATGAAAAGTATCCAAAGCGTCTCAAACTCGCGTCATATGATGCCCGAGATCCAAAAGGGCAGAAAAAGTTTGTGGAACCTGTTTCCCAGCTCTAGATTCTGAACAAGCTGCAGAAACCTGAGTGCAGCTCAGGAAAGAAAAAGCAGGCAAAAAGTGTGACCCCGCGGGTCAGGATTTTTTCAAAAAAATGAAAAGTATCCAAAGTGTCTCAAACTCGTGTCATATGATGCCCGAGATCCGAAAGGGCAGAAAAAGTTTGCGGAACCTGTTTCCCAGCTCTAGATTCTGAACAAGCTGCAGAAAACTGAGTGCAGCTCAGGAAAGAAAAAGCAGGCAAAAAGTGTGACCCGCGGGTCAGGATTTTTTCAAAAAAATGAAAAGTATCCAAAGCCTCTCAAACTCGCGTCATATGATGCCCAAGATCCGAAAGGGCAGAAAAACTTTGCGGAACCTGTTTCCCTGCTCTAGATTCTGAACAAGCTGCAGAAACCTGAGTGCACCTCAGGAGATAAATAGCAGGCAAAAGTGTGACGGGCGGGTCAGGATTTTTTCAAAAAAATGAAAAGTATCCAAAGCGTCTCAAACTCGCGTCATATGATGCCCAAGATCCGAAAGGGCAGAAAAAGTTTGCGGAACCTGTTTCCCTGCTCTAGATTCTGAACAAGCTGCAGAAACCTGAGTGCAGCTCAGGAGAGAAAAAGCAGGCAAAAAGTGTGACCCGCAGGTCAGGATTTTTTCAAAAAAATGAAAAGTATCCAAAGCGTCTCAAACTCGCGTCATATGATGCCCGAGATCCAAAAGGGCAGAAAAAGTTTGTGGAACCTGTTTCCCAGCTCTAGATTCTGAACAAGATGCAGAAACCTGAGTGCAGCTCAGGGAAGAAAAAGCAGGCAAAAAGTTTGACCCGCGGGTCAGGATTTTTTCAAAAAAATGAAAAGTATCCAAAGCATCTCAAACTCGCGTCATATGACGCCCGAGATCCGAAAGGGCAGAAAAAGTTGGTGGAACGTGTTTCCCTGCTCTAGATTCTGAACAAGCTGCAGAAACCTGAGTGCAGCTCAGGAGAGAAAAAGCAGGCAAAAAGTGTGACCCGCAGGTCAGGATTTTTTCAAAAAAATGAAAAGTATCCAAAGCGTCTCAAACTCGCGTCATATGATGCCCGAGATCCAAAAGGGCAGAAAAAGTTTGTGGAACCTGTTTCCCAGCTCTAGATTCTGAACAAGATGCAGAAACCTGAGTGCAGCTCAGGGAAGAAAAAGCAGGCAAAAAGTTTGACCCGCGGGTCAGGATTTTTTCAAAAAAATGAAAAGTATCCAAAGCGTCTCAAACTCGCGTCATATGACGCCCGAGATCCGAAAGGGCAGAAAAAGTTGGTGGAACGTGTTTCCCTGCTCTAGATTCTGAACAAGCTGCAGAAACCTGAGTGCACCTCAGGAGATAAATAGCAGGCAAAAAGTGTGACGGGCGGGTCAGGATTTTTTCAAAAAAAGGAAAAGTATCCAAAGCATCTCAAACTCACGTCATATGATGCCCGAGATCCGAAAGGGCAGAAAAAGTTTGCGGAACCTGTTTCCCTGCTCTAGATTCTGAACAAGATGCAGAAACCTGAGTGCAGCTCAGGAGAGAAAAAGAAGGCAAAAAGTGTGACCTGCGGGTCAGGATTTTTTCAAAAAAATGAAAAGTATCCAAAGCGTCTCAAACTCGCGTCATATGATGCCCGAGATCCGAAAGGGCAGAAAAAGTTTGCGGAACCTGTTTCCCTGCTCTAGATTCTGAACAAGCTGCCGAAACTTGATTGCAGCTCAGGAGAGAAAAAGCATGCAAAAAGTGTGACTTGCGGGTCAGGATTTTTTCAAAAAAATGAAAAGTATCCAAACCGTCTCAAACTCGTGTCATATGATGCCCGAGATCCGAAAGGGCAGAAAAAGTTTGCGGAACCTGTTTCCCTGCTCTAGATTCTGAACAAGCTACAGAAACCTGAGAGCAGCTCAGGAGAGAAAGAGCAGGCAAAAAGTGTGACCCGCGGGTCAGGATTTTTTCAAAAAAATGAAAAGTATCCAAAGCGTCTCAAACTCGCGTCATATGATGCCCGAGATCCAAAAGGGCAGAAAAAAATTGCGGAACCTGTTTCCCTGCTCTGGATTCTGAACAAGCTGCAGAAACCTGAGTGCACGTCAGGAGAGAAAAAGCAGGCAAAAAGTGTGACCCGCGGGTCAGGATTTTTTCAAAAAAATGAAAAGTATCCAAAGCGTCTCAAACTCGTGTCATCTGATGCCCGAGATCCGAAAGGGCAGAAAAAGTTTGCGGAACCTGTTTCCCTGCTCTAGATTCTGAACAAGCTGCAGAAACCTGAGTGCAGCTCAGGAAAGAAAAAGCAGGCAAAAAGTGTGACCCGCGGGTCAGGATTTTTTCAAAAAAATGAAAAGTATCCAAAGCGTCTCAAACTCGCGTCATATGATGCCCGAGATCCGAAAGGGCAGAAAAAGTTTGCGGAACCTGTTTCCCTGCTCTAACTTCTGAACAAGCTGCAGAAACTTGATTGCAGCTCAGGAGAGAAAAAGCATGCAAAAAGTGTGACTCGCGGGTCAGGATTTTTTCAAAAAAATGAAAAGTATCCAAAGCATCTCAAACTCGTGTCATATGATGCCCGAGATCCGAAAGGGCAGAAAAAGTTTGCGGAACCTGTTTCCCTGCTCTAGATTCTGAACAAGCTACAGAAACCTGAGTGCAGCTCAGGAGAGAAAGAGCAGGCAAAAAGTGTGACCCGCGGGTCAGGATTTTTTCAAAAAAAGGAAAAGTATCCAAAGCATCTCAAACTCGTGTCATATGATGCCCGAGATCCGAAAGGGCAGAAAAAGTTTGCGGAACCTGTTTCCCGGCTCCAGATTCTGAACAAGCTGCATAAACCGGAGAGCAGCTCAGGAGAGAAAAAGAAGGCAAAAAGTGTGACCCGCGGGTCAGGATTTTTTCAAAAAAATGAAAAGTGCCCAAAGTGTCTCAAACTCACATTATATCATGCCCAAGATCGGAAAGGGCAGAAAAAGTGTGCGGAACTTGTCTCCCTGCTCTAGATTCTGAACAATCTGCAGAAACCTGAGTGCAGCTCGGGAGAGAAAATGAAGGCATGCGCATCAGGATTTTTTCAAAAAACTGAAAATTTTCCAATGTGTCTCAAACTCACGTCATGTGATGCCCGAGATCCAAAAGGGCAGAAAAAGTGTGCGGAACTTGTCTCCCTGCTCTAGATTCTGAACAATCTGCAGAAACCTGAGTGCAGCTCAGGAGAGAAAAAGAAGGCCAAAACTGTGACCCGCGGGTCAGAATTTTTTCAAAAAAATGAAAAGTTTCTAAAGTGTCTCAAACTTGCGTCAAATGATGCCCGAGATCCGAAAGGGCAGAAAAAGTTTGCGGAACCTGTTTCCCGGCTCCAGATTCTGAACAAGCTGCATAAACCGGAGAGCAGCTCAGGAGGGAAAAAGAAGGCAAAAAGTGTGACCCGTGGGTCAGGATTTTTTCAAAAAAATGAAAAGTGCCCAAACTGTCTCAAACTCACATTATATCATGCCCAAGATCCGAAAGGGCAGAAAAAGTGTGCGGAACTTGTCTCCCTGCTCTAGATTCTGAACAATCTGCAGAAACCTGAGTGCAGCTCAGGAGAGAAAAAGAAGGCCAAAACTGTGACCCGCGGGTCAGAATTTTTTCAAAAAAATGAAAAGTTTCTAAAGTGTCTCAAACTTGCGTCAAATGATGCCCGAGATCCGAAAGGGCAGAAAAAGTTTGCGGAACCTGTTTCCCTGCTCTAGATTCTGAACACGCTGCAGAAACCTGAGTGAACCTCAGGAGAGAAAAAGAAGGCAAAAAAGCGCGGGTCAGGATTTTTTCAAAAAAATGAAAAGTATCCAAAGCATCTCAGTCTCGCGTCATATGATGCCCGAGATCCAAAAGGGCAGAAAAAGTTTGCGGAACCTGTTTCCCTGCTTTAGATTCTGAACAAGCTACAGAAACCTGAGTGCACCTCAGGAGAGAAAGAGCAGGCAAAAACTGTGACCCGTGGGTCACAGTTTTTTGAAAAAAAGGAAAAGTATCCAAAGCGTCTCAAACTCGCGTCATATGATGCCCGAGATCCGAAAGGGCAGAAAAAGTTTGCGGAACCTGTTTCCCTGCTCTAGATTCTGAACAAGCTGCAGAAACCTGAGTGCAGCTCAGGAAAGAAAAAGCAGGCAAAAAGTGTGACCCGCGGGTCAGGATTTTTTCAAAAAAATGAAAAGTATCCAAAGCGTCTCAAACTCGCGTCATATGATGCCCGAGATCCGAAAGGGCAGAAAAAGTTTGCGGAACATGTTTCCCTGCTCTAAATTCTGAACAAGCTGCAGAAACTTGATTGCAGCTCAGGAGAGAAAAAGCATGCAAAAAGTGTGACTCGCGGGTCAGGATTTTTTCAACAAAATGAAAAGTATCCAAAGCATCTCAAACTCGTGTCATATGATGCCCGAGATCCGAAAGGGCAGAAAAAGTTTGCGGAACCTGTTTCCCTGCTCTAGATTCTGAACAAGCTACAGAAACCTGAGTGCAGCTCAGGAGAGAAAGAGCAGGCAAAAACTGTGACCCGCGGGTCAGGATTTTTTCAAAAAAAGGAAAAGTATCCAAAGCATCTCAAACTCGTGTCATATGATGCCCGAGATCCGAAAGGGCAGAAAAAGTTTGCGGAACCTGTTTCCCGGCTCCAGATTCTGAACAAGCTGCATAAACCGGAGAGCAGCTCAGGAGAGAAAAAGAAGGCAAAAAGTGTGACCCGCGGGTCAGGATTTTTTCAAAAAAATGAAAAGTGCCCAAAGTGTCTCAAACTCACATTATATCATGCCCAAGATCGGAAAGGGCAGAAAAAGTGTGCGGAACTTGTCTCCCTGCTCTAGATTCTGAACAATCTGCAGAAACCTGAGTGCAGCTCGGGAGAGAAAATGAAGGCATGCGTATCAGGATTTTTTCAAAAAACTGAAAATTTTCCAATGTGTCTCAAACTCACGTCATGTGATGCCCGAGATCCAAAAGGGCAGAAAAAGTGTGCGGAACTTGTCTCCCTGCTCTAGATTCTGAACAATCTGCAGAAACCTGAGTGCAGCTCAGGAGAGAAAAAGAAGGCCAAAACTGTGACCCGCGGGTCAGAATTTTTTCAAAAAAATGAAAAGTTTCTAAAGTGTCTCAAACTTGCGTCAAATGATGCCCGAGATCCGAAAGGGCAGAAAAAGTTTGCGGAACCTGTTTCCCGGCTCCAGATTCTGAACAAGCTGCATAAACCGGAGAGCAGCTCAGGAGGGAAAAAGAAGGCAAAAAGTGTGACCCGCGGGTCAGGATTTTTTCAAAAAAATGAAAAGTGCCCAAAGTGTCTCAAACTCACATTATATCATGCCCAAGATCCGAAAGGGCAGAAAAAGTGTGCGGAACTTGGCTCCCTGCTCTAGATTCTGAACAATCTGCAGAAACCTGAGTGCAGCTCGGGAGAGAAAAAGAAGGCATGCGCATCAGGATTTTTTCAAAAAACTGAAAATTTTCCAATGTGTCTCAAACTCACGTCATGTGATGCCCGAGATCCAAAAGGGCAGAAAAAGTGTGCGGAACTTGTCTACCTGCTCTAGATTCTGAACAAGCTGCAGAAACCTGAGTGCAGCTCAGGAGAGAAAAAGAAGGCCAAAACTGTGACCCGCGGGTCAGAATTTTTTCAAAAAAATGAAAAGTTTCTAAAGTGTCTCAAACTTGCGTCAAATGATGCCCGAGATCCGAAAGGGCAGAAAAAGTTTGCGGAACCTGTTTCCCTGCTCTAGATTCTGAACAAGCTGCAGAAACCTGAGTGAACCTCAGGAGAGAAAAAGAAGGCAAAAAAGCGCGGGTCAGGATTTTTTCAAAAAAATGAAAAGTATCCAAAGCATCTCAGTCTCGCGTCATATGATGCCCGAGATCCGAAAGGGCAGAAAAAGTTTGCGGAACCTGTTTCCCTGCTTTAGATTCTGAACAAGCTACAGAAACCTGAGTGCACCTCAGGAGAGAAAGAGCAGGCAAAAACTGTGACCCGGGGGTCACAGTTTTTTCAAAAAAAGGAAAAGTATCCAAAGCGTCTCAAACTCGCGTCATATGATGCCCAAGATCCGAAAGGGCAGAAAAAGTTTGCGGAACCTGTTTCCCTGCTCTAGATTCTGAACAAGCTGCAGAAACCTGAGTGCAGCTCAGGAGAGAAAAATCAGGCAAAAAGTGTGACCCGCAGGTCAGGATTTTTTCAAAAAAATGAAAAGTATCCAAAGCGTCTCAAACTCGCGTCATATGATGCCCGAGATCCGAAAGGGCAGAAAAAGTTTGCGGAACCTGTTTCCCTGCTCTAAATTCTGAACAAGCTGCAGAAACTTGATTGCAGCTCAGGAGAGAAAAAGCATGCAAAAAGTGTGACCCGCGGGTCAGGATTTTTTCAAAAAAATGAAAAGTATCCAAAGCATCTCAAACTCGTGTCATATGATGCCCGAGATCCGAAAGGGCAGAAAAAGTTTGCGGAACCTGTTTCCCGGCTCCAGATTCTGAACAAGCTGCATAAACCGGAGAGCAGCTCAGGAGGGAAAAAGAAGGCAAAAAGTGTGACCCGCGGGTCAGGATTTTTTCAAAAAAATGAAAAGTGCCCAAAGTGTCTCAAACTCACATTATATCATGCCCAAGATCCGAAAGGGCAGAAAAAGTGTGCGGAACTTGGCTCCCTGCTCTAGATTCTGAACAATCTGCAGAAACCTGAGTGCAGCTCGGGAGAGAAAAAGAAGGCATGCGCATCAGGATTTTTTCAAAAAACTGAAAATTTTCCAATGTGTCTCAAACTCACGTCATGTGATGCCCGAGATCCAAAAGGGCAGAAAAAGTGTGCGGAACTTGTCTCCCTGCTCTAGATTCTGAACAATCTGCAGAAACCTGAGTGCAGCTCAGGAGAGAAAAAGAAGGCCAAAACTGTGACCCGCGGGTCAGAATTTTTTCAAAAAAATGAAAAGTTTCTAAAGTGTCTCAAACTTGCGTCAAATGATGCCCGAGATCCGAAAGGGCAGAAAAAGTTTGCGGAACCTGTTTCCCTGCTCTAGATTCTGAACAAGCTGCAGAAACCTGAGTGAACCTCAGGAGAGAAAAAGAAGGCAAAAAAGCGCGGGTCAGGATTTTTTCAAAAAAATGAAAAGTATCCAAAGCATCTCAGTCTCGCGTCATATGATGCCCGAGATCCGAAAGGGCAGAAAAAGTTTGCGGAACCTGTTTCCCTGCTTTAGATTCTGAACAAGCTACAGAAACCTGAGTGCACCTCAGGAGAGAAAGAGCAGGCAAAAACTGTGACCCGGGGGTCACAGTTTTTTCAAAAAAAGGAAAAGTATCCAAAGCGTCTCAAACTCGCGTCATATGATGCCCAAGATCCGAAAGGGCAGAAAAAGTTTGCGGAACCTGTTTCCCTGCTCTAGATTCTGAACAAGCTGCAGAAACCTGAGTGCAGCTCAGGAGAGAAAAATCAGGCAAAAAGTGTGACCCGCAGGTCAGGATTTTTTCAAAAAAATGAAAAGTATCCAAAGCGTCTCAAACTCGCGTCATATGATGCCCGAGATCCAAAAGGGCAGAAAAAGTTTGTGGAACCTGTTTCCCAGCTCTAGATTCTGAACAAGATGCAGAAACCTGAGTGCAGCTCAGGGAAGAAAAAGCAGGCAAAAAGTTTGACCCGCGGGTCAGGATTTTTTCAAAAAAATGAAAAGTATCCAAACCGTCTCAAACTCGCGTCATATGATGCCCGAGATCAGAAAGGGCAGAAAAAGTTTGCGGAACCTGTTTCCCTGCTCTAGATTCTGAACAAGCTGCAGAAACCTGAGTGCACCTCAGGAGAGAAAAAGAAGGCAAAAAAGCGCGGGTCAGGATTTTTTCAAAAAAATGAAAAGTATCCAAAGCGTCTCAAACTCGCGTCATATGATGCCCGAGATCCGAAAGGGCAGAAAAAGTTTGCGGAACCTGTTTCCCTGCTCTAGATTCTGAACAAGCTACAGAAACCTGAGTGCAGCTCAGGAGAGAAAGAGAAGGCAAAAAGTGTGACCCGCGGGTCAGGATTTTTTCAAAAAAATGAAAAGTATCCAAAGCGTCTCAAACTCGCGTCATATGATGCCCGAGATCGGAAAGGGCAGAAAAAGTTTGCGGAACCTGTTTCCCTGCTCTAGATTCTGAACAAGCTGCAGAAACCTGAGTGCAGCTCAGGAGAGAAAAAGCAGGCAAAAAGTGTGACCCGCGGGTCAGGATTTTTTTAAAAAAATGAAAAGTATCCAAAGCGTCTCAAACTCACGTCATATGATGCCCGAGATCCGAAAGGGCAGAAAAAGTTTGCGGAACCTGTTTCCCTGCTCTAGATTCTGAACAAGCTGCAGAAACCTGAGTGCAGCTCAGTAGAGAAAAAGCAGGCAAAAAGTGTGACCCGCAGGTCAGGATTTTTTCAAAAAAATGAAAGGTATCCAAAGCGTCTCAAACTCGCGTCATATGATGCCCGAGATCCAAAACGGCAGAAAAAATTTGTGGAACCTGTTTCCCAGCTCTAGATTCTGAACAAGATGCAGAAACCTGAGTGCAGCTCAGGGAAGAAAAAGCAGGCAAAAAGTGTGACCCGCGGGTCAGGATTTTTTCAAAAAAATGAAAAGTATCCAAAGCGTCTCAAACTCGCGTCATATGATGCCCGAGATCCGAAAGGGCAGAAAAAGTTGGTGGAACATGTTTCCCTGCTCTAGATTCTGAACAAGCTGCAGAAACCTGAGTGCAGCTCAGGGAAGAAAAAGCAGGCAAAAAGTGTGACCCGCGGGTCAGAATTTTTTCAAAAAAATGAAAAGTTTCCAAAGTGTCTCAAACTTGCGTCAAATGATGCCCGAGATCCGAAAGGGCAGAAAAAGTTTGCGGAACCTGTTTCCCTGCTCTAGATTCTGAACAAGCTGCAGAAACCTGAGTGAACCTCAGGAGAGAAAAAGAAGGCAAAAAAGCGCGGGTCAGGATTTTTTCAAAAAAATGAAAAGTATCCAAAGCATCTCAGTCTCGCGTCATATGATGCCCGAGATCCGAAAGGGCAGAAAAAGTTTGCGGAACCTGTTTCCCTGCTTTAGATTCTGAACAAGCTACAGAAACCTGAGTGCACCTCAGGAGAGAAAGAGCAGGCAAAAACTGTGACCCGGGGGTCACAGTTTTTTCAAAAAAAGGAAAAGTATCCAAAGCGTCTCAAACTCGCGTCATATGATGCCCAAGATCCGAAAGGGCAGAAAAAGTTTGCGGAACCTGTTTCCCTGCTCTAGATTCTGAACAAGCTGCAGAAACCTGAGTGCAGCTCAGGAGAGAAAAATCAGGCAAAAAGTGTGACCCGCAGGTCAGGATTTTTTCAAAAAAATGAAAAGTATCCAAAGCGTCTCAAACTCGCGTCATATGATGCCCGAGATCCAAAAGGGCAGAAAAAGTTTGTGGAACCTGTTTCCCAGCTCTAGATTCTGAACAAGATGCAGAAACCTGAGTGCAGCTCAGGGAAGAAAAAGCAGGCAAAAAGTGTGACCCGCGGGTCAGGATTTTTTCAAAAAAATGAAAAGTATCCAAAGCGTCTCAAACTCGCGTCATATGATGCCCGAGATCAGAAAGGGCAGAAAAAGTTTGCGGAACCTGTTTCCCTGCTCTAGATTCTGAACAAGCTGCAGAAACCTGAGTGCACCTCAGGAGAGAAAAAGAAGGCAAAAAAGCACGGGTCAGGATTTTTTCAAAAAAATGAAAAGTATCCAAAGCGTCTCAAACTCGCGTCATATGATGCCCGAGATCCGAAAGGGCAGAAAAAGTTTGCGGAACCTGTTTCCCTGCTCTAGATTCTGAACAAGCTACAGAAACCTGAGTGCAGCTCAGGAGAGAAAGAGAAGGCAAAAAGTGTGACCCGCGGGTCAGGATTTTTTCAAAAAAATGAAAAGTATCCAAAGCGTCTCAAACTCGCGTCATATGATGCCCGAGATCGGAAAGGGCAGAAAAAGTTTGCAGAACCTGTTTCCCTGCTCTAGATTCTGAACAAGCTGCAGAAACCTGAGTGCAGCTCAGGAGAGAAAAAGCAGGCAAAAAGTGTGACCCGCGGGTCAGGATTTTTTCAAAAAAATGAAAAGTATCCAAAGTGTCTCAAACTCACGTCATATGATGCCCGAGATCCGAAAGGGCAGAAAAAGTTTGCGGAACCTGTTTCCCTGCTCTAGATTCTGAACAAGCTGCAGAAACCTGAGTGCAGCTCAGTAGAGAAAAAGCAGGCAAAAAGTGTGACCCGCAGGTCAGGATTTTTTCAAAAAAATGAAAAGTATCCAAAGCGTCTCAAACTCGCGTCATATGATGCCCGAGATCCAAAACGGCAGAAAAAGTTTGTGGAACCTGTTTCCCAGCTCTAGATTCTGAACAAGATGCAGAAACCTGAGTGCAGCTCAGGGAAGAAAAAGCAGGCAAAAAGTGTGACCCGCGGGTCAGGATTTTTTCAAAAAAATGAAAAGTATCCAAAGCGTCTCAAACTCGCGTCATATGATGCCCGAGATCCGAAAGGGCAGAAAAAGTTGGTGGAACATGTTTCCCTGCTCTAGATTCTGAACAAGCTGCAGAAACCTGAGTGCAGCTCAGGGAAGAAAAAGCAGGCAAAAAGTGTGACCCGCGGGTCAGGATTTTTTCAAAAATATGAAAAGTATCCAAAGTGTCTCAAACTCGCGTCATGTGATGCCCGAGATCCGAAAGGGCAGAAAAAGTTGGTGGAACCTGTTTCCCTGCTCTAGATTCTGAACAAGCTGCAGAAACCTGAGTGCAGCTCAGGGAAGAAATAGCAGGCAAAAAGTGTGACCCGCGGGTCAGGATTTTTTCAAAAAAATGAAAAGTATCCAAAGCGTCTCAAACTCGCGTCATATGATGCCCGAGATCGGAAAGGGCAGAAATAGTTGGGGGAACGTGTTTCCCTGCTCTAGATTCTGAACAAGCTGCAGAAACCTGAGTGCAGCTCAGGGAAGAAAAAGCAGGCAAAAAGTGTGACCCGCGGGTCAGGATTTTTTCAAAAAAATGAAAAGTGCCCAAAGTGTCTCAAACTCACATTATATCATGCCCAAGATCGGAAAGGGCAGAAAAAGTGTGCGGAACTTGTCTCCCTGCTCTAGATTCTGAACAATCTGCAGAAACCTGAGTGCAGCTCGGGAGAGAAAAAGAAGGCATGCGCATCAGGATTTTTTAAAAAACTGAAAATTTTCCAATGTGTCTCAAACTCACATCATGTGATGCCCGAGATCCAAAAGGGCAGAAAAAGTGTGCGGAACTTGTCTCCCTGCTCTAGATTCTGAACAATCTGCAGAAACCTGAGTGCAGCTCAGGAGAGAAAAAGAAGGCCAAAACTGTGACCCGTGGGTCACAGTTTTTTCAAAAAAAGGAAAAGTATCCAAAGCGTCTCAAACTCGCGTGATATGATGCCCGAGATCCAAAAGGGCAGAAAAAGTTTGTGGAACCTGTTTCCCAGCTCTAGATTCTGAACAAGATGCAGAAACCTGAGTGCAGCTCAGGGAAGAAAAAGCAGGCAAAAAGCGTGACCCGCGGGTCAGGATTTTTTCAAAAAAATGAAAAGTATTCAAAGCGTCTCAAACTCGCGTCATATGATGCCCGAGATCCGAAAGGGCAGAAAAAGTTGGTGGAACGTGTTTCCCTGCTCTAGATTCTGAACAAGCTGCAGAAACCTGAGTGCAGCTCAGGAGAGAAAAAGCAGGCAAAAAGTGTGACCCGCAGGTCAGGATTTTTTCAAAAAAATGAAAAGTATCCAAAGCGTCTCAAACTCGCGTCATATGATGCCCGAGATCCAAAAGGGCAGAAAAAGTTTGTGGAACCTGTTTCCCAGCTCTAGATTCTGAACAAGATGCAGAAACCTGAGTGCAGCTCAGGGAAGAAAAAGCAGGCAAAAAGTGTGACCCACGGGTCAGGATTTTTTCAAAAAAATGAAAAGTATCCAAAGCGTCTCAAACTCGCGTCATATGATGCCCGAGATCCGAAAGGGCAGAAAAAGTTGGTGGAACATGTTTCCCTGCTCTAGATTCTGAACAAGCTGCAGAAACCTGAGTGCAGCTCAGGGAAGAAAAAGCAGGCAAAAAGTGTGACCCGCGGGTCAGGATTTTTTCAAAAATATGAAAAGTATCCAAAGCGTCTCAAACTCGCGTCATATGATGCCCGAGATCCGAAAGGGCAGAAAAAGTTGGTGGAACGTGTTTCCCTGCTCTAGATTCTGAACAAGCTGCAGAAACCTGAGTGCAGCTCAGGGAAGAAATAGCAGGCAAAAAGTGTGACCCGCGGGTCAGGATTTTTTCAAAAAAATGAAAAGTATCCAAAGCGTCTCAAACTCGCGTCATATGATGCCCGAGATCGGAAAGGGCAGAAATAGTTGGGGGAACGTGTTTCCCTGCTCTAGATTCTGAACAAGCTGCAGAAACCTGAGTGCAGCTCAGGGAAGAAAAAGCAGGCAAAAAGTGTGACCCGCGGGTCAGGATTTTTTCAAAAAAAGGAAAAGTATCCAAAGTGTCTCAAACTCACATTATATCATGCCCAAGATCGGAAAGGGCAGAAAAAGTGTGCGGAACTTGTCTCCCTGCTCTAGATTCTGAACAATCTGCAGAAACCTGAGTGCAGCTCGGGAGAGAAAAAGAAGGCATGCGCATCAGGATTTTTTCAAAAAACTGAAAATTTTCCAATGTGTCTCAAACTCACATCATGTGATGCCCGAGATCCAAAAGGGCAGAAAAAGTGTGCGGAACTTGTCTCCCTGCTCTAGATTCTGAACAATCTGCAGAAACCTGAGTGCAGCTCAGGAGAGAAAAAGAAGGCCAAAACTGTGACCCGCGGGTCAGAATTTTTTCAAAAAAATGAAAAGTTTCTAAAGTGTCTCAAACTTGCGTCAAATGATGCCCGAGATCCGAAAGGGCAGAAAAAGTTTGCGGAACCTGTTTCCCTGCTCTAGATTCTGAACAAGCTGCAGAAACCGGAGAGCAGCTCAGGAGGGAAAAAGAAGGCAAAAAGTGTGACCTGCGGGTCAGGATTTTTTCAAAAAAATGAAAAGTATCCAAAGCGTCTCAAACTCGCGTCATATGATGCCCGAGATCCGAAAGGGCAGAAAAAGTTTGCGGAACCTGTTTCCCTGCTCTAGATTCTGAACAAGCTGCAGAAACCTGAGTGCAGCTCAGGAAAGGAAAAGCAGGAAAAAGTGTGACCCGCGGGTCAGGATTTTTTCTAAAAAATGAAAAGTATCCAAAGCATCTCAAACTCGCGTCATATGATGCCCGAGATCCAAAAGGGCAGATAGAGTTTGCGGAACCTGTTTCCCTGCTCTAGATTCTGAACAAGCTGCAGAAACCTGAGTGCACCTCAGGAAAGAAAAAGCAGGCAAAAAGTGTGACCCGCGGGTCAGGATTTTTTCAAAAAAATGAAAAGTATCCAAAGCGTCTCAAACTCGCGTCATATGATGCCCGAGATCCGAAAGGGCAGAAAAAGTTTGCGGAACCTGTTTCCCTGCTCTAGATTCTGAACAAGCTGCAGAAACCTGAGTGAACCTCAGGAGAGAAAAAGAAGGCAAAAAAGGTCGGGTCAGGATTTTTTCAAAAAAATGAAAAGTATCCAAAGCGTCTCAGTCTCGCGTCATATTATGCCCAACATCCGAAAGGGCAGAAAAAGTTTGCGGAACCTGTTTCCCTGCTTTAGATTCTGAACAAGCTACAGAAACCTGAGTGCACCTCAGGAGAGAAAGAGCAGGCAAAAACAGTGACCCGTGGGTCACAGTTTTTTCAAAAAAAGGAAAAGTATCCAAAGCGTCTCAAACTCGCGTGATATGATGCCCGAGATCCAAAAGGGCAGAAAAAGTTTGTGGAACCTGTTTCCCAGCTCTAGATTCTGAACAAGATGCAGAAACCTGAGTGCAGCTCAGGGAAGAAAAAGCAGGCAAAAAGCGTGACCCGCGGGTCAGGATTTTTTCAAAAAAATGAAAAGTATTCAAAGCGTCTCAAACTCGCGTCATATGATGCCCGAGATCCGAAAGGGCAGAAAAAGTTGGTGGAACATGTTTCCCTGCTCTAGATTCTGAACAAGCTGCAGAAACCTGAGTGCAGCTCAGGGAAGAAAAAGCAGGCAAAAAGTGTGACCCGCGGGTCAGGATTTTTTCAAAAATATGAAAAGTATCCAAAGTGTCTCAAACTCGCGTCATATGATGCCCGAGATCCGAAAGGGCAGAAAAAGTTGGTGGAACCTGTTTCCCTGCTCTAGATTCTGAACAAGCTGCAGAAACCTGAGTGCAGCTCAGGGAAGAAATAGCAGGCAAAAAGTGTGACCCGCGGGTCAGGATTTTTTCAAAAAAATGAAAAGTATCCAAAGCGTCTCAAACTCGCGTCATATGATGCCCGAGATCGGAAAGGGCAGAAATAGTTGGGGGAACGTGTTTCCCTGCTCTAGATTCTGAACAAGCTGCAGAAACCTGAGTGCAGCTCAGGGAAGAAAAAGCAGGCAAAAAGTGTGACCCGCGGGTCAGGATTTTTTCAAAAAAATGAAAAGTGCCCAAAGTGTCTCAAACTCACATTATATCATGCCCAAGATCGGAAAGGGCAGAAAAAGTGTGCGGAACTTGTCTCCCTGCTCTAGATTCTGAACAATCTGCAGAAACCTGAGTGCAGCTCGGGAGAGAAAAAGAAGGCATGCGCATCAGGATTTTTTAAAAAACTGAAAATTTTCCAATGTGTCTCAAACTCACATCATGTGATGCCCGAGATCCAAAAGGGCAGAAAAAGTGTGCGGAACTTGTCTCCCTGCTCTAGATTCTGAACAATCTGCAGAAACCTGAGTGCAGCTCAGGAGAGAAAAAGAAGGCCAAAACTGTGACCCGTGGGTCACAGTTTTTTCAAAAAAAGGAAAAGTATCCAAAGCGTCTCAAACTCGCGTGATATGATGCCCGAGATCCAAAAGGGCAGAAAAAGTTTGTGGAACCTGTTTCCCAGCTCTAGATTCTGAACAAGATGCAGAAACCTGAGTGCAGCTCAGGGAAGAAAAAGCAGGCAAAAAGCGTGACCCGCGGGTCAGGATTTTTTCAAAAAAATGAAAAGTATTCAAAGCGTCTCAAACTCGCGTCATATGATGCCCGAGATCCGAAAGGGCAGAAAAAGTTGGTGGAACGTGTTTCCCTGCTCTAGATTCTGAACAAGCTGCAGAAACCTGAGTGCAGCTCAGTAGAGAAAAAGCAGGCAAAAAGTGTGACCCGCAGGTCAGGATTTTTTCAAAAAAATGAAAAGTATCCAAAGCGTCTCAAACTCGCGTCATATGATGCCCGAGATCCAAAAGGGCAGAAAAAGTTTGTGGAACCTGTTTCCCAGCTCTAGATTCTGAACAAGATGCAGAAACCTGAGTGCAGCTCAGGGAAGAAAAAGCAGGCAAAAAGTGTGACCCGCGGGTCAGGATTTTTTCAAAAATATGAAAAGTATCCAAAGCGTCTCAAACTCGCGTCATATGATGCCCGAGATCCGAAAGGGCAGAAAAAGTTGGTGGAACGTGTTTCCCTGCTCTAGATTCTGAACAAGCTGCAGAAACCTGAGTGCAGCTCAGGGAAGAAATAGGAGGCAAAAAGTGTGACCCGCGGGTCAGGATTTTTTCAAAAAAATGAAAAGTATCCAAAGTGTCTCAAACTCGCGTCATATGATGCCCGAGATCGGAAAGGGCAGAAATAGTTGGGGGAACGTGTTTCCCTGCTCTAGATTCTGAACAAGCTGCAGAAACCTGAGTGCAGCTCAGGGAAGAAAAAGCAGGCAAAAAGTGTGACCCGCGGGTCAGGATTTTTTCAAAAAAATGAAAAGTGCCCAAAGTGTCTCAAACTCACATTATATCATGCCCAAGATCGGAAAGGGCAGAAAAAGTGTGCGGAACTTGTCTCCCTGCTCTAGATTCTGAACAATCTGCAGAAACCTGAGTGCAGCTCGGGAGAGAAAAAGAAGGCATGCGCATCAGGATTTTTTCAAAAAACTGAAAATTTTCCAATGTGTCTCAAACTCACATCATGTGATGCCCGAGATCCAAAAGGGCAGAAAAAGTGTGCGGAACTTGTCTCCCTGCTCTAGATTCTGAACAATCTGCAGAAACCTGAGTGCAGCTCAGGAGAGAAAAAGAAGGCCAAAACTGTGACCCGCGGGTCAGAATTTTTTCAAAAAAATGAAAAGTTTCTAAAGTGTCTCAAACTTGCGTCAAATGATGCCCGAGATCCGAAAGGGCAGAAAAAGTTTGCGGAACCTGTTTCCCTGCTCTAGATTCTGAACAAGCTGCAGTAACCGGAGAGCAGCTCAGGAGGGAAAAAGAAGGCAAAAAGTGTGACCTGCGGGTCAGGACTTTTTCAAAAAAATGAAAAGTATCCAAAGCGTCTCAAACTCGCGTCATATGATGCCCGAGATCCGAAAGGGCAGAAAAAGTTTGCGGAACCTGTTTCCCTGCTCTAGATTCTGAACAAGCTGCAGAAACCTGAGTGCAGCTCAGGAAAGGAAAAGCAGGAAAAAGTGTGACCCGCGGGTCAGGATTTTTTCTAAAAAATGAAAAGTATCCAAAGCATCTCAAACTCGCGTCATATGATGCCCGAGATCCAAAAGGGCAGATAGAGTTTGCGGAACCTGTTTCCCTGCTCTAGATTCTGAACAAGCTGCAGAAACCTGAGTGCACCTCAGGAAAGAAAAAGCAGGCAAAAAGTGTGACCCGCGGGTCAGGATTTTTTCAAAAAAATGAAAAGTATCCAAAGCGTCTCAAACTCGCGTCATATGATGCCCGAGATCCGAAAGGGCAGAAAAAGTTTGCGGAACCTGTTTCCCTGCTCTAGATTCTGAACAAGCTGCAGAAACCTGAGTGAACCTCAGGAGAGAAAAAGAAGGCAAAAAAGGTCGGGTCAGGATTTTTTCAAAAAAATGAAAAGTATCCAAAGCGTCTCAGTCTCGCGTCATATGATGCCCAACATCCGAAAGGGCAGAAAAAGTTTGCGGAACCTGTTTCCCTGCTTTAGATTCTGAACAAGCTACAGAAACCTGAGTGCACCTCAGGAGAGAAAGAGCAGGCAAAAACAGTGACCCGTGGGTCACAGTTTTTTCAAAAAAAGGAAAAGTATCCAAAGCGTCTCAAACTCGCGTGATATGATGCCCGAGATCCAAAAGGGCAGAAAAACTTTGTGGAACCTGTTTCCCAGCTCTAGATTCTGAACAAGATGCAGAAACCTGAGTGCAGCTCAGGGAAGAAAAAGCAGGCAAAAAGCGTGACCCGCGGGTCAGGATTTTTTCAAAAAAATGAAAAGTATTCAAAGCGTCTCAAACTCGCGTCATATGATGCCCGAGATCCGAAAGGGCAGAAAAAGTTGGTGGAACGTGTTTCCCTGCTCTAGATTCTGAACAAGCTGCAGAAACCTGAGTGCAGCTCAGGGAAGAAAAAGCAGGCAAAAAGTGTGACCCGCGGGTCAGGATTTTTTCAAAAAAATGAAAAGTATCCAAAGCGTCTCAAACTCGCGTCATATGATGCCCGAGATCGGAAAGGGCAGAAAAAGTTTGCAGAACCTGTTTCCCTGCTCTAGATTCTGAACAAGCTGCAGAAACCTGAGTGCAGCTCAGGAGAGAAAAAGCAGGCAAAAAGTGTGACCCGCGGGTCAGGATTTTTTCAAAAAAATGAAAAGTATCCAAAGCGTCTCAAACTCGCGTCATATGATGCCCGAGATCCAAAAGGGCAGAAAAAGTTTGCGGAACCTGTTTCCCTGCTATAGATTCTGAACAAGCTGCAGAAACCTGAGTGCACCTCAGGAGAGAAAAAGAAGGCAAAGAAGCGCGGGTCAGGATTTTTTCAAAAAAATGAAAAGTATCCAAAGCATCTCAAACTCGCGTCATATGATGCCCGAGATCCAAAAGGGCAGAAAAAGTTTGCGGAACCTGTTTCCCTGCTCTAGATTCTGAACAAGCTGCAGAAACCTGAGTGCACCTCAGGAGAGAAAAAGAAGGCCAAAAAGCGCGGGTCAGGATTTTTTCAAAAAAATGAAAAGTATCCAAAGCGTCTCAAACTCGCGTCATATGATGCCCGAGATCCGAAAGGGCAGAAAAGTTTGCGGAACCTGTTTCCCTGCTCTAGATTCTGAACAATCTGCAGAAACCTGAGTGCAGCTCGGGAGAGAAAAAGAAGGCATGCGCATCAGGATTTTTTCAAAAAACTGAAAATTTTCCAATGTGTCTCAAACTCACATCATGTGATGCCCGAGATCCAAAAGGGCAGAAAAAGTGTGCGGAACTTGTCTCCCTGCTCTAGATTCTGAACAATCTGCAGAAACCTGAGTGCAGCTCAGGAGAGAAAAAGAAGGCCAAAACTGTGACCCGCGGGTCAGAATTTTTTCAAAAAAATGAAAAGTTTCTAAAGTGTCTCAAACTTGCGTCAAATGATGCCCGAGATCCGAAAGGGCAGAAAAAGTTTGCGGAACCTGTTTCCCTGCTCTAGATTCTGAACAAGCTGCAGAAACCGGAGAGCAGCTCAGGAGGGAAAAAGAAGGCAAAAAGTGTGACCTGCGGGTCAGGACTTTTTCAAAAAAATGAAAAGTATCCAAAGCGTCTCAAACTCGCGTCATATGATGCCCGAGATCCGAAAGGGCAGAAAAAGTTTGCGGAACCTGTTTCCCTGCTCTAGATTCTGAACAAGCTGCAGAAACCTGAGTGCAGCTCAGGAAAGGAAAAGCAGGAAAAAGTGTGACCCGCGGGTCAGGATTTTTTCTAAAAAATGAAAAGTATCCAAAGCATCTCAAACTCGCGTCATATGATGCCCGAGATCCAAAAGGGCAGATAGAGTTTGCGGAACCTGTTTCCCTGCTCTAGATTCTGAACAAGCTGCAGAAACCTGAGTGCACCTCAGGAAAGAAAAAGCAGGCAAAAAGTGTGACCCGCGGGTCAGGATTTTTTCAAAAAAATGAAAAGTATCCAAAGCGTCTCAAACTCGCGTCATATGATGCCCAAGATCCGAAAGGGCAGAAAAAGTTTGCGGAACCTGTTTCCCTGCTCTAGATTCTGAACAAGCTGCAGAAACCTGAGTGAACCTCAGGAGAGAAAAAGAAGGCAAAAATGGTCGGGTCAGGATTTTTTCAAAAAAATGAAAAGTATCCAAAGCGTCTCAGTCTCGCGTCATATGATGCCCAACATCCGAAAGGGCAGAAAAAGTTTGCGGAACCTGTTTCCCTGCTTTAGATTCTGAACAAGCTACAGAAACCTGAGTGCACCTCAGGAGAGAAAGAGCAGGCAAAAACAGTGACCCGTGGGTCACAGTTTTTTCAAAAAAAGGAAAAGTATCCAAAGCGTCTCAAACTCGCGTGATATGATGCCCGAGATCCAAAAGGGCAGAAAAACTTTGTGGAACCTGTTTCCCAGCTCTAGATTCTGAACAAGATGCAGAAACCTGAGTGCAGCTCAGGGAAGAAAAAGCAGGCAAAAAGCGTGACCCGCGGGTCAGGATTTTTTCAAAAAAATGAAAAGTATTCAAAGCGTCTCAAACTCGCGTCATATGATGCCCGAGATCCGAAAGGGCAGAAAAAGTTGGTGGAACGTGTTTCCCTGCTCTAGATTCTGAACAAGCTGCAGAAACCTGAGTGCAGCTCAGGGAAGAAAAAGCAGGCAAAAAGTGTGACCCGCGGGTCAGGATTTTTTCAAAAAAATGAAAAGTATCCAAAGCGTCTCAAACTCGCGTCATATGATGCCCGAGATCGGAAAGGGCAGAAAAAGTTTGCAGAACCTGTTTCCCTGCTCTAGATTCTGAACAAGCTGCAGAAACCTGAGTGCAGCTCAGGAGAGAAAAAGCAGGCAAAAAGTGTGACCCGCGGGTCAGGATTTTTTCAAAAAAATGAAAAGTATCCAAAGCGTCTCAAACTCGCGTCATATGATGCCCGAGATCCAAAAGGGCAGAAAAAGTTTGCGGAACCTGTTTCCCTGCTATAGATTCTGAACAAGCTGCAGAAACCTGAGTGCACCTCAGGAGAGAAAAAGAAGGCAAAGAAGCGCGGGTCAGGATTTTTTCAAAAAAATGAAAAGTATCCAAAGCATCTCAAACTCGCGTCATATGATGCCCGAGATCCAAAAGGGCAGAAAAAGTTTGCGGAACCTGTTTCCCTGCTCTAGATTCTGAACAAGCTGCAGAAACCTGAGTGCACCTCAGGAGAGAAAAAGAAGGCCAAAAAGCGCGGGTCAGGATTTTTTCAAAAAAATGAAAAGTATCCAAAGCGTCTCAAACTCGCGTCATATGATGCCCGAGATCCGAAAGGGCAGAAAAGTTTGCGGAACCTGTTTCCCTGCTCTAGATTCTGAACAAGCTACAGAAACCTGAGTGCAGCTCAGGAGAGAAAGAGCAGGCAAAAACTGTGACCCGCGGGTCACAGTTTTTTCAAAAAAGGAAAAGTATCCAAAGCGTCTCAAACTCGTGTCATATGATGCCCGAGATCCAAAAGGGCAGAAAAAGTTGATGGAACGTGTTTCCCTGCTCTAGATTCTGAACAAGCTGCAGAAACCTGAGTGCAGCTCAGGGAAGAAATAGCAGGCAAAAAGTGTGACCCGCGGGTCAGGATTTTTTCAAAAAAATGAAAAGTATCCAAAGCGTCTCAAACTCGTGTCATATGATGACCGAGATCGGAAAGGGCAGAAAAAGTTTGCAGAACCTGTTTCCCAGCTCTAGATTCTGAACAAGCTGCAGAAACCTGAGTGCATCTCAGGAAAGAAAAAGCAGGCAAAAAGTGTAACCCGCGGGTCAGGATTTTTTCAAAAAAATGAAAAGCATCCAAAGCGTCTCAAACTCGCGTCATATGATGCCCGAGATCCGAAAGGGCAGAAAAAGTTTGCGGAACCTGTTTCCCTGCTCTAGATTCTGAACAAGCTGCAGAAACCTGAGTGCACCTCAGGAGAGAAAAAGAAGGCAAAAAAGCGCGGGTCAGGATTTTTTCAAAAAAATGAAAAGTATCCAAAGCGTCTCAAACTTGCGTCATATGATGCCCGAGATCCGAAAGGGCAGAAAAAGTTTGCGGAACCTGTTTCCCTGCTCTAGATTCTGAACAAGCTACAGAAACCTGAGTGCACCTCACGAGAGAAAGAGCAGGCAAAAACTGTGACCCGCGGTTCACAGTTTTTTCAAAAAAGGAAAAGTATCCAAAGCGTCTCAAACTCGCGTCATATGATGCCCAAGATCCGAAAGGGCAGAAAAAGTTTGCGGAACGTGTTTCCCTGCTCTAGATTCTGAACAAGCTGCAGAAACCTGAGTGCAGCTCAGGAGAGAAAAAGCATGCAAAAAGTGTGACCCGCGGGTCAGGATTTTTTCAAAAAAATGAAAAGTATCCAAAGCGTCTCAAACTCGCGTCATATGATGCCCGAGATCGGAAAGGGCAGAAATAGTTGGGGGAACGTGTTTCCCTGCTCTAGATTCTGAACAAGCTGCAGAAACCTGAGTGCAGCTCAGGGAAGAAAAAGCAGGCAAAAAGTGTGACCCGCGGGTCAGGATTTTTTCAAAAAAATGAAAAGTGCCCAAAGTGTCTCAAACTCACATTATATCATGCCCAAGATCGGAAAGGGCAGAAAAAGTGTGCGGAACTTGTCTCCCTGCTCTAGATTCTGAACAATCTGCAGAAACCTGAGTGCAGCTCGGGAGAGAAAAAGAAGGCATGCGCATCAGGATTTTTTCAAAAAACTGAAAATTTTCCAATGTGTCTCAAACTCACATCATGTGATGCCCGAGATCCAAAAGGGCAGAAAAAGTGTGCGGAACTTGTCTCCCTGCTCTAGATTCTGAACAATCTGCAGAAACCTGAGTGCAGCTCAGGAGAGAAAAAGAAGGCCAAAACTGTGACCCGCGGGTCAGAATTTTTTCAAAAAAATGAAAAGTTTCTAAAGTGTCTCAAACTTGCGTCAAATGATGCCCGAGATCCGAAAGGGCAGAAAAAGTTTGCGGAACCTGTTTCCCTGCTCTAGATTCTGAACAAGCTGCAGAAACCGGAGAGCAGCTCAGGAGGGAAAAAGAAGGCAAAAAGTGTGACCTGCGGGTCAGGATTTTTTCAAAAAAATGAAAAGTATCCAAAGCGTCTCAAACTCGCGTCATATGATGCCCGAGATCCGAAAGGGCAGAAAAAGTTTGCGGAACCTGTTTCCCTGCTCTAGATTCTGAACAAGCTGCAGAAACCTGAGTGCAGCTCAGGAAAGGAAAAGCAGGAAAAAGTGTGACCCGCGGGTCAGGATTTTTTCTAAAAAATGAAAAGTATCCAAAGCATCTCAAACTCGCGTCATATGATGCCCGAGATCCAAAAGGGCAGATAGAGTTTGCGGAACCTGTTTCCCTGCTCTAGATTCTGAACAAGCTGCAGAAACCTGAGTGCACCTCAGGAAAGAAAAAGCAGGCAAAAAGTGTGACCCGCGGGTCAGGATTTTTTCAAAAAAATGAAAAGTATCCAAAGCGTCTCAAACTCGCGTCATATGATGCCCGAGATCCGAAAGGGCAGAAAAAGTTTGCGGAACCTGTTTCCCTGCTCTAGATTCTGAACAAGCTGCAGAAACCTGAGTGAACCTCAGGAGAGAAAAAGAAGGCAAAAAAGCTCGGGTCAGGATTTTTTCAAAAAAATGAAAAGTATCCAAAGCGTCTCAGTCTCGCGTCATATGATGCCCAACATCCGAAAGGGCAGAAAAAGTTTGCGGAACCTGTTTCCCTGCTTTAGATTCTGAACAAGCTACAGAAACCTGAGTGCACCTCAGGAGAGAAAGAGCAGGCAAAAACTGTGACCCGTGGGTCACAGTTTTTTCAAAAAAAGGAAAAGTATCCAAAGCGTCTCAAACTCGCGTGATATGATGCCCGAGATCCAAAAGGGCAGAAAAACTTTGTGGAACCTGTTTCCCAGCTCTAGATTCTGAACAAGATGCAGAAACCTGAGTGCAGCTCAGGGAAGAAAAAGCAGGCAAAAAGCGTGACCCGCGGGTCAGGATTTTTTCAAAAAAATGAAAAGTATTCAAAGCGTCTCAAACTCGCGTCATATGATGCCCGAGATCCGAAAGGGCAGAAAAAGTTGGTGGAACGTGTTTCCCTGCTCTAGATTCTGAACAAGCTGCAGAAACCTGAGTGCAGCTCAGGGAAGAAAAAGCAGGCAAAAAGTGTGACCCGCGGGTCAGGATTTTTTCAAAAAAATGAAAAGTATCCAAAGCGTCTCAAACTCGCGTCATATGATGCCCGAGATCGGAAAGGGCAGAAAAAGTTTGCAGAACCTGTTTCCCTGCTCTAGATTCTGAACAAGCTGCAGAAACCTGAGTGCAGCTCAGGAGAGAAAAAGCAGGCAAAAAGTGTGACCCGCGGGTCAGGATTTTTTCAAAAAAATGAAAAGTATCCAAAGCGTCTCAAACTCGCGTCATATGATGCCCGAGATCCAAAAGGGCAGAAAAAGTTTGCGGAACCTGTTTCCCTGCTATAGATTCTGAACAAGCTGCAGAAACCTGAGTGCACCTCAGGAGAGAAAAAGAAGGCAAAGAAGCGCGGGTTAGGATTTTTTCAAAAAAATGAAAAGTATCCAAAGCATCTCAAACTCGCGTCATATGATGCCCGAGATCCAAAAGGGCAGAAAAAGTTTGCGGAACCTGTTTCCCTGCTCTAGATTCTGAACAAGCTGCAGAAACCTGAGTGCACCTCAGGAGAGAAAAAGAAGGCCAAAAAGCGCGGGTCAGGATTTTTTCAAAAAAATGAAAAGTATCCAAAGCGTCTCAAACTCGCGTCATATGATGCCCGAGATCCGAAAGGGCAGAAAAGTTTGCGGAACCTGTTTCCCTGCTCTAGATTCTGAACAAGCTACAGAAACCTGAGTGCAGCTCAGGAGAGAAAGAGCAGGCAAAAACTGTGACCCGCGGGTCACAGTTTTTTCAAAAAAGGAAAAGTATCCAAAGCGTCTCAAACTCGTGTCATATGATGCCCGAGATCCAAAAGGGCAGAAAAAGTTGATGGAACGTGTTTCCCTGCTCTAGATTCTGAACAAGCTGCAGAAACCTGAGTGCAGCTCAGGGAAGAAATAGCAGGCAAAAAGTGTGACCGGCGGGTCAGGATTTTTTCAAAAAAATGAAAAGTATCCAAAGCGTCTCAAACTCGTGTCATATGATGACCGAGATCGGAAAGGGCAGAAAAAGTTTGCAGAACCTGTTTCCCAGCTCTAGATTCTGAACAAGCTGCAGAAACCTGAGTGCATCTCAGGAAAGAAAAAGCAGGCAAAAAGTGTAACCCGCGGGTCAGGATTTTTTCAAAAAAATGAAAAGCATCCAAAGCGTCTCATACTCGCGTCATATGATGCCCGAGATCCGAAAGGGCAGAAAAAGTTTGCGGAACCTGTTTCCCTGCTCTAGATTCTGAACAAGCTGCAGAAACCTGAGTGCACCTCAGGAGAGAAAAAGAAGGCAAAAAAGCGCGGGTCAGGATTTTTTCAAAAAAATGAAAAGTATCCAAAGCGTCTCAAACTTGCGTCATATGATGCCCGAGATCCGAAAGGGCAGAAAAAGTTTGCGGAACCTGTTTCCCTGCTCTAGATTCTGAACAAGCTACAGAAACCTGAGTGCACCTCACGAGAGAAAGAGCAGGCAAAAACTGTGACCCGCGGTTCACAGTTTTTTCAAAAAAGGAAAAGTATCCAAAGCGTCTCAAACTCGCGTCATATGATGCCCAAGGTCCAAAAGGGCAGAAAAAGTTTGCGGAACCTGTTTCCCTGCTCTAGATTCTGAACAAGCTGCAGAAACCTGAGTGCAGCTCAGGAGAGAAAAAGCAGGCAAAAAGTGTGACCGGCGCGTCAGGATTTTTTCAAAAAAATGAAAAGTATCCAAAGCGTCTCAAACTCGCGTCATATGATGCCCGAGATCCAAAAGGGCAGAAAAAGTTTGTGGAACCTGTTTCCCAGCTCTAGATTCTGAACAAGATGCAGAAACCTGAGTGCAGCTCAGGGAAGAAAAAGCAGGCAAAAAGTGTGACCCGCGGGTCAGGATTTTTTCAAAAAAATGAAAAGTATCCAAAGCGTCTCAAACTCGCGTCATATGATGCCCGAGATCCGAAAGGGCAGAAAAAGTTTGCGGAACCTGTTTCCCTGCTCTAGATTCTGAACAAGCTGCAGAAACCTGAGTGCAGCTCAGGAAAGAAAAAGCAGGCAAAAAGTGTGACCCGCGGGTCAGGATTTTTTCAAAAAAATGAAAAGTATCCAAAGCGTCTCAAACTCGCGTCATATGATGCCCGAGATCCAAAAGGGCAGAAAAAGTGTGCGGAACCTGTCACCCTGCTCTAGATTCTGGACAATGTGCCATCCAAAACTGTCTACCAGTTGTCTACCGGGCCCAATTCAAGGTGTTGGTGTTGACCCTTAAAACCCTATATGTTTTCGGCCCAGTATATCTGAATGAAGGCCTGCAGAATCACCGATTCTGCCGCCTGACGAGATCAGCCTCGCAAGACCTTCTCTCGGTCCCACCGGTGAGAAAAGCTCTGCTGGTACGGACCAGAGAGAGGGCATTCTCCGTTGTGGCCCCCACCCTCTGGAACTCTCTTCCTTTCGATCTCAGACATGAGTGCAGCTCAGGAGAGAAAAAGAAGGCCAAAACTGTGACCCACGTGTCAGGATTTTTTCAAAAAAATGAAAAGTATCCAAAGCGTCTCAAACTCGCGTCATATGATGCCCGAGATCGGAAAGGGCAGAAAAAGTTTGCGGAACCTGTTTCCCTGCTCTAGATTCTGAACAAGCTGCAGAAACCTGAGTGCAGCTCAGGAAAGAAAAAGCAGGCAAAAAGTGTGACCCGCGGGTCAGGATTTCTTCAAAAAAATGAAAAGTATCCAAAGCGTCTCAAACTCGTGTCATATGATGCCCGAGATCCGAAAGGGCAGAAAAAGTTTGCGGAACCTGTTTCCCAGCTCTAGATTCTGAACAAGCTGCAGAAACCTGAGTGCAGCTGAGGGAAGAAAAAGCAGGCAAAAAGTGTGACCCGCGGGTCAGGATTTTTTCAAAAAAATGAAAAGTATCCAAAGCGTCTCAAACTCGCGTCATATGATGCCCGAGATCCGAAAGGGCAGAAAAAGTTTGCGGAACCTGTTTCCCTGCTCCAGATTCTGAACAAGCTGCATAAACCGGAGAGCAGCTCAGGAAAGAAAAAGAAGGCAAAAAGTGTGACCCGCGGGTCAGGATTTTTTCAAAAAACTGAAAATTTTCCAATGTGTCTCAAACTCACGTCATGTGATGCCCGAGATCCAAAAGGGCAGAAAAAGTTTGCGGAACCTGTTTCCCAGCTCCAGGTTCTGAACAAGCTGCAGAAACCGGAGAGCAGCTTAGGAGAGAAAAAGAAGGCAAAAACTGTGGTAAGGTTTCTTCAAAAAACTGAAAAGTGTCCAAAGTGTCTCAAACTCGCGTCATATGATGCCCGAGATCCGAAAGGGCAGAAAAAGTTTGCGGAACCTGTTTCCCTGCTCTGGATTCTGAACAAGATGCAGAAACCTGAGTGCAGCTCTGGAGAGAAAAATCAGGCAAAAAGTGTGAACCGTGGGTCAGGATTTTTTCAAAAAGTGAAAAGTATCCAAAGCGTCTCAAACTCACGTCATATGATGCCCGAGATCCAAAAGGGTAGAAAAAAATTGCGGAACCTGTTTCCCTGCTCTAGATTCTGAACAATCTGCAGAAACCTGAGCGCTGCTCGGGAGAGAAATTTTTTTCAAAACAATGAAAAGTGTCCAAAGTGTCTCAAAGTCGCCTCAAATGATGCCTGAGATCCGGAAGTGCCGAAAAAGTGTGCGGAACCTGTCACCCTGCTCTAGATTCTGGACAATCTGCCATCCAAAACTGTCTACCAGTTGTCTACCGGGCCCAATTTAAGGTGTTGGTGTTGACCCTTAAAACCCTATACGTTTTCGGCCCAGTATATCTGAAGGAAGGCCTGCAGAATCACCGATTCTGCCGCCTGACGAGATCAGCCTCGCAAGACCTTCTCTCGGTCCCACCGGTCAGAAAAGCTATGCTGGTACGGACCAGAGAGACGGCATTCTCTGTTGTGGCCCCCACACTCTGGAACTCTCTCCCTTTCGATCTCAGACATGAGTGCAGCTCAGGAGAGAAAAAGAAGGCCAAAACAGTGACCCGCGGGTCAGGATTTTTTCAAAAAATTGAAAAGTATCCAAAGCGTCTCAAACTCGCGTCATATGATGCCCGAGATCCGAAAGGGCAGAAAAAGTTTGCGGAACCTGTTTCCCTGCTCTAGATTCTGAACAAGCTGCAGAAACCTGAGTGCAGCTCAGGAAAGAAAAAGCAGGCAAAAAGTGTGACCCGCGGGTCAGGATTTTTTCAAAAAAATGAAAAGTATCCAAAGCGTCTCAAACTCGCGTCATATGATGCCCGAGATCCAAAAGGGCAGAAAAAGTGTGCGGAACCTGTCACCCTGCTCTAGATTCTGGACAATGTGCCATCCAAAACTGTCTACCAGTTGTCTACCGGGCCCAATTCAAGGTGTTGGTGTTGACCCTTAAAACCCTATATGTTTTCGGCCCAGTATATCTGAATGAAGGCCTGCAGAATCACCGATTCTGCCGCCTGACGAGATCAGCCTCGCAAGACCTTCTCTCGGTCCCACCGGTGAGAAAAGCTCTGCTGGTACGGACCAGAGAGAGGGCATTCTCCGTTGTGGCCCCCACCCTCTGGAACTCTCTTCCTTTCGATCTCAGACATGAGTGCAGCTCAGGAGAGAAAAAGAAGGCCAAAACTGTGACCCACGTGTCAGGATTTTTTCAAAAAAATGAAAAGTATCCAAAGCGTCTCAAACTCGCGTCATATGATGCCCGAGATCGGAAAGGGCAGAAAAAGTTTGCGGAACCTGTTTCCCTGCTCTAGATTCTGAACAAGCTGCAGAAACCTGAGTGCAGCTCAGGAAAGAAAAAGCAGGCAAAAAGTGTGACCCGCGGGTCAGGATTTCTTCAAAAAAATGAAAAGTATCCAAAGCGTCTCAAACTCGTGTCATATGATGCCCGAGATCCGAAAGGGCAGAAAAAGTTTGCGGAACCTGTTTCCCAGCTCTAGATTCTGAACAAGCTGCAGAAACCTGAGTGCAGCTGAGGGAAGAAAAAGCAGGCAAAAAGTGTGACCCGCGGGTCAGGATTTTTTCAAAAAAATGAAAAGTATCCAAAGCGTCTCAAACTCGCGTCATATGATGCCCGAGATCCGAAAGGGCAGAAAAAGTTTGCGGAACCTGTTTCCCTGCTCCAGATTCTGAACAAGCTGCATAAACCGGAGAGCAGCTCAGGAAAGAAAAAGAAGGCAAAAAGTGTGACCCGCGGGTCAGGATTTTTTCAAAAAACTGAAAATTTTCCAATGTGTCTCAAACTCACGTCATGTGATGCCCGAGATCCAAAAGGGCAGAAAAAGTTTGCGGAACCTGTTTCCCAGCTCCAGGTTCTGAACAAGCTGCAGAAACCGGAGAGCAGCTTAGGAGAGAAAAAGAAGGCAAAAACTGTGGTAAGGTTTCTTCAAAAAACTGAAAAGTGTCCAAAGTGTCTCAAACTCGCGTCATATGATGCCCGAGATCCGAAAGGGCAGAAAAAGTTTGCGGAACCTGTTTCCCTGCTCTGGATTCTGAACAAGATGCAGAAACCTGAGTGCAGCTCTGGAGAGAAAAATCAGGCAAAAAGTGTGAACCGTGGGTCAGGATTTTTTCAAAAAGTGAAAAGTATCCAAAGCGTCTCAAACTCACGTCATATGATGCCCGAGATCCAAAAGGGTAGAAAAAAATTGCGGAACCTGTTTCCCTGCTCTAGATTCTGAACAATCTGCAGAAACCTGAGCGCTGCTCGGGAGAGAAATTTTTTTCAAAACAATGAAAAGTGTCCAAAGTGTCTCAAAGTCGCCTCAAATGATGCCTGAGATCCGGAAGTGCCGAAAAAGTGTGCGGAACCTGTCACCCTGCTCTAGATTCTGGACAATCTGCCATCCAAAACTGTCTACCAGTTGTCTACCGGGCCCAATTTAAGGTGTTGGTGTTGACCCTTAAAACCCTATACGTTTTCGGCCCAGTATATCTGAAGGAAGGCCTGCAGAATCACCGATTCTGCCGCCTGACGAGATCAGCCTCGCAAGACCTTCTCTCGGTCCCACCGGTCAGAAAAGCTATGCTGGTACGGACCAGAGAGACGGCATTCTCTGTTGTGGCCCCCACACTCTGGAACTCTCTCCCTTTCGATCTCAGACATGAGTGCAGCTCAGGAGAGAAAAAGAAGGCCAAAACAGTGACCCGCGGGTCAGGATTTTTTCAAAAAATTGAAAAGTATCCAAAGCGTCTCAAACTCGCGTCATATGATGCCCGAGATCCGAAAGGGCAGAAAAAGTTTGCGGAACCTGTTTCCCTGCTCTAGATTCTGAACAAGCTGCAGAAACCTGAGTGCAGCTCAGGAAAGAAAAAGCAGGCAAAAAGTGTGACCCGCGGGTCAGGATTTTTTCAAAAAAATGAAAAGTATCCAAAGCGTCTCAAACTCGCGTCATATGATGCCCGAGATCCAAAAGGGCAGAAAAAGTGTGCGGAACCTGTCACCCTGCTCTAGATTCTGGACAATGTGCCATCCAAAACTGTCTACCAGTTGTCTACCGGGCCCAATTCAAGGTGTTGGTGTTGACCCTTAAAACCCTATATGTTTTCGGCCCAGTATATCTGAATGAAGGCCTGCAGAATCACCGATTCTGCCGCCTGACGAGATCAGCCTCGCAAGACCTTCTCTCGGTCCCACCGGTGAGAAAAGCTCTGCTGGTACGGACCAGAGAGAGGGCATTCTCCGTTGTGGCCCCCACCCTCTGGAACTCTCTTCCTTTCGATCTCAGACATGAGTGCAGCTCAGGAGAGAAAAAGAAGGCCAAAACTGTGACCCACGTGTCAGGATTTTTTCAAAAAAATGAAAAGTATCCAAAGCGTCTCAAACTCGCGTCATATGATGCCCGAGATCGGAAAGGGCAGAAAAAGTTTGCGGAACCTGTTTCCCTGCTCTAGATTCTGAACAAGCTGCAGAAACCTGAGTGCAGCTCAGGAAAGAAAAAGCAGGCAAAAAGTGTGACCCGCGGGTCAGGATTTCTTCAAAAAAATGAAAAGTATCCAAAGCGTCTCAAACTCGTGTCATATGATGCCCGAGATCCGAAAGGGCAGAAAAAGTTTGCGGAACCTGTTTCCCAGCTCTAGATTCTGAACAAGCTGCAGAAACCTGAGTGCAGCTGAGGGAAGAAAAAGCAGGCAAAAAGTGTGACCCGCGGGTCAGGATTTTTTCAAAAAAATGAAAAGTATCCAAAGCGTCTCAAACTCGCGTCATATGATGCCCGAGATCCGAAAGGGCAGAAAAAGTTTGCGGAACCTGTTTCCCTGCTCCAGATTCTGAACAAGCTGCATAAACCGGAGAGCAGCTCAGGAAAGAAAAAGAAGGCAAAAAGTGTGACCCGCGGGTCAGGATTTTTTCAAAAAACTGAAAATTTTCCAATGTGTCTCAAACTCACGTCATGTGATGCCCGAGATCCAAAAGGGCAGAAAAAGTTTGCGGAACCTGTTTCCCAGCTCCAGGTTCTGAACAAGCTGCAGAAACCGGAGAGCAGCTTAGGAGAGAAAAAGAAGGCAAAAACTGTGGTAAGGTTTCTTCAAAAAACTGAAAAGTGTCCAAAGTGTCTCAAACTCGCGTCATATGATGCCCGAGATCCGAAAGGGCAGAAAAAGTTTGCGGAACCTGTTTCCCTGCTCTGGATTCTGAACAAGATGCAGAAACCTGAGTGCAGCTCTGGAGAGAAAAATCAGGCAAAAAGTGTGAACCGCGGGTCAGGATTTTTTCAAAAAGTGAAAAGTATCCAAAGCGTCTCAAACTCACGTCATATGATGCCCGAGATCCAAAAGGGTAGAAAAAAATTGCGGAACCTGTTTCCCTGCTCTAGATTCTGAACAATCTGCAGAAACCTGAGCGCTGCTCGGGAGAGAAATTTTTTTCAAAACAATGAAAAGTGTCCAAAGTGTCTCAAAGTCGCCTCAAATGATGCCTGAGATCCGGAAGTGCCGAAAAAGTGTGCGGAACCTGTCACCCTGCTCTAGATTCTGGACAATCTGCCATCCAAAACTGTCTACCAGTTGTCTACCGGGCCCAATTTAAGGTGTTGGTGTTGACCCTTAAAACCCTATACGTTTTCGGCCCAGTATATCTGAAGGAAGGCCTGCAGAATCACCGATTCTGCCGCCTGACGAGATCAGCCTCGCAAGACCTTCTCTCGGTCCCACCGGTCAGAAAAGCTATGCTGGTACGGACCAGAGAGACGGCATTCTCTGTTGTGGCCCCCACACTCTGGAACTCTCTCCCTTTCGATCTCAGACATGAGTGCAGCTCAGGAGAGAAAAAGAAGGCCAAAACAGTGACCCGCGGGTCAGGATTTTTTCAAAAAATTGAAAAGTATCCAAAGCGTCTCAAACTCGCGTCATATGATGCCCGAGATCCGAAAGGGTAGAAAAAGTATGCGGAACCTGTTTCCCGGCTCCAGGTTCTGAACAAGCTGCAGAAACCGGAGAGCAGCTTAGGAGAGAAAAAGAAGGCAAAAACTGTGGTAAGGTTTCTTCAAAAAACTGAAAAGTGTCCAAAGTGTCTCAAACTCGCGTCATATGATGCCCGAGATCCGAAAGGGCAGAAAAACTTTGCTTAACCTGTTTCCCTGCCCTAGATTTGGAACAAGCTGCAGAAACCTGACTGCAGCTCAGGAAAGAAAAAGCAGGCAAAAAGTGTGACCCGCGGGTCAGGATTTTTTCAAAAAAATGAAAAGTATCCAAAGCGTCTCAAACTCGCGTCATATGATGCCCGAGATCCGAAAGGGCAGAAAAAGTTTGCGGAACCTGTTTCCCTGCTCTAGATACTGAACAAGCTGCAGAAACCTGAGTGCAGCTCAGGAGAGAAAAAGCAGGCAAAAAGTGTGACCCGCGGGTCAGGATTTTTTCAAAAAAATGAAAAGTATCCAAAGCGTCTCAAACTCGTGTCATATGATGCCTGAGATCCGAAAGGGCAGAAAAAGTTTGCGGAACCTGTTTCCCTGCTCTAAATTCTGAACAAGCTGCAGAAACTTGATTGCAGCTCAGGAGAGAAAAAGCATGCAAAAAGTGTGACCCGCGGGTCAGGATTTTTTCAAAAAAATGAAAAGTATCCAAAGCATCTCAAACTCGTGTCATATGATGCCCGAGATCCGAAAGGGCAGAAAAAGTTTGCGGAACCTGTTTCCCGGCTCCAGATTCTGAACAAGCTGCATAAACCAGAGAGCAGCTCAGGAGAGAAATAGAAGGCAAAAAGCGTGACCCGCGGGTCAGGATTTTTTCAAAAAAATGAAAAGTGCCCAAAGTGTCTCAAACTCACATTATATCATGCCCAAGATCCGAAAGGGCAGAAAAAGTGTGCGGAACTTGTCTCCCTGCTCTAGCTTCTGAACAATCTGCAGAAACCTGAGTGCAGCTCGGGAGAGAAAAAGAAGGCATGCGCATCAGGATTTTTTCAAAAAAAAGAAAAGTATCCAAAGCGTCTCAAACTCGCATCATATGATGCCCGAGATCCAAAAGGGCAGAAAAAGTTTCTGGAACCTGTTTCCCAGCTCTAGATTCTGAACAAGATGCAGAAACCTGAGTGCAGCTCAGGAGAGAAAAAGAAGCCAAAAAGTGTGACCTGCGGGTCAGGATTTTTTCAAAAAAATGAAAAGTATCCAAAGCGTCTCAAACTCGCGTCATATGATGCCCGAGATCCGAACGGGCAGAAAAAGTTTGCGGAACCTGTTTCCCTGCTCTAGATTCTGAACAAGCTGCAGAAACCTGAGTGCACCTCAGGAGAGAAAAAGCAGGCAAAAAGTGTGACCCGCGGCTCAGGATTTTTTCAAAAAAATGAAAAGTATCCAAAGCGTCTCAAACTCACGTCATATGATGCCCGAGATCCAAAAGGGCAGAAAAAAATTGCGGAACCTGTTTCCCTCCTCTGGATTCTGAACAAGCTGCAGAAACCTGAGTGCACCTCAGGAGAGAAAAAGCAGGCAAAAAGTGTGACCCGCGGGTCAGGATTTTTTCAAAAAAATGAAAAGTATCCAAAGCGTCTCAAACTCGCATCATATGATGCCCGAGATCCAAAAGGGCAGAAAAAGTTTCTGGAACCTGTTTCCCAGCTCTAGATTCTGAACAAGATGCAGAAACCTGAGTGCAGCTCAGGAGAGAAAAAGCAGGCAAAAAGTGTGACCTGCGGGTCAGGATTTTTTCAAAAAAATGAAAAGTATCCAAAGCGTCTCAAACTCGCGTCATATGATGCCCGAGATCCGAAAGGGCAGAAAAAGTTTGCGGAACCTGTTTCCCGGCTCCAGATTCTGAACAAGCTGCATAAACCGGAGAGCAGCTCAGGAGAGAAAAAGCAGGCAAAAAGTGTGACCTGCGGGTCAGGATTTTTTCAAAAAAATGAAAAGTATCCAAAGCGTCTCAAACTCGCGTCATATGATGCCCGATATCCGAAAGGGCAGAAAAAGTTTGCGGAACCTGTTTCCCTGCTCTAGATTCTGAACAAGCTGCAGAAACCTGAGTGCAGCTCAGGGAAGAAAAAGCAGGCAAAAAGTGTGACCGGCAGGTCAGGATTTTTTCAAAAAAATGAAAAGTATCCAAAGCGTCTCAAACTCGCGTCATATGATGCCCGAGATCCGAAAGGGCAGAAAAAGTTTGCGGAACCTGTTTCCCTGCTCTAGATTTGGAACAAGCTGCAGAAACCTGACTGCAGCTCAGGAAAGAAAAAGCAGGCAAAAAGTGTGACCGGCGGGTCAGGATTTTTTCAAAAAAATGAAAAGTATCCAAAGCGTCTCAAACTCGCGTCATATGATGCCCGAGATCCGAAAGGGCAGAAAAAGTTTGCGGAACCTGTTTCCCTGCTCTAGATTCTGAACAAGCTGCAGAAACCTGAGTGCACCTCAGGAGAGAAAAAGAAGGCAAAAAAGCGCGGGTCAGGATTTTTTCAAAAAAATGAAAAGTATCCAAAGCGTCTCAAACTCACGTCATATGATGCCCGAGATCCAAAAGGGCAGAAAAAAATTGCGGAACCTGTTTCCCTCCTCTGGATTCTGAACAAGCTGCAGAAACCTGAGTGCACCTCAGGAGAGAAAAAGCAGGCAAAAAGTGTGACCCGCGGGTCAGGATTTTTTCAAAAAAATGAAAAGTATCCAAAGCGTCTCAAACTCGCATCATATGATGCCCGAGATCCAAAAGGGCAGAAAAAGTTTCTGGAACCTGTTTCCCAGCTCTAGATTCTGAACAAGATGCAGAAACCTGAGTGCAGCTCAGGAGAGAAAAAGCAGGCAAAAAGTGTGACCTGCGGGTCAGGATTTTTTCAAAAAAATGAAAAGTATCCAAAGCGTCTCAAACTCGCGTCATATGATGCCCGAGATCCGAAAGGGCAGAAAAAGTTTGCGGAACCTGTTTCCCGGCTCCAGATTCTGAACAAGCTGCATAAACCGGAGAGCAGCTCAGGAGAGAAAAAGCAGGCAAAAAGTGTGACCTGCGGGTCAGGATTTTTTCAAAAAAATGAAAAGTATCCAAAGCGTCTCAAACTCGCGTCATATGATGCCCGATATCCGAAAGGGCAGAAAAAGTTTGCGGAACCTGTTTCCCTGCTCTAGATTCTGAACAAGCTGCAGAAACCTGAGTGCAGCTCAGGGAAGAAAAAGCAGGCAAAAAGTGTGACCGGCGGGTCAGGATTTTTTCAAAAAAATGAAAAGTATCCAAAGCGTCTCAAACTCGCGTCATATGATGCCCGAGATCCGAAAGGGCAGAAAAAGTTTGCGGAACCTGTTTCCCTGCTCTAGATTTGGAACAAGCTGCAGAAACCTGACTGCAGCTCAGGAAAGAAAAAGCAGGCAAAAAGTGTGACCGGCGGGTCAGGATTTTTTCAAAAAAATGAAAAGTATCCAAAGCGTCTCAAACTCGCGTCATATGATGCCCGAGATCCGAAAGGGCAGAAAAAGTTTGCGGAACCTGTTTCCCTGCTCTAGATTCTGAACAAGCTGCAGAAACCTGAGTGCACCTCAGGAGAGAAAAAGAAGGCAAAAAAGCGCGGGTCAGGATTTTTTCAAAAAAATGAAAAGTATCCAAAGCGTCTCAAACTCGCGTCATATGATGCCCGAGATCCGAAAGGGCAGAAAAAGTTTGCGGAACCTGTTTCCCTGCTCTAGATTCTGAACAAGCTGCAGAAACCTGAGTGCAGCTCAGGAGAGAAAAAGCATGCAAAAAGTGTGACCCGCGGATCAGGATTTTTTCAAAAAAATGAAAAGTATCCAAAGCGTCTCAAACTCGCGTCATATGATGCCCGAGATCCAAAAGGGCAGAAAAAGTTTGCGGAACCTGTTTCCCTGCTGTAGATTCTGAACAATCTGCAGAAACCTGAGTGCAGCTCAGGAGAGAAAAAGCAGGCAAAAACTGTGACCCGCGGGTCAGGATTTTTTCAAAAAAAGGAAAAGTATCCAAAGCGTCTCAAACTCGCGTCATATGATGCCCGAGATCCAAAAGGGCAGAAAAAGTTTGCGGAACCTGTTTCCCAGCTCTAGATTCTGAACAAGATGCAGAAACCTGAGTGCAGCTCAGGGAAGAAAAAGCAGGCAAAAAGTGTGACCCGCGGGTCAGGATTTTTTAAAAAAAATGAAAAGTATCCAAAGCGTCTCAAACTCGCGTCATATGATGCCCGAGATCCGAAAGGGCAGAAAAAGTTGGTGGAACCTGTTTCCCTGCTCTAGATTCTGAACAAGATGCAGAAACCTGAGTGCAGCTCCGGGAAGAAAAAGCAGGCAAAAACTGTGACCCGCGGGTCATGATTTTTTCAAAAAAATGAAAAGTATCCAAAGCGTCTCAAACTCGCGTCATATGATGCCCGAGATCCGAAAGGGCAGAAAAAGTTTGCGGAACCTGTTTCCCTGCTCTAGATTCTGAACAAGCTGCAGAAACCTGAGTGCACCTCAGGAGAGAAAAAGAAGGCAAAAAGTGTGACCCGCGGGTCAGGATTTTTTCAAAAAAATGAAAAGTATCCAAAGTGTCTCAAACTCGCGTCATATGATGCCCGAGATCCGAAAGGGCAGAAAAAGTTTGCGGAACCTGTTTCCCTGCTCTAGATTCTGAACAAGCTGCAGAAACCTGAGTGCACCTCAGGAGAGAAAAAGAAGGCCAAAAAGCGCGGGTCAGGATTTTTTCAAAAAAATGAAAAGTATCCAACGCATCTCAAACTCGCGTCATATGATCCCCGAGATCCGAAAGGGCAGGAAAACTTTGCGGAACCTGTTTCCCTGCTCTAGATTCTGAACAAGCTGCAGAAACCTGAGTGCAGCTCAGGAGAGAAAAAGAAGGCAAAAAGTGTGACCTGCGGGTCAGGATTTTTTCAAAAAAATGAAAAGTATCCAAAGCGTCTCAAACTCGTGTCATATGATGCCCGAGATCCGAAAGGGCAGAAAAAGTTTGCGGAACCTGTTTCCCTGCTCTAGATTCTGAACAAGCTGCAGAAACCTGAGTGCAGCTCAGGAAAGAAAAAGCAGGCAAAAAGTGTGACCGGCGGGTCAGGATTTTTTCAAAAAAATGAAAAGTGCCCAAAGTGTCTCAAACTCACATTATATCATGCCCAAGATCCGAAAGGGCAGAAAAAGTGTGCGGAACTTGTCTCCCTGCTCTAGATTCTGAACAATCTGCAGAAACCTGAGTGCAGCTCGGGAGAGAAAAAGAAGGCATGCGCATCAGGATTTTTTCAAAAAACTGAAAATTTTCCAATGTGTCTCAAACTCACATCATGTGATGCCCGAGATCCAAAAGGGCAGAAAAAGTGTGCGGAACTTGTCTCCCTGCTCTAGATTCTGAACAATCTGCAGAAACCTGAGCGCTGCTCGGGAGAGAAATTTTTTTCAAAACAATGAAAAGTGTCCAAAGTGTCTCAAAGTCGCCTCAAATGATGCCTGAGATCCGGAAGTGCCGAAAAAGTGTGCGGAACCTGTCACCCTGCTCTAGATTCTGGACAATCTGCCATCCAAAACTGTCTACCAGTTGTCTACCGGGCCCAATTTAAGGTGTTGGTGTTGACCCTTAAAACCCTATACGTTTTCGGCCCAGTATATCTGAAGGAAGGCCTGCAGAATCACCGATTCTGCCGCCTGACGAGATCAGCCTCGCAAGACCTTCTCTCGGTCCCACCGGTCAGAAAAGCTATGCTGGTACGGACCAGAGAGACGGCATTCTCTGTTGTGGCCCCCACACTCTGGAACTCTCTCCCTTTCGATCTCAGACATGAGTGCAGCTCAGGAGAGAAAAAGAAGGCCAAAACAGTGACCCGCGGGTCAGGATTTTTTCAAAAAATTGAAAAGTATCCAAAGCGTCTCAAACTCGCGTCATATGATGCCCGAGATCCGAAAGGGCAGAAAAAGTTTGCGGAACCTGTTTCCCTGCTCTAGATTCTGAACAAGCTGCAGAAACCTGAGTGCAGCTCAGGAAAGAAAAAGCAGGCAAAAAGTGTGACCCGCGGGTCAGGATTTTTTCAAAAAAATGAAAAGTATCCAAAGCGTCTCAAACTCGCGTCATATGATGCCCGAGATCCAAAAGGGCAGAAAAAGTGTGCGGAACCTGTCACCCTGCTCTAGATTCTGGACAATGTGCCATCCAAAACTGTCTACCAGTTGTCTACCGGGCCCAATTCAAGGTGTTGGTGTTGACCCTTAAAACCCTATATGTTTTCGGCCCAGTATATCTGAATGAAGGCCTGCAGAATCACCGATTCTGCCGCCTGACGAGATCAGCCTCGCAAGACCTTCTCTCGGTCCCACCGGTGAGAAAAGCTCTGCTGGTACGGACCAGAGAGAGGGCATTCTCCGTTGTGGCCCCCACCCTCTGGAACTCTCTTCCTTTCGATCTCAGACATGAGTGCAGCTCAGGAGAGAAAAAGAAGGCCAAAACTGTGACCCACGTGTCAGGATTTTTTCAAAAAAATGAAAAGTATCCAAAGCGTCTCAAACTCGCGTCATATGATGCCCGAGATCGGAAAGGGCAGAAAAAGTTTGCGGAACCTGTTTCCCTGCTCTAGATTCTGAACAAGCTGCAGAAACCTGAGTGCAGCTCAGGAAAGAAAAAGCAGGCAAAAAGTGTGACCCGCGGGTCAGGATTTCTTCAAAAAAATGAAAAGTATCCAAAGCGTCTCAAACTCGTGTCATATGATGCCCGAGATCCGAAAGGGCAGAAAAAGTTTGCGGAACCTGTTTCCCAGCTCTAGATTCTGAACAAGCTGCAGAAACCTGAGTGCAGCTGAGGGAAGAAAAAGCAGGCAAAAAGTGTGACCCGCGGGTCAGGATTTTTTCAAAAAAATGAAAAGTATCCAAAGCGTCTCAAACTCGCGTCATATGATGCCCGAGATCCGAAAGGGCAGAAAAAGTTTGCGGAACCTGTTTCCCTGCTCCAGATTCTGAACAAGCTGCATAAACCGGAGAGCAGCTCAGGAAAGAAAAAGAAGGCAAAAAGTGTGACCCGCGGGTCAGGATTTTTTCAAAAAACTGAAAATTTTCCAATGTGTCTCAAACTCACGTCATGTGATGCCCGAGATCCAAAAGGGCAGAAAAAGTTTGCGGAACCTGTTTCCCAGCTCCAGGTTCTGAACAAGCTGCAGAAACCGGAGAGCAGCTTAGGAGAGAAAAAGAAGGCAAAAACTGTGGTAAGGTTTCTTCAAAAAACTGAAAAGTGTCCAAAGTGTCTCAAACTCGCGTCATATGATGCCCGAGATCCGAAAGGGCAGAAAAAGTTTGCGGAACCTGTTTCCCTGCTCTGGATTCTGAACAAGATGCAGAAACCTGAGTGCAGCTCTGGAGAGAAAAATCAGGCAAAAAGTGTGAACCGCGGGTCAGGATTTTTTCAAAAAGTGAAAAGTATCCAAAGCGTCTCAAACTCACGTCATATGATGCCCGAGATCCAAAAGGGTAGAAAAAAATTGCGGAACCTGTTTCCCTGCTCTAGATTCTGAACAATCTGCAGAAACCTGAGCGCTGCTCGGGAGAGAAATTTTTTTCAAAACAATGAAAAGTGTCCAAAGTGTCTCAAAGTCGCCTCAAATGATGCCTGAGATCCGGAAGTGCCGAAAAAGTGTGCGGAACCTGTCACCCTGCTCTAGATTCTGGACAATCTGCCATCCAAAACTGTCTACCAGTTGTCTACCGGGCCCAATTTAAGGTGTTGGTGTTGACCCTTAAAACCCTATACGTTTTCGGCCCAGTATATCTGAAGGAAGGCCTGCAGAATCACCGATTCTGCCGCCTGACGAGATCAGCCTCGCAAGACCTTCTCTCGGTCCCACCGGTCAGAAAAGCTATGCTGGTACGGACCAGAGAGACGGCATTCTCTGTTGTGGCCCCCACACTCTGGAACTCTCTCCCTTTCGATCTCAGACATGAGTGCAGCTCAGGAGAGAAAAAGAAGGCCAAAACAGTGACCCGCGGGTCAGGATTTTTTCAAAAAATTGAAAAGTATCCAAAGCGTCTCAAACTCGCGTCATATGATGCCCGAGATCCGAAAGGGTAGAAAAAGTATGCGGAACCTGTTTCCCGGCTCCAGGTTCTGAACAAGCTGCAGAAACCGGAGAGCAGCTTAGGAGAGAAAAAGAAGGCAAAAACTGTGGTAAGGTTTCTTCAAAAAACTGAAAAGTGTCCAAAGTGTCTCAAACTCGCGTCATATGATGCCCGAGATCCGAAAGGGCAGAAAAACTTTGCTTAACCTGTTTCCCTGCCCTAGATTTGGAACAAGCTGCAGAAACCTGACTGCAGCTCAGGAAAGAAAAAGCAGGCAAAAAGTGTGACCCGCGGGTCAGGATTTTTTCAAAAAAATGAAAAGTATCCAAAGCGTCTCAAACTCGCGTCATATGATGCCCGAGATCCGAAAGGGCAGAAAAAGTTTGCGGAACCTGTTTCCCTGCTCTAGATACTGAACAAGCTGCAGAAACCTGAGTGCAGCTCAGGAGAGAAAAAGCAGGCAAAAAGTGTGACCCGCGGGTCAGGATTTTTTCAAAAAAATGAAAAGTATCCAAAGCGTCTCAAACTCGTGTCATATGATGCCTGAGATCCGAAAGGGCAGAAAAAGTTTGCGGAACCTGTTTCCCTGCTCTAAATTCTGAACAAGCTGCAGAAACTTGATTGCAGCTCAGGAGAGAAAAAGCATGCAAAAAGTGTGACCCGCGGGTCAGGATTTTTTCAAAAAAATGAAAAGTATCCAAAGCATCTCAAACTCGTGTCATATGATGCCCGAGATCCGAAAGGGCAGAAAAAGTTTGCGGAACCTGTTTCCCGGCTCCAGATTCTGAACAAGCTGCATAAACCAGAGAGCAGCTCAGGAGAGAAATAGAAGGCAAAAAGCGTGACCCGCGGGTCAGGATTTTTTCAAAAAAATGAAAAGTGCCCAAAGTGTCTCAAACTCACATTATATCATGCCCAAGATCCGAAAGGGCAGAAAAAGTGTGCGGAACTTGTCTCCCTGCTCTAGCTTCTGAACAATCTGCAGAAACCTGAGTGCAGCTCGGGAGAGAAAAAGAAGGCATGCGCATCAGGATTTTTTCAAAAAAAAGAAAAGTATCCAAAGCGTCTCAAACTCGCATCATATGATGCCCGAGATCCAAAAGGGCAGAAAAAGTTTCTGGAACCTGTTTCCCAGCTCTAGATTCTGAACAAGATGCAGAAACCTGAGTGCAGCTCAGGAGAGAAAAAGAAGCCAAAAAGTGTGACCTGCGGGTCAGGATTTTTTCAAAAAAATGAAAAGTATCCAAAGCGTCTCAAACTCGCGTCATATGATGCCCGAGATCCGAACGGGCAGAAAAAGTTTGCGGAACCTGTTTCCCTGCTCTAGATTCTGAACAAGCTGCAGAAACCTGAGTGCACCTCAGGAGAGAAAAAGCAGGCAAAAAGTGTGACCCGCGGCTCAGGATTTTTTCAAAAAAATGAAAAGTATCCAAAGCGTCTCAAACTCACGTCATATGATGCCCGAGATCCAAAAGGGCAGAAAAAAATTGCGGAACCTGTTTCCCTCCTCTGGATTCTGAACAAGCTGCAGAAACCTGAGTGCACCTCAGGAGAGAAAAAGCAGGCAAAAAGTGTGACCCGCGGGTCAGGATTTTTTCAAAAAAATGAAAAGTATCCAAAGCGTCTCAAACTCGCATCATATGATGCCCGAGATCCAAAAGGGCAGAAAAAGTTTCTGGAACCTGTTTCCCAGCTCTAGATTCTGAACAAGATGCAGAAACCTGAGTGCAGCTCAGGAGAGAAAAAGCAGGCAAAAAGTGTGACCTGCGGGTCAGGATTTTTTCAAAAAAATGAAAAGTATCCAAAGCGTCTCAAACTCGCGTCATATGATGCCCGAGATCCGAAAGGGCAGAAAAAGTTTGCGGAACCTGTTTCCCGGCTCCAGATTCTGAACAAGCTGCATAAACCGGAGAGCAGCTCAGGAGAGAAAAAGCAGGCAAAAAGTGTGACCTGCGGGTCAGGATTTTTTCAAAAAAATGAAAAGTATCCAAAGCGTCTCAAACTCGCGTCATATGATGCCCGATATCCGAAAGGGCAGAAAAAGTTTGCGGAACCTGTTTCCCTGCTCTAGATTCTGAACAAGCTGCAGAAACCTGAGTGCAGCTCAGGGAAGAAAAAGCAGGCAAAAAGTGTGACCGGCGGGTCAGGATTTTTTCAAAAAAATGAAAAGTATCCAAAGCGTCTCAAACTCGCGTCATATGATGCCCGAGATCCGAAAGGGCAGAAAAAGTTTGCGGAACCTGTTTCCCTGCTCTAGATTTGGAACAAGCTGCAGAAACCTGACTGCAGCTCAGGAAAGAAAAAGCAGGCAAAAAGTGTGACCGGCGGGTCAGGATTTTTTCAAAAAAATGAAAAGTATCCAAAGCGTCTCAAACTCGCGTCATATGATGCCCGAGATCCGAAAGGGCAGAAAAAGTTTGCGGAACCTGTTTCCCTGCTCTAGATTCTGAACAAGCTGCAGAAACCTGAGTGCACCTCAGGAGAGAAAAAGAAGGCAAAAAAGCGCGGGTCAGGATTTTTTCAAAAAAATGAAAAGTATCCAAAGCGTCTCAAACTCGCGTCATATGATGCCCGAGATCCGAAAGGGCAGAAAAAGTTTGCGGAACCTGTTTCCCTGCTCTAGATTCTGAACAAGCTGCAGAAACCTGAGTGCAGCTCAGGAGAGAAAAAGCATGCAAAAAGTGTGACCCGCGGATCAGGATTTTTTCAAAAAAATGAAAAGTATCCAAAGCGTCTCAAACTCGCGTCATATGATGCCCGAGATCCAAAAGGGCAGAAAAAGTTTGCGGAACCTGTTTCCCTGCTGTAGATTCTGAACAATCTGCAGAAACCTGAGTGCAGCTCAGGAGAGAAAAAGCAGGCAAAAACTGTGACCCGCGGGTCAGGATTTTTTCAAAAAAAGGAAAAGTATCCAAAGCGTCTCAAACTCGCGTCATATGATGCCCGAGATCCAAAAGGGCAGAAAAAGTTTGCGGAACCTGTTTCCCAGCTCTAGATTCTGAACAAGATGCAGAAACCTGAGTGCAGCTCAGGGAAGAAAAAGCAGGCAAAAAGTGTGACCCGCGGGTCAGGATTTTTTAAAAAAAATGAAAAGTATCCAAAGCGTCTCAAACTCGCGTCATATGATGCCCGAGATCCGAAAGGGCAGAAAAAGTTGGTGGAACCTGTTTCCCTGCTCTAGATTCTGAACAAGATGCAGAAACCTGAGTGCAGCTCCGGGAAGAAAAAGCAGGCAAAAACTGTGACCCGCGGGTCATGATTTTTTCAAAAAAATGAAAAGTATCCAAAGCGTCTCAAACTCGCGTCATATGATGCCCGAGATCCGAAAGGGCAGAAAAAGTTTGCGGAACCTGTTTCCCTGCTCTAGATTCTGAACAAGCTGCAGAAACCTGAGTGCACCTCAGGAGAGAAAAAGAAGGCAAAAAGTGTGACCCGCGGGTCAGGATTTTTTCAAAAAAATGAAAAGTATCCAAAGTGTCTCAAACTCGCGTCATATGATGCCCGAGATCCGAAAGGGCAGAAAAAGTTTGCGGAACCTGTTTCCCTGCTCTAGATTCTGAACAAGCTGCAGAAACCTGAGTGCACCTCAGGAGAGAAAAAGAAGGCCAAAAAGCGCGGGTCAGGATTTTTTCAAAAAAATGAAAAGTATCCAACGCATCTCAAACTCGCGTCATATGATCCCCGAGATCCGAAAGGGCAGGAAAACTTTGCGGAACCTGTTTCCCTGCTCTAGATTCTGAACAAGCTGCAGAAACCTGAGTGCAGCTCAGGAGAGAAAAAGAAGGCAAAAAGTGTGACCTGCGGGTCAGGATTTTTTCAAAAAAATGAAAAGTATCCAAAGCGTCTCAAACTCGTGTCATATGATGCCCGAGATCCGAAAGGGCAGAAAAAGTTTGCGGAACCTGTTTCCCTGCTCTAGATTCTGAACAAGCTGCAGAAACCTGAGTGCAGCTCAGGAAAGAAAAAGCAGGCAAAAAGTGTGACCGGCGGGTCAGGATTTTTTCAAAAAAATGAAAAGTGCCCAAAGTGTCTCAAACTCACATTATATCATGCCCAAGATCCGAAAGGGCAGAAAAAGTGTGCGGAACTTGTCTCCCTGCTCTAGATTCTGAACAATCTGCAGAAACCTGAGTGCAGCTCGGGAGAGAAAAAGAAGGCATGCGCATCAGGATTTTTTCAAAAAACTGAAAATTTTCCAATGTGTCTCAAACTCACATCATGTGATGCCCGAGATCCGAAAGGGCAGAAAAAGTGTGCGGAACTTGTCTCCCTGCTCTAGATTCTGAACAATCTGCAGAAACATGAGTGCAGCTCAGGAAAGGAAAAGCAGGCAAAAAGTGTGACCCGCGGGTCAGGATTTTTTCAAAAAAATGAAAAGTATCCAACGCATCTCAAACTCGCGTCATATGATCCCCGAGATCCGAAAGGGCAGGAAAACTTTGCGGAACCTGTTTCCCTGCTCTAGATTCTGAACAAGCTGCAGAAACCTGAGTGCAGCTCAGGAGAGAAAAAGAAGGCAAAAAGTGTGACCCGCGGGTCAGGATTTTTTCAAAAAAATGAGTAGTATCCAAAGCGTCTCAAACTCGCGTCATATGATGCCCGAGATCCAAAAGGGCAGATAGAGTTTGCAGAACCTGTTTCCCTGCTCTAGATTCTGAACAAGCTGCAGAAACCTGAGTGCACCTCAGGACAGAAATAGCAGGCAAAAAGTGTGACCGGCGGGTCACGATTTTATCAAAAAAATGAAAAGTATCCAAAGCGTCTCAAACTCGCGTCATATGATGCCCGAGATCCGAAAGGGCAGAAAAAGTTTGCGGAACCTGTTTCCCTGCTCTAGATTCTGAACAAGCTGCAGAAACCTGAGTGCACCTCAGGAGAGAAAAAGAAGGCAAAAAAGCGCGGGTCAGGATTTTTTCAAAAAAATGAAAAGTATCCAAAGCGTCTCAAACTCGCGTCATATGATGCCCGAGATCCGAAAGGGCAGAAAAAGTTTGCGGAACCTGTTTCCCTGCTCTAGATTCTGAACAAGCTGCAGAAACCTGAGTGCAGCTCAGGAGAGAAAAAGCATGCAAAAAGTGTGACCCGCGGATCAGGATTTTTTCAAAAAAATGAAAAGTATCCAAAGCGTCTCAAACTCGCGTCATATGATCCCCGAGATCCGAAAGGGCAGGAAAACTTTGCGGAACCTGTTTCCCTGCTCTAGATTCTGAACAAGCTGCAGAAACCTGAGTGCAGCTCAGGAGAGAAAAAGAAGGCAAAAAGTGTGACCCGCGGGTCAGGATTTTTTCAAAAAAATGAAAAGTATCCAAAGCGTCTCAAACTCGCGTCATATGATGCCCGAGATCCAAAAGGGCAGATAGAGTTTGCGGAACCTGTTTCCCTGCTCTAGATTCTGAACAAGCTGCAGAAACCTGAGTGCACCTCAGGACATAAATAGCAGGCAAAAAGTGTGACCGGCGGGTCACGATTTTTTCAAAAAAATGAAAAGTATCCAAAGCGTCTCAAACTCGCGTCATATGATGCCCGAGATCCGAAAGGGCAGAAAAAGTTTGCGGAACCTGTTTCCCTGCTCTAGATTCTGAACAAGCTGCAGAAACCTGAGTGCACCTCAGGAGAGAAAAAGAAGGCAAAAAAGCGCGGGTCAGGATTTTTTCAAAAAAATGAAAAGTATCCAAAGCGTCTCAAACTCGCGTCATATGATGCCCGAGATCCGAAAGGGCAGAAAAAGTTTGCGGAACCTGTTTCCCTGCTCTAGATTCTGAACAAGCTGCAGAAACCTGAGTGCAGCTCAGGAGAGAAAAAGCATGCAAAAAGTGTGACCCGCGGATCAGGATTTTTTCAAAAAAATGAAAAGTATCCAAAGCGTCTCAAACTCGCGTCATATGATGCCCGAGATCCAAAAGGGCAGAAAAAGTTTGCGGAACCTGTTTCCCTGCTCTAGATTCTGAACAATCTGCAGAAACCTGAGTGCAGCTCAGGAGAGAAAAAGGAGGCAAAAACTGTGACCCGCGGGTCAGGATTTTTTCAAAAAAAGGAAAAGTATCCAAAGCGTCTCAAACTCGCGTCATATGATGCCCGAGATCCAAAAGGGCAGAAAAAGTTTGCGGAACCTGTTTCCCAGCTCTAGATTCTGAACAAGATGCAGAAACCTGAGTGCAGCTCAGGGAAGAAAAAGCAGGCAAAAAGTGTGACCCGCGGGTCAGGATTTTTTCAAAAAAATGAAAAGTATCCAAAGCGTCTCAAACTCGCGTCATATGATGCCCGAGATCCGAAAGGGCAGAAAAAGTTGGTGGAACCTGTTTCCCTGCTCTAGATTCTGAACAAGATGCAGAAACCTGAGTGCAGCTCCGGGAAGAAAAAGCAGGCAAAAACTGTGACCCGCGGGTCATGATTTTTTCAAAAAAATGAAAAGTATCCAAAGCGTCTCAAACTCGCGTCATATGATGCCCGAGATCCGAAAGGGCAGAAAAAGTTTGCGGAACCTGTTTCCCTGCTCTAGATTCTGAACAAGCTGCAGAAACCTGAGTGAACCTCAGGAGAGAAAAAGAAGGCAAAAAGTGTGACCCGCGGGTCAGGATTTTTTCAAAAAAATGAAAAGTATCCAAAGTGTCTCAAACTCGCATCATATGATGCCCGAGATCCGAAAGGGCAGAAAAAGTTTGCGGAACCTGTTTCCCTGCTCTAGATTCTGAACAAGCTGCAGAAACCTGAATGCAGTTCAGGAAAGAAAAAGCAGGCAAAAACTGTGACCCGCGGGTCAGGATTTTTTCAAAAAAATGGAAAGTATCCAAAGCGTCTCAAACTCACGTCATATGATGCCCGAGATCCGAAAGGGCAGAAAAAGTTTGCGGAACCTGTTTCCCTGCTCTAGATTCTGAACAAGATGCAGAAACCTGAGTGCAGCTCAGGAGAGAAAAAGAAGGCAAAAAGTGTGACCTGCGGGTCAGGATTTTTTCAAAAAAATGAAAAGTATCCAAAGCGTCTCAAACTCGTGTCATATGATGCCCGAGATCCGAAACGGCAGAAAAAGTTTGCGGAACCTGTTTCCCTGCTCTAGATTCTGAACAAGCTGCAGAAACCTGAGTGCAGCTGAGGAAAGAAAAAGCAGGCAAAAACTGTGACCGGCGGGTCAGGATTTTTTCAAAAAAATGAAAAGTGCCCAAAGTGTCTCAAACTCACATTATATCATGCCCAAGATCCGAAAGGGCAGAAAAAGTGTGCGGAACTTGTCTCCCTGCTCTAGATTCTGAACAATCTGCAGAAACCTGAGTGCAGCTCGGGAGAGAAAAAGAAGGCATGCGCATCAGGATTTTTTCAAAAAACTGAAAATTTTCCAATGTGTCTCAAACTCACATCATGTGATGCCCGAGATCCAAAAGGGCAGAAAAAGTGTGCGGAACTTGTCTCCCTGCTCTAGATTCTGAACAATCTGCAGAAACCTGAGTGCAGCTCAAGAGAGAAAAAGAAGGCCAAAACTGTGACCCGCGGGTCAGAATTTTTTCAAAAAAATGAAAAGTTTCTAAAGTGTCTCAAACTTGCGTCAAATGATACCCGAGATCCGAAAGGGCAGAAAAAGTTGGTGGAACGTGTTTCCCTGCTCTAGATTCTGAACAATCTGCAGAAACATGAGTGCAGCTCAGGAAAGGAAAAGCAGGCAAAAAGTGTGACCCGCGGGTCAGGATTTTTTCAAAAAAATGAAAAGTATCCAACGCATCTCAAACTCGCGTCATATGATCCCCGAGATCCGAAAGGGCAGGAAAACTTTGCGGAACCTGTTTCCCTGCTCTAGATTCTGAACAAGCTGCAGAAACCTGAGTGCAGCTCAGGAGAGAAAAAGAAGGCAAAAAGTGTGACCCGCGGGTCAGGATTTTTTCAAAAAAATGAGTAGTATCCAAAGCGTCTCAAACTCGCGTCATATGATGCCCGAGATCCAAAAGGGCAGATAGAGTTTGCAGAACCTGTTTCCCTCCTCTAGATTCTGAACAAGCTGCAGAAACCTGAGTGCACCTCAGGACAGAAATAGCAGGCAAAAAGTGTGACCGGCGGGTCACGATTTTTTCAAAAAAATGAAAAGTATCCAAAGCGTCTCAAACTCGCGTCATATGATGCCCGAGATCCGAAAGGGCAGAAAAAGTTTGCGGAACCTGTTTCCCTGCTCTAGATTCTGAACAAGCTGCAGAAACCTGAGTGCACCTCAGGAGAGAAAAAGAAGGCAAAAAAGCGCGGGTCAGGATTTTTTCAAAAAAATGAAAAGTATCCAAAGCGTCTCAAACTCGCGTCATATGATGCCCGAGATCCGAAAGGGCAGAAAAAGTTTGCGGAACCTGTTTCCCTGCTCTAGATTCTGAACAAGCTGCAGAAACCTGAGTGCAGCTCAGGAGAGAAAAAGCATGCAAAAAGTGTGACCCGCGGATCAGGATTTTTTCAAAAAAATGAAAAGTATCCAAAGCGTCTCAAACTCGCGTCATATGATGCCCGAGATCCAAAAGGGCAGAAAAAGTTTGCGGAACCTGTTTCCCTGCTCTAGATTCTGAACAATCTGCAGAAACCTGAGTGCAGCTCAGGAGAGAAAACGCAGGCAAAAACTGTGACCCGCGGGTCAGGATTTTTTCAAAAAAAGGAAAAGTATCCAAAGCGTCTCAAACTCGCGTCATATGATGCCCGAGATCCAAAAGGGCAGAAAAAGTTTGCAGAACCTGTTTCCCAGCTCTAGATTCTGAACAAGATGCAGAAACCTGAGTGCAGCTCAGGGAAGAAAAAGCAGGCAAAAAGTGTGACCCGCGGGTCAGGATTTTTTCAAAAAAATGAAAAGTATCCAAAGCGTCTCAAACTCGCGTCATATGATGCCCGAGATCCGAAAGGGCAGAAAAAGTTGGTGGAACCTGTTTCCCTGCTCTAGATTCTGAACAAGATGCAGAAACCTGAGTGCAGCTCCGGGAAGAAAAAGCAGGCAAAAACTGTGACCCGCGGGTCATGATTTTTTCAAAAAAATGAAAAGTATCCAAAGCGTCTCAAACTCGCGTCATATGATGCCCGAGATCCGAAAGGGCAGAAAAAGTTTGCGGAACCTGTTTCCCTGCTCTAGATTCTGAACAAGCTGCAGAAACCTGAGTGCACCTCAGGAGAGCAAAAGAAGGCAAAAAGTGTGACCCGCGGGTCAGGATTTTTTCAAAAAAATGAAAAGTATCCAAAGCGTCTCAAACTCGCGTCATATGATGCCCGAGATCCGAAAGGGCAGAAAAAGTTGGTGGAACCTGTTTCCCTGCTCTAGATTCTGAACAAGCTGCAGAAACCTGAATGCAGTTCAGGAAAGAAAAAGCAGGCAAAAACTGTGACCCGCGGGTCAGGATTTTTTCAAAAAAATGGAAAGTATCCAAAGCGTCTCAAACTCACGTCATATGATGCCCGAGATCCGAAAGGGCAGAAAAAGTTTGCGGAACCTGTTTCCCTGCTCTAGATTCTGAACAAGATGCAGAAACCTGAGTGCAGCTCAGGAGAGAAAAAGAAGGCAAAAAGTGTGACCTGCGGGTCAGGATTTTTTCAAAAAAATGAAAAGTATCCAAAGCGTCTCAAACTCGTGTCATATGATGCCCGAGATCCGAAAGGGCAGAAAAAGTTTGCGGAACCTGTTTCCCTGCTCTAGATTCTGAACAAGCTGCAGAAACCTGAGTGCAGCTCAGGAAAGAAAAAGCAGGCAAAAAGTGTGACCGGCGGGTCAGGATTTTTTCAAAAAAATGAAAAGTGCCCAAAGTGTCTCAAACTCACATTATATCATGCCCAAGATCCGAAAGGGCAGAAAAAGTGTGCGGAACTTGTCTCCCTGCTCTAGATTCTGAACAATCTGCAGAAACCTGAGTGCAGCTCGGGAGAGAAAAAGAAGGCATGCGCATCAGGATTTTTTCAAAAAACTGAAAATTTTCCAATGTGTCTCAAACTCACATCATGTGATGCCCGAGATCCGAAAGGGCAGAAAAAGTGTGCGGAACTTGTCTTCCTGCTCTAGATTCTGAACAATCTGCAGAAACCTGAGTGCAGCTCAGGAGAGAAAAAGAAGGCCAAAACTGTGACCCGCGGGTCAGAATTTTTTCAAAAAAATGAAAAGTTTCTAAAGTGTCTCAAACTTGCGTCAAATGATACCCGAGATCCGAAAGGGCAGAAAAAGTTGGTGGAACGTGTTTCCCTGCTCTAGATTCTGAACAATCTGCAGAAACATGAGTGCAGCTCAGGAAAGGAAAAGCAGGCAAAAAGTGTGACCCGCGGGTCAGGATTTTTTCAAAAAAATGAAAAGTATCCAACGCATCTCAAACTCGCGTCATATGATCCCCGAGATCCGAAAGGGCAGGAAAACTTTGCGGAACCTGTTTCCCTGCTCTAGATTCTGAACAAGCTGCAGAAACCTGAGTGCAGCTCAGGAGAGAAAAAGAAGGCAAAAAGTGTGACCCGCGGGTCAGGATTTTTTCAAAAAAATGAGTAGTATCCAAAGCGTCTCAAACTCGCGTCATATGATGCCCGAGATCCAAAAGGGCAGATAGAGTTTGCAGAACCTGTTTCCCTGCTCTAGATTCTGAACAAGCTGCAGAAACCTGAGTGCACCTCAGGACAGAAATAGCAGGCAAAAAGTGTGACCGGCGGGTCACGATTTTTTCAAAAAAATGAAAAGTATCCAAAGCGTCTCAAACTCGCGTCATATGATGCCCGAGATCCGAAAGGGCAGAAAAAGTTTGCAGAACCTGTTTCCCTGCTCTAGATTTGGAACAAGCTGCAGAAACCTGACTGCACCTCAGGAAAGAAAAAGCAGGCAAAAAGTGTGACCCGCGGGTCAGGATTTTTTCAAAAAAATGAAAAGTATCCAAACCGTTTCAAACTCGCGTCATATGATGCCCGAGATCCGAAAGGGCAGAAAAAGTTTGCGGAACCTGTTTCCCGGCTCCAGATTCTGATCAAGCTGCATAAACCGGAGAGCAGCTCAGGAGGGAAAAAGCAGGCAAAAAGTGTGACCCGCGGGTCAGGATTTTTTCAAAAAAATGAAAAGTGCCCAAAGTGTCTCAAACTCACATTATATCATGCCCAAGATCAGAAAGGGCAGAAAAAGTGTGCGGAACTTGTCTCCCTGCTCTAGATTCTGAACAATCTGCAGATACCTGAGTCCAGCTCAGGAGAGAAAAAGAAGGCCAAAACTATGACCCGCGGGTCAGAATTTTTTCAAAAAAATGAAAAGTTTCTAAAGTGTCTCAAACTTGCGTCAAATGATGCCCGAGATCCGAAAGGGCAGAAAAAGTTTGCGGAACCTGTTTCCCGGCTCCAGATTCTGAACAAGCTGCATAAACCGGAGAGCAGCTCAGGAGGGAAAAAGCAGGCAAAAAGTGTGACCCGCGGGTCAGGATATTTTCAAAAAAATGAAAAGTGCCCAAAGTGTCTCAAACTCACATTATATCATGCCCAAGATCCGAAAGGGCAGAAAAAGTGTGCGGAACTTGTCTCCCTGCTCTAGATTCTGAACAATCTGCAGAAACCTGAGTGCAGCTCGGGAGAGAAAAAGAAGGCATGCGCATCAGGATTTTTTCAAAAAACTGAAAATTTTCCAATGTGTCTCAAACTCACGTCATGTGATGCCCGAGATCCAAAAGGGCAGAAAAAGTGTGCGGAACTTGTCTCCCTGCTCTAGATTCTGAACAATCTGCAGAAACCTGAGTGCAGCTCAGGAGAGAAAAAGAAGGCCAAAACTGTGACCCGCGGGTCAGAATTTTTTCAAAAAAATGAAAAGTTTCTAAAGTGTCTCAAACTTGCGTCAAATGATACCCGAGATCCGAAAGGGCAGAAAAAGTTGGTGGAACGTGTTTCCCTGCTCTAGATTCTGAACAATCTGCAGAAACATGAGTGCAGCTCAGGAAAGGAAAAGCAGGCAAAAAGTGTGACCCGCGGGTCAGGATTTTTTCAAAAAAATGAAAAGTATCCAACGCATCTCAAACTCGCGTCATATGATCCCCGAGATCCGAAAGGGCAGGAAAACTTTGCGGAACCTGTTTCCCTGCTCTAGATTCTGAACAAGCTGCAGAAACCTGAGTGCAGCTCAGGAGAGAAAAAGAAGGCAAAAAGTGTGACCCGCGGGTCAGGATTTTTTCAAAAAAATGAGTAGTATCCAAAGCGTCTCAAACTCGCGTCATATGATGCCCGAGATCCAAAAGGGCAGATAGAGTTTGCAGAACCTGTTTCCCTGCTCTAGATTCTGAACAAGCTGCAGAAACCTGAGTGCACCTCAGGACAGAAATAGCAGGCAAAAAGTGTGACCGGCGGGTCACGATTTTTTCAAAAAAATGAAAAGTATCCAAAGCGTCTCAAACTCGCGTCATATGATGCCCGAGATCCGAAAGGGCAGAAAAAGTTTGCGGAACCTGTTTCCCTGCTCTAGATTCTGAACAAGCTGCAGAAACCTGAGTGCACCTCAGGAGAGAAAAAGAAGGCAAAAAAGCGCGGGTCAGGATTTTTTCAAAAAAATGAAAAGTATCCAAAGCGTCTCAAACTCGCGTCATATGATGCCCGAGATCCGAAAGGGCAGAAAAAGTTTGCGGAACCTGTTTCCCTGCTCTAGATTCTGAACAAGCTGCAGAAACCTGAGTGCAGCTCAGGAGAGAAAAAGCATGCAAAAAGTGTGACCCGCGGATCAGGATTTTTTCAAAAAAATGAAAAGTATCCAAAGCGTCTCAAACTCGCGTCATATGATGCCCGAGATCCAAAAGGGCAGAAAAAGTTTGCGGAACCTGTTTCCCTGCTCTAGATTCTGAACAATCTGCAGAAACCTGAGTGCAGCTCAGGAGAGAAAACGCAGGCAAAAACTGTGACCCGCGGGTCAGGATTTTTTCAAAAAAAGGAAAAGTATCCAAAGCGTCTCAAACTCGCGTCATATGATGCCCGAGATCCAAAAGGGCAGAAAAAGTTTGCGGAACCTGTTTCCCAGCTCTAGATTCTGAACAAGATGCAGAAACCTGAGTGCAGCTCAGGGAAGAAAAAGCAGGCAAAAAGTGTGACCCGCGGGTCAGGATTTTTTCAAAAAAATGAAAAGTATCCAAAGCGTCTCAAACTCGCGTCATATGATGCCCGAGATCCGAAAGGGCAGAAAAAGTTGGTGGAACCTGTTTCCCTGCTCTAGATTCTGAACAAGATGCAGAAACCTGAGTGCAGCTCCGGGAAGAAAAAGCAGGCAAAAACTGTGACCCGCGGGTCATGATTTTTTCAAAAAAATGAAAAGTATCCAAAGCGTCTCAAACTCGCGTCATATGATGCCCGAGATCCGAAAGGGCAGAAAAAGTTTGCGGAACCTGTTTCCCTGCTCTAGATTCTGAACAAGCTGCAGAAACCTGAGTGCACCTCAGGAGAGCAAAAGAAGGCAAAAAGTGTGACCCGCGGGTCAGGATTTTTTCAAAAAAATGAAAAGTATCCAAAGCGTCTCAAACTCGCGTCATATGATGCCCGAGATCCGAAAGGGCAGAAAAAGTTGGTGGAACCTGTTTCCCTGCTCTAGATTCTGAACAAGCTGCAGAAACCTGAATGCAGTTCAGGAAAGAAAAAGCAGGCAAAAACTGTGACCCGCGGGTCAGGATTTTTTCAAAAAAATGGAAAGTATCCAAAGCGTCTCAAACTCACGTCATATGATGCCCGAGATCCGAAAGGGCAGAAAAAGTTTGCGGAACCTGTTTCCCTGCTCTAGATTCTGAACAAGATGCAGAAACCTGAGTGCAGCTCAGGAGAGAAAAAGAAGGCAAAAAGTGTGACCTGCAGGTCAGGATTTTTTCAAAAAAATGAAAAGTATCCAAAGCGTCTCAAACTCGTGTCATATGATGCCCGAGATCCGAAAGGGCAGAAAAAGTTTGCGGAACCTGTTTCCCAGCTCTAGATTCTGAACAAGCTGCAGAAAACTGAGTGCAGCTCATGAAAGAAAAAGCAGGCAAAAAGTGTGACCCGCGGGTCAGGATTTTTTCAAAAAAATGAAAAGTATCCAAAGCCTCTCAAACTCGCGTCATATGATGCCCGAGATCCGAAAGGGCAGAAAAAGTTTGCGGAACCTGTTTCCCTGCTCTAGATTCTGAACAAGCTACAGAAACCTGAGTGCACCTCAGGAGAGAAAGAGCAGGCAAAAACTGTGACCCGTGGGTCACAGTTTTTTCAAAAAAAGGAAAAGTATCCAAAGCGTCTCAAACTCGCGTCACATGATGCCCAAGATCCGAAAGGGCAGAAAAAGTTTGCGGAACCTGTTTCCCTGCTCTAGATTCTGAACAACCTGCAGAAACCTGAGTGCAGCTCAGGAGATAAATAGCAGGCAAAAAGTGTGACGGGCGGGTCAGGATTTTTTCAAAAAAATGAAAAGTATCCAAAGCGTCTCAAACTCGCGTCATATGATGCCCGAGATCCGAAAGGGCAGAAAAAGTTTGCGGAACCTGTTTCCCTGCTCTAGATTCTGAACAAGCTGCAGAAACCTGAGTGCAGCTCAGGAGAGAAAAAGCAGGCAAAAAGTGTGACCCGCAGGTCACGATTTTTTCAAAAAAATGAAAAGTATCCAAAGCGTCTCAAACTCGCGTCATATGATGCCCGAGATCCGAAAGGGCAGAAAAAGTTTGCGGAACCTGTTTCCCTGCTCTAGATTCTGAACAAGATGCAGAAACCTGAGGGAAGCTCAGGAGAGAAAAAGAAGGCAAAAAGTGTGACCTGCGGGTCAGGATTTTTTCAAAAAAATGAAAAGTATCCAAAGCGTCTCAAACTCGTGTCATATGATGCCCGAGATCCGAAAGGGCAGAAAAAGTTTGCGGAACCTGTTTCCCAGCTCTAGATTCTGAACAAGCTGCAGAAAACTGAGTGCAGCTCATGAAAGAAAAAGCAGGCAAAAAGTGTGACCCGCGGGTCAGGATTTTTTCAAAAAAATGAAAAGTATCCAAAGCCTCTCAAACTCGCGTCATATGATGCCCGAGATCCGAAATGGCAGAAAAAGTTTGCGGAACCTGTTTCCCTGCTCTAGATTCTGAACAAGATGCAGAAACCTGAGTGCACCTCAGGAGATAAATAGCAGGCAAAAAGTGTGACGGGCGGGTCAGGATTTTTTCAAAAAAATGAAAAGTATCCAAAGCGTCTGAAACTCGTGTCATATGATGCCCGAGATCCGAAAGGGCAGAAAAAGTTTGCGGAACCTGTTTCCCAGCTCTAGATTCTGAACAAGCTGCAGAAAACTGAGTGCAGCTCAGGAAAGAAAAAGCAGGCAAAAAGTGTGACCCGCGGGTCAGGATTTTTTCAAAAAAATGAAAAGTATCCAAAGCGTCTCAAACTCGCGTCATATGATGCCCGAGATCCGAAAGGGCAGAAAAAGTTTGCGGAACCTGTTTCCCTGCTCTAGATTCTGAACAAGCTGCAGAAACCTGAGTGCACCTCAGGAGATAAATAGCAGGCAAAAAGTGTGACGGGCGGGTCACGATTTTTTCAAAAAAATGAAAAGTATCCAAAGCGTCTCAAACTCGCGTCATATGATGCCCAAGATCCGAAAGGGCAGAAAAAGTTTGCGGAACCTGTTTCCCTGCTCTAGATTCTGAACAAGCTGCAGAAACCTGAGTGCAGCTCAGGAGAGAAAAAGCAGGCAAAAAGTGTGACCCGCAGGTCAGGATTTTTTCAAAAAAATGAAAAGTATCCAAAGCGTCTCAAACTCGCGTCATATGATGCCCGAGATCCAAAAGGGCAGAAAAAGTTTGTGGAACCTGTTTCCCTGCTCTAGATTCTGAACAAGATGCAGAAACCTGAGTGCAGCTCAGGAGAGAAAAAGCAGGCAAAAAGTTTGACCCGCGGGTCAGGATTTTTTCAAAAAAATGAAAAGTATCCAAAGCATCTCAAACTCACGTCATATGATGCCCGAGATCCGAAAGGGCAGAAAAAGTTTGCGGAACCTGTTTCCCTGCTCTAGATTCTGAATAAGCTACAGAAACCTGAGTGCAGCTCAGGAGAGAAAGAGCAGGCAAAAAGTGTGACCCGCGGGTCAGGATTTTTTCAAAAAAAGGAAAAGTATCCAAAGCGTCTCAAACTCACGTCATATGATGCCCGAGATCGGAAAGGGCAGAAAAAGTTTGCGGAACCTGTTTCCCTGCTCTAGATTCTGAACAAGCTGCAGAAACCTGAGTGCAGCTCAGGAGAGAAAAAGCAGGCAAAAAGTGTGACCCGCGGGTCAGGATTTTTTCAAAAAAATGAAAAGTATCCAAAGCGTCTCAAACTCGCGTCATATGATGCCCGAGATCCGAAAGGGCAGAAAAAGTTTGCGGAACCTGTTTCCCTGCTCTAGATTCTGAACAAGCTGCAGAAACCTGAATGCAGTTCAGGAAAGAAAAAGCAGGCAAAAAGTGTGACGGGCGGGTCAGGATTTTTTCAAAAAAATGAAAAGTATCCAAAGCGTCTCAAACTCGCGTCATATGATGCCCGAGATCGGAAAGGGCAGAAAAAGTTTGCGGAACCTGTTTCCCTGCTCTAGATTCTGAACAAGATGCAGAAACCTGAGTGCAGCTCAGGAGAGAAAAAGAAGGCAAAAAGTGTGACCTGCGGGTCAGGATTTTTTCAAAAAAATGAAAAGTATCCAAAGCGTCTCAAACTCGTGTCATATGATGCCCGAGATCCGAAAGGGCAGAAAAAGTTTGCGGAACCTGTTTCCCTGCTCTAGATTCTGAGCAAGCTGCAGAAACCTGAGTGCAGCTCAGGAAAGAAAAAGCAGGCAAAAAGTGTGACCCGCGGGTCAGGATTTTTTCAAAAAAATGAAAAGTATCCAAAGCGTCTCAAACTCGTGTCATATGATGCCCGAGATCCGAAAGGGCAGAAAAAGTTTGCGGAACCTGTTTCCCTGCTCTAGATTCTGAACAAGCTGCAGAAACCTGAGTGCAGCTCAGGAGAGAAAAAGCAGGCAAAAAGTGTGACCCGCAGGTCAGGATTTTTTCAAAAAAATGAAAAGTATCCAAAGCGTCTCAAACTCGCGTCATATGATGCCCGAGATCCAAAAGGGCAGAAAAAGTTTGTGGAACCTGTTTCCCTGCTCTAGATTCTGAACAAGATGCAGAAACCTGAGTGCAGCTCAGGAGAGAAAAAGCAGGCAAAAAGTTTGACCCGCGGGTCAGGATTTTTTCAAAAAAATGAAAAGTATCCAAAGCATCTCAAACTCGCGTCATATGATGCCCGAGATCCGAAAGGGCAGAAAAAGTTTGCGGAACCTGTTTCCCTGCTCTAGATTCTGAACAAGCTACAGAAACCTGAGTGCAGCTCAGGAGAGAAAGAGCAGGCAAAAAGTGTGACCCGCGGGTCAGGATTTTTTCAAAAAAAGGAAAAGTATCCAAAGCGTTTCAAACTCGCGTCATATGATGCCCGAGATCGGAAAGGGCAGAAAAAGTTTGCGGAACCTGTTTCCCTGCTCTAGATTCTGAACAAGCTGCAGAAACCTGAGTGCAGCTCAGGAGAGAAAAAGCAGGCAAAAAGTGTGACCCGCGGGTCAGGAATTTTTCAAAAAAATGAAAAGTATCCAAAGCGTCTCAAACTCGCGTCATATGATGCCCGAGATCCGAAAGGGCAGAAAAAGTTTGCGGAACCTGTTTCCCTGCTCTAGATTCTGAACAAGATGCAGAAACCTGAGTGCAGCTCAGGAGAGAACAAGCAGGCAAAAAGTGTGACCCGCGGGTCAGGATTTTTTCAAAAAAATGAAAAGTATCCAAAGCGTCTCAAACTCGCGTCATATGATGCCCGAGATCCGAAAGGGCAGAAAAAGTTTGCGGAACCTGTTTCCCTGCTCTAGATTCTGAACAAGCTGCAGAAACCTGAATGCAGTTCAGGAAAGAAAAAGCAGGCAAAAAGTGTGACCGGCGGGTCAGGATTTTTTCAAAAAAATGAAAAGTATCCAAAGCGTCTCAAACTCGCGTCATATGATGCCCGAGATCGGAAAGGGCAGAAAAAGTTTGCGGAACCTGTTTCCCTGCTCTAGATTCTGAACAAGATGCAGAAACCTGAGTGCAGCTCAGGAGAGAAAAAGAAGGCAAAAAGTGTGACCTGCGGGTCAGGATTTTTTCAAAAAAATGAAAAGTATCCAAAGCGTCTCAAACTCGCGTCATATGATGCCCGAGATCCGAAAGGGCAGAAAAAGTTTGCGGAACCTGTTTCCCTGCTCTAGATTCTGAACAAGCTGCAGAAACCTGAATGCAGTTCAGGAAAGAAAAAGCAGGCAAAAAGTGTGACGGGCGGGTCAGGATTTTTTCAAAAAAATGAAAAGTATCCAAAGCGTCTCAAACTCGTGTCATATGATGCCCGAGATCGGAAAGGGCAGAAAAAGTTTGCGGAACCTGTTTCCCTGCTCTAGATTCTGAACAAGATGCAGAAACCTGAGTGCAGCTCAGGAGAGAAAAAGAAGGCAAAAAGTGTGACCTGCGGGTCAGGATTTTTTCAAAAAAATGAAAAGTATCCAAAGCGTCTCAAACTCGCGTCATATGATGCCCGAGATCCGAAAGGGCAGAAAAAGTTTGCGGAACCTGTTTCCCTGCTCTAGATTCTGAACAAGCTGCAGAAACCTGAATGCAGTTCAGGAAAGAAAAAGCAGGCAAAAAGTGTGACGGGCGGGTCAGGATTTTTTCAAAAAAATGAAAAGTATCCAAAGCGTCTCAAACTCGCGTCATATGATGCCCGAGATCGGAAAGGGCAGAAAAAGTTTGCGGAACCTGTTTCCCTGCTCTAGATTCTGAACAAGATGCAGAAACCTGAGTGCAGCTCAGGAGAGAAAAAGAAGGCAAAAAGTGTGACCTGCGGGTCAGGATTTTTTCAAAAAAATGAAAAGTATCCAAAGCGTCTCAAACTCGTGTCATATGATGCCCGAGATCCGAAAGGGCAGAAAAAGTTTGCGGAACCTGTTTCCCTGCTCTAGATTCTGAACAAGCTGCAGAAACCTGAGTGCAGCTCAGGAAAGAAAAAGCAGGCAAAAAGTGTGACCCGCGGGTCAGGATTTTTTCAAAAAAATGAAAAGTATCCAAAGCGTCTCAAACTCGTGTCATATGATGCCCGAGATCCGAAAGGGCAGAAAAAGTTTGTGGAACCTGTTTCCCTGCTCTAGATTCTGAACAAGATGCAGAAACCTGAGTGCAGCTCAGGAGAGAAATGCAGGCAAAAAGTTTGACCCGCGGGTCAGGATTTTTTCAAAAAAATGAAAAGTATCCAAAGCATCTCAAACTCGCGTCATATGATGCCCGAGATCCGAAAGGGCAGAAAAAGTTTGCGGAACCTGTTTCCCTGCTCTAGATTCTGAATAAGCTACAGAAACCTGAGTGCAGCTCAGGAGAGAAAGAGCAGGCAAAAAGTGTGACCCGCGGGTCAGGATTTTTTCAAAAAAATGAAAAGTATCCAAAGCGTCTCAAACTCGCGTCATATGATGCCCGAGATCGGAAAGGGCAGAAAAAGTTTGCGGAACCTGTTTCCCTGCTCTAGATTCTGAACAAGATGCAGAAACCTGAGTGCAGCTCAGGAGAGAAAAAGAAGGCAAAAAGTGTGACCTGCGGGTCAGGATTTTTTCAAAAAAATGAAAAGTATCCAAAGCGTCTCAAACTCGCGTCATATGATGCCCGAGATCCGAAAGGGCAGAAAAAGTTTGCGGAACCTGTTTCCCTGCTCTAGATTCTGAACAAGCTGCAGAAACCTGAATGCAGTTCAGGAAAGAAAAAGCAGGCAAAAAGTGTGACGGGCGGGTCAGGATTTTTTCAAAAAAATGAAAAGTATCCAAAGCGTCTCAAACTCGCGTCATATGATGCCCGAGATCGGAAAGGGCAGAAAAAGTTTGCGGAACCTGTTTCCCTGCTCTAGATTCTGAACAAGATGCAGAAACCTGAGTGCAGCTCAGGAGAGAAAAAGAAGGCAAAAAGTGTGACCTGCGGGTCAGGATTTTTTCAAAAAAATGAAAAGTATCCAAAGCGTCTCAAACTCGCGTCATATGATGCCCGAGATCCGAAAGGGCAGAAAAAGTTTGCGGAACCTGTTTCCCTGCTCTAGATTCTGAACAAGCTGCAGAAACCTGAATGCAGTTCAGGAAAGAAAAAGCAGGCAAAAAGTGTGACGGGCGGGTCAGGATTTTTTCAAAAAAATGAAAAGTATCCAAAGCGTCTCAAACTCGCGTCATATGATGCCCGAGATCGGAAAGGGCAGAAAAAGTTTGCGGAACCTGTTTCCCTGCTCTAGATTCTGAACAAGATGCAGAAACCTGAGTGCAGCTCAGGAGAGAAAAAGAAGGCAAAAAGTGTGACCTGCGGGTCAGGATTTTTTCAAAAAAATGAAAAGTATCCAAAGCGTCTCAAACTCGCGTCATATGATGCCCGAGATCCGAAAGGGCAGAAAAAGTTTGCGGAACCTGTTTCCCTGCTCTAGATTCTGAACAAGCTGCAGAAACCTGAATGCAGTTCAGGAAAGAAAAAGCAGGCAAAAAGTGTGACGGGCGGGTCAGGATTTTTTCAAAAAAATGAAAAGTATCCAAAGCATCTCAAACTCGCGTCATATGATGCCCGAGATCGGAAAGGGCAGAAAAAGTTTGCGGAACCTGTTTCCCTGCTCTAGATTCTGAACAAGATGCAGAAACCTGAGTGCAGCTCAGGAGAGAAAAAGAAGGCAAAAAGTGTGACCTGCGGGTCAGGATTTTTTCAAAAAAATGAAAAGTATCCAAAGCGTCTCAAACTCGTGTCATATGATGCCCGAGATCCGAAAGGGCAGAAAAAGTTTGCGGAACCTGTTTCCCTGCTCTAGATTCTGAACAAGCTGCAGAAACCTGAGTGCAGCTCAGGAAAGAAAAAGCAGGCAAAAAGTGTGACCCGCGGGTCAGGATTTTTTCAAAAAAATGAAAAGTATCCAAAGCGTCTCAAACTCGTGTCATATGATGCCCGAGATCCGAAAGGGCAGAAAAAGTTTGTGGAACCTGTTTCCCTGCTCTAGATTCTGAACAAGATGCAGAAACCTGAGTGCAGCTCAGGAGAGAAATGCAGGCAAAAAGTTTGACCCGCGGGTCAGGATTTTTTCAAAAAAATGAAAAGTATCCAAAGCATCTCAAACTCGCGTCATATGATGCCCGAGATCGGAAAGGGCAGAAAAAGTTTGCGGAACCTGTTTCCCTGCTCTAGATTCTGAATAAGCTACAGAAACCTGAGTGCAGCTCAGGAGAGAAAGAGCAGGCAAAAAGTGTGACCCGCGGGTCAGGATTTTTTCAAAAAAATGAAAAGTATCCAAAGCGTCTCAAACTCGCGTCATATGATGCCCGAGATCGGAAAGGGCAGAAAAAGTTTGCGGAACCTGTTTCCCTGCTCTAGATTCTGAACAAGATGCAGAAACCTGAGTGCAGCTCAGGAGAGAAAAAGAAGGCAAAAAGTGTGACCTGCGGGTCAGGATTTTTTCAAAAAAATGAAAAGTATCCAAAGCGTCTCAAACTCGCGTCATATGATGCCCGAGATCCGAAAGGGCAGAAAAAGTTTGCGGAACCTGTTTCCCTGCTCTAGATTCTGAACAAGATGCAGAAACCTGAGTGCAGCTCAGGAGAGAAAAAGAAGGCAAAAAGTGTGACCTGCGGGTCAGGATTTTTTCAAAAAAATGAAAAGTATCCAAAGCGTCTCAAACTCGCGTCATATGATGCCCGAGATCCGAAAGGGCAGAAAAAGTTTGCGGAACCTGTTTCCCTGCTCTAGATTCTGAACAAGCTGCAGAAACCTGAATGCAGTTCAGGAAAGAAAAAGCAGGCAAAAAGTGTGACGGGCGGGTCAGGATTTTTTCAAAAAAATGAAAAGTATCCAAAGCGTCTCAAACTCGCGTCATATGATGCCCGAGATCGGAAAGGGCAGAAAAAGTTTGCGGAACCTGTTTCCCTGCTCTAGATTCTGAACAAGATGCAGAAACCTGAGTGCAGCTCAGGAGAGAAAAAGAAGGCAAAAAGTGTGACCTGCGGGTCAGGATTTTTTCAAAAAAATGAAAAGTATCCAAAGCGTCTCAAACTCGTGTCATATGATGCCCGAGATCCGAAAGGGCAGAAAAAGTTTGCGGAACCTGTTTCCCTGCTCTAGATTCTGAACAAGATGCAGAAACCTGAGTGCAGCTCAGGAGAGAAATGCAGGCAAAAAGTTTGACCCGCGGGTCAGGATTTTTTCAAAAAAATGAAAAGTATCCAAAGCATCTCAAACTCGCGTCATATGATGCCCGAGATCCGAAAGGGCAGAAAAAGTTTGCGGAACCTGTTTCCCTGCTCTAGATTCTGAATAAGCTACAGAAACCTGAGTGCAGCTCAGGAGAGAAAGAGCAGGCAAAAAGTGTGACCCGCGGGTCAGGATTTTTTCAAAAAAAGGAAAAGTATCCAAAGCGTCTCAAACTCGCGTCATATGATGCCCGAGATCGGAAAGGGCAGAAAAAGTTTGCGGAACCTGTTTCCCTGCTCTAGATTCTGAACAAGCTGCAGAAACCTGAGTGCAGCTCAGGAGAGAAAAAGAAGGCAAAAAGTGTGACCTGCGGGTCAGGATTTTTTCAAAAAAATGAAAAGTATCCAAAGCGTCTCAAACTCGCGTCATATGATGCCCGAGATCCGAAAGGGCAGAAAAAGTTTGCGGAACCTGTTTCCCTGCTCTAGATTCTGAACAAGCTGCAGAAACCTGAATGCAGTTCAGGAAAGAAAAAGCAGGCAAAAAGTGTGACGGGCGGGTCAGGATTTTTTCAAAAAAATGAAAAGTATCCAAAGCGTCTCAAACTCGCGTCATATGATGCCCGAGATCGGAAAGGGCAGAAAAAGTTTGCGGAACCTGTTTCCCTGCTCTAGATTCTGAACAAGATGCAGAAACCTGAGTGCAGCTCAGGAGAGAAAAAGAAGGCAAAAAGTGTGACCTGCGGGTCAGGATTTTTTCAAAAAAATGAAAAGTATCCAAAGCGTCTCAAACTCGCGTCATATGATGCCCGAGATCCGAAAGGGCAGAAAAAGTTTGCGGAACCTGTTTCCCTGCTCTAGATTCTGAACAAGCTGCAGAAACCTGAATGCAGTTCAGGAAAGAAAAAGCAGGCAAAAAGTGTGACGGGCGGGTCAGGATTTTTTCAAAAAAATGAAAAGTATCCAAAGCGTCTCAAACTCGCGTCATATGATGCCCGAGATCGGAAAGGGCAGAAAAAGTTTGCGGAACCTGTTTCCCTGCTCTAGATTCTGAACAAGATGCAGAAACCTGAGTGCAGCTCAGGAGAGAAAAAGAAGGCAAAAAGTGTGACCTGCGGGTCAGGATTTTTTCAAAAAAAGGAAAAGTATCCAAAGCGTCTCAAACTCGCGTCATATGATGCCCGAGATCCGAAAGGGCAGAAAAAGTTTGCGGAACCTGTTTCCCTGCTCTAGATTCTGAACAAGCTGCAGAAACCTGAATGCAGTTCAGGAAAGAAAAAGCAGGCAAAAAGTGTGACGGGCGGGTCAGGATTTTTTCAAAAAAATGAAAAGTATCCAAAGCGTCTCAAACTCGCGTCATATGATGCCCGAGATCGGAAAGGGCAGAAAAAGTTTGCGGAACCTGTTTCCCTGCTCTAGATTCTGAACAAGCTGCAGAAACCTGAGTGCAGCTCAGGAAAGAAAAAGCAGGCAAAAAGTGTGACCCGCGGGTCAGGATTTTTTCAAAAAAATGAAAAGTATCCAAAGCGTCTCAAACTCGCGTCATATGATGCCCGAGATCCGAAAGGGCAGAAAAAGTTTGCGGAACCTGTTTCCCTGCTCTAGATTCTGAACAAGCTGCAGAAACCTGAATGCAGTTCAGGAAAGAAAAAGCAGGCAAAAAGTGTGACCGGCGGGTCAGGATTTTTTCAAAAAAATGAAAAGTATCCAAAGCGTCTCAAACTCGCGTCATATGATGCCCGAGATCGGAAAGGGCAGAAAAAGTTTGCGGAACCTGTTTCCCTGCTCTAGATTCTGAACAAGATGCAGAAACCTGAGTGCAGCTCAGGAGAGAAAAAGAAGGCAAAAAGTGTGACCTGCGGGTCAGGATTTTTTCAAAAAAATGAAAAGTATCCAAAGCGTCTCAAACTCGTGTCATATGATGCCCGAGATCCGAAAGGGCAGAAAAAGTTTGCGGAACCTGTTTCCCTGCTCTAGATTCTGAACAAGCTGCAGAAACCTGAGTGCAGCTCAGGAAAGAAAAAGCAGGCAAAAAGTGTGACCCGCGGGTCAGGATTTTTTCAAAAAAATGAAAAGTATCCAAAGCGTCTCAAACTCGCGTCATATGATGCCCGAGATCCGAAAGGGCAGAAAAAGTTTGCGGAACCTGTTTCCCTGCTCTAGATTCTGAACAAGCTGCAGAAACCTGAATGCAGTTCAGGAAAGAAAAAGCAGGCAAAAAGTGTGACGGGCGGGTCAGGATTTTTTCAAAAAAATGAAAAGTATCCAAAGCGTCTCAAACTCGCGTCATATGATGCCCGAGATCGGAAAGGGCAGAAAAAGTTTGCGGAACCTGTTTCCCTGCTCTAGATTCTGAACAAGATGCAGAAACCTGAGTGCAGCTCAGGAGAGAAAAAGAAGGCAAAAAGTGTGACCTGCGGGTCAGGATTTTTTCAAAAAAATGAAAAGTATCCAAAGCGTCTCAAACTCGCGTCATATGATGCCCGAGATCCGAAAGGGCAGAAAAAGTTTGCGGAACCTGTTTCCCTGCTCTAGATTCTGAACAAGCTGCAGAAACCTGAATGCAGTTCAGGAAAGAAAAAGCAGGCAAAAAGTGTGACGGGCGGGTCAGGATTTTTTCAAAAAAATGAAAAGTATCCAAAGCGTCTCAAACTCGCGTCATATGATGCCCGAGATCGGAAAGGGCAGAAAAAGTTTGCGGAACCTGTTTCCCTGCTCTAGATTCTGAACAAGATGCAGAAACCTGAGTGCAGCTCAGGAGAGAAAAAGAAGGCAAAAAGTGTGACCTGCGGGTCAGGATTTTTTCAAAAAAATGAAAAGTATCCAAAGCGTCTCAAACTCGTGTCATATGATGCCCGAGATCCGAAAGGGCAGAAAAAGTTTGTGGAACCTGTTTCCCTGCTCTAGATTCTGAACAAGATGCAGAAACCTGAGTGCAGCTCAGGAGAGAAATGCAGGCAAAAAGTTTGACCCGCGGGTCAGGATTTTTTCAAAAAAATGAAAAGTATCCAAAGCATCTCAAACTCGCGTCATATGATGCCCGAGATCCGAAAGGGCAGAAAAAGTTTGCGGAACCTGTTTCCCTGCTCTAGATTCTGAATAAGCTACAGAAACCTGAGTGCAGCTCAGGAGAGAAAGAGCAGGCAAAAAGTGTGACCCGCGGGTCAGGATTTTTTCAAAAAAAGGAAAAGTATCCAAAGCGTCTCAAACTCGCGTCATATGATGCCCGAGATCGGAAAGGGCAGAAAAAGTTTGCGGAACCTGTTTCCCTGCTCTAGATTCTGAACAAGCTGCAGAAACCTGAGTGCAGCTCAGGAGAGAAAAAGCAGGCAAAAAGTGTGACCCGCGGGTCAGGAATTTTTCAAAAAAATGAAAAGTATCCAAAGCGTCTCAAACTCGCGTCATATGATGCCCCAGATCCGAAAGGGCAGAAAAAGTTTGCGGAACCTGTTTCCCTGCTCTAGATTCTGAACAAGCTGCAGAAACCTGAATGCAGTTCAGGAAAGAAAAAGCAGGCAAAAACTGTGACCCACGGGTCAGGATTTTTTCAAAAAAATGAAAAGTATCCAAAGCGTCTCAAACTCGCGTCATATGATGCCCGAGATCCGAAAGGGCAGAAAAAGTTTGCGGAACCTGTTTCCCTGCTCTAGATTCTGAACAAGCTGCAGAAACCTGAGTGCACCTCAGGAGAGAAAAAGAAGGCAAAAAAGCGCGGGTCAGGATTTTTTCAAAAAAATGAAAAGTATCCAAAGCGTCTCAAACTCGCGTCATATGATGCCCGAGATCCGAAAGGGCAGAAAAAGTTTGCGGAACCTGTTTCCCTGCTCTAGATTCTGAACAAGCTACAGAAACCTGAGTGCAGCTCAGGAGAGAAAGAGCAGGCAAAAAGTGTGACCCGCGGGTCAGGATTTTTTCAAAAAAAGGAAAAGTATCCAAAGCGTCTCAAACTCGCGTCATATGATGCCCAATATCCGAAAGGGCAGAAAATGTTTGCGGAACCTGTTTCCCTGCTCTAGATTCTGAACAAGCTGCAGAAACCTGAGTGCACCTCAGGAGATAAATAGCAGGCAAAAAGTGTGACGGGCGGGTCAGGATTTTTTCAAAAAAATGAAAAGTATCCAAAGCGTCTCAAACTCGCGTCATATGATGCCCGAGATCGGAAAGGGCAGAAAAAGTTTGCGGAACCTGTTTCCCTGCTCTAGATTCTGAACAAGCTGCAGAAACCTGAGTGCAGCTCAGGAGAGAAAAAGAAGGCAAAAAGTGTGACCTGCGGGTCAGGATTTTTTCAAAAAAATGAAAAGTATCCAAAGCGTCTCAAACTCGTGTCATATGATGCCCGAGATCCGAAAGGGCAGAAAAAGTTTGCGGAACCTGTTTCCCTGCTCTAGATTCTGAACAAGCTGCAGAAACCTGAGTGCAGCTCAGGAAAGAAAAAGCAGGCAAAAACTGTGACCCGCGGGTCAGGATTTTTTCAAAAAAATGAAAAGTATCCAAAGCGTCTCAAACTCACGTCATATGATGCCCGAGATCCGAAAGGGCAGAAAAAGTTTGCGGAACCTGTTTCCCTGCTTTAGATTCTGAACAAGCTGCAGAAACCTGAATGCAGTTCAGGAAAGAAAAAGCAGGCAAAAACTGTGACCCGCGGGTCAGGATTTTTTCAAAAAAATGAAAAGTATCCAAAGCATCTCAAACTCACGTCATATGATGCCCGAGATCCGAAAGGGCAGAAAAAGTTTGCGGAACCTGTTTCCCTGCTCTAGATTCTGAACAAGATGCAGAAACCTGAGTGCAGCTCAGGAGAGAAAAAGAAGGCAAAAAGTGTGACCTGCGGGTCAGGATTTTTTCAAAAAAATGAAAAGTATCCAAAGCGTCTCAAACTCCTGTCATATGATGCCCGAGATCCGAAAGGGCAGAAAAAGTTTGCGGAACCTGTTTCCCTGCTCTAGATTCTGAACAAGCTGCAGAAACCTGAGTGCAGCTCAGGAAAGAAAAAGCAGGCAAAAAGTGTGACCCGCGGGTCAGGATTTTTTCAAAAAAATGAAAAGTATCCAAAGCGTCTCAAACTCGCGTCATATGATGCCCGAGATCCGAAAGGGCAGAAAAAGTTTGCGGAACCTGTTTCCCTGCTCTAGATTCTGAACAAGCTGCAGAAACTTGATTGCAGCTCAGGAGAGAAAAAGCATGCAAAAAGTGTGACTCGCGGGTCAGGATTTTTTCAAAAAAATGAAAAGTATCCAAACCATCTCAAACTCGTGTCATATGATGCCCGAGATCCGAAAGGGCAGAAAAAGTTTGCGGAACCTGTTTCCCTGCTCTAGATTCTGAACAAGCTACAGAAACCTGAGAGCAGCTCAGGAGAGAAAGAGCAGGCAAAAAGTGTGACCCGCGGGTCAGGATTTTTTCAAAAAAAGGAAAAGTATCCAAAGCGTCTCAAACTCGCGTCATATGATGCCCGAGATCCAAAAGGGCAGAAAAAAATTGCGGAACCTGTTTCCCTGCTCTGGATTCTGAACAAGCTGCAGAAACCTGAGTGCACCTCAGGAGAGAAAAAGCAGGCAAAAAGTGTGACCCGCGGGTCAGGATTTTTTCAAAAAAATGAAAAGTATCCAAAGCGTCTCAAACTCGTGTCATCTGATGCCCGAGATCCGAAAGGGCAGAAAAAGTTTGCGGAACCTGTTTCCCTGCTCTAGATTCTGAACAAGCTGCAGAAACCTGAGTGCAGCTCAGGAAAGAAAAAGCAGGCAAAAAGTGTGACCCGCGGGTCAGGATTTTTTCAAAAAAATGAAAAGTATCCAAAGCGTCTCAAACTCGCGTCATATGATGCCCGAGATCCGAAAGGGCAGAAAAAGTTTGCGGAACCTGTTTCCCTGCTCTAAATTCTGAACAAGCTGCAGAAACTTGATTGCAGCTCAGGAGAGAAAAAGCATGCAAAAAGTGTGACTCGCGGGTCAGGATTTTTTCAAAAAAATGAAAAGTATCCAAAGCATCTCAAACTCGTGTCATATGATGCCCGAGATCCGAAAGGGCAGAAAAAGTTTGCGGAACCTGTTTCCCTGCTCTAGATTCTGAACAACCTACAGAAACCTGAGTGCAGCTCAGGAGAGAAAGAGCAGGCAAAAAGTGTGACCCGCGGGTCAGGATTTTTTCAAAAAAAGGAAAAGTATCCAAAGCATCTCAAACTCGTGTCATATGATGCCCGAGATCCGAAAGGGCAGAAAAAGTTTGCGGAACCTGTTTCCCGGCTCCAGATTCTGAACAAGCTGCATAAACCGGAGAGCAGCTCAGGAGAGAAAAAGAAGGCAAAAAGTGTGACCCGCGGGTCAGGATTTTTTCAAAAAAATGAAAAGTGCCCAAAGTGTCTCAAACTCACATTATATCATGCCCAAGATCGGAAAGGGCAGAAAAAGTGTGCGGAACTTGTCTCCCTGCTCTAGATTCTGAACAATCTGCAGAAACCTGAGTGCAGCTCGGGAGAGAAAATGAAGGCATGCGCATCAGGATTTTTTCAAAAAACTGAAAATTTTCCAATGTGTCTCAAACTCACGTCATGTGATGCCCGAGATCCAAAAGGGCAGAAAAAGTGTGCGGAACTTGTCTCCCTGCTCTAGATTCTGAACAATCTGCAGAAACCTGAGTGCAGCTCAGGAGAGAAAAAGAAGGCCAAAACTGTGACCCGCGGGTCAGAATTTTTTCAAAAAAATGAAAAGTTTCTAAAGTGTCTCAAACTTGCGTCAAATGATGCCCGAGATCCGAAAGGGCAGAAAAAGTTTGCGGAACCTGTTTCCCGGCTCCAGATTCTGAACAAGCTGCATAAACCGGAGAGCAGCTCAGGAGGGAAAAAGAAGGCAAAAAGTGTGACCCGCGGGTCAGGATTTTTTCAAAAAAATGAAAAGTGCCCAAAGTGTCTCAAACTCACATTATATCATGCCCAAGATCCGAAAGGGCAGAAAAAGTGTGCGGAACTTGGCTCCCTGCTCTAGATTCTGAACAATCTGCAGAAACCTGAGTGCAGCTCGGGAGAGAAAAAGAAGGCATGCGCATCAGGATTTTTTCAAAAAACTGAAAATTTTCCAATGTGTCTCAAACTCACGTCATGTGATGCCCGAGATCCAAAAGGGCAGAAAAAGTGTGCGGAACTTGTCTCCCTGCTCTAGATTCTGAACAATCTGCAGAAACCTGAGTGCAGCTCAGGAGAGAAAAAGAAGGCCAAAACTGTGACCCGCGGGTCAGAATTTTTTCAAAAAAATGAAAAGTTTCTAAAGTGTCTCAAACTTGCGTCAAATGATGCCCGAGATCCGAAAGGGCAGAAAAAGTTTGCGGAACCTGTTTCCCTGCTCTAGATTCTGAACAAGCTGCAGAAACCTGAGTGAACCTCAGGAGAGAAAAAGAAGGCAAAAAAGCGCGGGTCAGGATTTTTTCAAAAAAATGAAAAGTATCCAAAGCATCTTAGTCTCGCGTCATATGATGCCCGAGATCCAAAAGGGCAGAAAAAGTTTGCGGAACCTGTTTCCCTGCTTTAGATTCTGAACAAGCTACAGAAACCTGAGTGCACCTCAGGAGAGAAAGAGCAGGCAAAAACTGTGACCCGTGGGTCACAGTTTTTTCAAAAAAATGAAAAGTATCCAAAGCGTCTCAAACTCGCGTCATATGATGCCCGAGATCCGAAAGGGCAGAAAAAGTTTGCGGAACCTGTTTCCCTGTTCTAGATTCTGAACAAGCTGCAGAAACCTGAGTGCAGCTCAGGAAAGAAAAAGCAGGCAAAAAGTGTGACCCGCGGGTCAGGATTTTTTCAAAAAAATGAAAAGTATCCAAAGCGTCTCAAACTCGCGTCATATGATGCCCGAGATCCGAAAGGGCAGAAAAAGTTTGCGGAACCTGTTTCCCTGCTCTAAATTCTGAACAAGCTGCAGAAACTTGATTGCAGCTCAGGAGAGAAAAAGCATGCAAAAAGTGTGACCCGCGGGTCAGGATTTTTTCAAAAAAATGAAAAGTATCCAAAGCATCTCAAACTCGTGTCATATGATGCCCGAGATCCGAAAGGGCAGAAAAAGTTTGCGGAACCTGTTTCCCGGCTCCAGATTCTGAACAAGCTGCATAAACCGGAGAGCAGCTCAGGAGAGAAAAAGAAGGCAAAAAGTGTGACCGGCGGGTCAGGATTTTTTCAAAAAAATGAAAAGTGCCCAAAGTGTCTCAAACTCACATTATATCATGCCCAAGATCGGAAAGGGCAGAAAAAGTGTGCGGAACTTGTCTCCCTGCTCTAGATTCTGAACAATCTGCAGAAACCTGAGTGCAGCTCGGGAGAGAAAATGAAGGCATGCGCATCAGGATTTTTTCAAAAAACTGAAAATTTTCCAATGTGTCTCAAACTCACGTCATGTGATGCCCGAGATCCAAAAGGGCAGAAAAAGTGTGCGGAACTTGTCTCCCTGCTCTAGATTCTGAACAATCTGCAGAAACCTGAGTGCAGCTCAGGAGAGAAAAAGAAGGCCAAAACTGTGACCCGCGGGTCAGAATTTTTTCAAAAAAATGAAAAGTTTCTAAAGTGTCTCAAACTTGCGTCAAATGATGCCCGAGATCCGAAAGGGCAGAAAAAGTTTGCGGAACCTGTTTCCCGGCTCCAGATTCTGAACAAGCTGCATAAACCGGAGAGCAGCTCAGGAGGGAAAAAGAAGGCAAAAAGTGTGACCCGCGGGTCAGGATTTTTTCAAAAAAATGAAAAGTGCCCAAAGTGTCTCAAACTCACATTATATCATGCCCAAGATCCGAAAGGGCAGAAAAAGTGTGCGGAACTTGTCTCCCTGCTCTAGATTCTGAACAATCTGCAGAAACCTGAGTGCAGCTCGGGAGAGAAAAAGAAGGCATGCGCATCAGGATTTTTTCAAAAAACTGAAAATTTTCCAATGTGTCTCAAACTCACGTCATGTGATGCCCGAGATCCAAAAGGGCAGAAAAAGTGTGCGGAACTTGTCTCCCTGCTCTAGATTCTGAACAATCTGCAGAAACCTGAGTGCAGCTCAGGAGAGAAAAAGAAGGCCAAAACTGTGACCCGCCGGTCAGAATTTTTTCAAAAAAATGAAAAGTTTCTAAAGTGTCTCAAACTTGCGTCAAATGATGCCCGAGATCCGAAAGGGCAGAAAAAGTTTGCGGAACCTGTTTCCCTGCTCTAGATTCTGAACAAGCTGCAGAAACCTGAGTGAACCTCAGGAGAGAAAAAGAAGGCAAAAAAGCGCGGGTCAGGATTTTTTCAAAAAAATGAAAAGTATCCAAAGCATCTCAGTCTCGCGTCATATGATGCCCGAGATCCGAAAGGGCAGAAAAAGTTTGCGGAACCTGTTTCCCTGCTTTAGATTCTGAACAAGCTACAGAAACCTGAGTGCACCTCAGGAGAGAAACAGCAGGCAAAAACTGTGACCCGGGGGTCACAGTTTTTTCAAAAAAAGGAAAAGTATCCAAAGCGTCTCAAACTCGCGTCATATGATGCCCAAGATCCGAAAGGGCAGAAAAAGTTTGCGGAACCTGTTTCCCTGCTCTAGATTCTGAACAAGCTGCAGAAACCTGAGTGCAGCTCAGGAGAGAAAAAGCAGGCAAAAAGTGTGACCCGCAGGTCAGGATTTTTTCAAAAAAATGAAAAGTATCCAAAGCGTCTCAAACTCGCGTCATATGATGCCCGAGATCCAAAAGGGCAGAAAAAGTTTGTGGAACCTGTTTCCCAGCTCTAGATTCTGAACAAGATGCAGAAACCTGAGTGCAGCTCAGGGAAGAAAAAGCAGGCAAAAAGTTTGACCCGCGGGTCAGGATTTTTTCAAAAAAATGAAAAGTATACAAAGCGTCTCAAACTCGCGTCATATGATGCCCGAGATCAGAAAGGGCAGAAAAAGTTTGCGGAACCTGTTTCCCTGCTCTAGATTCTGAACAAGCTGCAGAAACCTGAGTGCACCTCAGGAGAGAAAAAGAAGGCAAAAAAGCGCGGGTCAGGATTTTTTCAAAAAAATGAAAAGTATCCAAAGCGTCTCAAACTCGCGTCATATGATGCCCGCGATCCGAAAGGGCAGAAAAAGTTTGCGGAACCTGTTTCCCTGCTCTAGATTCTGAACAAGCTACAGAAACCTGAGTGCAGCTCAGGAGAGAAAGAGAAGGCAAAAAGTGTGACCCGCGGGTCATGATTTTTTCAAAAAAATGAAAAGTATCCAAAGCGTCTCAAACTCGCGTCATATGATGCCCGAGATCGGAAAGGGCAGAAAAAGTTTGCAGAACCTGTTTCCCTGCTCTAGATTCTGAACAAGCTGCAGAAACCTGAGTGCAGCTCAGGAGAGAAAAAGCAGGCAAAAAGTGTGACCCGCGGGTCAGGATTTTTTCAAAAAAATGAAAAGTATCCAAAGTGTCTCAAACTCACGTCATATGATGCCCGAGATCCGAAAGGGCAGAAAAAGTTTGCGGAACCTGTTTCCCTGTTCTAGATTCTGAACAAGCTGCAGAAACCTGAGTGCAGCTCAGTAGAGAAAAAGCAGGCAAAAAGTGTGACCCGCAGGTCAGGATTTTTTCAAAAAAATGAAAAGTATCCAAAGCGTCTCAAACTCGCGTCATATGATGCCCGAGATCCGAAAGGGCAGAAAAAGTTGGCGGAACGTGTTTCCCTGCTCTAGATTCTGAACAAGCTACAGAAACCTGAGTGCAGCTCAGGAGAGAAAGAGCAGGCAAAAAGTGTGACCCGCGGGTCAGGATTTTTTCAAAAAAAGGAAAAGTATCCAAAGCGTCTCAAACTCGCGTCATATGATGCCCAATATCCGAAAGGGCAGAAAAAGTTTGCGGAACCTGTTTCCCTGCTCTAGATTCTGAACAAGCTGCAGAAACCTGAGTGCACCTCAGGAGATAAATAGCAGGCAAAAAGTGTGACGGGCGGGTCAGGATTTTTTCAAAAAAAGGAAAAGTATCCAAAGCGTCTCAAACTCGCATCATATGATGCCCGAGATCGGAAAGGGCAGAAAAAGTGTGCGGAACTTGTCTCCCTGCTCTAGATTCTGAACAATCTGCAGAAACCTGAGTGCAGCTCGGGAGAGAAAAAGAAGGCATGCAGATCAGGATTTTTTCAAAAAACTGAAAATTTTCCAATGTGTCTCAAACTCACATCATGTGATGCCCGAGATCCAAAAGGGCAGAAAAAGTGTGCGGAACTTGTCTCCCTGCTCTAGATTCTGAACAATCTGCAGAAACCTGAGTGCAGCTCAGGAGAGAAAAAGAAGGCCAAAACTGTGACCCGCGGGTCAGAATTTTTTCAAAAAAATGAAAAGTTTCTAAAGTGTCTCAAACTTGCGTCAAATGATGCCCGAGATCCGAAAGGGCAGAAAAAGTTTGCGGAACCTGTTTCCCTGCTCTAGATTCTGAACAAGCTGCAGAAACCGGAGAGCAGCTCAGGAGGGAAAAAGAAGGCAAAAAGTGTGACCTGCGGGTCAGGATTTTTTCAAAAAAATGAAAAGTATCCAAAGCGTCTCAAACTCGCGTCATATGATGCCCGAGATCCGAAAGGGCAGAAAAAGTTTGCGGAACCTGTTTCCCTGCTCTAGATTCTGAACAAGCTACAGAAACCTGAGTGCAGCTCAGGAGAGAAAGAGAAGGCAAAAAGTGTGACCCGCGGGTCAGGATTTTTTCAAAAAAATGAAAAGTATCCAAAGCGTCTCAAACTCGCGTCATATGATGCCCGAGATCGGAAAGGGCAGAAAAAGTTTGCGGAACCTGTTTCCCTGCTCTAGATTCTGAACAAGATGCAGAAACCTGAGTGCAGCTCAGGAGAGAAAAAGAAGGCAAAAAGTGTGACCTGCGGGTCAGGATTTTTTCAAAAAAATGAAAAGTATCCAAAGCGTCTCAAACTCGTGTCATATGATGCCCGAGATCCGAAAGGGCAGAAAAAGTTTGCGGAACCTGTTTCCCTGCTCTAGATTCTGAACAAGCTGCAGAAACCTGAGTGCAGCTCAGGAGAAAAAAAGCAGGCAAAAAGTGTGACCCGCAGGTCAGGATTTTTTCAAAAAAATGAAAAGTATCCAAAGCGTCTCAAACTCGCGTCATATGATGCCCGAGATCCAAAAGGGCAGAAAAAGTTTGTGGAACCTGTTTCCCTGCTCTAGATTCTGAACAAGATGCAGAAACCTGAGTGCAGCTCAGGAGAGAAAAAGCAGGCAAAAAGTTTGACCCGCGGGTCAGGATTTTTTCAAAAAAATGAAAAGTATGCAAAGCATCTCAAACTCGCGTCATATGATGCCCGAGATCCGAAAGGGCAGAAAAAGTTTGCGGAACCTGTTTCCCTGCTCTAGATTCTGAACAAGCTACAGAAACCTGAGTGCAGCTCAGGAGAGAAAGAGCAGGCAAAAAGTGTGACCCGCGGGTCAGGATTTTTTCAAAAAAAGGAAAAGTATCCAAAGCGTCTCAAACTCGCGTCATATGATGCCCGAGATCGGAAAGGGCAGAAAAAGTTTGCGGAACCTGTTTCCCTGCTCTAGATTCTGAACAAGCTGCAGAAACCTGAGTGCAGCTCAGGAGAGAAAAAGCAGGCAAAAAGTGTGACCCGCGGGTCTGGAATTTTTCAAAAAAATGAAAAGTATCCAAAGCGTCTCAAACTCGCGTCATATGATGCCCGAGATCCGAAAGGGCAGAAAAAGTTTGCGGAACCTGTTTCCCTGCTCTAGATTCTGAACAAGCTGCAGAAACCTGAGTGCAGCTCAGGAGAGAACAAGCAGGCAAAAAGTGTGACCCGCGGGTCAGGATTTTTTCAAAAAAATGAAAAGTATCCAAAGCGTCTCAAACTCGCGTCATATGATGCCCGAGATCCGAAAGGGCAGAAAAAGTTTGCGGAACCTGTTTCCCTGCTCTAGATTCTGAACAAGCTGCAGAAACCTGAATGCAGTTCAGGAAAGAAAAAGCAGGCAAAAAGTGTGACCCGCGGGTCAGGATTTTTTCAAAAAAATGAAAAGTATCCAAAGCGTCTCAAACTCGTGTCATATGATGCCCGAGATCCGAAAGGGCAGAAAAAGTTTGCAGAACCTGTTTCCCTGCTCTAGATTCTGAACAAGCTGCAGAAACCTGAGTGCAGCTCAGGAGAGAAAAAGCAGGCAAAAAGTGTGACCCGCGGGTCAGGAATTTTTCAAAAAAATGAAAAGTATCCAAAGCGTCTCAAACTCGCGTCATATGATGCCCGAGATCCGAAAGGGCAGAAAAAGTTTGCGGAACCTGTTTCCCTGCTCTAGATTCTGAACAAGCTGCAGAAACCTGAGTGCAGCTCAGGAGAGAACAAGCAGGCAAAAAGTGTGACCCGCGGGTCAGGATTTTTTCAAAAAAATGAAAAGTATCCAAAGCGTCTCAAACTCGCGTCATATGATGCCCAAGATCCGAAAGGGCAGAAAAAGTTTGCGGAACCTGTTTCCCTGCTCTAGATTCTGAACAAGCTGCAGAAACCTGAATGCAGTTCAGGAAAGAAAAAGCAGGCAAAAAGTGTGACGGGCGGGTCAGGATTTTTTCAAAAAAATGAAAAGTATCCAAAGCGTCTCAAACTCGCGTCATATGATGCCCGAGATCGGAAAGGGCAGAAAAAGTTTGCGGAACCTGTTTCCCTGCTCTAGATTCTGAACAAGATGCAGAAACCTGAGTGCAGCTCAGGAGAGAAAAAGAAGGCAAAAAGTGTGACCTGCGGGTCAGGATTTTTTCAAAAAAATGAAAAGTATCCAAAGCGTCTCAAACTCGTGTCATATGATGCCCGAGATCCGAAAGGGCAGAAAAAGTTTGCGGAACCTGTTTCCCTGCTCTAGATTCTGAACAAGCTGCAGAAACCTGAGTGCAGCTCAGGAGAGAACAAGCAGGCAAAAAGTGTGACCCGCGGGTCAGGATTTTTTCAAAAAAATGAAAAGTATCCAAAGCGTCTCAAACTCGCGTCATATGATGCCCGAGATCCGAAAGGGCAGAAAAAGTTTGCGGAACCTGTTTCCCTGCTCTAGATTCTGAACAAGCTGCAGAAACCTGAATGCAGTTCAGGAAAGAAAAAGCAGGCAAAAAGTGTGACGGGCGGGTCAGGATTTTTTCAAAAAAATGAAAAGTATCCAAAGCGTCTCAAACTCGCGTCATATGATGCCCGAGATCGGAAAGGGCAGAAAAAGTTTGCGGAACCTGTTTCCCTGCTCTAGATTCTGAACAAGATGCAGAAACCTGAGTGCAGCTCAGGAGAGAAAAAGAAGGCAAAAAGTGTGACCTGCGGGTCAGGATTTTTTCAAAAAAATGAAAAGTATCCAAAGCGTCTCAAACTCGTGTCATATGATGCCCGAGATCCGAAAGGGCAGAAAAAGTTTGCGGAACCTGTTTCCCTGCTCTAGATTCTGAACAAGCTGCAGAAACCTGAGTGCACCTCAGGAGAGAAAAAGAAGGCAAAAAAGCGCGGGTCAGGATTTTTTCAAAAAAATGAAAAGTATCCAAAGCGTCTCAAACTCGCGTCATATGATGCCCGAGATCCGAAAGGGCAGAAAAAGTTTGCGGAACCTGTTTCCCTGCTCTAGATTCTGAACAAGCTACAGAAACCTGAGTGCAGCTCAGGAGAGAAAGAGCAGGCAAAAAGTGTGACCCGCGGGTCAGGATTTTTTCAAAAAAAGGAAAAGTATCCAAAGCGTCTCAAACTCGCGTCATATGATGCCCGAGATCGGAAAGGGCAGAAAAAGTTTGCGGAACCTGTTTCCCTGCTCTAGATTCTGAACAAGCTGCAGAAACCTGAGTGCAGCTCAGGAGAGAAAAAGAAGGCAAAAAGTGTGACCTGCGGGTCAGGATTTTTTCAAAAAAATGAAAAGTATCCAAAGCGTCTCAAACTCGTGTCATATGATGCCCGAGATCCGAAAGGGCAGAAAAAGTTTGCGGAACCTGTTTCCCTGCTCTAGATTCTGAACAAGCTGCAGAAACCTGAGTGCAGCTCAGGAAAGAAAAAGCAGGCAAAAAGTGTGACCCGCGGGTCAGGAATTTTTCAAAAAAATGAAAAGTATCCAAAGCGTCTCAAACTCGTGTCATATGATGCCCGAGATCCGAAAGGGCAGAAAAAGTTTGCGGAACCTGTTTCCCAGCTCTAGATTCTGAACAAGCTGCAGAAACCTGAGTGCAGCTCAGGAAAGAAAAAGCAGGCAAAAAGTGTGACCCGCGGGTCAGGATTTTTTCAAAAAAATGAAAAGTATCCAAAGCGTCTCAAACTCGTGTCATATGATGCCCGAGATCCGAAAGGGCAGAAAAAGTTTGCGGAACCTGTTTCCCTGCTCTAGATTCTGAACAAGCTGCAGAAACCTGAGTGCAGCTCAGGAAAGAAAAAGCAGGCAAAAAGTGTGACCCGCGGGTCAGGATTTTTTCAAAAAAATGAAAAGTATCCAAAGCGTCTCAAACTCGCGTCATATGATGCCCGAGATCCGAAAGGGCAGAAAAAGTTTGCGGAACCTGTTTCCCTGCTCTAGATTCTGAACAAGCTGCAGAAACCTGAATGCAGTTCAGGAAAGAAAAAGCAGGCAAAAACTGTGACCCGCGGGTCAGGATTTTTTCAAAAAAATGAAAAGTATCCAAAGCGTCTCAAACTCGCGTCATATGATGCGCGAGATCCGAAAGGGCAGAAAAAGTTTGCGGAACCTGTTTCCCTGCTCTAGATTTGGAACAAGCTGCAGAAACCTGAGTGCAGCTCAGGGAAGAAAAAGCAGGCAAAAAGTGTGACCCGCGGGTCAGGATTTTTTCAAAAAAATGAAAAGTATCCAAAGCGTCTCAAACTCGCGTCATATGATGCCCGAGATCCGAAAGGGCAGAAAAAGTTTGCGGAACCTGTTTCCCTGCTCTAGATTCTGAACAAGCTGTAGAAACCTGAGTGAACCTCAGGAGAGAAAAAGAAGGCAAAAAAGCGCGGGTCAGGATTTTTTCAAAAAAATGAAAAGTATCCAAAGCGTCTCAGTCTCGCGTCATATGATGCCCGAGATCCGAAAGGGCAGAAAAAGTTTGCGGAACCTGTTTCCCTGCTCTAGATTCTGAACAAGCTGCAGAAACCTGAGTGCAGCTCAGGAGAGAAAAAGAAGGCAAAAAGTGTGACCTGCGGGTCAGGATTTTTTCAAAAAAATGAAAAGTATCCAAAGCGTCTCAAACTCGCGTCATATGATGCCCGAGATCCGAAAGGGCAGAAAAAGTTTGCGGAACCTGTTTCCCTGCTCTAGATTCTGAACAAGCTACAGAAACCTTAGTGCACCTCAGGAGAGAAAGAGCAGGCAAAAACTGTGACCGGTGGGTCACAGTTTTTTCAAAAAAAGGAAAAGTATCCAAAGCGTCTCAAACTCGCGTCATATGATGCCCAAGATCCGAAAGGGCAGAAAAAGTTTGCGGAACCTGTTTCCCTGCTCTAGATTCTGAACAACCTGCAGAAACCTGAGTGCAGCTCAGGAGATAAATAGCAGGCAAAAAGTGTGACGGGCGGGTCAGGATTTTTTCAAAAAAATGAAAAGTATCCAAAGCGTCTCAAACTCGCGTCATATGATGCCCAAGATCCGAAAGGGCAGAAAAAGTTTGCGGAACCTGTTTCCCTGCTCTAGATTCTGAACAAGCTGCAGAAACCTGAGTGCAGCTCAGGAGAGAAAAAGAAGGCAAAAAGTGTGACCTGCGGGTCAGGATTTTTTCAAAAAAATGAAAAGTATCCAAAGCGTCTCAAACTCGTGTCATATGATGCCCGAGATCCGAAAGGGCAGAAAAAGTTTGCGGAACCTGTTTCCCTGCTCTAGATTCTGAACAAGCTGCAGAAACCTGAGTGCAGCTCAGGAAAGAAAAAGCAGGCAAAAAGTGTGACCCGCGGGTCAGGAATTTTTCAAAAAAATGAAAAGTATCCAAAGCGTCTCAAACTCGTGTCATATGATGCCCGAGATCCGAAAGGGCAGAAAAAGTTTGCGGAACCTGTTTCCCAGCTCTAGATTCTGAACAAGCTGCAGAAACCTGAGTGCAGCTCAGGAAAGAAAAAGCAGGCAAAAAGTGTGACCCGCGGGTCAGGATTTTTTCAAAAAAATGAAAAGTATCCAAAGCGTCTCAAACTCGTGTCATATGATGCCCGAGATCCGAAAGGGCAGAAAAAGTTTGCGGAACCTGTTTCCCTGCTCTAGATTCTGAACAAGCTGCAGAAACCTGAGTGCAGCTCAGGAAAGAAAAAGCAGGCAAAAAGTGTGACCCGCGGGTCAGGATTTTTTCAAAAAAATGAAAAGTATCCAAAGCGTCTCAAACTCGCGTCATATGATGCCCGAGATCCGAAAGGGCAGAAAAAGTTTGCGGAACCTGTTTCCCTGCTCTAGATTCTGAACAAGCTGCAGAAACCTGAATGCAGTTCAGGAAAGAAAAAGCAGGCAAAAACTGTGACCCGCGGGTCAGGATTTTTTCAAAAAAATGAAAAGTATCCAAAGCGTCTCAAACTCGCGTCATATGATGCGCGAGATCCGAAAGGGCAGAAAAAGTTTGCGGAACCTGTTTCCCTGCTCTAGATTTGGAACAAGCTGCAGAAACCTGAGTGCAGCTCAGGGAAGAAAAAGCAGGCAAAAAGTGTGACCCGCGGGTCAGGATTTTTTCAAAAAAATGAAAAGTATCCAAAGCGTCTCAAACTCGCGTCATATGATGCCCGAGATCCGAAAGGGCAGAAAAAGTTTGCGGAACCTGTTTCCCTGCTGTAGATTCTGAACAAGCTGTAGAAACCTGAGTGAACCTCAGGAGAGAAAAAGAAGGCAAAAAAGCGCGGGTCAGGATTTTTTCAAAAAAATGAAAAGTATCCAAAGCGTCTCAGTCTCGCGTCATATGATGCCCGAGATCCGAAAGGGCAGAAAAAGTTTGCGGAACCTGTTTCCCTGCTCTAGATTCTGAAAAAGCTGCAGAAACCTGAGTGCACCTCAGGAGAGAAAAAGAAGGCAAAAAAGCGCGGGTCAGGATATTTTCAAAAAAATGAAAAGTATCCAAAGCGTCTCAAACTCGCGTCATATGATGCCCGAGATCCGAAAGGGCAGAAAAAGTTTGCGGAACCTGTTTCCCTGCTCTAGATTCTGAACAAGCTACAGAAACCTTAGTGCACCTCAGGAGAGAAAGAGCAGGCAAAAACTGTGACCGGTGGGTCACAGTTTTTTCAAAAAAAGGAAAAGTATCCAAAGCGTCTCAAACTCGCGTCATATGATGCCCAAGATCCGAAAGGGCAGAAAAAGTTTGCGGAACCTGTTTCCCTGCTCTAGATTCTGAACAACCTGCAGAAACCTGAGTGCAGCTCAGGAGATAAATAGCAGGCAAAAAGTGTGACGGGCGGGTCAGGATTTTTTCAAAAAAATGAAAAGTATCCAAAGCGTCTCAAACTCGCGTCATATGATGCCCAAGATCCGAAAGGGCAGAAAAAGTTTGCGGAACCTGTTTCCCTGCTCTAGATTCTGAACAAGCTGCAGAAACCTGAGTGCAGCTCAGGAGAGAAAAAGCAGGCAAAAAGTGTGACCCGCAGGTCACGATTTTTTCAAAAAAATGAAAAGTATCCAAAGCGTCTCAAACTCGCGTCATATGATGCCCGAGATCCGAAAGGGCAGAAAAAGTTTGCGGAACCTGTTTCCCTGCTCTAGATTCTGAACAAGCTGCAGAAACTTGATTGCAGCTCAGGAGAGAAAAAGCATGCAAAAAGTGTGACCCGCGGGTCAGGATTTTTTCAAAAAAATGAAAAGTATCCAAAGCATCTCAAACTCACGTCATATGATGCCTGAGATCCGAAAGGGCAGAAAAAGTTTGCGGAACCTGTTTCCCTGCTCTAGATTCTGAACAAGATGCAGAAACCTGAGTGCAGCTCAGGAGAGAAAAAGAAGGCAAAAAGTGTGACCTGCGGGTCAGGATTTTTTCAAAAAAATGAAAAGTATCCAAAGCGTCTGAAACTCGTGTCATATGATGCCCGAGATCCGAAAGGGCAGAAAAAGTTTGCGGAACCTGTTTCCCTGCTCTAGATTCTGAACAAGCTGCAGAAACCTGAGTGCAGCTCAGGAAAGAAAAAGCAGGCAAAAAGTGTGACCCCGCGGGTCAGGATTTTTTCAAAAAAATGAAAAGTATCCAAAGCGTCTCAAACTCGTGTCATATGATGCCCGAGATCCGAAAGGGCAGAAAAAGTTTGCGGAACCTGTTTCCCAGCTCTAGATTCTGAACAAGCTGCAGAAAACTGAGTGCAGCTCAGGAAAGAAAAAGCAGGCAAAAAGTGTGACCCGCGGGTCAGGATTTTTTCAAAAAAATGAAAAGTATCCAAAGCGTCTCAAACTCGCGTCATATGATGCCCAAGATCCGAAAGGGCAGAAAAACTTTGCGGAACCTGTTTCCCTGCTCTAGATTCTGAACAAGCTGCAGAAACCTGAGTGCACCTCAGGAGATAAATAGCAGGCAAAAGTGTGACGGGCGGGTCAGGATTTTTTCAAAAAAATGAAAAGTATCCAAAGCGTCTCAAACTCGCGTCATATGATGCCCAAGATCCGAAAGGGCAGAAAAAGTTTGCGGAACCTGTTTCCCTGCTCTAGATTCTGAACAAGCTGCAGAAACCTGAGTGCAGCTCAGGAGAGAAAAAGCAGGCAAAAAGTGTGACCCGCAGGTCAGGATTTTTTCAAAAAAATGAAAAGTATCCAAAGCGTCTCAAACTCGCGTCATATGATGCCCGAGATCCAAAAGGGCAGAAAAAGTTTGTGGAACCTGTTTCCCAGCTCTAGATTCTGAACAAGATGCAGAAACCTCAGTGCAGCTCAGGGAAGAAAAAGCAGGCAAAAAGTTTGACCCGCGGGTCAGGATTTTTTCAAAAAAAGGAAAAGTATCCAAAGCATCTCAAACTCGCGTCATATGACGCCCGAGATCCGAAAGGGCAGAAAAAGTTGGTGGAACGTGTTTCCCTGCTCTAGATTCTGAACAAGCTGCAGAAACCTGAGTGCAGCTCAGGAGAGAAAAAGCAGGCAAAAAGTGTGACCCGCAGGTCAGGATTTTTTCAAAAAAATGAAAAGTATCCAAAGCGTCTCAAACTCGCGTCATATGATGCCCGAGATCCAAAAGGGCAGAAAAAGTTTGTGGAACCTGTTTCCCAGCTCTAGATTCTGAACAAGATGCAGAAACCTCAGTGCAGCTCAGGGAAGAAAAAGCAGGCAAAAAGTTTGACCCGCGGGTCAGGATTTTTTCAAAAAAATGAAAAGTATCCAAAGCATCTCAAACTCGCGTCATATGACGCCCGAGATCCGAAAGGGCAGAAAAAGTTGGTGGAACGTGTTTCCCTGCTCTAGATTCTGAACAAGCTGCAGAAACCTGAGTGCACCTCAGGAGATAAATAGCAGGCAAAAAGTGTGACGGGCGGGTCAGGATTTTTTCAAAAAAAGGAAAAGTATCCAAAGCATCTCAAACTCACGTCATATGATGCCCGAGATCCGAAAGGGCAGAAAAAGTTTGCGGAACCTGTTTCCCTGCTCTAGATTCTGAACAAGATGCAGAAACCTGAGTGCAGCTCAGGAGAGAAAAAGAAGGCAAAAAGTGTGACCTGCGGGTCAGGATTTTTTCAAAAAAATGAAAAGTATCCAAAGCGTCTCAAACTCGTGTCATATGATGCCCGAGATCCGAAAGGGCAGAAAAAGTTTGCGGAACCTGTTTCCCTGCTCTAGATTCTGAACAAGCTGCAGAAACCTGAGTGCAGCTCAGGAAAGAAAAAGCAGGCAAAAAGTGTGACCCGCGGGTCAGGATTTTTTCAAAAAAATGAAAAGTATCCAAAGCGTCTCAAACTCGCGTCATATGATGCCCGAGATCCGAAAGGGCAGAAAAAGTTTGCGGAACCTGTTTCCCTGCTCTAGATTCTGAACAAGCTGCAGAAACTTGATTGCAGCTCAGGAGAGAAAAAGCATGCAAAAAGTGTGACTCGCGGGTCAGGATTTTTTCAAAAAAATGAAAAGTATCCAAACCATCTCAAACTCGTGTCATATGATGCCCGAGATCCGAAAGGGCAGAAAAAGTTTGCGGAACCTGTTTCCCTGCTCTAGATTCTGAACAAGCTACAGAAACCTGAGAGCAGCTCAGGAGAGAAAGAGCAGGCAAAAAGTGTGACCCGCGGGTCAGGATTTTTTAAAAAAAATGAAAAGTATCCAAAGCGTCTCAAACTCGCGTCATATGATGCCCGAGATCCAAAAGGGCAGAAAAAAATTGCGGAACCTGTTTCCCTACTCTGGATTCTGAACAAGCTGCAGAAACCTGAGTGCACCTCAGGAGAGAAAAAGCAGGCAAAAAGTGTGACCCGCGGGTCAGGATTTTTTCAAAAAAATGAAAAGTATCCAAAGCGTCTCAAACTCGTGTCATCTGATGCCCGAGATCCGAAAGGGCAGAAAAAGTTTGCGGAACCTGTTTCCCTGCTCTAGATTCTGAACAAGCTGCAGAAACCTGAGTGCAGCTCAGGAAAGAAAAAGCAGGCAAAAAGTGTGACCCGCGGGTCAGGATTTTTTCAAAAAAATGAAAAGTATCCAAAGCGTCTCAAACTCGCGTCATATGATGCCCGAGATCCGAAAGGGCAGAAAAAGTTTGCGGAACCTGTTTCCCTGCTCTAAATTCTGAACAAGCTGCAGAAACTTGATTGCAGCTCAGGAAAGAAAAAGCATGCAAAAAGTGTGACTCGCGGGTCAGGATTTTTTCAAAAAAATGAAAAGTATCCAAAGCATCTCAAACTCGTGTCATATGATGCCCGAGATCCGAAAGGGCAGAAAAAGTTTGCGGAACCTGTTTCCCTGCTCTAGATTCTGAACAAGCTACAGAAACCTGAGTGCAGCTCAGGAGAGAAAGAGCAGGCAAAAAGTGTGACCCGCGGGTCAGGATTTTTTCAAAAAAAGGAAAAGTATCCAAAGCATCTCAAACTCGTGTCATATGATGCCCGAGATCCGAAAGGGCAGAAAAAGTTTGCGGAACCTGTTTCCCGGCTCCAGATTCTGAACAAGCTGCATAAACCGGAGAGCAGCTCAGGAGAGAAAAAGAAGGCAAAAAGTGTGACCCGCGGGTCAGGATTTTTTCAAAAAAATGAAAAGTGCCCAAAGTGTCTCAAACTCACATTATATCATGCCCAAGATCGGAAAGGGCAGAAAAAGTGTGCGGAACTTGTCTCCCTGCTCTAGATTCTGAACAATCTGCAGAAACCTGAGTGCAGCTCGGGAGAGAAAATGAAGGCATGCGCATCAGGATTTTTTCAAAAAACTGAAAATTTTCCAATGTGTCTCAAACTCACGTCATGTGATGCCCGAGATCCAAAAGGGCAGAAAAAGTGTGCGGAACTTGTCTCCCTGCTCTAGATTCTGAACAATCTGCAGAAACCTGAGTGCAGCTCAGGAGAGAAAAAGAAGGCCAAAACTGTGACCCGCGGGTCAGAATTTTTTCAAAAAAATGAAAAGTTTCTAAAGTGTCTCAAACTTGCGTCAAATGATGCCCGAGATCCGAAAGGGCAGAAAAAGTTTGCGGAACCTGTTTCCCGGCTCCAGATTCTGAACAAGCTGCATAAACCGGAGAGCAGCTCAGAAGGGAAAAAGAAGGCAAAAAGTGTGACCCGTGGGTCAGGATTTTTTCAAAAAAATGAAAAGTGCCCAAAGTGTCTCAAACTCACATTATATCATGCCCAAGATCCGAAAGGGCAGAAAAAGTGTGCGGAACTTGGCTCCCTGCTCTAGATTCTGAACAATCTGCAGAAACCTGAGTGCAGCTCGGGAGAGAAAAAGAAGGCATGCGCATCAGGATTTTTTCAAAAAACTGAAAATTTTCCAATGTGTCTCAAACTCACGTCATGTGATGCCCGAGATCCAAAAGGGCAGAAAAAGTGTGCGGAACTTGTCTCCCTGCTCTAGATTCTGAACAATCTGCAGAAACCTGAGTGCAGCTCAGGAGAGAAAAAGAAGGCCAAAACTGTGACCCGCGGGTCAGAATTTTTTCAAAAAAATGAAAAGTTTCTAAAGTGTCTCAAACTTGCGTCAAATGATGCCCGAGATCCGAAAGGGCAGAAAAAGTTTGCGGAACCTGTTTCCCTGCTCTAGATTCTGAACACGCTGCAGAAACCTGAGTGAACCTCAGGAGAGAAAAAGAAGGCAAAAAAGCGCGGGTCAGGATTTTTTCAAAAAAATGAAAAGTATCCAAAGCATCTCAGTCTCGCGTCATATGATGCCCGAGATCCAAAAGGGCAGAAAAAGTTTGCGGAACCTGTTTCCCTGCTTTAGATTCTGAACAAGCTACAGAAACCTGAGTGCACCTCAGGAGAGAAAGAGCAGGCAAAAACTGTGACCCGTGGGTCACAGTTTTTTGAAAAAAAGGAAAAGTATCCAAAGCGTCTCAAACTCGCGTCATATGATGCCCGAGATCCGAAAGGGCAGAAAAAGTTTGCGGAACCTGTTTCCCTGCTCTAGATTCTGAACAAGCTGCAGAAACCTGAGTGCAGCTCAGGAAAGAAAAAGCAGGCAAAAAGTGTGACCCGTGGGTCAGGATTTTTTCAAAAAAATGAAAAGTATCCAAAGCGTCTCAAACTCGCGTCATATGATGCCCGAGATCCGAAAGGGCAGAAAAAGTTTGCGGAACCTGTTTCCCTGCTCTAAATTCTGAACAAGCTGCAGAAACTTGATTGCAGCTCAGGAGAAAAAAAGCATGCAAAAAGTGTGACTCGCGGGTCAGGATTTTTTCAAAAAAATGAAAAGTATCCAAAGCATCTCAAACTCGTGTCATATGATGCCCGAGATCCGAAAGGGCAGAAAAAGTTTGCGGAACCTGTTTCCCTGCTCTAGATTCTGAACAAGCTACAGAAACCTGAGTGCAGCTCAGGAGAGAAAGAGCAGGCAAAAAGTGTGACCCGCGGGTCAGGATTTTTTCAAAAAAAGGAAAAGTATCCAAAGCATCTCAAACTCGTGTCATATGATGCCCGAGATCCGAAAGGGCAGAAAAAGTTTGCGGAACCTGTTTCCCGGCTCCAGATTCTGAACAAGCTGCATAAACCGGAGAGCAGCTCAGGAGAGAAAAAGAAGGCAAAAAGTGTGACCCGCGGGTCAGGATTTTTTCAAAAAAATGAAAAGTGCCCAAAGTGTCTCAAACTCACATTATATCATGCCCAAGATCGGAAAGGGCAGAAAAAGTGTGCGGAACTTGTCTCCCTGCTCTAGATTCTGAACAATCTGCAGAAACCTGAGTGCAGCTCGGGAGAGAAAATGAAGGCATGCGCATCAGGATTTTTTCAAAAAACTGAAAATTTTCCAATGTGTCTCAAACTCACGTCATGTGATGCCCGAGATCCAAAAGGGCAGAAAAAGTGTGCGGAACTTGTCTCCCTGCTCTAGATTCTGAACAATCTGCAGAAACCTGAGTGCAGCTCAGGAGAGAAAAAGAAGGCCAAAACTGTGACCCGCGGGTCAGAATTTTTTCAAAAAAATGAAAAGTTTCTAAAGTGTCTCAAACTTGCGTCAAATGATGCCCGAGATCCGAAAGGGCAGAAAAAGTTTGCGGAACCTGTTTCCCGGCTCCAGATTCTGAACAAGCTGCATAAACCGGAGAGCAGCTCAGGAGGGAAAAAGAAGGCAAAAAGTGTGACCCGCGGGTCAGGATTTTTTCAAAAAAATGAAAAGTGCCCAAAGTGTCTCAAACTCACATTATATCATGCCCAAGATCCGAAAGGGCAGAAAAAGTGTGCGGAACTTGGCTCCCTGCTCTAGATTCTGAACAATCTGCAGAAACCTGAGTGCAGCTCGGGAGAGAAAAAGAAGGCATGCGCATCAGGATTTTTTCAAAAACCTGAAAATTTTCCAATGTGTCTCAAACTCACGTCATGTGATGCCCGAGATCCAAAAGGGCAGAAAAAGTGTGCGGAACTTGTCTACCTGCTCTAGATTCTGAACAATCTGCAGAAACCTGAGTGCAGCTCAGGAGAGAAAAAGAAGGCCAAAACTGTGACCCGCGGGTCAGAATTTTTTCAAAAAAATGAAAAGTTTCTAAAGTGTCTCAAACTTGCGTCAAATGATGCCCGAGATCCGAAAGGGCAGAAAAAGTTTGCGGAACCTGTTTCCCTGCTCTAGATTCTGAACAAGCTGCAGAAACCTGAGTGAACCTCAGGAGAGAAAAAGAAGGCAAAAAAGCGCGGGTCAGGATTTTTTCAAAAAAATGAAAAGTATCCAAAGCATCTCAGTCTCGCGTCATATGATGCCCGAGATCCGAAAGGGCAGAAAAAGTTTGCGGAACCTGTTTCCCTGCTTTAGATTCTGAACAAGCTACAGAAACCTGAGTGCACCTCAGGAGAGAAAGAGCAGGCAAAAACTGTGACCCGGGGGTCACAGTTTTTTCAAAAAAAGGAAAAGTATCCAAAGCGTCTCAAACTCGCGTCATATGATGCCCAAGATCCGAAAGGGCAGAAAAAGTTTGCGGAACCTGTTTCCCTGCTCTAGATTCTGAACAAGCTGCAGAAACCTGAGTGCAGCTCAGGAGAGAAAAATCAGGCAAAAAGTGTGACCCGCAGGTCAGGATTTTTTCAAAAAAATGAAAAGTATCCAAAGCGTCTCAAACTCGCGTCATATGATGCCCGAGATCCGAAAGGGCAGAAAAAGTTTGCGGAACCTGTTTCCCTGCTCTAAATTCTGAACAAGCTGCAGAAACTTGATTGCAGCTCAGGAGAGAAAAAGCATGCAAAAAGTGTGACCCGCGGGTCAGGATTTTTTCAAAAAAATGAAAAGTATCCAAAGCATCTCAAACTCGTGTCATATGATGCCCGAGATCCGAAAGGGCAGAAAAAGTTTGCGGAACCTGTTTCCCGGCTCCAGATTCTGAACAAGCTGCATAAACCGGAGAGCAGCTCAGGAGGGAAAAAGAAGGCAAAAAGTGTGACCCGCGGGTCAGGATTTTTTCAAAAAAATGAAAAGTGCCCAAAGTGTCTCAAACTCACATTATATCATGCCCAAGATCCGAAAGGGCAGAAAAAGTGTGCGGAACTTGGCTCCCTGCTCTAGATTCTGAACAATCTGCAGAAACCTGAGTGCAGCTCGGGAGAGAAAAAGAAGGCATGCGCATCAGGATTTTTTCAAAAAACTGAAAATTTTCCAATGTGTCTCAAACTCACGTCATGTGATGCCCGAGATCCAAAAGGGCAGAAAAAGTGTGCGGAACTTGTCTCCCTGCTCTAGATTCTGAACAATCTGCAGAAACCTGAGTGCAGCTCAGGAGAGAAAAAGAAGGCCAAAACTGTGACCCGCGGGTCAGAATTTTTTCAAAAAAATGAAAAGTTTCTAAAGTGTCTCAAACTTGCGTCAAATGATGCCCGAGATCCGAAAGGGCAGAAAAAGTTTGCGGAACCTGTTTCCCTGCTCTAGATTCTGAACAAGCTGCAGAAACCTGAGTGAACCTCAGGAGAGAAAAAGAAGGCAAAAAAGCGCGGGTCAGGATTTTTTCAAAAAAATGAAAAGTATCCAAAGCATCTCAGTCTCGCGTCATATGATGCCCGAGATCCGAAAGGGCAGAAAAAGTTTGCGGAACCTGTTTCCCTGCTTTAGATTCTGAACAAGCTACAGAAACCTGAGTGCACCTCAGGAGAGAAAGAGCAGGCAAAAACTGTGACCCGGGGGTCACAGTTTTTTCAAAAAAAGGAAAAGTATCCAAAGCGTCTCAAACTCGCGTCATATGATGCCCAAGATCCGAAAGGGCAGAAAAAGTTTGCGGAACCTGTTTCCCTGCTCTAGATTCTGAACAAGCTGCAGAAACCTGAGTGCAGCTCAGGAGAGAAAAATCAGGCAAAAAGTGTGACCCGCAGGTCAGGATTTTTTCAAAAAAATGAAAAGTATCCAAAGCGTCTCAAACTCGCGTCATATGATGCCCGAGATCCAAAAGGGCAGAAAAAGTTTGTGGAACATGTTTCCCAGCTCTAGATTCTGAACAAGCTGCAGAAACCTGAGTGCAGCTCAGGGAAGAAAAAGCAGGCAAAAAGTTTGACCCGCGGGTCAGGATTTTTTCAAAAAAATGAAAAGTATCCAAAGCGTCTCAAACTCGCGTCATATGATGCCCGAGATCAGAAAGGGCAGAAAAAGTTTGCGGAACCTGTTTCCCTGCTCTAGATTCTGAACAAGCTGCAGAAACCTGAGTGCACCTCAGGAGAGAAAAAGAAGGCAAAAAAGCGCGGGTCAGGATTTTTTCAAAAAAATGAAAAGTATCCAAAGCGTCTCAAACTCGCGTCATATGATGCCCGAGATCCGAAAGGGCAGAAAAAGTTTGCGGAACCTGTTTCCCGGCTCCAGATTCTGAACAAGCTGCATAAACCGGAGAGCAGCTCAGGAGGGAAAAAGAAGGCAAAAAGTGTGACCCGCGGGTCAGGATTTTTTCAAAAAAATGAAAAGTGCCCAAAGTGTCTCAAACTCACATTATATCATGCCCAAGATCCGAAAGGGCAGAAAAAGTGTGCGGAACTTGGCTCCCTGCTCTAGATTCTGAACAATCTGCAGAAACCTGAGTGCAGCTCGGGAGAGAAAAAGAAGGCATGCGCATCAGGATTTTTTCAAAAAACTGAAAATTTTCCAATGTGTCTCAAACTCACGTCATGTGATGCCCGAGATCCAAAAGGGCAGAAAAAGTGTGCGGAACTTGTCTCCCTGCTCTAGATTCTGAACAATCTGCAGAAACCTGAGTGCAGCTCAGGAGAGAAAAAGAAGGCCAAAACTGTGACCCGCGGGTCAGAATTTTTTCAAAAAAATGAAAAGTTTCTAAAGTGTCTCAAACTTGCGTCAAATGATGCCCGAGATCCGAAAGGGCAGAAAAAGTTTGCGGAACCTGTTTCCCTGCTCTAGATTCTGAACAAGCTGCAGAAACCTGAGTGAACCTCAGGAGAGAAAAAGAAGGCAAAAAAGCGCGGGTCAGGATTTTTTCAAAAAAATGAAAAGTATCCAAAGCATCTCAGTCTCGCGTCATATGATGCCCGAGATCCGAAAGGGCAGAAAAAGTTTGCGGAACCTGTTTCCCTGCTTTAGATTCTGAACAAGCTACAGAAACCTGAGTGCACCTCAGGAGAGAAAGAGCAGGCAAAAATTGTGACCCGGGGGTCACAGTTTTTTCAAAAAAAGGAAAAGTATCCAAAGCGTCTCAAACTCGCGTCATATGATGCCCAAGATCCGAAAGGGCAGAAAAAGTTTGCGGAACCTGTTTCCCTGCTCTAGATTCTGAACAAGCTGCAGAAACCTGAGTGCAGCTCAGGAGAGAAAAATCAGGCAAAAAGTGTGACCCGCAGGTCAGGATTTTTTCAAAAAAATGAAAAGTATCCAAAGCGTCTCAAACTCGCGTCATATGATGCCCGAGATCCAAAAGGGCAGAAAAAGTTTGTGGAACCTGTTTCCCAGCTCTAGATTCTGAACAAGATGCAGAAACCTGAGTGCAGCTCAGGGAAGAAAAAGCAGGCAAAAAGTTTGACCCGCGGGTCAGGATTTTTTCAAAAAAATGAAAAGTATCCAAAGCGTCTCAAACTCGCGTCATATGATGCCCGAGATCAGAAAGGGCAGAAAAAGTTTGCGGAACCTGTTTCCCTGCTCTAGATTCTGAACAAGCTGCAGAAACCTGAGTGCACCTCAGGAGAGAAAAAGAAGGCAAAAAAGCGCGGGTCAGGATTTTTTCAAAAAAATGAAAAGTATCCAAAGCGTCTCAAACTCGCGTCATATGATGCCCGAGATCCGAAAGGGCAGAAAAAGTTTGCGGAACCTGTTTCCCTGCTCTAGATTCTGAACAAGCTACAGAAACCTGAGTGCAGCTCAGGAGAGAAAGAGAAGGCAAAAAGTGTGACCCGCGGGTCAGGATTTTTTCAAAAAAATGAAAAGTATCCAAAGCGTCTCAAACTCGTGTCATATGATGCCCGAGATCGGAAAGGGCAGAAAAAGTTTGCAGAACCTGTTTCCCTGCTCTAGATTCTGAACAAGCTGCAGAAACCTGAGTGCAGCTCAGTAGAGAAAAAGCAGGCAAAAAGTGTGACCCGCAGGTCAGGATTTTTTCAAAAAAATGAAAAGTATCCAAAGCGTCTCAAACTCGCGTCATATGATGCCCGAGATCCAAAACGGCAGAAAAAGTTTGTGGAACCTGTTTCCCAGCTCTAGATTCTGAACAAGATGCAGAAACCTGAGTGCAGCTCAGGGAAGAAAAAGCAGGCAAAAAGTGTGACCCGCGGGTCAGGATTTTTTCAAAAAAATGAAAAGTATCCAAAGCGTCTCAAACTCGCGTCATATGATGCCCGAGATCCGAAAGGGCAGAAAAAGTGTGCGGAACTTGTCTCCCTGCTCTAGATTCTGAACAATCTGCAGAAACCTGAGTGCAGCTCAGGAGAGAAAAAGAAGGCCAAAACTGTGACCCGCGGGTCAGAATTTTTTCAAAAAAATGAAAAGTTTCTAAAGTGTCTCAAACTTGCGTCAAATGATGCCCGAGATCCGAAAGGGCAGAAAAAGTTTGCGGAACCTGTTTCCCTGCTCTAGATTCTGAACACGCTGCAGAAACCTGAGTGAACCTCAGGAGAGAAAAAGAAGGCAAAAAAGCGCGGGTCAGGATTTTTTCAAAAAAATGAAAAGTATCCAAAGCATCTCAGTCTCGCGTCATATGATGCCCGAGATCCAAAAGGGCAGAAAAAGTTTGCGGAACCTGTTTCCCTGCTTTAGATTCTGAACAAGCTACAGAAACCTGAGTGCACCTCAGGAGAGAAAGAGCAGGCAAAAACTGTGACCCGTGGGTCACAGTTTTTTGAAAAAAAGGAAAAGTATCCAAAGCGTCTCAAACTCGCGTCATATGATGCCCGAGATCCGAAAGGGCAGAAAAAGTTTGCGGAACCTGTTTCCCTGCTCTAGATTCTGAACAAGCTGCAGAAACCTGAGTGCAGCTCAGGAAAGAAAAAGCAGGCAAAAAGTGTGACCCGCGGGTCAGGATTTTTTCAAAAAAATGAAAAGTATCCAAAGCGTCTCAAACTCGCGTCATATGATGCCCGAGATCCGAAAGGGCAGAAAAAGTTTGCGGAACCTGTTTCCCTGCTCTAAATTCTGAACAAGCTGCAGAAACTTGATTGCAGCTCAGGAGAGAAAAAGCATGCAAAAAGTGTGACTCGCGGGTCAGGATTTTTTCAAAAAAATGAAAAGTATCCAAAGCATCTCAAACTCGTGTCATATGATGCCCGAGATCCGAAAGGGCAGAAAAAGTTTGCGGAACCTGTTTCCCTGCTCTAGATTCTGAACAAGCTACAGAAACCTGAGTGCAGCTCAGGAGAGAAAGAGCAGGCAAAAAGTGTGACCCGCGGGTCAGGATTTTTTCAAAAAAAGGAAAAGTATCCAAAGCATCTCAAACTCGTGTCATATGATGCCCGAGATCCGAAAGGGCAGAAAAAGTTTGCGGAACCTGTTTCCCGGCTCCAGATTCTGAACAAGCTGCATAAACCGGAGAGCAGCTCAGGAGAGAAAAAGAAGGCAAAAAGTGTGACCCGCGGGTCAGGATTTTTTCAAAAAAATGAAAAGTGCCCAAAGTGTCTCAAACTCACATTATATCATGCCCAAGATCGGAAAGGGCAGAAAAAGTGTGCGGAACTTGGCTCCCTGCTCTAGATTCTGAACAATCTGCAGAAACCTGAGTGCAGCTCGGGAGAGAAAAAGAAGGCATGCGCATCAGGATTTTTTCAAAAAACTGAAAATTTTCCAATGTGTCTCAAACTCACGTCATGTGATGCCCGAGATCCAAAAGGGCAGAAAAAGTGTGCGGAACTTGTCTACCTGCTCTAGATTCTGAACAATCTGCAGAAACCTGAGTGCAGCTCAGGAGAGAAAAAGAAGGCCAAAACTGTGACCCGCGGGTCAGAATTTTTTCAAAAAAATGAAAAGTTTCTAAAGTGTCTCAAACTTGCGTCAAATGATGCCCGAGATCCGAAAGGGCAGAAAAAGTTTGCGGAACCTGTTTCCCTGCTCTAGATTCTGAACAAGCTGCAGAAACCTGAGTGAACCTCAGGAGAGAAAAAGAAGGCAAAAAAGCGCGGGTCAGGATTTTTTCAAAAAAATGAAAAGTATCCAAAGCATCTCAGTCTCGCGTCATATGATGCCCGAGATCCGAAAGGGCAGAAAAAGTTTGCGGAACCTGTTTCCCTGCTTTAGATTCTGAACAAGCTACAGAAACCTGAGTGCACCTCAGGAGAGAAAGAGCAGGCAAAAACTGTGACCCGGGGGTCACAGTTTTTTCAAAAAAAGGAAAAGTATCCAAAGCGTCTCAAACTCGCGTCATATGATGCCCAAGATCCGAAAGGGCAGAAAAAGTTTGCGGAACCTGTTTCCCTGCTCTAGATTCTGAACAAGCTGCAGAAACCTGAGTGCAGCTCAGGAGAGAAAAATCAGGCAAAAAGTGTGACCCGCAGGTCAGGATTTTTTCAAAAAAATGAAAAGTATCCAAAGCGTCTCAAACTCGCGTCATATGATGCCCGAGATCCGAAAGGGCAGAAAAAGTTTGCGGAACCTGTTTCCCTGCTCTAAATTCTGAACAAGCTGCAGAAACTTGATTGCAGCTCAGGAGAGAAAAAGCATGGAAAAAGTGTGACCCGCGGGTCAGGATTTTTTCAAAAAAATGAAAAGTATCCAAAGCATCTCAAACTCGTGTCATATGATGCCCGAGATCCGAAAGGGCAGAAAAAGTTTGCGGAACCTGTTTCCCGGCTCCAGATTCTGAACAAGCTGCATAAACCGGAGAGCAGCTCAGGAGGGAAAAAGAAGGCAAAAAGTGTGACCCGCGGGTCAGGATTTTTTCAAAAAAATGAAAAGTGCCCAAAGTGTCTCAAACTCACATTATATCATGCCCAAGATCCGAAAGGGCAGAAAAAGTGTGCGGAACTTGGCTCCCTGCTCTAGATTCTGAACAATCTGCAGAAACCTGAGTGCAGCTCGGGAGAGAAAAAGAAGGCATGCGCATCAGGATTTTTTCAAAAAACTGAAAATTTTCCAATGTGTCTCAAACTCACGTCATGTGATGCCCGAGATCCAAAAGGGCAGAAAAAGTGTGCGGAACTTGTCTCCCTGCTCTAGATTCTGAACAAGCTGCAGAAACCTGAGTGCAGCTCAGGAGAGAAAAAGAAGGCCAAAACTGTGACCCGCGGGTCAGAATTTTTTCAAAAAAATGAAAAGTTTCTAAAGTGTCTCAAACTTGCGTCAAATGATGCCCGAGATCCGAAAGGGCAGAAAAAGTTTGCGGAACCTGTTTCCCTGCTCTAGATTCTGAACAAGCTGCAGAAACCTGAGTGAACCTCAGGAGAGAAAAAGAAGGCAAAAAAGCGCGGGTCAGGATTTTTTCAAAAAAATGAAAAGTATCCAAAGCATCTCAGTCTCGCGTCATATGATGCCCGAGATCCGAAAGGGCAGAAAAAGTTTGCGGAACCTGTTTCCCTGCTTTAGATTCTGAACAAGCTACAGAAACCTGAGTGCACCTCAGGAGAGAAAGAGCAGGCAAAAACTGTGACCCGGGGGTCACAGTTTTTTCAAAAAAAGGAAAAGTATCCAAAGCGTCTCAAACTCGCGTCATATGATGCCCAAGATCCGAAAGGGCAGAAAAAGTTTGCGGAACCTGTTTCCCTGCTCTAGATTCTGAACAAGCTGCAGAAACCTGAGTGCAGCTCAGGAGAGAAAAATCAGGCAAAAAGTGTGACCCGCAGGTCAGGATTTTTTCAAAAAAATGAAAAGTATCCAAAGCGTCTCAAACTCGCGTCATATGATGCCCGAGATCCAAAAGGGCAGAAAAAGTTTGTGGAACCTGTTTCCCAGCTCTAGATTCTGAACAAGATGCAGAAACCTGAGTGCAGCTCAGGGAAGAAAAAGCAGGCAAAAAGTTTGACCCGCGGGTCAGGATTTTTTCAAAAAAATGAAAAGTATCCAAAGCGTCTCAAACTCGCGTCATATGATGCCCGAGATCAGAAAGGGCAGAAAAAGTTTGCGGAACCTGTTTCCCTGCTCTAGATTCTGAACAAGCTGCAGAAACCTGAGTGCACCTCAGGAGAGAAAAAGAAGGCAAAAAAGCGCGGGTCAGGATTTTTTCAAAAAAATGAAAAGTATCCAAAGCGTCTCAAACTCGCGTCATATGATGCCCGAGATCCGAAAGGGCAGAAAAAGTTTGCGGAACCTGTTTCCCTGCTCTAGATTCTGAACAAGCTACAGAAACCTGAGTGCAGCTCAGGAGATATAGAGAAGGCAAAAAGTGTGACCCGCGGGTCAGGATTTTTTCAAAAAAATGAAAAGTATCCAAAGCGTCTCAAACTCGTGTCATATGATGCCCGAGATCGGAAAGGGCAGAAAAAGTTTGCAGAACCTGTTTCCCTGCTCTAGATTCTGAACAAGCTGCAGAAACCTGAGTGCAGCTCAGGAGAGAAAAAGCAGGCAAAAAGTGTGACCCGCGGGTCAGGATTTTTTCAAAAAAATGAAAAGTATCCAAAGTGTCTCAAACTCACGTCATATGATGCCCGAGATCCGAAAGGGCAGAAAAAGTTTGCGGAACCTGTTTCCCTGCTCTAGATTCTGAACAAGCTGCAGAAACCTGAGTGCAGCTCAGTAGAGAAAAAGCAGGCAAAAAGTGTGACCCGCAGGTCAGGATTTTTTCAAAAAAATGAAAAGTATCCAAAGCGTCTCAAACTCGCGTCATACGATGCCCGAGATCCAAAACGGCAGAAAAAGTTTGTGGAACCTGTTTCCCAGCTCTAGATTCTGAACAAGATGCAGAAACCTGAGTGCAGCTCAGGGAAGAAAAAGCAGGCAAAAAGTGTGACCCGCGGGTCAGGATTTTTTCAAAAAAATGAAAAGTATCCAAAGCGTCTCAAACTCGCGTCATATGATGCCCGAGATCCGAAAGGGCAGAAAAAGTTGGTGGAACATGTTTCCCTGCTCTAGATTCTGAACAAGCTGCAGAAACCTGAGTGCAGCTCAGGGAAGAAAAAGCAGGCAAAAAGTGTGACCCGCGGGTCAGAATTTTTTCAAAAAAATGAAAAGTTTCTAAAGTGTCTCAAACTTGCGTCAAATGATGCCCGAGATCCGAAAGGGCAGAAAAAGTTTGCGGAACCTGTTTCCCTGCTCTAGATTCTGAACAAGCTGCAGAAACCTGAGTGAACCTCAGGAGAGAAAAAGAAGGCAAAAAAGCGCGGGTCAGGATTTTTTCAAAAAAATGAAAAGTATCCAAAGCATCTCAGTCTCGCGTCATATGATGCCCGAGATCCGAAAGGGCAGAAAAAGTTTGCGGAACCTGTTTCCCTGCTTTAGATTCTGAACAAGCTACAGAAACCTGAGTGCACCTCAGGAGAGAAAGAGCAGGCAAAAACTGTGACCCGGGGGTCACAGTTTTTTCAAAAAAAGGAAAAGTATCCAAAGCGTCTCAAACTCGCGTCATATGATGCCCAAGATCCGAAAGGGCAGAAAAAGTTTGCGGAACCTGTTTCCCTGCTCTAGATTCTGAACAAGCTGCAGAAACCTGAGTGCAGCTCAGTAGAGAAAAAGCAGGCAAAAAGTGTGACCCGCAGGTCAGGATTTTTTCAAAAAAATGAAAAGTATCCAAAGCGTCTCAAACTCGCGTCATATGATGCCCGAGATCCAAAACGGCAGAAAAAGTTTGTGGAACCTGTTTCCCAGCTCTAGATTCTGAACAAGATGCAGAAACCTGAGTGCAGCTCAGGGAAGAAAAAGCAGGCAAAAAGTGTGACCCGCGGGTCAGGATTTTTTCAAAAAAATGAAAAGTATCCAAAGCGTCTCAAACTCGCGTCATATGATGCCCGAGATCCGAAAGGGCAGAAAAAGTTGGTGGAACATGTTTCCCTGCTCTAGATTCTGAACAAGCTGCAGAAACCTGAGTGCAGCTCAGGGAAGAAAAAGCAGGCAAAAAGTGTGACCCGCGGGTCAGGATTTTTTCAAAAATATGAAAAGTATCCAAAGTGTCTCAAACTCGCGTCATATGATGCCCGAGATCCGAAAGGGCAGAAAAAGTTGGTGGAACCTGTTTCCCTGCTCTAGATTCTGAACAAGCTGCAGAAACCTGAGTGCAGCTCAGGGAAGAAATAGCAGGCAAAAAGTGTGACCCGCGGGTCAGGATTTTTTCAAAAAAATGAAAAGTATCCAAAGCGTCTCAAACTCGCGTCATATGATGCCCGAGATCGGGAAGGGCAGAAATAGTTGGGGGAACGTGTTTCCCTGCTCTAGATTCTGAACAAGCTGCAGAAACCTGAGTGCAGCTCAGGGAAGAAAAAGCAGGCAAAAAGTGTGACCCGCGGGTCAGGATTTTTTCAAAAAAATGAAAAGTGCCCAAAGTGTCTCAAACTCACATTATATCATGCCCAAGATCGGAAAGGGCAGAAAAAGTGTGCGGAACTTGTCTCCCTGCTCTAGATTCTGAACAATCTGCAGAAACCTGAGTGCAGCTCGGGAGAGAAAAAGAAGGCATGCGCATCAGGATTTTTTAAAAAACTGAAAATTTTCCAATGTGTCTCAAACTCACATCATGTGATGCCCGAGATCCAAAAGGGCAGAAAAAGTGTGCGGAACTTGTCTCCCTGCTCTAGATTCTGAACAATCTGCAGAAACCTGAGTGCAGCTCAGGAGAGAAAAAGAAGGCCAAAACTGTGACCCGTGGGTCACAGTTTTTTCAAAAAAAGGAAAAGTATCCAAAGCGTCTCAAACTCGCGTGATATGATGCCCGAGATCCAAAAGGGCAGAAAAAGTTTGTGGAACCTGTTTCCCAGCTCTAGATTCTGAACAAGATGCAGAAACCTGAGTGCAGCTCAGGGAAGAAAAAGCAGGCAAAAAGCGTGACCCGCGGGTCAGGATTTTTTCAAAAAAATGAAAAGTATTCAAAGCGTCTCAAACTCGCGTCATATGATGCCCGAGATCCGAAAGGGCAGAAAAAGTTGGTGGAACGTGTTTCCCTGCTCTAGATTCTGAACAAGATGCAGAAACCTGAGTGCAGCTCAGTAGAGAAAAAGCAGGCAAAAAGTGTGACCCGCAGGTCAGGATTTTTTCAAAAAAATGAAAAGTATCCAAAGCGTCTCAAACTCGCGTCATATGATGCCCGAGATCCAAAAGGGCAGAAAAAGTTTGTGGAACCTGTTTCCCAGCTCTAGATTCTGAACAAGATGCAGAAACCTGAGTGCAGCTCAGGGAAGAAAAAGCAGGCAAAAAGTGTGACCCGCGGGTCAGGATTTTTTCAAAAAAATGAAAAGTATCCAAAGCGTCTCAAACTCGCGTCATATGATGCCCGAGATCCGAAAGGGCAGAAAAAGTTGGTGGAACATGTTTCCCTGCTCTAGATTCTGAACAAGCTGCAGAAACCTGAGTGCAGCTCAGGGAAGAAAAAGCAGGCAAAAAGTGTGACCCGCGGGTCAGGATTTTTTCAAAAAAATGAAAAGTATCCAAAGCGTCTCAAACTCGCGTCATATGATGCCCGAGATCGGAAAGGGCAGAAATAGTTGGGGGAACGTGTTTCCCTGCTCTAGATTCTGAACAAGCTGCAGAAACCTGAGTGCAGCTCAGGGAAGAAAAAGCAGGCAAAAAGTGTGACCCGCGGGTCAGGATTTTTTCAAAAAAATGAAAAGTGCCCAAAGTGTCTCAAACTCACATTATATCATGCCCAAGATCGGAAAGGGCAGAAAAAGTGTGCGGAACTTGTCTCCCTGCTCTAGATTCTGAACAATCTGCAGAAACCTGAGTGCAGCTCGGGAGAGAAAAAGAAGGCATGCGCATCAGGATTTTTTCAAAAAACTGAAAATTTTCCAATGTGTCTCAAACTCACATCATGTGATGCCCGAGATCCAAAAGGGCAGAAAAAGTGTGCGGAACTTGTCTCCCTGCTCTAGATTCTGAACAATCTGCAGAAACCTGAGTGCAGCTCAGGAGAGAAAAAGAAGGCCAAAACTGTGACCCGCGGGTCAGAATTTTTTCAAAAAAATGAAAAGTTTCTAAAGTGTCTCAAACTTGCGTCAAATGATGCCCGAGATCCGAAAGGGCAGAAAAAGTTTGCGGAACCTGTTTCCCTGCTCTAGATTCTGAACAAGCTGCAGAAACCGGAGAGCAGCTCAGGAGGGAAAAAGAAGGCAAAAAGTGTGACCTGCGGGTCAGGATTTTTTCAAAAAAATGAAAAGTATCCAAAGCGTCTCAAACTCGCGTCATATGATGCCCGAGATCCGAAAGGGCAGAAAAAGTTTGCGGAACCTGTTTCCCTGCTCTAGATTCTGAACAAGCTGCAGAAACCTGAGTGCAGCTCAGGAAAGGAAAAGCAGGAAAAAGTGTGACCCGCGGGTCAGGATTTTTTCTAAAAAATGAAAAGTATCCAAAGCATCTCAAACTCGCGTCATATGATGCCCGAGATCCAAAAGGGCAGATAGAGTTTGCGGAACCTGTTTCCCTGCTCTAGATTCTGAACAAGCTGCAGAAACCTGAGTGCACCTCAGGAAAGAAAAAGCAGGCAAAAAGTGTGACCCGCGGGTCAGGATTTTTTCAAAAAAATGAAAAGTATCCAAAGCGTCTCAAACTCGCGTCATATGATGCCCGAGATCCGAAAGGGCAGAAAAAGTTTGCGGAACCTGTTTCCCTGCTCTAGATTCTGAACAAGCTGCAGAAACCTGAGTGAACCTCAGGAGAGAAAAAGAAGGCAAAAAAGCTCGGGTCAGGATTTTTTCAAAAAAATGAAAAGTATCCAAAGCGTCTCAGTCTCGCGTCATATGATGCCCAACATCCGAAAGGGCAGAAAAAGTTTGCGGAACCTGTTTCCCTGCTTTAGATTCTGAACAAGCTACAGAAACCTGAGTGCACCTCAGGAGAGAAAGAGCAGGCAAAAACTGTGACCCGTGGGTCACAGTTTTTTCAAAAAAAGGAAAAGTATCCAAAGCGTCTCAAACTCGCGTGATATGATGCCCGAGATCCAAAAGGGCAGAAAAACTTTGTGGAACCTGTTTCCCAGCTCTAGATTCTGAACAAGATGCAGAAACCTGAGTGCAGCTCAGGGAAGAAAAAGCAGGCAAAAAGCGTGACCCGCGGGTCAGGATTTTTTCAAAAAAATGAAAAGTATTCAAAGCGTCTCAAACTCGCGTCATATGATGCCCGAGATCCGAAAGGGCAGAAAAAGTTGGTGGAACGTGTTTCCCTGCTCTAGATTCTGAACAAGCTGCAGAAACCTGAGTGCAGCTCAGGGAAGAAAAAGCAGGCAAAAAGTGTGACCCGCGGGTCAGGATTTTTTCAAAAAAATGAAAAGTATCCAAAGCGTCTCAAACTCGCGTCATATGATGCCCGAGATCGGAAAGGGCAGAAAAAGTTTGCAGAACCTGTTTCCCTGCTCTAGATTCTGAACAAGCTGCAGAAACCTGAGTGCAGCTCAGGAGAGAAAAAGCAGGCAAAAAGTGTGACCCGCGGGTCAGGATTTTTTCAAAAAAATGAAAAGTATCCAAAGCGTCTCAAACTCGCGTCATATGATGCCCGAGATCCAAAAGGGCAGAAAAAGTTTGCGGAACCTGTTTCCCTGCTATAGATTCTGAACAAGCTGCAGAAACCTGAGTGCACCTCAGGAGAGAAAAAGAAGGCAAAGAAGCGCGGGTCAGGATTTTTTCAAAAAAATGAAAAGTATCCAAAGCATCTCAAACTCGCGTCATATGATGCCCGAGATCCAAAAGGGCAGAAAAAGTTTGCGGAACCTGTTTCCCTGCTCTAGATTCTGAACAAGCTGCAGAAACCTGAGTGCACCTCAGGAGAGAAAAAGAAGGCCAAAAAGCGCGGGTCAGGATTTTTTCAAAAAAATGAAAAGTATCCAAAGCGTCTCAAACTCGCGTCATATGATGCCCGAGATCCGAAAGGGCAGAAAAGTTTGCGGAACCTGTTTCCCTGCTCTAGATTCTGAACAAGCTACAGAAACCTGAGTGCAGCTCAGGAGAGAAAGAGCAGGCAAAAACTGTGACCCGCGGGTCACAGTTTTTTCAAAAAAGGAAAAGTATCCAAAGCGTCTCAAACTCGTGTCATATGATGCCCGAGATCCAAAAGGGCAGAAAAAGTTGATGGAACGTGTTTCCCTGCTCTAGATTCTGAACAAGCTGCAGAAACCTGAGTGCAGCTCAGGGAAGAAATAGCAGGCAAAAAGTGTGACCGGCGGGTCAGGATTTTTTCAAAAAAATGAAAAGTATCCAAAGCGTCTCAAACTCGTGTCATATGATGACCGAGATCGGAAAGGGCAGAAAAAGTTTGCAGAACCTGTTTCCCAGCTCTAGATTCTGAACAAGCTGCAGAAACCTGAGTGCATCTCAGGAAAGAAAAAGCAGGCAAAAAGTGTAACCCGCGGGTCAGGATTTTTTCAAAAAAATGAAAAGCATCCAAAGCGTCTCAAACTCGCGTCATATGATGCCCGAGATCCGAAAGGGCAGAAAAAGTTTGCGGAACCTGTTTCCCTGCTCTAGATTCTGAACAAGCTGCAGAAACCTGAGTGCACCTCAGGAGAGAAAAAGAAGGCAAAAAAGCGCGGGTCAGGATTTTTTCAAAAAAATGAAAAGTATCCAAAGCGTCTCAAACTTGCGTCATATGATGCCCGAGATCCGAAAGGGCAGAAAAAGTTTGCGGAACCTGTTTCCCTGCTCTAGATTCTGAACAAGCTACAGAAACCTGAGTGCACCTCACGAGAGAAAGAGCAGGCAAAAACTGTGACCCGCGGTTCACAGTTTTTTCAAAAAAGGAAAAGTATCCAAAGCGTCTCAAACTCGCGTCATATGATGCCCAAGGTCCAAAAGGGCAGAAAAAGTTTGCGGAACCTGTTTCCCTGCTCTAGATTCTGAACAAGCTGCAGAAACCTGAGTGCAGCTCAGGAGAGAAAAAGCAGGCAAAAAGTGTGACCGGCGCGTCAGGATTTTTTCAAAAAAATGAAAAGTATCCAAAGCGTCTCAAACTCGCGTCATATGATGCCCGAGATCCAAAAGGGCAGAAAAAGTTTGTGGAACCTGTTTCCCAGCTCTAGATTCTGAACAAGATGCAGAAACCTGAGTGCAGCTCAGGGAAGAAAAAGCAGGCAAAAAGTGTGACCCGCGGGTCAGGATTTTTTCAAAAAATTGAAAAGTATCCAAAGCGTCTCAAACTCGCGTCATATGATGCCCGAGATCCGAAAGGGCAGAAAAAGTTTGCGGAACCTGTTTCCCTGCTCTAGATTCTGAACAAGCTGCAGAAACCTGAGTGCAGCTCAGGAAAGAAAAAGCAGGCAAAAAGTGTGACCCGCGGGTCAGGATTTTTTCAAAAAAATGAAAAGTATCCAAAGCGTCTCAAACTCGCGTCATATGATGCCCGAGATCCAAAAGGGCAGAAAAAGTGTGCGGAACCTGTCACCCTGCTCTAGATTCTGGACAATGTGCCATCCAAAACTGTCTACCAGTTGTCTACCGGGCCCAATTCAAGGTGTTGGTGTTGACCCTTAAAACCCTATATGTTTTCGGCCCAGTATATCTGAATGAAGGCCTGCAGAATCACCGATTCTGCCGCCTGACGAGATCAGCCTCGCAAGACCTTCTCTCGGTCCCACCGGTGAGAAAAGCTCTGCTGGTACGGACCAGAGAGAGGGCATTCTCCGTTGTGGCCCCCACCCTCTGGAACTCTCTTCCTTTCGATCTCAGACATGAGTGCAGCTCAGGAGAGAAAAAGAAGGCCAAAACTGTGACCCACGTGTCAGGATTTTTTCAAAAAAATGAAAAGTATCCAAAGCGTCTCAAACTCGCGTCATATGATGCCCGAGATCGGAAAGGGCAGAAAAAGTTTGCGGAACCTGTTTCCCTGCTCTAGATTCTGAACAAGCTGCAGAAACCTGAGTGCAGCTCAGGAAAGAAAAAGCAGGCAAAAAGTGTGACCCGCGGGTCAGGATTTCTTCAAAAAAATGAAAAGTATCCAAAGCGTCTCAAACTCGTGTCATATGATGCCCGAGATCCGAAAGGGCAGAAAAAGTTTGCGGAACCTGTTTCCCAGCTCTAGATTCTGAACAAGCTGCAGAAACCTGAGTGCAGCTGAGGGAAGAAAAAGCAGGCAAAAAGTGTGACCCGCGGGTCAGGATTTTTTCAAAAAAATGAAAAGTATCCAAAGCGTCTCAAACTCGGGTCATATGATGCCCGAGATCCGAAAGGGCAGAAAAAGTTTGCGGAACCTGTTTCCCTGCTCCAGATTCTGAACAAGCTGCATAAACCGGAGAGCAGCTCAGGAAAGAAAAAGAAGGCAAAAAGTGTGACCCGCGGGTCAGGATTTTTTCAAAAAACTGAAAATTTTCCAATGTGTCTCAAACTCACGTCATGTGATGCCCGAGATCCAAAAGGGCAGAAAAAGTTTGCGGAACCTGTTTCCCAGCTCCAGGTTCTGAACAAGCTGCAGAAACCGGAGAGCAGCTTAGGAGAGAAAAAGAAGGCAAAAACTGTGGTAAGGTTTCTTCAAAAAACTGAAAAGTGTCCAAAGTGTCTCAAACTCGCGTCATATGATGCCCGAGATCCGAAAGGGCAGAAAAAGTTTGCGGAACCTGTTTCCCTGCTCTGGATTCTGAACAAGATGCAGAAACCTGAGTGCAGCTCTGGAGAGAAAAATCAGGCAAAAAGTGTGAACCGCGGGTCAGGATTTTTTCAAAAAGTGAAAAGTATCCAAAGCGTCTCAAACTCACGTCATATGATGCCCGAGATCCAAAAGGGTAGAAAAAAATTGCGGAACCTGTTTCCCTGCTCTAGATTCTGAACAATCTGCAGAAACCTGAGCGCTGCTCGGGAGAGAAATTTTTTTCAAAACAATGAAAAGTGTCCAAAGTGTCTCAAAGTCGCCTCAAATGATGCCTGAGATCCGGAAGTGCCGAAAAAGTGTGCGGAACCTGTCACCCTGCTCTAGATTCTGGACAATCTGCCATCCAAAACTGTCTACCAGTTGTCTACCGGGCCCAATTTAAGGTGTTGGTGTTGACCCTTAAAACCCTATACGTTTTCGGCCCAGTATATCTGAAGGAAGGCCTGCAGAATCACCGATTCTGCCGCCTGACGAGATCAGCCTCGCAAGACCTTCTCTCGGTCCCACCGGTCAGAAAAGCTATGCTGGTACGGACCAGAGAGACGGCATTCTCTGTTGTGGCCCCCACACTCTGGAACTCTCTCCCTTTCGATCTCAGACATGAGTGCAGCTCAGGAGAGAAAAAGAAGGCCAAAACAGTGACCCGCGGGTCAGGATTTTTTCAAAAAATTGAAAAGTATCCAAAGCGTCTCAAACTCGCGTCATATGATGCCCGAGATCCGAAAGGGTAGAAAAAGTATGCGGAACCTGTTTCCCGGCTCCAGGTTCTGAACAAGCTGCAGAAACCGGAGAGCAGCTTAGGAGAGAAAAAGAAGGCAAAAACTGTGGTAAGGTTTCTTCAAAAAACTGAAAAGTGTCCAAAGTGTCTCAAACTCGCGTCATATGATGCCCGAGATCCGAAAGGGCAGAAAAACTTTGCTTAACCTGTTTCCCTGCCCTAGATTTGGAACAAGCTGCAGAAACCTGACTGCAGCTCAGGAAAGAAAAAGCAGGCAAAAAGTGTGACCCGCGGGTCAGGATTTTTTCAAAAAAATGAAAAGTATCCAAAGCGTCTCAAACTCGCGTCATATGATGCCCGAGATCCGAAAGGGCAGAAAAAGTTTGCGGAACCTGTTTCCCTGCTCTAGATACTGAACAAGCTGCAGAAACCTGAGTGCAGCTCAGGAGAGAAAAAGCAGGCAAAAAGTGTGACCCGCGGGTCAGGATTTTTTCAAAAAAATGAAAAGTATCCAAAGCGTCTCAAACTCGTGTCATATGATGCCTGAGATCCGAAAGGGCAGAAAAAGTTTGCGGAACCTGTTTCCCTGCTCTAAATTCTGAACAAGCTGCAGAAACTTGATTGCAGCTCAGGAGAGAAAAAGCATGCAAAAAGTGTGACCCGCGGGTCAGGATTTTTTCAAAAAAATGAAAAGTATCCAAAGCATCTCAAACTCGTGTCATATGATGCCCGAGATCCGAAAGGGCAGAAAAAGTTTGCGGAACCTGTTTCCCGGCTCCAGATTCTGAACAAGCTGCATAAACCAGAGAGCAGCTCAGGAGAGAAATAGAAGGCAAAAAGCGTGACCCGCGGGTCAGGATTTTTTCAAAAAAATGAAAAGTGCCTAAAGTGTCTCAAACTCACATTATATCATGCCCAAGATCCGAAAGGGCAGAAAAAGTGTGCGGAACTTGTCTCCCTGCTCTAGCTTCTGAACAATCTGCAGAAACCTGAGTGCAGCTCGGGAGAGAAAAAGAAGGCATGCGCATCAGGATTTTTTCAAAAAAAAGAAAAGTATCCAAAGCGTCTCAAACTCGCATCATATGATGCCCGAGATCCAAAAGGGCAGAAAAAGTTTCTGGAACCTGTTTCCCAGCTCTAGATTCTGAACAAGATGCAGAAACCTGAGTGCAGCTCAGGAGAGAAAAAGAAGGCAAAAAGTGTGACCTGCGGGTCAGGATTTTTTCAAAAAAATGAAAAGTATCCAAAGCGTCTCAAACTCGCGTCATATGATGCCCGAGATCCGAACGGGCAGAAAAAGTTTGCGGAACCTGTTTCCCTGCTCTAGATTCTGAACAAGCTGCAGAAACCTGAGTGCAGCTCAGGAGAGAAAAAGCAGGCAAAAAGTGTGACCCGCGGCTCAGGATTTTTTCAAAAAAATGAAAAGTATCCAAAGCGTCTCAAACTCACGTCATATGATGCCCGAGATCCAAAAGGGCAGAAAAAAATTGCGGAACCTGTTTCCCTCCTCTGGATTCTGAACAAGCTGCAGAAACCTGAGTGCACCTCAGGAGAGAAAAAGCAGGCAAAAAGTGTGACCCGCGGGTCAGGATTTTTTCAAAAAAATGAAAAGTATCCAAAGCATCTCAAACTCGTGTCATATGATGCCCGAGATCCGAAAGGGCAGAAAAAGTTTGCGGAACCTGTTTCCCGGCTCCAGATTCTGAACAAGCTGCATAAACCGGAGAGCAGCTCAGGAGAGAAAAAGAAGGCAAAAAGCGAGACCCGCGGGTCAGGATTTTTTCAAAAAAATGAAAAGTGCCCAAAGTGTCTCAAACTCACATTATATCATGCCCAAGATCCGAAAGGGCAAAAAAAGTGTGCGGAACTTGTCTCCCTGCTCTAGCTTCTGAACAATCTGCAGAAACCTGAGTGCAGCTCGGGAGAGAAAAAGAAGGCATGCGCATCAGGATTTTTTCAAAAAAAAGAAAAGTATCCAAAGCGTCTCAAACTCGCGTCATATGATGCCCGAGATCCAAAAGGGCAGAAAAAGTTTCTGGAACCTGTTTCCCAGCTCTAGATTCTGAACAAGATGCAGAAACCTGAGTGCAGCTCAGGGAAGAAAAAGCAGGCAAAAAGTGTGACCCACGGGTCAGGATTTTTTCAAAAAAATGAAAGGAATCCAAAGCGTTTCAAACTCGCGTCATATGATGCCCGAGATCCGAAAGGGCAGAAAAAGTTTGTGGAACCTGTTTCCCTGCTCTAGATTCTGAACAAGCTGCAGAAACCTGAGTGTACCTCAGGAGAGAAAAAGAAGGCAAAAAAGCGCGGGTCAGGATTTTTTCAAAAACATGAAAAGTATCCAAAGCGTCTCAAACTCGCGTCATATGATGCCCGAGATCCGAAAGGGCAGAAAAAGTTTGCGGAACCTGTTTCCCTGCTCTAGATTCTGAACAAGCTGCAGAAACCTGAGTGCAGCTCAGGAAAGAAAAAGCAGGCAAAAAGTGTGACCCGCGGGTCAGGATTTTTTCAAAAAAATGAAAAGTATCCAAAGCGTCTCAAACTCGCGTCATATGATGCCCGAGATCCGAAAGGGCAGAAAAAGTTTTCGGAACCTGTTTCCCTGCTCTAAATTCTGAACAAGCTGCAGAAACTTGATTGCAGCTCAGGACAGAAAAAGCATGCAAAAAGTGTGACCCGCGGGTCAGGATTTTTTCAAAAAAATGAAAAGTATCCAAAGCATCTCAAACTCGTGTCATATGATGCCCGAGATCCGAAAGGGCAGAAAAAGTTTGCGGAACCTGTTTCCCGGCTCCAGATTCTGAACAAGCTGCATAAACCGGAGAGCAGCTCAGGAGAGAAAAAGAAGGCAAAAAGCGTGACCCGCGGGTCAGGATTTTTTCAAAAAAATGAAAAGTGCCCAAAGTGTCTCAAACTCACATTATATCATGCCCAAGATCCGAAAGGGCAGAAAAAGTGTGCGGAACTTGTCTCCCTGCTCTAGCTTCTGAACAAGCTGCAGAAACCTGAGTGCAGCTCGGGAGAGAAAAAGAAGGCATGAGCATCAGGATTTCTTCAAAAAAAAGAAAAGTATCCAAAGCGTCTCAAACTCGCGTCATATGATGCCCGAGATCCAAAAGGGCAGAAAAAGTTTCTGGAACCTGTTTCCGAGCTCTAGATTCTGAACAAGATGCAGAAACCTGAGTGCAGCTCAGGGAAGAAAAAGCAGGCAAAAAGTGTGACCCGCGGGTCAGGATTTTTTCAAAAAAATGAAAAGTATCCAAAGCGTCTCAAACTCGCGTCATATGATGCCCGAGATCCGAAAGGGCAGAAAAAGTTTGCGGAACCTGTTTCCCTGCTCTAGATTCTGAACAAGCTGCAGAAACCTGAGTGCAGCTCAGGGAAGAAAAAGCAGGCAAAAAGTGTGACCGGCGGGTCAGGATTTTTTCAAAAAAATGAAAAGTATCCAAAGCGTCTCAAACTCGCGTCATATGATGCCCGAGATCCGAAAGGGCAGAAAAAGTTTGCGGAACCTGTTTCCCTGCTCTAGATTTGGAACAAGCTGCAGAAACCTGACTGCAGCTCAGGAAAGAAAAAGCAGGCAAAAAGTGTGACCCGCGGGTCAGGATTTTTTCAAAAAAATGAAAAGTATCCAAAGCGTCTCAAACTCGCATCATATGATGCCCGAGATCCAAAAGGGCAGAAAAAGTTTCTGGAACCTGTTTCCCAGCTCTAGATTCTGAACAAGATGCAGAAACCTGAGTGCAGCTCAGGAGAGAAAAAGCAGGCAAAAAGTGTGACCTGCGGGTCAGGATTTTTTCAAAAAAATGAAAAGTATCCAAAGCGTCTCAAACTCGCGTCATATGATGCCCGAGATCCGAAAGGGCAGAAAAAGTTTGCGGAACCTGTTTCCCGGCTCCAGATTCTGAACAAGCTGCATAAACCGGAGAGCAGCTCAGGAGAGAAAAAGCAGGCAAAAAGTGTGACCTGCGGGTCAGGATTTTTTCAAAAAAATGAAAAGTATCCAAAGCGTCTCAAACTCGCGTCATATGATGCCCGATATCCGAAAGGGCAGAAAAAGTTTGCGGAACCTGTTTCCCTGCTCTAGATTCTGAACAAGCTGCAGAAACCTGAGTGCAGCTCAGGGAAGAAAAAGCAGGCAAAAAGTGTGACCGGCGGGTCAGGATTTTTTCAAAAAAATGAAAAGTATCCAAAGCGTCTCAAACTCGCGTCATATGATGCCCGAGATCCGAAAGGGCAGAAAAAGTTTGCGGAACCTGTTTCCCTGCTCTAGATTTGGAACAAGCTGCAGAAACCTGACTGCAGCTCAGGAAAGAAAAAGCAGGCAAAAAGTGTGACCGGCGGGTCAGGATTTTTTCAAAAAAATGAAAAGTATCCAAAGCGTCTCAAACTCGCGTCATATGATGCCCGAGATCCGAAAGGGCAGAAAAAGTTTGCGGAACCTGTTTCCCTGCTCTAGATTCTGAACAAGCTGCAGAAACCTGAGTGTACCTCAGGAGAGAAAAAGAAGGCAAAAAAGCGCGGGTTAGGATTTTTTCAAAAAAATGAAAAGTATCCAAAGCGTCTCAAACTCGCGTCATATGATGCCCGAGATCCGAAAGGGCAGAAAAAGTTTGCGGAACCTGTTTCCCTGCTCTAAATTCTGAACAAGCTGCAGAAACCTGACTGCAGCTCAGGAAAGAAAAAGCAGGCAAAAAGTGTGACCCGCGGGTCAGGATTTTTTCAAAAAAATGAAAAGTATCCAAAGAGTCTCAAACTCACGTCATATGATGCCCGAGATCCAAAAGGGCAGAAAAAAATTGTGGAACCTGTTTCCCTGCTCTGGATTCTGAACAAGCTGCAGAAACCTGAGTGCACCTCAGGAGAGAAAAAGCAGGCAAAAAGTGTGACCCGCGGGTCAGGATTTTTTAAAAAAAATGAAAAGTATCCAAAGCGTCTCAAACTCGTGTCATATGATGCCTGAGATCCGAAAGGGCAGAAAAAGTTTGCGGAACCTATTTCCCGGCTCCAGATTCTGAACAAGCTGCATAAACCGGAGAGCAGCTCAGGAGAGAAAAAGAAGGCAAAAAGCATGACCCGCGGGTCAGGATTTTTTCAAAAAAATGAAAAGTGCCCAAAGTGTCTCAAACTCACATTATATCATGCCCAAGATCCGAAAGGGCAGAAAAAGTGTGCGGAACTTGTCTCCCTGCTCTAGCTTCTGAACAATCTGCAGAAACCTGAGTGCAGCTCGGGAGAGAAAAAGAAGGCATGCGCATCAGGATTTTTTCAAAAAAAAGAAAAGTATCCAAAGCGTCTCAAACTCGCGTCATATGATGCCCGAGATCCAAAAGGGCAGAAAAAGTTTCTGGAACCTGTTTCCCAGCTCTAGATTCTGAACAAGATGCAGAAACCTGAGTGCAGCTCAGGAGAGAAAAAGCAGGCAAAAAGTGTGACCTGCGGGTCAGGATTTTTTCAAAAAAATGAAAAGTATCCAAAGCGTCTCAAACTCGCGTCATATGATGCCCGAGATCCGAAAGGGCAGAAAAAGTTTGCGGAACCTGTTTCCCGGCTCCAGATTCTGAACAAGCTGCATAAACCGGAGAGCAGCTCAGGAGAGAAAAAGAAGGCAAAAAGCGTGACCCGCGGGTCAGGATTTTTTCAAACAAATGAAAAGTATCCAAAGCGTCTCAAACTCGCGTCATATGATGCCCGAGATCCGAAAGGGCAGAAAAAGTTTGCGGAACCTGTTTCCCTGCTCTAGATTCTGAACAAGCTGCAGAAACCTGAGTGCAGCTCAGGGAAGAAAAAGCAGGCAAAAAGTGTGACCGGCGGGTCAGGATTTTTTCAAAAAAATGAAAAGTATCCAAAGCGTCTCAAACTCGCGTCATATGATGCCCGAGATCCGAAAGGGCAGAAAAAGTTTGCGGAACCTGTTTCCCTGCTCTAGATTTGGAACAAGCTGCAGAAACCTGACTGCAGCTCAGGAAAGAAAAAGCAGGCAAAAAGTGTGACCGGCGGGTCAGGATTTTTTCAAAAAAATGAAAAGTATCCAAAGCGTCTCAAACTCGCGTCATATGATGCCCGAGATCCGAAAGGGCAGAAAAAGTTTGCGGAACCTGTTTCCCTGCTCTAGATTCTGAACAAGCTGCAGAAACCTGAGTGTACCTCAGGAGAGAAAAAGAAGGCAAAAAAGCGCGGGTTAGGATTTTTTCAAAAAAATGAAAAGTATCCAAAGCGTCTCAAACTCGCGTCATATGATGCCCGAGATCCGAAAGGGCAGAAAAAGTTTGCGGAACCTGTTTCCCTGCTCTAAATTCTGAACAAGCTGCAGAAACCTGACTGCAGCTCAGGAAAGAAAAAGCAGGCAAAAAGTGTGACCCGCGGGTCAGGATTTTTTCAAAAAAATGAAAAGTATCCAAAGAGTCTCAAACTCACGTCATATGATGCCCGAGATCCAAAAGGGCAGAAAAAAATTGTGGAACCTGTTTCCCTGCTCTGGATTCTGAACAAGCTGCAGAAACCTGAGTGCACCTCAGGAGAGAAAAAGCAGGCAAAAAGTGTGACCCGCGGGTCAGGATTTTTTAAAAAAAATGAAAAGTATCCAAAGCGTCTCAAACTCGTGTCATATGATGCCTGAGATCCGAAAGGGCAGAAAAAGTTTGCGGAACCTATTTCCCGGCTCCAGATTCTGAACAAGCTGCATAAACCGGAGAGCAGCTCAGGAGAGAAAAAGAAGGCAAAAAGCATGACCCGCGGGTCAGGATTTTTTCAAAAAAATGAAAAGTGCCCAAAGTGTCTCAAACTCACATTATATCATGCCCAAGATCCGAAAGGGCAGAAAAAGTGTGCGGAACTTGTCTCCCTGCTCTAGCTTCTGAACAATCTGCAGAAACCTGAGTGCAGCTCGGGAGAGAAAAAGAAGGCATGCGCATCAGGATTTTTTCAAAAAAAAGAAAAGTATCCAAAGCGTCTCAAACTCGCGTCATATGATGCCCGAGATCCAAAAGGGCAGAAAAAGTTTCTGGAACCTGTTTCCCAGCTCTAGATTCTGAACAAGATGCAGAAACCTGAGTGCAGCTCAGGAGAGAAAAAGCAGGCAAAAAGTGTGACCTGCGGGTCAGGATTTTTTCAAAAAAATGAAAAGTATCCAAAGCGTCTCAAACTCGCGTCATATGATGCCCGAGATCCGAAAGGGCAGAAAAAGTTTGCGGAACCTGTTTCCCGGCTCCAGATTCTGAACAAGCTGCATAAACCGGAGAGCAGCTCAGGAGAGAAAAAGAAGGCAAAAAGCGTGACCCGCGGGTCAGGATTTTTTCAAACAAATGAAAAGTATCCAAAGCGTCTCAAACTCGCGTCATATGATGCCCGAGATCCGAAAGGGCAGAAAAAGTTTGCGGAACCTGTTTCCCTGCTCTAGATTCTGAACAAGCTGCAGAAACCTGAGTGCAGCTCAGGGAAGAAAAAGCAGGCAAAAAGTGTGACCGGCGGGTCAGGATTTTTTCAAAAAAATGAAAAGTATCCAAAGCGTCTCAAACTCGCGTCATATGATGCCCGAGATCCGAAAGGGCAGAAAAAGTTTGCGGAACCTGTTTCCCTGCTCTAGATTTGGAACAAGCTGCAGAAACCTGACTGCAGCTCAGGAAAGAAAAAGCAGGCAAAAAGTGTGACCGGCGGGTCAGGATTTTTTCAAAAAAATGAAAAGTATCCAAAGCGTCTCAAACTCGCGTCATATGATGCCCGAGATCCGAAAGGGCAGAAAAAGTTTGCGGAACCTGTTTCCCTGCTCTAGATTCTGAACAAGCTGCAGAAACCTGAGTGTACCTCAGGAGAGAAAAAGAAGGCAAAAAAGCGCGGGTTAGGATTTTTTCAAAAAAATGAAAAGTATCCAAAGCGTCTCAAACTCGCGTCATATGATGCCCGAGATCCGAAAGGGCAGAAAAAGTTTGCGGAACCTGTTTCCCTGCTCTAAATTCTGAACAAGCTGCAGAAACCTGAGTGCAGCTCAGGAAAGAAAAAGCAGGCAAAAAGTGTGACCCGCGGGTCAGGATTTTTTCAAAAAAATGAAAAGTATCCAAAGCGTCTCAAACTCGCGTCATATGATGCCCGAGATCCGAAAGGGCAGAAAAAGTTTGCGGAACCTGTTTCCCTGCTCTAAATTCTGAACAAGCTGCAGAAACTTGATTGCAGCTCAGGAGAGAAAAAGCATGCAAAAAGTGTGACCCGCGGGTCAGGATTTTTTCAAAAAAATGAAAGGAATCCAAAGCGTCTCAAACTCGCGTCATATGATGCCCGAGATCCGAAAGGGCAGAAAAAGTTTGCGGAACCTGTTTCCCTGCTCTAGATTCTGAACAAGCTGCAGAAACCTGAGTGCAGCTCAGGGAAGAAAAAGCAGGCAAAAAGTGTGACCGGCGGGTCAGGATTTTTTCAAAAAAATGAAAAGTGCCCAAAGTGTCTCAAACTCACATTATATCATGCCCAAGATCCGAAAGGGCAGAAAAAGTGTGCGGAACTTGTCTCCCTGCTCTAGCTTCTGAACAATCTGCAGAAACCTGAGTGCAGCTCGGGAGAGAAAAAGAAGGCATGAGCATCAGGATTTCTTCAAAAAAAAGAAAAGTATCCAAAGCGTCTCAAACTCGCGTCATATGATGCCCGAGATCCAAAAGGGCAGAAAAAGTTTCTGGAACCTGTTTCCGAGCTCTAGATTCTGAACAAGATGCAGAAACCTGAGTGCAGCTCAGGGAAGAAAAAGCAGGCAAAAAGTGTGACCCGCGGGTCAGGATTTTTTCAAAAAAATGAAAAGTATCCAAAGCGTCTCAAACTCGCGTCATATGATTCCCGAGATCCGAAAGGGCAGAAAAAGTTTGCGGAACCTGTTTCCCTGCTCTAGATTCTGAACAAGCTGCAGAAACCTGAGTGCAGCTCAGGGAAGAAAAAGCAGGCAAAAAGTGTGACCGGCGGGTCAGGATTTTTTCAAAAAAATGAAAAGTATCCAAAGCGTCTCAAACTCGCGTCATATGATGCCCGAGATCCGAAAGGGCAGAAAAAGTTTGCGGAACCTGTTTCCCTGCTCTAGATTTGGAACAAGCTGCAGAAACCTGACTGCAGCTCAGGAAAGAAAAAGCAGGCAAAAAGTGTGACCCGCGGGTCAGGATTTTTTCAAAAAAATGAAAAGTATCCAAAGCGTCTCAAACTCGCATCATATGATGCCCGAGATCCAAAAGGGCAGAAAAAGTTTCTGGAACCTGTTTCCCAGCTCTAGATTCTGAACAAGATGCAGAAACCTGAGTGCAGCTCAGGAGAGAAAAAGCAGGCAAAAAGTGTGACCTGCGGGTCAGGATTTTTTCAAAAAAATGAAAAGTATCCAAAGCGTCTCAAACTCGCGTCATATGATGCCCGAGATCCGAAAGGGCAGAAGAAGTTTGCGGAACCTGTTTCCCGGCTCCAGATTCTGAACAAGCTGCATAAACCGGAGAGCAGCTCAGGAGAGAAAAAGAAGGCAAAAAGCGTGACCCGCGGGTCAGGATTTTTTCAAAAAAATGAAAAGTATCCAAAGCGTCTCAAACTCGCGTCATATGATGCCCGAGATCCGAAAGGGCAGAAAAAGTTTGCGGAACCTGTTTCCCTGCTCTAGATTCTGAACAAGCTGCAGAAACCTGAGTGCAGCTCAGGGAAGAAAAAGCAGGCAAAAAGTGTGACCGGCGGGTCAGGATTTTTTCAAAAAAATGAAAAGTATCCAAAGCGTCTCAAACTCGCGTCATATGATGCCCGAGATCCGAAAGGGCAGAAAAAGTTTGCGGAACCTGTTTCCCTGCTCTAGATTTGGAACAAGCTGCAGAAACCTGACTGCAGCTCAGGAAAGAAAAAGCAGGCAAAAAGTGTGACCGGCGGGTCAGGATTTTTTCAAAAAAATGAAAAGTATCCAAAGCGTCTCAAACTCGCGTCATATGATGCCCGAGATCCGAAAGGGCAGAAAAAGTTTGCGGAACCTGTTTCCCTGCTCTAGATTCTGAACAAGCTGCAGAAACCTGAGTGTACCTCAGGAGAGAAAAAGAAGGCAAAAAAGCGCGGGTTAGGATTTTTTCAAAAAAATGAAAAGTATCCAAAGCGTCTCAAACTCGCGTCATATGATGCCCGAGATCCGAAAGGGCAGAAAAAGTTTGCGGAACCTGTTTCCCTGCTCTAAATTCTGAACAAGCTGCAGAAACCTGACTGCAGCTCAGGAAAGAAAAAGCAGGCAAAAAGTGGGACCCGCGGGTCAGGATTTTTTCAAAAAAATGAAAAGTATCCAAAGCGTCTCAAACTCACGTCATATGATGCCCGAGATCCAAAAGGGCAGAAAAAAATTGTGGAACCTGTTTCCCTGCTCTGGATTCTGAACAAGCTGCAGAAACCTGAGTGCACCTCAGGAGAGAAAAAGAAGGCAAAAAGCGTGACCCACGGGTCAGGATTTTTTCAAAAAAATGAAAAGTGCCCAAAGTGTCTCAAACTCACATTATATCATGCCCAAGATCCGAAAGGGCAGAAAAAGTGTGCGGAACTTGTCTCCCTGCTCTAGCTTCTGAACAATCTGCAGAAACCTGAGTGCAGCTCGGGAGAGAAAAAGAAGGCATGAGCATCAGGATTTCTTCAAAAAAAAGAAAAGTATCCAAAGCGTCTCAAACTCGCGTCATATGATGCCCAAGATCCAAAAGGGCAGAAAAAGTTTCTGGAACCTGTTTCCGAGATCTAGATTCTGAACAAGATGCAGAAACCTGAGTGCAGCTCAGGGAAGAAAAAGCAGGCAAAAAGTGTGACCCGCGGGTCAGGATTTTTTCAAAAAAATGAAAAGTATCCAAAGCGTCTCAAACTCGCGTCATATGATGCCCGAGATCCGAAAGGGCAGAAAAAGTTTGTGGAACCTGTTTCCCTGCTCTAGATTCTGAACAAGCTGCAGAAACCTGAGTGCAGCTCAGGGAAGAAAAAGCAGGCAAAAAGTGTGACCCGCGGGTCAGGATTTTTTCAAAAAAATGAAAAGTATCCAAAGCGTCTCAAACTCGCGTCATATGATGCCCGAGATCCGAAAGGGCAGAAAAAGTTTGCGGAACCTGTTTCCCTGCTCTAGATTTGTAACAAGCTGCAGAAACCTGAGTGCAGCTCAGGGAAGAAATAGCAGGCAAAAAGTGTGACCCGCGGGTCAGGATTTTTTCAAAAAAATGAAAAGTATCCAAAGCGTCTCAAACTCGCATCATATGATGCCCGAGATCCAAAAGGGCAGAAAAAGTTTCTGGAACCTGTTTCCCAGCTCTAGATTCTGAACAAGATGCAGAAACCTGAGTGCAGCTCAGGAGAGAAAAAGAAGGCAAAAAGTGTGACCTGCGGGTCAGGATTTTTTCAAAAAAATGAAAAGTATCCAAAGCGTCTCAAACTCGCGTCATATGATGCCCGAGATCCGAAAGGGCAGAAAAAGTTTGCGGAACCTGTTTCCCGGCTCCAGATTCTGAACAAGCTGCATAAACCGGAGAGCAGCTCAGGAGAGAAAAAGAAGGCAAAAAGCGTGACCCGCGGGTCAGGATTTTTTCAAAAAAATGAAAAGTATCCAAAGCGTCTCAAACTCGCGTCATATGATGCCCGAGATCCGAAAGGGCAGAAAAAGTTTGCGGAACCTGTTTCCCTGCTCTAGATTCTGAACAAGCTGCAGAAACCTGAGTGCAGCTCAGGGAAGAAAAAGTAGGCAAAAAGTGTGACCGGCGGGTCAGGATTTTTTCCAAAAAATGAAAAGTATCCAAAGCGTCTCAAACTCGCGTCATATGATGCCCGAGATCCGAAAGGGCAGAAGAAGTTTGCGGAACCTGTTTCCCTGCTCTAGATTTGGAACAAGCTGCAGAAACCTGACTGCAGCTCAGGAAAGAAAAAGCAGGCAAAAAGTGTGACCGGCGGGTCAGGATTTTTTCAAAAAAATGAAAAGTATCCAAAGCGTCTCAAACTCGCGTCATATGATGCCCGAGATCTGAAAGGGCAGAAAAAGTTTGCGGAACCTGTTTCCCTGCTCTAGATTCTGAACAAGCTGCAGAAACCTGAGTGCACCTCAGGAGAGAAAAAGAAGGCAAAAAAGCGCGGGTCAGGATTTTTTCAAAAACATAAAAAGTATCCAAAGCGTCTCAAACTCGCGTCATATGATGCCCGAGATCCGAAAGGGCAGAAAAAGTTTGCGGAACCTGTTTCCCTGCTCTAGATTCTGAACAAGCTGCAGAAACTTGATTGCAGCTCAGGAGAGAAAAAGCATGCAAAAAGTGTGACCCGCGGGTCAGGATTTTTTCAAAAAAATGAAAAGTGTCCAAAGCGTCTCAAACTCGTGTCATATGATGCCCGAGATCCGAAAGGGCAGAAAAAGTTTGCGGAACCTGTTTCCCAGCTCTAGATTCTGAACAAGCTGCAGAAACGTGAGTGCAGCTCAGGAAAGAAAAAGCAGGCAAAAAGTGTGACCCGCGGGTCAGGATTTTTTCAAAAAAATGAAAAGTATCCAAAGCGTCTCAAACTCGCGTCATATGATGCCCGAGATCCGAAAGGGCAGAAAAAGTTTGCGGAACCTGTTTCCCTGCTCTAGATTCTGAACAAGCTGCAGAAACTTGATTGCAGCTCAGGAGAGAAAAAGCATGCAAAAAGTGTGACCCGCGGGTCAGGATTTTTTCAAAAAAATGAAAAGTATCCAAAGCATCTCAAACTCATGTCATATGATGCCCGAGATCCGACAGGGCAGGAAAAGTTTGCGGAACCTATCTCGCTGCTCTAGATTCTGAACAATCTGCAGAAACCTGAGCGCTGCTTGGGAGAGAAAATTTTTTCAAAACAATGAAAAGTGTCCAAAGTGTCTCAAACTCGCCTCAAATGATGCCCGAGATCCGAAAGTGCCGAAAAAGTGTGCGGAACCTGTCACCCTGCTCTAGATTCTGGACAATCTGCCATCCAAAACTGTCTACCAGTTGTCTACCGGTCCCAATTCAAGGTGTTGGTGTTGACCCTTAAAACCCTATACGTTTTCGGCCCAGTATATCTGAAGGAACGCCTGCAGAATCACCGATTCTGCCGCCTGACGAGATCAGCCTCGCAAGACCTTCTCTCGGTCCCACCGGTGAGAAAAGCTATGCTGGTACGGACCAGAGAGAGGGCATTCTCTGTTGTGGCCCCCACCCTCTGGAACTCTCTCCCTTTCGATCTCAGACATGAGTGCAGCTCAGTAGAGAAAAAGAAGGCCAAAACTGTGACCCGCGGGTCAGGATTTTTTCAAAAAAATGAAAAGTATCCAAAGCGTCTCAAACTCGCGTCATATGATGCCCGAGATCCGAAAGGGCAGAAAAAGTTTGCGGAACCTGTTTCCCTGCTCTAGATTCTGAACAAGCTACAGAAACCTGAGTGCACCTCAGGAGAGAAAGAGTAGGCAAAAACTGTGACCCGCGGGTCACAGTTTTTTCAAAAAAAGGAAAAGTATCCAAAGCGTCTCAAACTCGCGTCATATGATGCCCAAGATCCGAAAGGGCAGAAAAAGTTTGCGGAACCTGTTTCCCAGCTCTAGATTCTGAACAAGCTGCAGAAACCTGAGTGCACCTCAGGAGATAAATAGCAGGCAAAAAGTGTGACGGGCGGGTCAGGATTTTTTCAAAAAAATGAAAAGTATCCAAAGCATCTCAAACTCGCGTCATATGATGCCCGAGATCCGAAAGGGCAGAAAAAGTTTGCGGAACCTGTTTCCCTGCTCTAGATTCTGAACAAGCTGCAGAAACCTGAGTGCACCTCAGGAGATAAATAGCAGGCAAAAAGTGTGACGGGCGGGTCAGGATTTTTTCAAAAAAATGAAAAGTATCCAAAGCGTCTCAAACTCGCGTCATATGATGCCCGAGATCCAAAAGGGCAGAAAAAGTTTGTGGAACCTGTTTCCCAGCTCTAGATTCTGAACAAGATGCAGAAACCTGAGTGCAGCTCAGGGAAGAAAAAGCAGGCAAAAAGTGTGACCCGCGGGTCAGGATTTTTTCAAAAAAATGAAAAGTATCCAAAGCATCTCAAACTCGCGTCATATGATGCCCGAGATCCGAAAGGGCAGAAAAAGTTGGTGGAACGTGTTTCCCTGCTCTAGATTCTGAACAAGCTGCAGAAACCTGAGTGCAGCTCAGGGAAGAAAAAGCAGGCAAAAAGTGTGACCCGCGGGTCAGGGTTTTTTCAAAAAAATGAAAAGTATTCAAAGCGTCTCAAACTCGCGTCATATGATGCCCGAGATCCGAAAGGGCAGAAAAAGTTAGTGGAACGTGTTTCCCTGCTCTAGATTCTGAACAAGCTGCAGAAACCTGAGTGCAGCTCAGGGAAGAAATAGCAGGCAAAAAGTGTGACCCGCGGGTCAGGATTTTTTCAAAAAAATGAAAAGTATCCAAAGCGTCTCAAACTCGCGTCATATGATGCCCGAGATCCGAAAGGGCAGAAAAAGTTTGCGGAACCTGTTTCCCTGCTCTAGATTCTGAACAAGCTGCAGAAACCTGAGTGCACCTCAGTAAAGAAAAAGAAGGCAAAAAAGCGCGGGTCAGGATTTTTTCAAAAAAATGAAAAGTATCCAAAGCGTCTCAAACTCGCGTCATATGATGCCCGAGATCCGAAAGGGCAGAAGAAGTTTGCGGAACCTGTTTCCCTGCTCTAGATTCTGAACAAGCCACAGAAACCTGAGTGCAGCTCAGGAGAGAAAGAGCAGGCAAAAACTGTGACCCGCGGGTCACAGTTTTTTCAAAAAAAGGAAAAGTATCCAAAGCGTCTCAAACTCGCGTCATATGATGCCCAAGATCCGAAAGGGCAGAAAAAGTTTGCGGAACCTGTTTCCCTGCTCTAGATTCTGAACAAGCTGCAGAAACCTGAGTGCACCTCAGGAGATAAATAGCAGGCAAAAAGTGTGACGGGCGGGTCAGGATTTTTTCAAAAAAATGAAAAGTATCCAAAGCGTCTCAAACTCGCGTCATATGATGCCCGAGATCCGAAAGGGCAGAAAAAGTTAGTGGAACGTGTTTCCCTGCTCTAGATTCTGAACAAGCTGCAGAAACCTGAGTGCAGCTCAGGGAAGAAATAGCAGGCAAAAAGTGTGACCCGCGGGTCAGGATTTTTTCAAAAAAATGAAAAGTATCCAAAGCGTCTCAAACTCGCGTCATATGATGCCCGAGATCCGAAAGGGCAGAAAAAGTTTGCGGAACCTGTTTCCCTGCTCTAGATTCTGAACAAGCTGCAGAAACCTGAGTGCACCTCAGGAGAGAAAAAGAAGGCAAAAAAGCGCGGGTCAGGATTTTTTCAAAAAAATGAAAAGTATCCAAAGCGTCTCAAACTCGCGTCATATGATGCCCGAGATCCGAAAGGGCAGAAGAAGTTTGCGGAACCTGTTTCCCTGTTCTAGATTCTGAACAAGCCACAGAAACCTGAGTGCAGCTCAGGAGAGAAAGAGCAGGCAAAAACTGTGACCCGCGGGTCACAGTTTTTTCAAAAAAAGGAAAAGTATCCAAAGCGTCTCAAACTCGCGTCATATGATGCCCAAGATCCGAAAGGGCAGAAAAAGTTTGCGGAACCTGTTTCCCTGCTCTAGATTCTGAACAAGCTGCAGAAACCTGAGTGCACCTCAGGAGAGAAAAAGAAGGCAAAAAAGCGCGGGTCAGGATTTTTTCAAAAAAATCAAAAGTATCCAAAGCGTCTCAAACTCGCGTCATATGATGCCCGAGATCCGAAAGGGCAGAAGAAGTTTGCGGAACCTGTTTCCCTGCTCTAGATTCTGAACAAGCCACAGAAACCTGAGTGCAGCTCAGGAGAGAAAGAGCAGGCAAAAACTGTGACCCGCGGGTCACAGTTTTTTCAAAAAAAGGAAAAGTATCCAAAGCGTCTCAAACTCGCGTCATATGATGCCCAAGATCCGAAAGGGCATTAAAAGTTTGCGGAACCTGTTTCCCTGCTCTAGATTCTGAACAAGCTGCAGAAACCTGAGTGCACCTCAGGAGAGAAAGAGCAGGCAAAAAGTGTGACGGGCGGGTCAGGATTTTTTCAAAAAAATGAAAAGTATCCAAAGCGTCTCAAACTCGCGTCATATGATGCCCGAGATCCAAAAGGGCAGAAAAAGTTTGTGGAACCTGTTTCCCAGCTCTAGATTCTGAACAAGATGCAGAAACCTGAGTGCAGCTCAGGGAAGAAAAAGCAGGCAAAAAGTGTGACCCGCGGGTCAGGATTTTTTCAAAAAAATGAAAAGTATCCAAAGCGTCTCAAACTCGCGTCATATGATGCCCGAGATCCGAAAGGGCAGAAAAAGTTGGTGGAACGTGTTTCCCTGCTCTAGATTCTGAACAAGCTGCAGAAACCTGAGTGCAGCTCAGGGAAGAAAAAGCAGGCAAAAAGTGTGACCCGCGGGTCAGGGTTTTTTCAAAAAAATGAAAAGTATTCAAAGCGTCTCAAACTCGCGTCATATCATGCCCGAGATCCGAAAGGGCAGAAAAAGTTAGTGGAACGTGTTTCCCTGCTCTAGATTCTGAACAAGCTGCAGAAACCTGAGTGCAGCTGAGGGAAGAAATAGCAGGCAAAAAGTGTGACCCGCGGGTCAGGATTTTTTCAAAAAAATGAAAAGTATCCAAAGCGTCTCAAACTCGCGTCATATGATGCCCGAGATCCGAAAGGGCAGAAAAAGTTTGCGGAACCTGTTTCCCTGCTCTAGATTCTGAACAAGCTGCAGAAACCTGAGTGCACCTCAGTAGAGAAAAAGAAGGCAAAAAAGCGCGGGTCAGGATTTTTTCAAAAAAATGAAAAGTATCCAAAGCGTCTCAAACTCGCGTCATATGATGCCCGAGATCCGAAAGGGCAGAAGAAGTTTGCGGAACCTGTTTCCCTGCTCTAGATTCTGAACAAGCCACAGAAACCTGAGTGCAGCTCAGGAGAGAAAGAGCAGGCAAAAACTGTGACCCGCGGGTCACAGTTTTTTCAAAAAAAGGAAAAGTATCCAAAGCGTCTCAAACTCGCGTCATATGATGCCCAAGATCCGAAAGGGCAGAAAAAGTTTGCGGAACCTGTTTCCCTGCTCTAGATTCTGAACAAGCTGCAGAAACCTGAGTGCACCTCAGGAGATAAATAGCAGGCAAAAAGTGTGACGGGCGGGTCAGGATTTTTTCAAAAAAATGAAAAGTATCCAAAGCGTCTCAAACTCGCGTCATATGATGCCCGAGATCCGAAAGGGCAGAAAAAGTTTGCGGAACCTGTTTCCCTGCTCTAGATTCTGAACAAGCTGCAGAAACCTGAGTGCAGCTCAGGGAAGAAAAAGCAGGCAAAAAGTGTGACCCGCGGGTCAGGATTTTTTCAAAAAAATGAAAAGTATCCAAAGCGTCTCAAACTCGCGTCATATGATGCCCGAGATCCGAAAGGGCAGAAAAAGTTAGTGGAACGTGTTTCCCTGCTCTAGATTCTGAACAAGCTGCAGAAACCTGAGTGCAGCTCAGGGAAGAAATAGCAGGCAAAAAGTGTGACCCGCGGGTCACAGTTTTTTCAAAAAAAGGAAAAGTATCCAAAGCGTCTCAAACTCGCGTCATATGATGCCCGAGATCCGAAAGGGCAGAAAAAGTTTGCGGAACCTGTTTCCCTGCTCTAGATTCTGAACAAGCTGCAGAAACCTGAGTGCACCTCAGGAGAGAAAAAGAAGGCAAAAAAGCGCGGGTCAGGATTTTTTCAAAAAAATGAAAAGTATCCAAAGCGTCTCAAACTCGCGTCATATGATGCCCGAGATCCGAAAGGGCAGAAGAAGTTTGCGGAACCTGTTTCCCTGCTCTAGATTCTGAACAAGCCACAGAAACCTGAGTGCAGCTCAGGAGAGAAAGAGCAGGCAAAAACTGTGACCCGCGGGTCACAGTTTTTTCAAAAAAAGGAAAAGTATCCAAAGCGTCTCAAACTCGCGTCATATGATGCCCAAGATCCGAAAGGGCAGAAAAAGTTTGCGGAACCTGTTTCCCTGCTCTAGATTCTGAACAAGCTGCAGAAACCTGAGTGCACCTCAGGAGATAAATAGCAGGCAAAAAGTGTGACGGGCGGGTCAGGATTTTTTCAAAAAAATGAAAAGTATCCAAAGCGTCTCAAACTCGCGTCATATGATGCCCGAGATCCGAAAGGGCAGAAAAAGTTTGTGGAACCTGTTTCCCAGCTCTAGATTCTGAACAAGATGCAGAAACCTGAGTGCAGCTCAGGGAAGAAATAGCAGGCAAAAAGTGTGACCCGCGGGTCAGGATTTTTTCAAAAAAATGAAAAGTATCCAAAGCGTCTCAAACTCGCGTCATATGATGCCCGAGATCCAAAAGGGCAGAAAAAGTTTGCGGAACCTGTTTCCCTGCTCTAGATTCTGAACAAGCTGCAGAAACCTGAGTGCAGCTCAGGAAAGAAAAAGCAGGCAAAAAGTGTGACCCGCGGGTCAGGATTTTTTCAAAAAAATGAAAAGTATCCAAAGTGTCTCAAACTCGCGTCATATGATGCCCAAGATCCGAAAGGGCAGAAAAAGTTTGCGGAACCTGTTTCCCTGCTCTAGATTCTGAACAAGCTGCAGAAACCTGAGTGCACCTCAGGAGAGAAAGAGCACCCAAAAAGTGTGACCGGCGGGTCATGATTTTTTCAAAAAAATGAAAAGTATCCAAAGCGTCTCAAACTCGCGTCATATGATGCCTGAGATCCAAAAGGGCAGAAAAAGTTTGCGGAACCTGTTTCCCTGCTCTAGATTCTGAACAAGCTGCAGAAACCTGACTGCAGCTCAGGAGAGAAAAAGCAGGCAAAATGTGTGACCCGCGGGTCAGGATTTTTTCAAAAAAAAGAAAAGTATCCAAAGCGTCTCAAACTCGCGTCATATGATGCCCGAGATCCGAAAGGGCAGAAAAAGTTTGCGGAACCTGTTTCCCTGCTCTAAATTCTGAACAAGCTGCAGAAACCTGACTGCAGCTCAGGAAAGAAAAAGCAGGCAAAAAGTGGGACCCGCGGGTCAGGATTTTTTCTTTTTTTTTTTTTTCAATAATTTTTATTCAGATTTTCATAAAACATACAAGACAAAATCATAAAACATTCAAAGACAAAAAACAAAATCAAAAATAGTTAAACAAAAAGAAAAAAAAAAAAATAAAGAGTAAAATATTGACTTCCCATTTGTCAAAGATCAAATCAGTTATAAGTCTATAATATATAACAATCCTGTCTCTTAAGTCATATTATAAAATCACTTTCCTCCAGTAGTTATCTTACTTAATCATCAAATCTCATAAACATTACTTTATTCTTTCCACAAAAAGTCAAAGAGAGGTTTCAATTCTTTAAGAAATATATCTATCAATTTTTTTTTCCAGATAAGCATATCGATTAATCCATCTCATTACTAATTATGATAATCTTATTGTCATAACCATAGTCAAAATAAACATTTCAATTAATCCATCACATCAGAATCTGTTAGGTTCAATAATTTCAGTAGCCATTGTTCTATTATCTCTATTAGTTCCATTTTCCATCTTCCATCTTCAGTAGTCTTGTTAAGTCCAGTAATTTCAATATCCAATCTTCCATTATCAGTATTCCATAATAATCTTGCTGTCAAAGCCATAGTCATATAGTAAGAGTCTGATGGGGATTACCTCTATCCCAAATATTTTCTTGCCATCCATTCTGAATAGGTTGCTGAAATACTGCTGTAAAATCATATCTCTGTTCTTTTTTTCAAAATACACTGGGTCATCTCTTAAAAGTTTTTCCATTGTCACATGGCTGCAGTTAATTCCATAGATTTTCTCTATATTGGGCTCCATCACATCATTCCAGTCCAGAAGATTATCCATGCCATTGATAACTTTATCTCTAGAATCTTCATTCATTTCTTCAGAGATAACATTGAGTTCCAAACAATAGATTTTATTTCTAAAGTCCATAGACTCCAAATCTTGTTCCTGTTCCACGTTGGTTCCAATCTCCGGGATCTCCTCTCTCACAGGGACCCCTATTCCAGTCTCCAGGGTCACCTCTCTCACAGGGACCCCTGTTCCAATCTCCGGGATCTCCTCTCTCACAGGGACCCCTTCCAGGGTCACCTCTCTCACAGGGACCCTTATATCTTTAATCTCCTGCTTCATTTTACTCAATTCAATTTTCATTATCTCAATCTCATCCATTATTTTCTGAAACATAGTTATTTCCAGATTTTCAGCCACTTTCTTAATTGCCATTTTAAAAGAAAAATATAGGAAAACCACTTCTTATTTCAGCAACAATTGGGTTAATACTCCAAACTTGGTGACATCACAGTATAAACAGAGCAGACAGCCTTATCTCTCCAATAGTTAAGTAAACAAAATGCAGTTCCCAGGATCGAAACAATTAATGGCAATCGTCAAGAAACAGATTCGTCAAAATAAAATAGACCAAAAAGAGAGTAGTCTCAAAACAGTATAATATTTTTCAAAATAAAAATCTGGAATAGAAATCCCTCTTCTGTGTATATCTTTAGAATGCAAATCCAGGACAGCTTTTTGCAACAAAAACAGAGATAAGCTATTAATTAGTGCGTAGCAGAGAGAAGTTATGGCTCCCCAGTGAGATGTCAAAAACTGATCAATCTGGCAAATCTCTTTTAAACAGCAACAATTTAAGTCAAGTAAAAGAAAAATATAGAAAGAAGGGTGCTTGCCTGTTAGTGCGTTCTCTCTTAGAAGATAAGGTGAACGTTCGCTTTATCAGATAGAGCTTGCTGTTAAAAATCCGTCCCACCTTCGTCGGCTGGACCTCGTCCCATAAATTAATGAGATCTGGTCGTCCCAACAAAAATAGGCTTTGAGGTTAATCTCTTCGTTTCTCCCTACCCGGGAGAAGTTTAATCAGTCAAAAAAAAAAGAAAAAACTGACTGATATATCTGAATAAGCTTCTTTTGAGGCAGGAGCCCGTCTCAAAAGCAGGCACAGGCTAAGTCACCCTTCCCGGAAGTCCGGGTCAGGATTTTTTCAAAAAAAAAATGAAAAGTATCCAAAGCGTCTCAAACTCACGTCATATGATGCCCGAGATCCAAAAGGGCAGAAAAAAATTGTGGAACCTGTTTCCCTGCTCTGGATTCTGAACAAGCTGCAGAAACCTGAGTGCACCTCAGGAGAGAAAAAGAAGGCAAAAAGCGTGACCCGCGGGTCAGGATTTTTTCAAAAAAATGAAAAGTGCCCAAAGTGTCTCAAACTCACATTATATCATGCCCAAGATCCGAAAGGGCAGAAAAAGTGTGCGGAACTTGTCTCCCTGCTCTAGCTTCTGAACAATCTGCAGAAACCTGAGTGCAGCTCGGGAGAGAAAAAGAAGGCATGAGCATCAGGATTTCTTCAAAAAAAAGAAAAGTATCCAAAGCGTCTCAAACTCGCGTCATATGATGCCCGAGATCCAAAAGGGCAGAAAAAGTTTCTGGAACCTGTTTCCGAGATCTAGATTCTGAACAAGATGCAGAAACCTGAGTGCAGCTCAGGGAAGAAAAAGCAGGCAAAAAGTGTGACCTGCGGGTCAGGATTTTTTCAAAAAAATGAAAAGTATCCAAAGCATCTCAAACTCGCGTCATATGATGCCCGAGATCCGAAAGGGCAGAAAAAGTTTGCGGAACCTGTTTCCCGGCTCCAGATTCTGAACAAGCTGCATAAACCGGAGAGCAGCTCAGGAGAGAAAAAGAAGGCAAAAAGCGTGACCCGCGGGTCAGGATTTTTTCAAAAAAATGAAAAGTATCCAAAGCGTCTCAAACTCGCGTCATATGATGCCCGAGATCCGAAAGGGCAGAAAAAGTTTGCGGAACCTGTTTCCCTGCTCTAGATTCTGAACAAGCTGCAGAAACCTGAGTGCAGCTCAGGGAAGAAAAAGTAGGCAAAAAGTGTGACCGGCGGGTCAGGATTTTTTCCAAAAAATGAAAAGTATCCAAAGCGTCTCAAACTCGCGTCATATGATGCCCGAGATCCGAAAGGGCAGAAAAAGTTTGCGGAACCTGTTTCCCTGCTCTAGATTTGGAACAAGCTGCAGAAACCTGACTGCAGCTCAGGAAAGAAAAAGCAGGCAAAAAGTGTGACCGGCGGGTCAGGATTTTTTCAAAAAAATGAAAAGTATCCAAAGCGTCTCAAACTCGCGTCATATGATGCCCGAGATCCGAAAGGGCAGAAAAAGTTTGCGGAACCTGTTTCCCTGCTCTAGATTCTGAACAAGCTGCAGAAACCTGAGTGCACCTCAGGAGAGAAAAAGAAGGCAAAAAAGCGCGGGTCAGGATTTTTTCAAAAACATAAAAAGTATCCAAAGCGTCTCAAACTCGCGTCATATGATGCCCGAGATCCGAAAGGGCAGAAAAAGTTTGCGGAACCTGTTTCCCTGCTCTAGATTCTGAACAAGCTGCAGAAACTTGATTGCAGCTCAGGAGAGAAAAAGCATGCAAAAAGTGTGACCCGCGGGTCAGGATTTTTTCAAAAAAATGAAAAGTGTCCAAAGCGTCTCAAACTCGTGTCATATGATGCCCGAGATCCGAAAGGGCAGAAAAAGTTTGCGGAACCTGTTTCCCAGCTCTAGATTCTGAACAAGCTGCAGAAACGTGAGTGCAGCTCAGGAAAGAAAAAGCAGGCAAAAAGTGTGACCCGCGGGTCAGGATTTTTTCAAAAAAATGAAAAGTATCCAAAGCGTCTCAAACTCGCGTCATATGATGCCCGAGATCCGAAAGGGCAGAAAAAGTTTGCGGAACCTGTTTCCCTGCTCTAGATTCTGAACAAGCTGCAGAAACTTGATTGCAGCTCAGGAGAGAAAAAGCATGCAAAAAGTGTGACCCGCGGGTCAGGATTTTTTCAAAAAAATGAAAAGTATCCAAAGCATCTCAAACTCATGTCATATGATGCCCGAGATCCGACAGGGCAGGAAAAGTTTGCGGAACCTATCTCGCTGCTCTAGATTCTGAACAATCTGCAGAAACCTGAGCGCTGCTTGGGAGAGAAAATTTTTTCAAAACAATGAAAAGTGTCCAAAGTGTCTCAAACTCGCCTCAAATGATGCCCGAGATCCGAAAGTGCCGAAAAAGTGTGCGGAACCTGTCACCCTGCTCTAGATTCTGGACAATCTGCCATCCAAAACTGTCTACCAGTTGTCTACCGGTCCCAATTCAAGGTGTTGGTGTTGACCCTTAAAACCCTATACGTTTTCGGCCCAGTATATCTGAAGGAACGCCTGCAGAATCACCGATTCTGCCGCCTGACGAGATCAGCCTCGCAAGACCTTCTCTCGGTCCCACCGGTGAGAAAAGCTATGCTGGTACGGACCAGAGAGAGGGCATTCTCTGTTGTGGCCCCCACCCTCTGGAACTCTCTCCCTTTCGATCTCAGACATGAGTGCAGCTCAGTAGAGAAAAAGAAGGCCAAAACTGTGACCCGCAGGTCAGGATTTTTTCAAAAAAATGAAAAGTATCCAAAGCGTCTCAAACTCGCGTCATATGATGCCCGAGATCCGAAAGGGCAGAAAAAGTTTGCGGAACCTGTTTCCCTGCTCTAGATTCTGAACAAGCTACAGAAACCTGAGTGCACCTCAGGAGAGAAAGAGTAGGCAAAAACTGTGACCCGCGGGTCACAGTTTTTTCAAAAAAAGGAAAAGTATCCAAAGCGTCTCAAACTCGCGTCATATGATGCCCAAGATCCGAAAGGGCAGAAAAAGTTTGCGGAACCTGTTTCCCAGCTCTAGATTCTGAACAAGCTGCAGAAACCTGAGTGCACCTCAGGAGATAAATAGCAGGCAAAAAGTGTGACGGGCGGGTCAGGATTTTTTCAAAAAAATGAAAAGTATCCAAAGCATCTCAAACTCGCGTCATATGATGCCCGAGATCCGAAAGGGCAGAAAAAGTTTGCGGAACCTGTTTCCCTGCTCTAGATTCTGAACAAGCTGCAGAAACCTGAGTGCACCTCAGGAGATAAATAGCAGGCAAAAAGTGTGACGGGCGGGTCAGGATTTTTTCAAAAAAATGAAAAGTATCCAAAGCGTCTCAAACTCGCGTCATATGATGCCCGAGATCCAAAAGGGCAGAAAAAGTTTGTGGAACCTGTTTCCCAGCTCTAGATTCTGAACAAGATGCAGAAACCTGAGTGCAGCTCAGGGAAGAAAAAGCAGGCAAAAAGTGTGACCCGCGGGTCAGGATTTTTTCAAAAAAATGAAAAGTATCCAAAGCATCTCAAACTCGCGTCATATGATGCCCGAGATCCGAAAGGGCAGAAAAAGTTGGTGGAACGTGTTTCCCTGCTCTAGATTCTGAACAAGCTGCAGAAACCTGAGTGCAGCTCAGGGAAGAAAAAGCAGGCAAAAAGTGTGACCCGCGGGTCAGGGTTTTTTCAAAAAAATGAAAAGTATCCAAAGCGTCTCAAACTCGCGTCATATGATGCCCGAGATCCGAAAGGGCAGAAAAAGTTTGCGGAACCTGTTTCCCTGCTCTAGATTCTGAACAAGCTGCAGAAACCTGAGTGCACCTCAGTAGAGAAAAAGAAGGCAAAAAAGCGCGGGTCAGGATTTTTTCAAAAAAATGAAAAGTATCCAAAGCGTCTCAAACTCGCGTCATATGATGCCCGAGATCCGAAAGGGCAGAAGAAGTTTGCGGAACCTGTTTCCCTGCTCTAGATTCTGAACAAGCCACAGAAACCTGAGTGCAGCTCAGGAGAGAAAGAGCAGGCAAAAACTGTGACCCGCGGGTCACAGTTTTTTCAAAAAAAGGAAAAGTATCCAAAGCGTCTCAAACTCGCGTCATATGATGCCCAAGATCCGAAAGGGCAGAAAAAGTTTGCGGAACCTGTTTCCCTGCTCTAGATTCTGAACAAGCTGCAGAAACCTGAGTGCACCTCAGGAGATAAATAGCAGGCAAAAAGTGTGACGGGCGGGTCAGGATTTTTTCAAAAAAATGAAAAGTATCCAAAGTGTCTCAAACTCGCGTCATATGATGCCCGAGATCCGAAAGGGCAGAAAAAGTTTGCGGAACCTGTTTCCCTGCTCTAGATTCTGAACAAGCTGCAGAAACCTGAGTGCAGCTCAGGAAAGAAAAAGCAGGCAAAAAGTGTGACCCGCGGGTCAGGATTTTTTCAAAAAAATGAAAAGTATCCAAAGCGTCTCAAACTCGCGTCATATGATGCCCGAGATCCGAAAGGGCAGAAAAAGTTAGTGGAACGTGTTTCCCTGCTCTAGATTCTGAACAAGCTGCAGAAACCTGAGTGCAGCTCAGGGAAGAAATAGCAGGCAAAAAGTGTGACCCGCGGGTCAGGATTTTTTCAAAAAAATGAAAAGTATCCAAAGCGTCTCAAACTCGCGTCATATGATGCCCGAGATCCGAAAGGGCAGAAAAAGTTTGCGGAACCTGTTTCCCTGCTCTAGATTCTGAACAAGCTGCAGAAACCTGAGTGCACCTCAGGAGAGAAAAAGAAGGCAAAAAAGCGCGGGTCAGGATTTTTTCAAAAAAATGAAAAGTATCCAAAGCGTCTCAAACTCGCGTCATATGATGCCCGAGATCCGAAAGGGCAGAAGAAGTTTGCGGAACCTGTTTCCCTGCTCTAGATTCTGAACAAGCCACAGAAACCTGAGTGCAGCTCAGGAGAGAAAGAGCAGGCAAAAACTGTGACCCGCGGGTCACAGTTTTTTCAAAAAAATGAAAAGTATCCAAAGCGTCTCAAACTCGCGTCATATGATGCCCAAGATCCGAAAGGGCAGAAAAAGTTTGCGGAACCTGTTTCCCTGCTCTAGATTCTGAACAAGCTGCAGAAACCTGAGTGCACCTCAGGAGAGAAAGAGCAGGCAAAAAGTGTGACGGGCGGGTCAGGATTTTTTCAAAAAAATGAAAAGTATCCAAAGCGTCTCAAACTCGCGTCATATGATGCCCGAGATCCAAAAGGGCAGAAAAAGTTTGTGGAACCTGTTTCCCAGCTCTAGATTCTGAACAAGATGCAGAAACCTGAGTGCAGCTCAGGGAAGATAAAGCAGGCAAAAAGTGTGACCCGCGGGTCAGGATTTTTTCAAAAAAATGAAAAGTATCCAAAGCGTCTCAAACTCGCGTCATATGATGCCCGAGATCCGAAAGGGCAGAAAAAGTTGGTGGAACGTGTTTCCCTGCTCTAGATTCTGAACAAGCTGCAGAAACCTGAGTGCAGCTCAGGGAAGAAAAAGCAGGCAAAAAGTGTGACCCGCGGGTCAGGGTTTTTTCAAAAAAATGAAAAGTATTCAAAGCGTCTCAAACTCGCGTCATATCATGCCCGAGATCCGAAAGGGCAGAAAAAGTTAGTGGAACGTGTTTCCCTGCTCTAGATTCTGAACAAGCTGCAGAAACCTGAGTGCAGCTGAGGGAAGAAATAGCAGGCAAAAAGTGTGACCCGCGGGTCAGGATTTTTTCAAAAAAATGAAAAGTATCCAAAGCGTCTCAAACTCGCGTCATATGATGCCCGAGATCCGAAAGGGCAGAAAAAGTTTGCGGAACCTGTTTCCCTGCTCTAGATTCTGAACAAGCTGCAGAAACCTGAGTGCACCTCAGTAGAGAAAAAGAAGGCAAAAAAGCGCGGGTCAGGATTTTTTCAAAAAAATGAAAAGTATCCAAAGCGTCTCAAACTCGCGTCATATGATGCCCGAGATCCGAAAGGGCAGAAGAAGTTTGCGGAACCTGTTTCCCTGCTCTAGATTCTGAACAAGCCACAGAAACCTGAGTGCAGCTCAGGAGAGAAAGAGCAGGCAAAAACTGTGACCCGCGGGTCACAGTTTTTTCAAAAAAAAGGAAAAGTATCCAAAGCGTCTCAAACTCGCGTCATATGATGCCCAAGATCCGAAAGGGCAGAAAAAGTTTGCGGAACCTGTTTCCCTGCTCTAGATTCTGAACAAGCTGCAGAAACCTGAGTGCACCTCAGGAGATAAATAGCAGGCAAAAAGTGTGACGGGCGGGTCAGGATTTTTTCAAAAAAATGAAAAGTATCCAAAGCGTCTCAAACTCGCGTCATATGATGCCCGAGATCCGAAAGGGCAGAAAAAGTTTGCGGAACCTGTTTCCCTGCTCTAGATTCTGAACAAGCTGCAGAAACCTGAGTGCAGCTCAGGGAAGAAATAGCAGGCAAAAAGTGTGACCCGCGGGTCAGGATTTTTTCAAAAAAATGAAAAGTATCCAAAGCGTCTCAAACTCGCGTCATATGATGCCCGAGATCCGAAAGGGCAGAAAAAGTTAGTGGAACGTGTTTCCCTGCTCTAGATTCTGAACAAGCTGCAGAAACCTGAGTGCAGCTCAGGGAAGAAATAGCAGGCAAAAAGTGTGACCCGCGGGTCAGGATTTTTTCAAAAAAATGAAAAGTATCCAAAGCGTCTCAAACTCGCGTCATATGATGCCCGAGATCCGAAAGGGCAGAAAAAGTTTGCGGAACCTGTTTCCCTGCTCTAGATTCTGAACAAGCTGCAGAAACCTGAGTGCACCTCAGGAGAGAAAAAGAAGGCAAAAAAGCGCGGGTCAGGATTTTTTCAAAAAAATGAAAAGTATCCAAAGCGTCTCAAACTCGCGTCATATGATGCCCGAGATCCGAAAGGGCAGAAAAAGTTTGTGGAACCTGTTTCCCAGCTCTAGATTCTGAACAAGATGCAGAAACCTGAGTGCAGCTCAGGGAAGAAATAGCAGGCAAAAAGTGTGACCCGCGGGTCAGGATTTTTTCAAAAAAATGAAAAGTATCCAAAGCGTCTCAAACTCGCGTCATATGATGCCCGAGATCCAAAAGGGCAGAAAAATTTTGCGGAACCTGTTTCCCTGCTCTAGATTCTGAACAAGCTGCAGAAACCTGAGTGCAGCTCAGGAAAGAAAAAGCAGGCAAAAAGTGTGACCCGCGGGTCAGGATTTTTTCAAAAAAATGAAAAGTATCCAAAGTGTCTCAAACTCGCGTCATATGATGCCCAAGATCCGAAAGGGCAGAAAAAGTTTGCGGAACCTGTTTCCCTGCTCTAGATTCTGAACAAGCTGCAGAAACCTGAGTGCACCTCAGGAGAGAAAGAGCACCCAAAAAGTGTGACCGGCGGGTCATGATTTTTTCAAAAAAATGAAAAGTATCCAAAGCGTCTCAAACTCGCGTCATATGATGCCCAAGATCCGAAAGGGCAGAAAAAGTTTGCGGAACCTGTTTCCCAGCTCTAGATTCTGAACAAGCTGCAGAAACCTGAGTGCACCTCAGGAGATAAATAGCAGGCAAAAAGTGTGACGGGCGGGTCAGGATTTTTTCAAAAAAATGAAAAGTATCCAAAGCATCTCAAACTCGCGTCATATGATGCCCGAGATCCGAAAGGGCAGAAAAAGTTTGCGGAACCTGTTTCCCTGCTCTAGATTCTGAACAAGCTGCAGAAACCTGAGTGCACCTCAGGAGAGAAAAAGAAGGCAAAAAAGCGCGGGTCAGGATTTTTTCAAAAAAATGAAAAGTATCCAAAGCGTCTCAAACTCGCGTCATATGATGCCCGAGATCCGAAAGGGCAGAAGAAGTTTGCGGAACCTGTTTCCCTGCTCTAGATTCTGAACAAGCCACAGAAACCTGAGTGCAGCTCAGGAGAGAAAGAGTAGGCAAAAACTGTGACCCGCGGGTCACAGTTTTTTCAAAAAAAGGAAAAGTATCCAAAGCGTCTCAAACTCGCGTCATATGATGCCCAAGATCCGAAAGGGCAGAAAAAGTTTGCGGAACCTGTTTCCCTGCTCTAGATTCTGAACAAGCTGCAGAAACCTGAGTGCACCTCAGGAGATAAATAGCAGGCAAAAAGTGTGACCTGCGGGTCAGGATTTTTTCAAAAAAATGAAAAGTATCCAAAGCGTCTCAAACTCGCGTCATATGATGCCCGAGATCCAAAAGGGCAGAAAAAGTTTGTGGAACCTGTTTCCCAGCTCTAGATTCTGAACAAGATGCAGAAACCTGAGTGCAGCTCAGGGAAGAAAAAGCAGGCAAAAAGTGTGACCCGCGGGTCAGGATTTTTTCAAAAAAATGAAAAGTATCCAAAGCGTCTCAAACTCGCGTCATATGATGCCCGAGATCCGAAAGGGCAGAAAAAGTTGGTGGAACGTGTTTCCCTGCTCTAGATTCTGAACAAGCTGCAGAAACCTGAGTGCAGCTCAGGGAAGAAAAAGCAGGCAAAAAGTGTGACCCGCGGGTCAGGGTTTTTTCAAAAAAATGAAAAGTATTCAAAGCGTCTCAAACTCGCGTCATATGATGCCCGAGATCCGAAAGGGCAGAAAAAGTTAGTGGAACGTGTTTCCCTGCTCTAGATTCTGAACAAGCTGCAGAAACCTGAGTGCAGCTCAGGGAAGAAATAGCAGGCAAAAAGTGTGACCCGCGGGTCAGGATTTTTTCAAAAAAATGAAAAGTATCCAAAGCGTCTCAAACTCGCGTCATATGATGCCCGAGATCCAAAAGGGCAGAAAAAGTTTGTGGAACCTGTTTCCCAGCTCTAGATTCTGAACAAGATGCAGAAACCTGAGTGCAGCTCAGGGAAGAAAAAGCAGGCAAAAAGTGTGACCCGCGGGTCAGGATTTTTTCAAAAAAATGAAAAGTATCCAAAGCGTCTCAAACTCGCGTCATATGATGCCCGAGATCCGAAAGGGCAGAAAAAGTTGGTGGAACGTGTTTCCCTGCTCTAGATTCTGAACAAGCTGCAGAAACCTGAGTGCAGCTCAGGGAAGAAAAAGCAGGCAAAAAGTGTGACCCGCGGGTCAGGGTTTTTTCAAAAAAATGAAAAGTATTCAAAGCGTCTCAAACTCGCGTCATATCATGCCCGAGATCCGAAAGGGCAGAAAAAGTTAGTGGAACGTGTTTCCCTGCTCTAGATTCTGAACAAGCTGCAGAAACCTGAGTGCAGCTCAGGGAAGAAATAGCAGGCAAAAAGTGTGACCCGCGGGTCAGGATTTTTTCAAAAAAATGAAAAGTATCCAAAGCGTCTCAAACTCGCGTCATATGATGCCCGAGATCCGAAAGGGCAGGAAAAGTTTGCGGAACCTGTTTCCCTGCTCTAGATTCTGAACAAGCTGCAGAAACCTGAGTGCAGCTCAGGGAAGAAAAAGAAGGCAAAAAGTGTGACCCGCGGGTCAGGATTTTTTCAAAAAAATGAAAAGTATCCAAAGTGTCTCAAACTCGCGTCATATGATGCCCGAGATCCGAAAGGGCAGAAAAAGTTTGCGGAACCTATTTCCCTGCTCTAGATTTTGAACAAGCTGCAGAAACCTGAGTGCAGCTCAGGAGAGAAAAAGAAGGCAAAAAAGCGCGGGTCAGGATTTTTTCAAAAAAATGAAAAGTATCCAAAGCGTCTCAAACTCGCGTCATATGATGCCCGAGATCCGAAAGGGCAGAAAAAGTTTGCGGAACCTGTTTCCCTGCTCTAGATTCTGAACAAGCTGCAGAAACCTGAGTGCACCTCAGGAGAGAAGAAGCAGGAAAAAAGTGTGACCCGCGGGTCAGGATTTTTTCAAAAAAAAGAAAAGTATCCAAAGCGTCTCAAACTTGCGTCATATGATGCCCGAGATCCAAAAGGGCAGAAAAAGTTTGTGGAACCTGTTTCCCAGCTCTAGATTCTGAACTAGATGCAGAAACCTGAGTGCAGCTCAGGGAAGAAAAAGCAGGCAAAAAGTGTGACCCGCGGGTCAGGATTTTTTCAAAAAAAGGAAAAGTATCCAAAGCGTCTCAAACTCGCGTCATATGATGCCCAAGATCCGAAAGGGCAGAAAAAGTTTGCGGAACCTGTTTCCCTGCTCTAGATTCTGAACAAGCTGCAGAAACCTGAGTGCACCTCAGGAGATAAATAGCAGGCAAAAAGTGTGACGGGCGGGTCAGGATTTTTTCAAAAAAATGAAAAGTATCCAAAGCGTCTCAAACTCGCGTCATATGATGCCCGAGATCCAAAAGGGCAGAAAAAGTTTGTGGAACCTGTTTCCCAGCTCTAGATTCTGAACAAGATGCAGAAACCTGAGTGCAGCTCAGGGAAGAAAAAGCAGGCAAAAAGTGTGACCCGCGGGTCAGGATTTTTTCAAAAAAATGAAAAGTATCCAAAGCATCTCAAACTCGCGTCATATGATGCCCGAGATCCGAAAGGGCAGAAAAAGTTGGTGGAACGTGTTTCCCTGCTCTAGATTCTGAACAAGCTGCAGAAACCTGAGTGCAGCTCAGGGAAGAAAAAGCAGGCAAAAAGTGTGACCCGCGGGTCAGGGTTTTTTCAAAAAAATGAAAAGTATCCAAAGCGTCTCAAACTCGCGTCATATGATGCCCGAGATCCGAAAGGGCAGAAAAAGTTTGCGGAACCTGTTTCCCTGCTCTAGATTCTGAACAAGCTGCAGAAACCTGAGTGCACCTCAGTAGAGAAAAAGAAGGCAAAAAAGCGCGGGTCAGGATTTTTTCAAAAAAATGAAAAGTATCCAAAGCGTCTCAAACTCGCGTCATATGATGCCCGAGATCCGAAAGGGCAGAAGAAGTTTGCGGAACCTGTTTCCCTGCTCTAGATTCTGAACAAGCCACAGAAACCTGAGTGCAGCTCAGGAGAGAAAGAGCAGGCAAAAACTGTGACCCGCGGGTCACAGTTTTTTCAAAAAAAGGAAAAGTATCCAAAGCGTCTCAAACTCGCGTCATATGATGCCCAAGATCCGAAAGGGCAGAAAAAGTTTGCGGAACCTGTTTCCCTGCTCTAGATTCTGAACAAGCTGCAGAAACCTGAGTGCACCTCAGGAGATAAATAGCAGGCAAAAAGTGTGACGGGCGGGTCAGGATTTTTTCAAAAAAATGAAAAGTATCCAAAGTGTCTCAAACTCGCGTCATATGATGCCCGAGATCCGAAAGGGCAGAAAAAGTTTGCGGAACCTGTTTCCCTGCTCTAGATTCTGAACAAGCTGCAGAAACCTGAGTGCAGCTCAGGAAAGAAAAAGCAGGCAAAAAGTGTGACCCGCGGGTCAGGATTTTTTCAAAAAAATGAAAAGTATCCAAAGCGTCTCAAACTCGCGTCATATGATGCCCGAGATCCGAAAGGGCAGAAAAAGTTAGTGGAACGTGTTTCCCTGCTCTAGATTCTGAACAAGCTGCAGAAACCTGAGTGCAGCTCAGGGAAGAAATAGCAGGCAAAAAGTGTGACCCGCGGGTCAGGATTTTTTCAAAAAAATGAAAAGTATCCAAAGCGTCTCAAACTCGCGTCATATGATGCCCGAGATCCGAAAGGGCAGAAAAAGTTTGCGGAACCTGTTTCCCTGCTCTAGATTCTGAACAAGCTGCAGAAACCTGAGTGCACCTCAGGAGAGAAAAAGAAGGCAAAAAAGCGCGGGTCAGGATTTTTTCAAAAAAATGAAAAGTATCCAAAGCGTCTCAAACTCGCGTCATATGATGCCCGAGATCCGAAAGGGCAGAAGAAGTTTGCGGAACCTGTTTCCCTGCTCTAGATTCTGAACAAGCCACAGAAACCTGAGTGCAGCTCAGGAGAGAAAGAGCAGGCAAAAACTGTGACCCGCGGGTCACAGTTTTTTCAAAAAAAGGAAAAGTATCCAAAGCGTCTCAAACTCGCGTCATATGATGCCCAAGATCCGAAAGGGCAGAAAAAGTTTGCGGAACCTGTTTCCCTGCTCTAGATTCTGAACAAGCTGCAGAAACCTGAGTGCACCTCAGGAGAGAAAGAGCAGGCAAAAAGTGTGACGGGCGGGTCAGGATTTTTTCAAAAAAATGAAAAGTATCCAAAGCGTCTCAAACTCGCGTCATATGATGCCCGAGATCCAAAAGGGCAGAAAAAGTTTGTGGAACCTGTTTCCCAGCTCTAGATTCTGAACAAGATGCAGAAACCTGAGTGCAGCTCAGGGAAGATAAAGCAGGCAAAAAGTGTGACCCGCGGGTCAGGATTTTTTCAAAAAAATGAAAAGTATCCAAAGCGTCTCAAACTCGCGTCATATGATGCCCGAGATCCGAAAGGGCAGAAAAAGTTGGTGGAACGTGTTTCCCTGCTCTAGATTCTGAACAAGCTGCAGAAACCTGAGTGCAGCTCAGGGAAGAAAAAGCAGGCAAAAAGTGTGACCCGCGGGTCAGGGTTTTTTCAAAAAAATGAAAAGTATTCAAAGCGTCTCAAACTCGCGTCATATCATGCCCGAGATCCGAAAGGGCAGAAAAAGTTAGTGGAACGTGTTTCCCTGCTCTAGATTCTGAACAAGCTGCAGAAACCTGAGTGCAGCTGAGGGAAGAAATAGCAGGCAAAAAGTGTGACCCGCGGGTCAGGATTTTTTCAAAAAAATGAAAAGTATCCAAAGCGTCTCAAACTCGCGTCATATGATGCCCGAGATCCGAAAGGGCAGAAAAAGTTTGCGGAACCTGTTTCCCTGCTCTAGATTCTGAACAAGCTGCAGAAACCTGAGTGCACCTCAGTAGAGAAAAAGAAGGCAAAAAAGCGCGGGTCAGGATTTTTTCAAAAAAATGAAAAGTATCCAAAGCGTCTCAAACTCGCGTCATATGATGCCCGAGATCCGAAAGGGCAGAAGAAGTTTGCGGAACCTGTTTCCCTGCTCTAGATTCTGAACAAGCCACAGAAACCTGAGTGCAGCTCAGGAGAGAAAGAGCAGGCAAAAACTGTGACCCGCGGGTCACAGTTTTTTCAAAAAAAAGGAAAAGTATCCAAAGCGTCTCAAACTCGCGTCATATGATGCCCAAGATCCGAAAGGGCAGAAAAAGTTTGCGGAACCTGTTTCCCTGCTCTAGATTCTGAACAAGCTGCAGAAACCTGAGTGCACCTCAGGAGATAAATAGCAGGCAAAAAGTGTGACGGGCGGGTCAGGATTTTTTCAAAAAAATGAAAAGTATCCAAAGCGTCTCAAACTCGCGTCATATGATGCCCGAGATCCGAAAGGGCAGAAAAAGTTTGCGGAACCTGTTTCCCTGCTCTAGATTCTGAACAAGCTGCAGAAACCTGAGTGCAGCTCAGGGAAGAAAAAGCAGGCAAAAAGTGTGACCCGCGGGTCAGGATTTTTTCAAAAAAATGAAAAGTATCCAAAGCGTCTCAAACTCGCGTCATATGATGCCCGAGATCCGAAAGGGCAGAAAAAGTTAGTGGAACGTGTTTCCCTGCTCTAGATTCTGAACAAGCTGCAGAAACCTGAGTGCAGCTCAGGGAAGAAATAGCAGGCAAAAAGTGTGACCCGCGGGTCAGGATTTTTTCAAAAAAATGAAAAGTATCCAAAGCGTCTCAAACTCGCGTCATATGATGCCCGAGATCCGAAAGGGCAGAAAAAGTTTGCGGAACCTGTTTCCCTGCTCTAGATTCTGAACAAGCTGCAGAAACCTGAGTGCACCTCAGGAGAGAAAAAGAAGGCAAAAAAGCGCGGGTCAGGATTTTTTCAAAAAAATGAAAAGTATCCAAAGCGTCTCAAACTCGCGTCATATGATGCCCGAGATCCGAAAGGGCAGAAAAAGTTTGTGGAACCTGTTTCCCAGCTCTAGATTCTGAACAAGATGCAGAAACCTGAGTGCAGCTCAGGGAAGAAATAGCAGGCAAAAAGTGTGACCCGCGGGTCAGGATTTTTTCAAAAAAATGAAAAGTATCCAAAGCGTCTCAAACTCGCGTCATATGATGCCCGAGATCCAAAAGGGCAGAAAAATTTTGCGGAACCTGTTTCCCTGCTCTAGATTCTGAACAAGCTGCAGAAACCTGAGTGCAGCTCAGGAAAGAAAAAGCAGGCAAAAAGTGTGACCCGCGGGTCAGGATTTTTTCAAAAAAATGAAAAGTATCCAAAGTGTCTCAAACTCGCGTCATATGATGCCCAAGATCCGAAAGGGCAGAAAAAGTTTGCGGAACCTGTTTCCCTGCTCTAGATTCTGAACAAGCTGCAGAAACCTGAGTGCACCTCAGGAGAGAAAGAGCACCCAAAAAGTGTGACCGGCGGGTCATGATTTTTTCAAAAAAATGAAAAGTATCCAAAGCGTCTCAAACTCGCGTCATATGATGCCCAAGATCCGAAAGGGCAGAAAAAGTTTGCGGAACCTGTTTCCCAGCTCTAGATTCTGAACAAGCTGCAGAAACCTGAGTGCACCTCAGGAGATAAATAGCAGGCAAAAAGTGTGACGGGCGGGTCAGGATTTTTTCAAAAAAATGAAAAGTATCCAAAGCATCTCAAACTCGCGTCATATGATGCCCGAGATCCGAAAGGGCAGAAAAAGTTTGCGGAACCTGTTTCCCTGCTCTAGATTCTGAACAAGCTGCAGAAACCTGAGTGCACCTCAGGAGAGAAAAAGAAGGCAAAAAAGCGCGGGTCAGGATTTTTTCAAAAAAATGAAAAGTATCCAAAGCGTCTCAAACTCGCGTCATATGATGCCCGAGATCCGAAAGGGCAGAAGAAGTTTGCGGAACCTGTTTCCCTGCTCTAGATTCTGAACAAGCCACAGAAACCTGAGTGCAGCTCAGGAGAGAAAGAGTAGGCAAAAACTGTGACCCGCGGGTCACAGTTTTTTCAAAAAAAGGAAAAGTATCCAAAGCGTCTCAAACTCGCGTCATATGATGCCCAAGATCCGAAAGGGCAGAAAAAGTTTGCGGAACCTGTTTCCCTGCTCTAGATTCTGAACAAGCTGCAGAAACCTGAGTGCACCTCAGGAGATAAATAGCAGGCAAAAAGTGTGACGGGCGGGTCAGGATTTTTTCAAAAAAATGAAAAGTATCCAAAGCGTCTCAAACTCGCGTCATATGATGCCCGAGATCCAAAAGGGCAGAAAAAGTTTGTGGAACCTGTTTCCCAGCTCTAGATTCTGAACAAGATGCAGAAACCTGAGTGCAGCTCAGGGAAGAAAAAGCAGGCAAAAAGTGTGACCCGCGGGTCAGGATTTTTTCAAAAAAATGAAAAGTATCCAAAGCGTCTCAAACTCGCGTCATATGATGCCCGAGATCCGAAAGGGCAGAAAAAGTTGGTGGAACGTGTTTCCCTGCTCTAGATTCTGAACAAGCTGCAGAAACCTGAGTGCAGCTCAGGGAAGAAAAAGCAGGCAAAAAGTGTGACCCGCGGGTCAGGGTTTTTTCAAAAAAATGAAAAGTATTCAAAGCGTCTCAAACTCGCGTCATATGATGCCCGAGATCCGAAAGGGCAGAAAAAGTTAGTGGAACGTGTTTCCCTGCTCTAGATTCTGAACAAGCTGCAGAAACCTGAGTGCAGCTCAGGGAAGAAATAGCAGGCAAAAAGTGTGACCCGCGGGTCAGGATTTTTTCAAAAAAATGAAAAGTATCCAAAGCGTCTCAAACTCGCGTCATATGATGCCCGAGATCCAAAAGGGCAGAAAAAGTTTGTGGAACCTGTTTCCCAGGTCTAGATTCTGAACAAGATGCAGAAACCTGAGTGCAGCTCAGGGAAGAAAAAGCAGGCAAAAAGTGTGACCCGCGGGTCAGGATTTTTTCAAAAAAATGAAAAGTATCCAAAGCGTCTCAAACTCGCGTCATATGATGCCCGAGATCCGAAAGGGCAGAAAAAGTTGGTGGAACGTGTTTCCCTGCTCTAGATTCTGAACAAGCTGCAGAAACCTGAGTGCAGCTCAGGGAAGAAAAAGCAGGCAAAAAGTGTGACCCGCGGGTCAGGGTTTTTTCAAAAAAATGAAAAGTATTCAAAGCGTCTCAAACTCGCGTCATATCATGCCCGAGATCCGAAAGGGCAGAAAAAGTTAGTGGAACGTGTTTCCCTGCTCTAGATTCTGAACAAGCTGCAGAAACCTGAGTGCAGCTCAGGGAAGAAATAGCAGGCAAAAAGTGTGACCCGCGGGTCAGGATTTTTTCAAAAAAATGAAAAGTATCCAAAGCGTCTCAAACTCGCGTCATATGATGCCCGAGATCCGAAAGGGCAGGAAAAGTTTGCGGAACCTGTTTCCCTGCTCTAGATTCTGAACAAGCTGCAGAAACCTGAGTGCAGCTCAGGGAAGAAAAAGAAGGCAAAAAGTGTGACCCGCGGGTCAGGATTTTTTCAAAAAAATGAAAAGTATCCAAAGTGTCTCAAACTCGCGTCATATGATGCCCGAGATCCGAAAGGGCAGAAAAAGTTTGCGGAACCTATTTCCCTGCTCTAGATTCTGAACAAGCTGCAGAAACCTGAGTGCAGCTCAGGAGAGAAAAAGAAGGCAAAAAAGCGCGGGTCAGGATTTTTTCAAAAAAATGAAAAGTATCCAAAGCGTCTCAAACTCGCGTCATATGATGCCCGAGATCCGAAAGGGCAGAAAAAGTTTGCGGAACCTGTTTCCCTGCTCTAGATTCTGAACAAGCTGCAGAAACCTGAGTGCACCTCAGGAGAGAAGAAGCAGGAAAAAAGTGTGACCCGCGGGTCAGGATTTTTTCAAAAAAAAGAAAAGTATCCAAAGCGTCTCAAACTTGCGTCATATGATGCCCGAGATCCAAAAGGGCAGAAAAAGTTTGTGGAACCTGTTTCCCAGCTCTAGATTCTGAACTAGATGCAGAAACCTGAGTGCAGCTCAGGGAAGAAAAAGCAGGCAAAAAGTGTGACCCGCGGGTCAGGATTTTTTCAAAAAAATGAAAAGTATCCAAAGCGTCTCAAACTCGCGTCATATGATGCCCGAGATCCGAAAGGGCAGAAAAAGTTGGTGGAACGTGTTTCCCTGCTCTAGATTCTGAACAAGCTGCAGAAACCTGAGTGCAGCTCAGGGAAGAAAAAGCAGGCAAAAAGTGTGACCCGCGGGTCAGGATTTTTTCAAAAAAATGAAAAGTATCCAAAGCGTCTCAAACTCGCGTCATATGATGCCCGAGATCCGAAAGGGCAGAAAAAGTTTGCGGAACCTGTTTCCCTGCTCTAGATTCTGAACAAGCTGCAGAAACCTGAGTGCACCTCAGGAGAGAAAAAGAAGGCAAAAATTGTGACCCGCGGGTCAGGATTTTTTCAAAAAAATGAAAAGTATCCAAAGTGTCTCAAACTCGCGTCATATGCTGCCCGAGATCCGAAAGGGCAGAAAAAGTTTGCGGAACCTGTTTCCCTGCTCTAAATTCTGAACAAGCTGCAGAAACCTGAATGCAGTTCAGGAAAGAAAAAGCACGCAAAAACTGTGACCCGCCGGTCAGGATTTTTTCAAAAAAATGAAAAGTATCCAAAGCATCTCAAACTCACGTCATATGATGCCCGAGATCCGAAAGGGCAGAAAAAGTTTGCGGAACCTGTTTCCCGGCTCCAGATTCTGAACAAGCTGCATAAACCGGAGAGCAGCTCAGGAGAGAAAAAGAAGGCAAAAGTGTGACCGGCGGGTCAGGATTTTTTCAAAAAAATGAAAAGTGCCCAAAGTGTCTCAAACTCACATTATATCATGCCCAAGATCCGAAAGGGCAGAAAAAGTGTGCGGAACTTGTCTCCCTGCTCTAGATTCTGAACAATCTGCAGAAACCTGAGTACAGCTCGGGAGAGAAAAAGAAGGCATGCGCATCAGGATTTTTTCAAAAAACTGAAAATTTTCTAATGTGTCTCAAACTCATGTCATGTGATGCCCGAGATCCAAAAGGGCAGAAAAAGTGTGCGGAACATGTCTCCCTGCTCTAGATTCTGAACAATCTGCAGAAACCTGAATGCAGCTCAGGAGAGGAAAAGAAGGCCAAAACTGTGACCCGCGGGTCAGAATTTTTTCAAAAAAATGAAAAGTTTCTAAAGTGTCTCAAACTTGCGTCAAATGATGCCCGAGATCCGAAAGGGCAGAAAAAATTTGCGGAACCTGTCTCGCTGCTCTAGATTCTGAACAATCTGCAGAAACCTGAGCGCTGCTCGGGAGAGAAATTTTTTTCAAAACAATGAAAAGTGTCCAAAGTGTCTCAAACTCGCCTCAAATGATGCCCGAGATCCGAAAGTGCCGAAAAAGTGTGCGGAACCTGTCACCCTGCTCTAGATTCTGGACAATCTGCCATCCAAAACTGTCTACCAGTTGTCTACCGGGCCCAATTCAAGGTGTTGGTGTTGACCCTTAAAACCCTATACGTTTTCGGCCCAGTATATCTGAAGGAACGCCTGCAGAATCACCGATTCTGCGCCTGACGAGATCAGCCTCGCAAGACCTTCTCTCGGTCCCACCGGTGAGAAAAGCTATGCTGGTACGGACCAGAGAGAGGGCATTCTCTGTTGTGGCCCCCACCCTCTGGAACTCTCTCCCTTTCGATCTCAGACATGAGTGCAGCTCAGGAGAGAAAAAGAAGGCCAAAACTGTGACCCGCAGGTCAGGATTTTTTCAAAAAAATGAAAAGTATCCAAAGCGTCTCAAACTCACGTCATATGATGCCCGAGATCCGAAAGGGCAGAAAAAGTTTGCGGAACCTGTTTCCCTGCTCTAGATTCTGAACAAGCTGCAGAAACCTGAGTGCAGCTCAGGAGAGAAAAAGAAGGCAAAAAGTGTGACCCGCGGGTCAGGATTTTTTCAAAAAAATGAAAAGTATCCAAAGCGTCTCAAACTCGCGTCATATGATGCCCGAGATCCGAAAGGGCAGAAAAAGTTTGTGGAACCTGTTTCCCAGCTCTAGATTCTGAACAAGATGCAGAAACCTGAGTGCAGCTCAGGGAAGAAATAGCAGGCAAAAAGTGTGACCCGCGGGTCAGGATTTTTTCAAAAAAATGAAAAGTATCCAAAGCGTCTCAAACTCGCGTCATATGATGCCCGAGATCCAAAAGGGCAGAAAAAGTTTGCGGAACCTGTTTCCCTGCTCTAGATTCTGAACAAGCTGCAGAACCCTGAGTGCAGCTCAGGAAAGAAAAAGCAGGCAAAAAGTGTGACCCGCGGGTCAGGATTTTTTCAAAAAAATGAAAAGTATCCAAAGTGTCTCAAACTCGCGTCATATGATGCCCGAGATCCGAAAGGGCAGAAAAAGTTTGCGGAACCTGTTTCCCTGCTCTAGATTCTGAACAAGCTGCAGAAACCTGAGTGCACCTCAGGAGAGAAAGAGCAGGCGAAAAGTGTGACCGGCGGGTCAGGATTTTTTCAAAAAAATGAAAAGTATCCAAAGCGTCTCAAACTCGCGTCATATGATGCCCGAGATCCGAAAGGGCAGAAAAAGTTTGCGGAACCTGTTTCCCTGCTCTAGATTCTGAACAAGCTGCAGAAACCTGAGTGCAGCTCAGGAGAGAAAAAGCAGGCAAAATGTGTGACCCGCGGGTCAGGATTTTTTCAAAAAAAAGAAAAGTATCCAAAGCGTCTCAAACTCGCGTCATATGATGCCCGAGATCCAAAAGGGCAGAAAAAGTTTGTGGAACCTGTTTCCCAGCTCTAGATTCTGAACAAGATGCAGAAACCTGAGTGCAGCTCAGGGAATTAAAAGCAGGCAAAAAGTGTGACCCGCGGGTCAGGATTTTTTCAAAAAAATGAAAAGTATCCAAAGCATCTCAAACTCGCGTCATATGATGCCCGAGATCCGAAAGAGCAGAAAAAGTTGGTGGAACGTGTTTCCCTGCTCTAGATTCTGAACAAGCTGCAGAAACCTGAGTGCAGCTCAGGGAAGAAAAAGAAGGCAAAAAGTGTGACCCGCGGGTCAGGATTTTTTCAAAAAAATGAAAAGTATCCAAAGTGTCTCAAACTCGCGTCATATGATGCCCGAGATCCAAAAGGGCAGAAAAAGTTTGCGGAACCTATTTCCCTGCTCTAGATTCTGAACAAGCTGCAGAAACCTGAGTGCAGCTCAGGAGAGAAAAAGAAGGCAAAAAAGCGCGGGTCAGGATTTTTTCAAAAAAATGAAAAGTATCCAAAGCGTCTCAAACTCGCGTCATATGATGCCCGAGATCCGAAAGGGCAGAAAAAGTTTGCGGAACCTGTTTCCCTGCTCTAGATTCTGAACAAGCTGCAGAAACCTGAGTGCACCTCAGGAGAGAAAGAGCACGCAAAAAGTGTGACCGGCGGGTCAGGATTTTTTCAAAAAAATGAAAAGTATCCAAAGCGTCTCAAACTCGCGTCATATGATGCCCGAGATCCGAAAGGGCAGAAAAAGTTTGCGGAACCTGTTTCCCTGCTCTAGATTCTGAACAAGCTGCAGAAACCTGAGTGCACCTCAGGAGAGAAGAAGCAGGCAAAAAGTGTGACGGGCGGGTCAGGATTTTTTCAAAAAAAAGAAAAGTATCCAAAGCGTCTCAAACTTGCGTCATATGATGCCCGAGATCCAAAAGGGCAGAAAAAGTTTGTGGAACCTGTTTCCCAGCTCTAGATTCTGAACTAGATGCAGAAACCTGAGTGCAGCTCAGGGAAGAAAAAGCAGGCAAAAAGTGTGACCCGCGGGTCAGGATTTTTTCAAAAAAATGAAAAGTATCCAAAGCGTCTCAAACTCGCGTCATATGATGCCCGAGATCCGAAAGGGCAGAAAAAGTTGGTGGAACGTGTTTCCCTGCTCTAGATTCTGAACAAGCTGCAGAAACCTGAGTGCAGCTCAGGGAAGAAAAAGCAGGCAAAAAGTGTGACCCGCGGGTCAGGATTTTTTCAAAAAAATGAAAAGTATCCAAAGCGTCTCAAAATCGCGTCATATGATGCCCGAGATCCGAAAGGGCAGAAAAAGTTTGCGGAACCTGTTTCCCTGCTCTAGATTCTGAACAAGCTGCAGAAACCTGAGTGCACCTCAGGAGAGAAAAAGAAGGCAAAAATTGTGACCCGCGGGTCAGGATTTTTTCAAAAAAATGAAAAGTATCCAAAGTGTCTCAAACTCGCGTCATATGCTGCCCGAGATCCGAAAGGGCAGAAAAAGTTTGCGGAACCTGTTTCCCTGCTCTAAATTCTGAACAAGCTGCAGAAACCTGAATGCAGTTCAGGAAAGAAAAAGCAGGCAAAAACTGTGACCCGCCGGTCAGGATTTTTTCAAAAAAATGAAAAGTATCCAAAGCATCTCAAACTCACGTCATATGATGCCCGAGATCCGAAAGGGCAGAAAAAGTTTGCGGAACCTGTTTCCCGGCTCCAGATTCTGAACAAGCTGCATAAACCGGAGAGCAGCTCAGGAGAGAAAAAGAAGGCAAAAGTGTGACCCGCGGGTCAGGATTTTTTCAAAAAAATGAAAAGTGCCCAAAGTGTCTCAAACTCACATTATATCATGCCCAAGATCCGAAAGGGCAGAAAAAGTGTGCGGAACTTGTCTCCCTGCTCTAGATTCTGAACAATCTGCAGAAACCTGAGTGCAGCTCGGGAGAGAAAAAGAAGGCATGCGCATCAGGATTTTTTCAAAAAACTGAAAATTTTCTAATGTGTCTCAAACTCATGTCATGTGATGCCCGAGATCCAAAAGGGCAGAAAAAGTGTGCGGAACATGTCTCCCTGCTCTAGATTCTGAACAATCTGCAGAAACCTGAATGCAGCTCAGGAGAGGAAAAGAAGGCCAAAACTGTGACCCGCGGGTCAGAATTTTTTCAAAAAAATGAAAAGTTTCTAAAGTGTCTCAAACTTGCGTCAAATGATGCCCGAGATCCGAAAGGGCAGAAAAAATTTGCGGAACCTGTCTCGCTGCTCTAGATTCTGAACAATCTGCAGAAACCTGAGCGCTGCTCGGGAGAGAAATTTTTTTCAAAACAATGAAAAGTGTCCAAAGTGTCTCAAACTCGCCTCAAATGATGCCCGAGATCCGAAAGTGCCGAAAAAGTGTGCGGAACCTGTCACCCTGCTCTAGATTCTGGACAATCTGCCATCCAAAACTGTCTACCAGTTGTCTACCGGGCCCAATTCAAGGTGTTGGTGTTGACCCTTAAAACCCTATACGTTTTCGGCCCAGTATATCTGAAGGAACGCCTGCAGAATCACCGATTCTGCGCCTGACGAGATCAGCCTCGCAAGACCTTCTCTCGGTCCCACCGGTGAGAAAAGCTATGCTGGTACGGACCAGAGAGAGGGCATTCTCTGTTGTGGCCCCCACCCTCTGGAACTCTCTCCCTTTCGATCTCAGACATGAGTGCAGCTCAGGAGAGAAAAAGAAGGCCAAAACTGTGACCCGCAGGTCAGGATTTTTTCAAAAAAATGAAAAGTATCCAAAGCGTCTCAAACTCACGTCATATGATGCCCGAGATCCGAAAGGGCAGAAAAAGTTTGCGGAACCTGTTTCCCTGCTCTAGATTCTGAACAAGCTGCAGAAACCTGAGTGCAGCTCAGGAGAGAAAAAGAAGGCAAAAAGTGTGACCCGCGGGTCAGGATTTTTTCAAAAAAATGAAAAGTATCCAAAGCGTCTCAAACTCGCGTCATATGATGCCCGAGATCCGAAAGGGCAGAAAAAGTTTGCGGAACCTGTTTCCCGGCTCCAGGTTCTGAACAAGCTGCAGAAACCGGAGAGCAGCTTAGGAGAGAAAAAGAAGGCAAAAAGTGTGACCCGCGGGTCAGGATTTTTTCAAAAAAATGAAAAGTATCCAAAGCGTCTCAAACTCGCGTCATATGATGCCCGAGATCCGAAAGGGCAGAAAAAGTTTGTGGAACCTGTTTCCCAGCTCTAGATTCTGAACAAGATGCAGAAACCTGAGTGCAGCTCAGGGAAGAAATAGCAGGCAAAAAGTGTGACCCGCGGGTCAGGATTTTTTCAAAAAAATGAAAAGTATCCAAAGCGTCTCAAACTCGCGTCATATGATGCCCGAGATCCAAAAGGGCAGAAAAAGTTTGCGGAACCTGTTTCCCTGCTCTAGATTCTGAACAAGCTGCAGAAACCTGAGTGCAGCTCAGGAAAGAAAAAGCAGGCAAAAAGTGTGACCCGCGGGTCAGGATTTTTTCAAAAAAATGAAAAGTATCCAAAGTGTCTCAAACTCGCGTCATATGATGCCCGAGATCCGAAAGGGCAGAAAAAGTTTGCGGAACCTGTTTCCCTGCTCTAGATTCTGAACAAGCTGCAGAAACCTGAGTGCACCTCAGGAGAGAAAGAGCACGCAAAAAGTGTGACCGGCGGGTCAGGATTTTTTCAAAAAAATGAAAAGTATCCAAAGCGTCTCAAACTCGCGTCATATGATGCCCGAGATCCGAAAGGGCAGAAAAAGTTTGCGGAACCTGTTTCCCTGCTCTAGATTCTGAACAAGCTGCAGAAACCTGAGTGCAGCTCAGGAGATAAAAAGCAGGCAAAATGTGTGACCCGCGGGTCAGGATTTTTTCAAAAAAAAGAAAAGTATCCAAAGCGTCTCAAACTCGCGTCATATGATGCACGAGATCCAAAAGGGCAGAAAAAGTTTGTGGAACCTGTTTCCCAGCTCTAGATTCTGAACAAGATGCAGAAACCTGAGTGCAGCTCAGGGAAGAAAAAGCAGGCAAAAAGTGTGACCCGCGGGTCAGGATTTTTTCAAAAAAATGAAAAGTATCCAAAGCGTCTCAAACTCGCGTCATATGATGCCCGAGATCCGAAAGGGCAGAAAAAGTTTGCGGAACCTGTTTCCCTGCTCTAGATTCTGAACAAGCTGCAGAAACCTGAGTGCACCTCAGGAGAGAAAAAGAAGGCAAAAAAGCGCGGGTCAGGATTTTTTCAAAAAAATGAAAAGTATCCAAAGCGTCTCAAACTCGCGTCATATGATGCCCGAGATCCGAAAGGGCAGAAGAAGTTTGCGGAACCTGTTTCCCTGCTCTAGATTCTGAACAAGCCACAGAAACCTGAGTGCAGCTCAGGAGAGAAAGAGCAGGCAAAAACTGTGACCCGCGGGTCACAGTTTTTTCAAAAAAAGGAAAAGTATCCAAAGCGTCTCAAACTCGCGTCATATGATGCCCAAGATCCGAAAGGGCAGAAAAAGTTTGCGGAACCTGTTTCCCTGCTCTAGATTCTGAACAAGCTGCAGAAACCTGAGTGCACCTCAGGAGATAAATAGCAGGCAAAAAGTGTGACGGGCGGGTCAGGATTTTTTCAAAAAAATGAAAAGTATCCAAAGCGTCTCAAACTCGCGTCATATGATGCCCGAGATCCGAAAGGGCAGAAAAAGTTTGTGGAACCTGTTTCCCAGCTCTAGATTCTGAACAAGATGCAGAAACCTGAGTGCAGCTCAGGGAAGAAATAGCAGGCAAAAAGTGTGACCCGCGGGTCAGGATTTTTTCAAAAAAATGAAAAGTATCCAAAGCGTCTCAAACTCGCGTCATATGATGCCCGAGATCCAAAAGGGCAGAAAAAGTTTGCGGAACCTGTTTCCCTGCTCTAGATTCTGAACAAGCTGCAGAAACCTGAGTGCAGCTCAGGAAAGAAAAAGCAGGCAAAAAGTGTGACCCGCGGGTCAGGATTTTTTCAAAAAAATGAAAAGTATCCAAAGTGTCTCAAACTCGCGTCATATGATGCCCGAGATCCGAAAGGGCAGAAAAAGTTTGCGGAACCTGTTTCCCTGCTCTAGATTCTGAACAAGCTGCAGAAACCTGAGTGCACCTCAGGAGAGAAAGAGCAGGCAAAAAGTGTGACCGGCGGGTCAGGATTTTTTCAAAAAAATGAAAAGTATCCAAAGCGTCTCAAACTCGCGTCATATGATGCCCGAGATCCGAAAGGGCAGAAAAAGTTTGCGGAACCTGTTTCCCTGCTCTAGATTCTGAACAAGCTGCAGAAACCTGAGTGCAGCTCAGGAGAGAAAAAGCAGGCAAAATGTGTGACCCGCGGGTCAGGATTTTTTCAAAAAAAAGAAAAGTATCCAAAGCGTCTCAAACTCGCGTCATATGATGCCCGAGATCCAAAAGGGCAGAAAAAGTTTGTGGAACCTGTTTCCCAGCTCTAGATTCTGAACAAGATGCAGAAACCTGAGTGCAGCTCAGGGAAGAAAATGCAGGCAAAAAGTGTGACCCGCGGGTCAGGATTTTTTCAAAAAAATGAAAAGTATCCAAAGCATCTCAAACTCGCGTCATATGATGCCCGAGATCCGAAAGAGCAGAAAAAGTTGGTGGAACGTGTTTCCCTGCTCTAGATTCTGAACAAGCTGCAGAAACCTGAGTGCAGCTCAGGGAAGAAAAAGCAGGCAAAAAGTGTGACCCGCGGGTCAGGGTTTTTTCAAAAAAATGAAAAGTATTCAAAGCGTCTCAAACTCGCGTCATATGATGCCCGAGATCCGAAAGGCAGAAAAAGTTTGCGGAACCTGTTTCCCTGCTCTAGATTCTGAACAAGCTGCAGAAACCTGAGTGCACCTCAGGAGAGAAAAAGAAGGCAAAAAGTGTGACCCGCGGGTCAGGATTTTTTCAAAAAAATGAAAAGTATCCAAAGTGTCTCAAACTCGCGTCATATGATGCCCGAGATCCGAAAGGGCAGAAAAAGTTTGCGGAACCTGTTTCCCTGCTCTAGATTCTGAACAAGCTGCAGAAACCTGAGTGCAGCTCAGGAGAGAAAAAGAAGGCAAAAAAGCGCGGGTCAGGATTTTTTCAAAAAAATGAAAAGTATCCAAAGCGTCTCAAACTCGCGTCATATGATGCCCGAGATCCGAAAGGGCAGAAAAAGTTTGCGGAACCTGTTTCCCTGCTCTAGATTCTGAACAAGCTGCAGAAACCTGAGTGCAGCTCAGGAGAGAAAGAGCACGCAAAAAGTGTGACCGGCGGGTCAGGATTTTTTCAAAAAAATGAAAAGTATCCAAAGCGTCTCAAACTCGCGTCATATGATGCCCGAGATCCGAAAGGGCAGAAAAAGTTTGCGGAACCTGTTTCCCTGCTCTAGATTCTGAACAAGCTGCAGAAACCTGAGTGCACCTCAGGAGAGAAAAAGCAGGCAAAAAGTGTGACCCGCGGGTCAGGATTTTTTCAAAAAAAAGAAAAGTATCCAAAGCGTCTCAAACTTGCGTCATATGATGCCCGAGATCCAAAAGGGCAGAAAAAGTTTGTGGAACCTGTTTCCCAGCTCTAGATTCTGAACTAGATGCAGAAACCTGAGTGCAGCTCAGGGAAGAAAAAGCAGGCAAAAAGTGTGACCCGCGGGTCAGGATTTTTTCAAAAAAATGAAAAGTATCCAAAGCGTCTCAAACTCGCGTCATATGATGCCCGAGATCCGAAAGGGCAGAAAAAGTTGGTGGAACGTGTTTCCCTGCTCTAGATTCTGAACAAGCTGCAGAAACCTGAGTGCAGCTCAGGGAAGAAAAAGCAGGCAAAAAGTGTGACCCGCGGGTCAGGATTTTTTCAAAAAAATGAAAAGTATCCAAAGCGTCTCAAACTCGCGTCATATGATGCCCGAGATCCGAAAGGGCAGAAAAAGTTTGCGGAACCTGTTTCCCTGCTCTAGATTCTGAACAAGCTGCAGAAACCTGAGTGCACCTCAGGAGAGAAAAAGAAGGCAAAAAGTGTGACCCGCGGGTCAGGATTTTTTCAAAAAAATGAAAAGTATCCAAAGTGTCTCAAACTCGCGTCATATGCTGCCCGAGATCCGAAAGGGCAGAAAAAGTTTGCGGAACCTGTTTCCCTGCTCTAAATTCTGAACAAGCTGCAGAAACCTGAATGCAGTTCAGGAAAGAAAAAGCAGGCAAAAACTGTGACCCGCCGGTCAGGATTTTTTCAAAAAAATGAAAAGTATCCAAAGCATCTCAAACTCACGTCATATGATGCCCGAGATCCGAAAGGGCAGAAAAAGTTTGCGGAACCTGTTTCCCGGCTCCAGATTCTGAACAAGCTGCATAAACCGGAGAGCAGCTCAGGAGAGAAAAAGAAGGCAAAAAGTGTGACCCGCGGGTCAGGATTTTTTCAAAAAAATGAAAAGTGCCCAAAGTGTCTCAAACTCACATTATATCATGCCCAAGATCCGAAAGGGCAGAAAAAGTGTGCGGAACTTGTCTCCCTGCTCTAGATTCTGAACAATCTGCAGAAACCTGAGTGCAGCTCGGGAGAGAAAAAGAAGGCATGCGCATCAGGATTTTTTCAAAAAACTGAAAATTTTCTAATGTGTCTCAAACTCACGTCATGTGATGCCCGAGATCCAAAAGGGCAGAAAAAGTGTGCGGAACATGTCTCCCTGCTCTAGATTCTGAACAATCTGCAGAAACCTGAATGCAGCTCAGGAGAGGAAAAGAAGGCCAAAACTGTGACCCGCGGGTCAGAATTTTTTCAAAAAAATGAAAAGTTTCTAAAGTGTCTCAAACTTGCGTCAAATGATGCCCGAGATCCGAAAGGGCAGAAAAAATTTGCGGAACCTGTCTCGCTGCTCTAGATTCTGAACAATCTGCAGAAACCTGAGCGCTGCTCGGGAGAGAAATTTTTTTCAAAACAATGAAAAGTGTCCAAAGTGTCTCAAACTCGCCTCAAATGATGCCCGAGATCCGAAAGTGCCGAAAAAGTGTGCGGAACCTGTCACCCTGCTCTAGATTCTGGACAATCTGCCATCCAAAACTGTCTACCAGTTGTCTACCGGGCCCAATTCAAGGTGTTGGTGTTGACCCTTAAAACCCTATACGTTTTCGGCCCAGTATATCTGAAGGAACGCCTGCAGAATCACCGATTCTGCGCCTGACGAGATCAGCCTCGCAAGACCTTCTCTCGGTCCCACCGGTGAGAAAAGCTATGCTGGTACGGACCAGAGAGAGGGCATTCTCTGTTGTGGCCCCCACCCTCTGGAACTCTCTCCCTTTCGATCTCAGACATGAGTGCAGCTCAGGAGAGAAAAAGAAGGCCAAAACTGTGACCCGCAGGTCAGGATTTTTTCAAAAAAATGAAAAGTATCCAAAGCGTCTCAAACTCACGTCATATGATGCCCGAGATCCGAAAGGGCAGAAAAAGTTTGCGGAACCTGTTTCCCTGCTCTAGATTCTGAACAAGCTGCAGAAACCTGAGTGCAGCTCAGGAGAGAAAAAGAAGGCAAAAAGTGTGACCCGCGGGTCAGGATTTTTTCAAAAAAATGAAAAGTATCCAAAGCGTCTCAAACTCGCGTCATATGATGCCCGAGATCCGAAAGGGCAGAAAAAGTTTGCGGAACCTGTTTCCCGGCTCCAGGTTCTGAACAAGCTGCAGAAACCGGAGAGCAGCTTAGGAGAGAAAAAGAAGGCAAAAACTGTGGTAAGGTTTCTTCAAAAAACTGAAAAGTGTCCAAAGTGTCTCAAACTCGCGTCATATGATGCCTGAGATCCGAAAGGGCAGAAAAAGTGTGCAGAACCTGTCTCCCTGCTCTAGATTCTGAACAAGCTGCAGAAACCTTAGTGCAGCTCAGGTGAGAAAAAGAAGGCATGCGGGTCAGAATCACCGGTTATGCTGCCTGACGAGATCAGCCTCGCAAGACCTTCTCTCGGTCCCACCGGTGAGAACAGCTAGGCTGGTTTCGGACCAGAGAGAGGGCATTCTCTGTTGTGGCCCCCACCCTCCGGAACTCTCTCCCTTTCCATCTCAGACATGCTCCCTCCCTGTCCAGCTATCGCCGAGCCTTGAAGACCTGGCTGTTCAGGCAGGCCTTCAAGATTGGGACAGATTAATTTATGTTCTGAATTAATGAATGGTTTTTTAGCTTATAATTTGATTATGTTGATCTATATGTATTGTTTTTATTCTTGTTGTTTGTCGCCTAGAGTGTCCCTAACCCAGACAGATAGGCAGCTGAAAAATAAAATTTATTAAAATTTATTTATCCCATTCCAAGCAATCAAACGCTTTAAAAACATCTAGTGATAACAAAGCAAGACGGCGATCATGTTGCACAGAATGATAAAGGCTTAATACTCTGTGTGTGGGGTCCAAAATATGCCTTCCAGGTATATAACCCGTTTGGTCTAGATGTATAATACGCGAAGCTATTCTATTTAACCTAGAGGCCAAAATAGATGTAAACAATTTCTGATCTTGGTTCAGGAGAGTTATTGGGCGATATGTTTTCACTTGGGTGCAATCTTTCCCTGGTTTGGGTATTACAGTTATTCTTGATTCATACCACTTGTTTGGTATTTGACCCTTAGTCCAAATTTCATTAAGTAATCGAACCAAGTTGGGGGTCAGTATATCCCTAAATTTTTTATAAAATATACTCCCAAACCCATTGGGCCTGGTGCTCTGTTATTTTTAAGGTGATTTATTGCTATTTTGATCTCTTCTGCAGAAATAAAAGAGTTCATGGAGGACAATTGATCAGGGTTTAGTTTTTTTGGAACAAATCCTGATATATATTCCTTTATATTATGTTCTAGTGGATTTGTGAAATTATATAATTCTTTGTAAAATTTAGCAAATTCTCTATTAATCTTTTCCCAATCATGTATCACCTTAACTGATTTATTTTTAAAGTATATATTTTATTTGAATTTTGTTTATTTCTTAATGCTTTAGATAATAGTTTAGAATGTTTATTTCCTGCCTCATAATACCATTGTCGAACATATAATAGAGAGGTAGCAATTTTATTGATTTCCAGGGCTTCAAGCTCTTTACGTTTGATCTCTAACATATGCAAGATCCTTCTAGAGTCCCTTTGTTTATAACGTTGTTCCAAGCCCGATATATTTTTTAATAATTGAGACCTAATGGGATCTGCAATTTTTTCTTCTTTACTTGTTCTGCTATACATACTCCTCTAATTGTTCCTTTCATAGCATTCCAAACTGTAGTAAGTGCTATATCTGGAGTTATGTTAACTTCAAAATATTCTTTTAATGCTATCATTATATTTTGAGCTGAATCTTGAGAAGCCATTAAATTTAGATTTAGCCTCCAGATTGGATGCATGGGGGCAAATTACAATTGTCGAAGTACAACTTCAACCATTGAATTTTATTTATTTATTTATTACATTTATATACCGCCCCATAGCCAAAGCTCTCTGGGCAGTTTACAGCAATTAAAAACATTAAAAACAAATATACAAATTTTAAAACACAAAAACAATTTAAAAACACAATTTAAAAACAATTAAAAACAATTTTAAAACGCATGCTAAAATGCCTGGGACAAGAGGAAAGTCTTGACCTGGCGCCGAAAAGATAGCAGTGTTATCTGACACTGTCCTTGGCATTATGTCTGCTGACCATAAATTTGAGAGCAGGGGGGCGGATAGTAATACATAATCCAGCTGGGAAAATATTTATATTTTGAAGAAAAATATGAATAATCTCTAACCCCCGGGTTGGCCTATCTCCAGGCATCAGACAGGTTAAATTGTGTTAACAGTTGTAATAATTGGTTTTTCTCTGTTATAGGCCCTCTCTGCCCCCTTGTGGATCGATCTATATTTACATCACAGAACATATTCAGATCTCCCCCTATGATAACACTGGTGTCTTTTGCGAATTTGGTTAGTTTTTTAAAAATCTTACATAAAAAAGAAAATGGATGTGTGTTTGGAGCATACACTGATGTCAATATAAATAACCTACCCTCTAATAATCCTCTAACAAAGATATATCTTCCATTAGGGTCTCTACATATATCCTGTAACTGAAAATCCATAGAGTTTGCCAATACAATACCCACCCCACGAGAGAGGAAAGACCCCTTCGCCACAAATTGTTGACCAAAGTATGAATGGAAAAGCAATCTATTATTACAACCTGCTTTATATGTTTCTTGTAAAAAGATTACAGATGGACTCCGAGCACGTAAGTGGTCTGAGACCCTCCATCTCTTAATAACATCCCCAAGTCCTCTAACATTTAATATTACACGCCAAAAATCAGACATTTAAGAAATAATAAACTATCTGCCATTTAATTATACTACCGCCAGCAAAACCCAGCTTATTCGCTATATTGTCTCGAAATTTCCCTTCCATTTTATTTATCCAGTTCCCCTTTCTCGGAACCCCTTCCCTTTGTTTCCTCTTATCCAACTGCCCTCACTGCCCATAGGATCCCCTATGTATCTCAGGAGCCTGCGATATAAACAAAATGTCTTCCCGCCAGCTTGGGGCCAGACTAATGTGAGGGTAAAAACACACACTGTTGCTATGAACAAAACTAACCTCCATGCTTGTAACCAACCCATACTAACTCAAAACCCAAGTTGGGGCGCAGAAACTTCTCCGCCATCCCGCATCATACTTAACATTCTCTGATTACCCAAAACAAGCCTACAGCCCCCCAGCAATAATATTAAATCCTAAACTGACTTAATACCCATATTCCTATTTATATATTTACCCTATATTGATTATATTATATAAACCTTTCAATTATGTCAATACCATATTACGGTACATAAATGTATTTTCTTATTTTCTTTTTACAGCATTTGATCTGGTGCTCCTTTCTGTACTCCTTTCCGTGAGAAGAATAGAGAGGACAATATAATTTGTTGTTACTTTAGGTCGTCGTCTGCATTTTGCTCAGAGCTTGGAAAAGTTACTTTTTTGAACTATAATAATAAATAATAAAAAAAATTATTTATTGGTCGCCTATCTGTCCAGGTTAGTGGAAACTCTAGGCGACTTACAATAATAGAATAGATAATATACAGTATACAAAACAGAACACAATCATAATCAATTTAAAATCAATTTCCAATTAAAACATCATAAAACTAACCCTCCCCAATCCCATTGGCCTGCCTGAATAGCCAGGTCTTTAATGCTTGGCGAAAACCTATCAGGGAGGGAGCATGTCGAAGATCAAGAGGAAGGGAATTCCAGAGGGTGGGGGCCACAATCGAGAATGCCCTCTCTCTGGTCCGCACCAGCCTAGCTGTTTTAACCGGTGGGACCGAGAGAAGGTCTTGTGAGGCTGATCTTGTCAGGCGGCATAATTGGTGATTCTGGAGGCTCTCCTTCAGATAAACTACAACTCCCATCAGCCCAATACAGTGGCCATGATGGCTGGGGCTCATGGGAGTTGTAGTTCAAAAAAGTAACTTTTCCAAGCTCTGATTTTGCTGCCTGAGGAAATCTCCTCCAGTCCTCCCCCACCAGGACCATATTAATAAAGTCATCTGCCTCCAAATCCTCCTCATTCCATTATCTACAATTCATGCACATGGGTGTCACTTGAAGGGGGTGACTTCACTCTGTGGCATAGCAGAGACAGCCTTAATTCTGAGAAGTGATTCTCAGTCAGGCTTAAGCAGCTAACATTGGACTCTAAGGTGTGTGAGAAAAAGAATACCAAAGAGCCACTTCTTTAAGGGGACTGCCTTGGCCTACAAGAGATCAGTATCTTCTTTGATATACTATCATGTTGTCCACTCCCAACAAAGATGTCAGGCAGGAGATGCCTCCTTTCCTAATCCAGGGCTCAAAGCAGTATCAGTAGGTGGAGGTATTCACATCCAACTTTGTCAGCTTTAGAGGTGGGCATTTCAGGCAATGTGAGCTGATCATTTCCTTTGAGCTCCATCTTGTTTTCTTCCCCACTATAAATCCAGGAAATATCCTGACATGGGCTCCTTTTGGGAGGAAGGGCAGGATATAAAGTTAAATAAATGATGACAATAACAATACCAATAATGATAACAATAATGTCACATGGCCAAGGCATACTGTGAGCCATCAAGCGAGGAAGGCCATTCACTGCCTTCAGAAATTGCAGCTCCACCAGAGAGGTAAGTAAGCTGTAAACAGTGTAAGGATGAAACTTGCAGGTCATGTGCTCTCCCAAATAACTAATTTCCATTAAAATCAATCCCATCCCTTTAAAAAATGGTTTGCTTTTAAGAATGCTTAGATGCTTCCCAGTTCAGCACCAAAGCATTAAACCAATCTCTGATTTCCCTGGCTTGAGGGGCAAGCATCCACAGGGAGTAGGCCGCTCATCCCACTCCTTTCTCCTTTATTCTTCTACTGTATTGGCTCCATTAGCAAGGAACCAGCAGTGTGTTACATGTTGTATTTGACAGTGTTCTCCTTTTTTTCCCATTGACTCTACCCCATAAATAAAAAGGAGACATAAGAAAGAATCCACAGACTTCTTGAGATTTCTTCTCATAAGCCTGACCCAAAGCTTTATATTTCAAGTCTTGCAACAAAACACAGCCAGAACTAGAAATAAGCAAATTTAGGCAAATACCCTCAGGGAGAAATTTGGGGGCTCTCACACCTTCCCATATGAAGTGCAATTATCATTCAAAGGGAACAGAAAAGTCCTAGACCATTCTGTTAGACAGACCCTTGATGTAATGAGCAAGAAAGATTTAGCTGCTGATGTCGCTCTCTCAGGGCTGAGCACTGAGCACGTGATGTCACAAAGAAAAGCACAGCTACGATATGATCTCATATTTAGAACACCTGCAGCTGCAGGGCTAGTGAGGTAAGGAGAACTATCTGTGAGAGCATAAAAATGATTGCATAACAATACTGCAGCCAAGGAGATACCTCTTGTAGTTTCAAGATTAGAATGGAAATTGGGAAGAAGGAAATTGGCCTACTTGAGCCACTTATGAATGACAGTATCCAGAAGGTGGGGCTTAGGCTAGGAGAATGCATATTTTTTTCCGAATTATGTTTATTAATTTTCCATGTTTACTAATAAGTAATAAAAATTTCAACATGAATAAATGACAGCATTCTACTGTTACACAAACTGTTGTAAAACAAGCATAGCAGAACAAAACATGAACTAAATAAAAATGGAGGAAGCAAAGAAGTTGTATTGAAGGGAATCAAAAATATGACAGATCTAAAAGTAGGAGGATTATGATTATTATTGATGATGTAACAAGTCAGGAGAGAAAATGATGTGTATAATTGAAGCGGGACCCTGTATCTGGATAGGGGGATATCTAGCGAAGCTGGTCAACACAAAAGTGTGCCTGAGGAGTTGGGAGACATTGAGTAGTCACCATGAGTGAGAGAAACAAGAAAGGCCACCCTGTGTGTAATGTGAGTAGGAACTCAAGTGAATTAGATATAGTTGTATGGGGGAAGAGGGACCAGTTGGAAAACAAAAGTAGAGCTCTTGGTTACGCTGCAACAGACTGTTCAATAAAGTTTGTTCCTTCTACACAGTGTTTGAAGTTCATTTCAACACTTGCAAATATTACACTGTGGATTCAAATTTGTCTGATTTTACGGCTTCCCTGCAAAATCTGTTTTGCTGAGTCAATCTTTCCATTAGTACTAAATTCCACACCTTGTCCCACCACCCATCCATCATGAAGGGGGATGAATACTTCCAGTGATTTCTAATTTTGCTGCAGCCAGTAGGAATATGATTAGCTGCTTGTATTATAATTGCTGCATATTATCAAGAAAGATGGATAATAAAGCCAACTGTGGCTCTGACAGCATAATCTGTTCCACTATATTGGAGATCTCTTGGAAGATTCGTTGCCAGAATGAAGTTACTATAGGGCAGGACCACCACATGTGGTAAAATGTGCCCACCATGTGGCATCCCTGCCAGCATTCTAGTGATGCTCCTGGGAACATTCTCCCCAGTCTAACTGGGGTGAAGTGCTAGCACCAGATCACCTTTAACACAGATTCTCAAAGTCAAGCTGAAATAGAATGGAGGGGAGGTTTGCTCCATAATGCAGCCCATTCTCTTCTATACACACCCCCAGATCCTCCTCCCAAATCCTTCTTAAACTGTCTGTTCAGCCCATATCAAACTCTTATAAATCAGTGATACTGCCCCGTTTAGAACACCTCTAGAATTCACACACAGGCTCTCAAAGCTAGTAAGCCCTCTTTGTGGACCATCCACTCTAAGCAGTTTCTTGCTGAACAATTGTACATGTGCTAATTGAAACCAGTTCACTTTAGTGAATCCCAGTCGTGTTTGTAATTTGTTCTCTGACAGGGGTTTACCATACTCATATAGGTTCTGCAGTCTATATAACCCATGACTTTTCCATTCATGGAACTGGTTATATTTGTCAGGGTATTTGAATTGGAGGTGCTCTAAAAATGGGAAAATAAGAGAAGTTTGTGGTGCCAACTACGGCTCACATTTTTTCCAGATTCTCAGAGACGATCTGAGGAAGGGGTTCTCAATATCTTGTAACTATTTAGAAGAAAATTTAACAAAGGGGAGTGCCCTACCTGTAGGGCTGTGAGCGTCAAATTCCATTGTAACCCATTCAACCTCTTTATCTCCACAAATGACATGAATTAACTGTTTCAGAATGGATGCTCATAATAATATTGTGGTTGAGGATTCCCAGACCTCCCATACTTTGATGTCAGTAACAAACATTTTTGTTTACTCTGGATCTTTTGCCTGCATTGATGAAGGTATTGAAATTTTATTGCCATCAATTAAGTTCTGTCCCTTCCAATGCCAGGGGAAGTGTTTGAAACAGATATAAGAATTTGAGCAACAACATCATTTTCATGGCTGCTATACAGCCCAACCAGGAAAAATGCAGTTTTTTCCAATTCATTAGCTCTCATTTAGTTTCCTTCACAACTGGGTAGAAATTTGCTTCTTAAGTTGGAGAGGGTCCTTAATGAGAGCCACACTAAAATATTTGATATAATCAGGTTGTACTTCCAAACCAGCGAGCGGGCAATATGACGCTGTAGTTCCAGTGGAGTTGCTACACATACCAGAGCAGACTTCTGATAGTTCACTTCTAAAACTGAGGCTTCACTAAAGCTTGTTAGTATCCTCTGTAGCTTCAGAATAGCATCCAAAGGGTTGCAAAGAAATAGTAGGACATTGTCCACAAATTGTTAATGATGTCAACTGTCCCCCTAATCTCTACTCCCTTAATCATCGAGTTATCTCTGATGGTGTTAGGCAGACCTTCTAGAGCTAGAATGAAAAGCAAGGGCAACAGGGGGCAACCCTGTCACATATCTCTACACAAAGCAAAGGGGGGAAAGTCCAGACCATTAATTCACACCCTGGCCATGGTGGTAGGATAAATCACACTGATAACATTTAGGAATCTTTTTCCAAAGTTCATAACCTTTAATACCTTGTGTAAATAAGGCAATTCAACCCTATCAAATGCTTTGAGGGTATTGATTGATAGAAGGGTAGTGAGTTCGAGGATTTCCCAAAGTGGACCACATTTAGAGCTCTCCATATTGTGTACTATTTGTCTAGAGAAAATGAATCCTTTTTGGTCAGGTTTGACATAAAGTCCCCCAACTCATTCAACCTCAATGCCAATGTTGCTGTCAGCAACCTGACATCTTGGTTAATGAGGGCAATGGGGCGATATGACCCAAGTAAGTTAGGATCTTTGCCTGGTATTGCAGTGACTATTTTATGCAATTACAATGCCAAAGCTGGGAAAGGGTCCCCTCCGTTTGTGATTTTATGCAACTACAATGCAAAGCAGGGCAAGGGCTCCCTCCTGTGCCGATTTTATGCAACTACAACGCAAAGCGGGGCAAGGGCTCCTTCCTGTGGTGATTTTATGCAATTACAAGGCCAAAGCAGTAAAAGGGCTCCCTCCTGTGGCAATTTTATGCAATTACAATGCAAAGCAGGGCAAGGGCTCCCTCCTGTGCCGATTCTATGCAACTACAATGCCAAGGCAGAGCAAGGGCTCCCTCCTGTGGTGATTTTATGCAATTACAATGCAAAGCAGGGAAAGGGCACCCTCCGGTGGTGATTTTATGCAACTACAATGCAAAGTAGGGCAAGGGCTCCTTCCTGTGGTGATTTTATGCAATTACGAGGCCAAAGTAGTAAAAGGGCTCCCTCCTGTGGTGATTTTATGCAATTACAATGCAAAGCAGAGCAAGGGCTCTCTCCTGTGGTGATTTTATGCAATTACAATGCCAAAGCAGGGAAAGGGGCTCCTCCGTTGGCGATTTTATGCAACTACAATGCAAAGCAGGGCAAGGGTTCCCTAACCCTAACCCTGAACCACACCCTCACCCTAACCCTAACCGAGACCCTATCCCTAACCCTATCCCTATCCCTATCGCTATCCCTATCCCTATCCCTACCCCTATCCCTAACCCTAACTGAGAATTTAACCCTAACCCAAACCCTCACCCTCACCTTCACCCTCACCCTCACCCTAACCCACACCCTCACCCTCACCCTAACCCTGAGAACATTTTTTTACTTTTTTTGGACTCTTGAGCTGCACTCAGGATTGTGAAGATTTCTCAGAATCTAGAGCTTGGAGGCAAGTTTCTCGCACTTTTCTGGCCAAATCGGATCCTGAGCAGCATTTTAAGACACTTTGGGGCACTTTTAAAATTTTTCACATTTTTGGAACTCCTGACCTGCGGGTCACATTTTTTTACTTTTTTTGGACTCTTGAGCTGCACTCAGGATTCACAAGATTTCTCAGAATCTAGAGCTTGGAGGAACACCTGCAATGTGTGTGCTATGTTCATCTTCTTAATGGAAACCAGAAGCGATTACACTTGCAGCAAGTGCAGATTGGTGGCGCTCCTAGAAGAAAAGGTCAGGGGGCTGCAGCACCGCATAGACACCCTGCGACTTATCAGACAAGATGAGGACTTCCTCGATAAAACACAAGAGGAATTAAGGGAGCGACACAAAGTACAGGAAGAAAGTGACAAGGAAGAAGAGGACTGCAACAGCAACAAATCCCCATGGAGGACTGTCACTGTAAGGGCAAGGAAAAACAGGAGGGAGTCAGAACTGCTGCAACTAACAAATCACTTTCAGTGTCTCTCGGCAGACAGCACCCCTGAAGAGCCTCAACAAACTCACCTACATCAAGAGACACTGACTGCAAAGGAAGACTCCACACCCCAGAAGAAGGAAGCTGATGCAACCAGTGGATCGCAAGTTGAACATGACCCAGCAGTGTGATGCTGCGGCAAAAAAGGCAAACGCGGTTTTGGGATGCATAAACAGAGCTATAGTTTCCAGGTCGAGGGAAGTAATAGTCCCACTATATTCTGCATTAGTCAGGCCTCATCTGGAATACTGCGTTCAGTTCTCGGCGCCTCATTTTAAGAAAGATATAGACAAGTTAGAGCGGGTTCAGAAGAGGGCAACAAGGATGATAGCTGGTATGGAGAACAAGTCTTATGAGGAAAGGTTGAAGGAACTTGGCATGTTCAGTCTGGTGAAGAGAAGGCTGAGGGGTGACATGATTACACTCTTTAAGTACCTGAAGGGCTGTCACATAGAGGAGGGTACAGATTTGTTCACTGCTGCCCCAGAGGGTAGGACTAGGTCTAATGGTTTTAAGTTGCAGGAGCGTAGATTTATATTGGACATTAGAAGGAACTTCTTGACAGTAAGGGCGGTTCGGCAATGGAACCGACTGCCTAGGGAGGTGGTGGGATCCCCTTCGCTGGATGTCTTCAAGCAGAGGCTGGACAGCTATCTGCGGGAGATGCTCTAGCTGCGGATTTCCTGCTGTGAGCAGGGGGTTGGACTCGATGGCCTACAAGGCCCCTTCCAATTCTATTATTCTATGATTCTAGGTTTCTCCCACTTTTCTGGCGAAATCGCATCCTGAGCAGCATTTTAAGACACTTTGGGGCACTTTTAAAAATTTTCACATTTTTGGAACTCCTGACCCGCGGGTCACATTTTCTGACTTTTTTCTGACTGCTTCCAGGGGTGGTTCTAAAGGGCGGCCAGGTGGGCCACTGGTCCAACAGCCCCTGGTGCTACAGGGGGCCCCTCAGCCACCCTTCCGCTCCCCTTCCATGATCCGCGCCCCCCATGCCCCCACCTACCTGTCTGCTGTCTTTTACCATTGCCCTTAACGAAGATGGTGGCTGCGGTTTCCCTAAGGTACTGAAGCCCCTACCGCCATCTTAGCTGATGGCAGAGATGCACATACGTAGCACACACATGTGCCATCAACAAAGATGGCGGCAGAGGCGTCATCCCCTTAGGGAAACCACGGCTGCCATCTTCGTTAAGGGCAATGGTAAAAGACAGCAGACAGGTAGGTGGGGCGGCGTGGGGGGGCCGCGTGCGTGTGTGTGTGTGCCCACATGCACACACACACACACACATGCCAGGGCCCAGGGCAAACTGACGCCCAAGGGCCCCGGCATTCCTGAAGCCGGCACTGACTGCTTCCCTATTATTTGATTTATTGGTACCAGATAAAGCCATGCCTGTTCACATGGGCTTTTGGAATAAGTTGATTTGACCTGGCCAGCTGTATCTTGATAGTTTATTGTATTGCTAAAATGGCTTATTTTTAATTGTTGGTTTTAATTTGTTATATGGAATGTTATTGTTTTAATGTTGATGCCTATGCAGTAAACCAGCCTGGGATCATAATTGATGAAGGATGGTTTAGACATTGAATTAATAAGATAAATAAAGGAAATTGTGTTTTTCTAAGATTTTTCACATTTGCTTGCCACCTGGTGGGGAGGTTGCTTTGGAGAAGTCTTTTTGCTCTCTTTCTGCTTCATTTATCATCTCCCACCTATTGTCTGTGAACTTGGCTGATAGATTGGCAATTAAGGATGCAGGTAAAGTGTTGAAAGCTTCTGCCCCAGAACTAAAAAGCACAAGTATGCAAGTAGAACTGGAGTGTAAATATGCAAGGGCACAAAATTGGCACTCTTCCCTGACAGGCAAGATCTTAATGCAAGTTTGTTATTTTTGTTATTATCACAGGAGACAACCGAAGGGTATGGCAGGATGTGACCATGTCTTGTTTTTTAAAGAACAGCACTTGTGTGGCTTGTCATAATTACTGTTATTTAACAGGGTTTTACATCCCAGTGTAATCACTTTCCAGTATCAGGAGGTGTGTCAACATCTCTGGACAAGAAAGAGGCAGGAGGTTGAGTCAGGTAAAAGCCGGGGATTCACTTGCTCATTCAGTCCGTCTCACTCTCACACATAAACACTTGCATCAGTTCTTGCTGTTTTGCTGCCAGAGTACTCAGCACGCTTCATTGTCAGCTGGTAATTCAGGAAGCAAAAAAGCTGTGATTTACTAGTCAAAGCCTCTTGCTGCTGCCAAAGATCACCTTCCAGTCTCCCGAGACCAAAAGTTTTTCGGCATGGTGACAAAAAGCCACACGTGTACTGAAAGGCATTCCAGCTCCTTCACTGTTTACAAGCGGCTTATTCCACTGTTCTTCTATCCTCCAAGGTATAATAACTGACAGAACAATCCATCTGCCTCCCCAGTAGCTAGGCTAGAGCCTTCTCCCTGACATGCTTGTGTTGTGTGTGTAGGCCAGGCCTACACTTGCATTGTTGATGTTGTTTACAACAGGGATAGTTTAGACCTTCGGTCTTCCCTTGCTGTCAGTAGTGGTATGGCCCAGCATGTGAGGATACTGATCATAAACCACAGCCCTTAGCAAAACCAAGATCAAAGGCATAAGCCATCCCTCTCTGTTTTAAAGACATCAAAACCATAAGGAGTGATGTGATTTCTAATCAATCAATTCCAGGCCTTTCTTTCTAGAAGGTGTTCTACATCAGTGAAATATTTGCATTTCGAGCACATGTCTGTGGAATGCACTCCCCAGTGAGGTCTGCCTGGCACCTTTGCTGACATCCTTTCGGCACCAGGTTAAAAAAAAGGCTTTTGATGGACAATGATGTTTTCCTGCAACTATTACAGGGTGTGGTTGTTTTGTATATTCTTATGAATTGCATGTGTTTTTGTATAAAAGTGTTAATATAATATATTCCTGCTTATGTTTTTAAATATGTTGTAAGTCACTTGGAGACCTTTGTGTAACAAGTCTAGTAAATTAGAAGATACAATTTCTTACAGAAATTGCATTATACAGCCACAAGAGTGCTGTAGCCAGCATGGATTTTTTGCATACCGCAATGTTAAATTGAAAATACCCCCATGCCATAACCTCATTTCAAAACAAAACCTGACAACACTTATAGTCCTGAACTTAGAAACACTTGCTTAACAACCCTCCAAGTTTTCATGGCAATACACAAAACAGTCAGAGAGAATCAAGAATTCAAAGTGTAAAAAAAGAGAAAGAAAATATCCAGACCCCATTTGGACTTTTTTCTGTCAGTGGTCTCATAATTTGTTGAAATTAATTAAAAATCAGCCTTGTTCACAGAGTACCTGTAATCCTACTACTGACCTTGCCCCATACTCTGACCTTCATCTTCTGCAGTTTAAAAGTTTAAAAATACTTGGCTGATTTTTAATTAATTTAAGAAATGTAACACAGAAGTCTATTACAGCATTGGGCATGCTCAGTAAAAACCAGCTGTCAGTGTTCTAAAAGCCAGACTCACAGCTGTTTGGCTTGGCTAATCAGGGGGCCACCCCCACACCAGACCTTTATTTCACTTTAGACAGTCATGGCTTCCCCCCAAAAATCCTGGGAAGTGTAGTTTGAGAAGGGGGCTGATAGTTGTTAGGAGACTCCTATTCCCCTGATAGAGCTCCAGTGGGCAGAGTGGTTTAACAGTCAGCCCCTCTTCTGTGGATTGCAGCTCTGTAAGGGGAATAGGGCTTCTCCTAGCAACTCTCAGCACCCTTCACAAATGACACTTCCCAGGATTATTTTGGGGGGAAGCCATTGTGATGTTCCTATATATTAGTGTATATATGGTAAGTGCTGGTTGTTTAGAGTATACATGGTAAGTAGTGAAAGAGGAGGGGGAGTGAATGGGCAATAGAATGCTTGATGATTGGCTGAATGTTTAAAATGGCTGACAGTATAAATGAAAGGATGACAAGTAAATCTGGGTGAATGTGAGGTGGTGAATTGTGGAATCTGGGGGGAGAAGAGAAAGAGTGGATTGCTTGGTGGGGTTTGAGAGAGTTGTTTGCCAGGAGAGAGTGAAGAAGGAGGGAGGTGGAGTTCGGATTAGTATTGAGTAAAACCATATGCTTATGTGCCTTAAGAAGAAATCTTGTTAATCTTGTTAGCTTTGTTATCTTTAATAAATACTTAATTTGGTTTACCAAAGGCCTGATCCTTGGCTGGGGTTTCACAGACCAGAAGGGAGGGTAAGGTAATGACCAAGGCTGAAGGGGAACTGTAACAAATGGTGGCAGCGGTGAAGAGAATAACAATACCAGTATTCAGAGTCTCTGGGAATACTAGTATTGGGACGTTACTGGTGGTTGCCTAGCAGGGGGATCTGTTGAGATCTGTGCTAGAGCGAGGAGAGAAATCATAAGAGAGAGCGGTCCGGACTGGTGGAGTCCCTGGTGGTGCCTAGAGACAGGCAGTAACCACGACCAGGTAGGAACCTGACAGGGAGAGCCAGGGAAGGACACATCACAAGTGGTGTCAGTAGCGGTGGGATACGAACAACAGAGAATCCAGATACGAACCAAAGAGAGTCCCAAAGACACGTGATGACAAAGGAGACTACGTCACAGGTGTTGGCTGTAGCAGTGAGATACGAATACTAGACAATCCCTAATAGTTGTGTGGCAAACAGAAATAACAAAACAAGATTTCTTGTGAGAGTGACTGGCAAAGAGTGTGTGGCAAAGAGTGAGTGAACTCAAACACCATGGCTGAATACATAAAAATGAAAAGAGAGGAGCTGGTGGAGAAGTGCATAACATTCAATTTACCTCATGAGGATAAAGGGGTAGATGAATTGAGGGTAGCACTTATAGGATTTGCAACTGCCCAGCAAAAACAACCTGTCAGAGAAGAGACCCCAGAAGGATATTTAAGCAATCCCGCTTATATAGAGTACTTGAGAGATTGAGGATGGAGGCTGAGGAAAAAGATAAACAGCGGGAGTTGGAAGCTGAGAGATTGAGGATGGAAGGTGCAGAGAAGGAAAAACAGAGGGAGTTGGAAATTGAGAGAATGAGATTGGGGTTTGAGGAGAGGGAGAAGCAACGAGCATTGGATGCTGAATTACAAGTAGAAAAGTTAAAATTTGATAGAGAGAAATTTCACTCTGAGGAGACAAGGAAAGAGAGAGATGGAGCAAAAATAAAAATTACTCCAAAGGACTTTGCTGTCTATGAGCCTGGTCAAGATCCTCAAATTTACCTCAGCACCTTTGAAAAAGCAGCTCAGTTGTGGGGGCTACCTGAAGATAAATACATGCAGTATTTATCAAACCTGATTAAAGGGGAATTGGCTGAGGTATACCAATATTTCCCCTCAGACAAGCCCGTCACCTATGCTGAATTCAAAGAAGCAGTGTTTAAAAGATTCAGACTGGGGCCTGATTATTTTAGAAAGCTTTTCAGAAATTGCCAGATACAGACAGGGAGGTTTTTTGTGGAACTGGGAGCAAAGTTGATGGATATATTTGGAAAGTGGATGAGTAGTGCCAAAGCTCAGTCAGTGGAAGAGGTGAAAAGCCTCATGATACTGGATCAATTATACCATCAGTTACCACCAGAAATAAGGCTCCTGGTCAAAGACCGTTCCCCTACATCTGTGCAGGAGGCCGCAGATATGGCGGATCACTTCGCCTCCAATAGAACTGGCTGGGTGGGGAAAACATCAAGAGAGTTTAAACCCAGACCATATAGTGCTGGCAGAAGGGATGTGGTACCACAGCGAGTGAGTCCTCCATTAAAATCTGAAGGGCACAGGACACCTCAGAGTGGATCTGTGTACCCTAAAAGTGAGGAGAAATTATGCTACAAATGTGGTAGACCAGGGCACCTACGTTTTCAATGTGAGGTTGCCAACCCCATTAGTAATCCTGCTCAGACAAGGGCAGTGAAAACAGAGCCCAAGGCTTTAGAAACAGCGAAAAAGGTTCAGTTTTGCCAGATAAACTGGACAGAAGTAACAGACCTTGATTCAAGTCTGAGAGAGGAAGTGAGAGTACAAGGGGCAAATTATTGGGCATTGGTTGATACTGGTGCCGCTCAGACATTACTGAGGCCAGATTTAATAAAATCTGAGGTAATATTACCTCAGGAAACTGTGACTATCCAAGGAGTGAGAGGTCAACCAGAAAGTTTGCCTGTGGCCCTGGTGGAAATGACTTGGAGAGGCCGAGAGGGCCGATATAAAGTAGGCATTAATGCCCAGCAACAAGAACCAGTAATACTGGGAAGGGATGTAATGGGCGCCCAAGGAAAGATCTATGTAGTGACCAGACAGCAAATTGGCAGAGAAAAAGAAGCCATATTAAGGGGGGCTGAAACAAACAGGGTGGAATCTGTTAACCAGCCTCAGGTCACCATAGCAACCACTAGCAGGCCTGCTGAAGAAGACAAACTGTATCAGGTGGTTTCTGATACGAAAGAAGCAGATCAATTCAGGGAAGAGCTGCATAACGATACCAGTTTGAAGCAGGTAAAGGAACAAGTCCTGACCCAGCAGATTCCTTTCACTGACAAACTGAGGAGTCAAGTTGTGTGTGAGAATGGGATTTTATGTGGACTGTGGATGCCTGCTGAGAGAGGGGGTGAATGTGAACCAGTGAAACAAATGATGGAAGTGGTGAAAGAGAATTTGAGTCAAGCTCAGCAGAAGCAAAGTTACTGGTATGACAGAACAGCCAGACAACGTGTGTATAATGTGGGAGATATGGTTATGGCGTTCATACCCAGGAAACATGACAAATTACAGGCTAACTGGGAAGGACCATATACCATCAGAGAAAGGCTTGACACAGTGACATATGTAATCACCACAGACCAATTAAACAAAAGCAAAGTGGTTCATGTAAATATGTTGAAGCCTTACCATACCCGGGATGCACAGGTGTTGCAAGTTACCTTATTCCCTGAGGGAAGTGGGCCTGAACTTCCAGATTTGGTACAGGAAAGCAAAGACAAAGGAGGGGTAGATCAAGTGGAATGGTCAGAGGAGGTGAAGGAGGAAGTAAAAGAGGAGATTCTGAGAGTTTTGAAAACCTATAGGAATCTCTTTAGCAACAAACCTGGCCGAACCAGTATAGTTATACATTCCATTGATACTGGAGATCATGCCCCAATCAGATCTGTTCCGTACCATGTGAATGGGAAAGTTTTGAATGAGATCAAAAAGGAGGTGGAAGATATGCTGGAATTAGGAGTGATCAGGGAATCCATCAGTCCCTGGCCCTCAGGTATTGTCCTGGTTCCGAAAAAAGATGGAACGACCAGGTTTTGCATTGATTATCGACTAATCAATAAAATTACTGTCCCAGATGTGTATCCTATGCCTAGGGTAGACGCAATGTTAGAGTTATTGGGGGCAGCAACCATTATCTCTACACTAGATCTCTGTAAAGGATTTTGGCAAATGGAACTAGACGAGCAATCCAGAGCCAAAACTGCCTTCAGTACACCAGATGGGTTATATGAGTTTGTGACCTTACCCATGGGACTAAGGAACTCACCAAGTTCATTTCAGAGGCTAATCAATACTGTGTTGCGAGGCATGTCAGATTTTGCAGTGGCCTATATTGATGATGTGGCCATTTTTAGCAAGTCGGTGCCTGAGCATGTCCAACACCTGACAACAGTATTGGAGGCCTTAAGAAAAGCAGGCCTCACAATAAAAGCTAAGAAATGCCAGTTTGGACTAAAGGAAGTAATCTATTTAGGACATAAGGTGGGGAGTGGGAAAATCACCCCCTTATGGAGCAAGGTGGAGGCAATACAAGCGTGGCCGATCCCCTTAACCAAAAAACAAGTAAGGGCATTTCTGGGTGTGGCTGGTTTTTATAGGAAGTTTGTGAGAAATTTTGGGGAAATAGCAACCCCCTTGCATGAATTGACCAAGAAGAAGTGTTCTGAGCGTGTGGTATGGACGGATGAATGTCAGAAGGCTTTTGATCTACTGAAGCAAGCCTTGTGCCAAGGGCCTGTATTAATAGCACCAGATTACGAGCAACCATTCACCGTGGCTACGGATGCGTCGGACCTGGCGCTGGGAGTTGTCTTGCTGCAGGAGAGAGAAGGCACCAGACATCCAGTGGCGTACCTGAGTCGCAAGCTGATGCCGAGGGAGAAAAACTATTCGTCGGTCCAGAAGGAGTGCCTAGCGGTCGTGTGGGGACTGAACAAGTTGCGCCCATACGTGTGGGGACGAAGATTCACAGTGACTACGGATCATCGGGTCTTGTTATGGTTGCAGACTATGAAAAACCATAACACTATGCTGCAGAGGTGGTCCTGGGCCCTACAGGACTATCAAGTGGACTTCCAGTTCATCAAAGGCAAGGACAATGTACTGGCCGATGGACTTTCCAGGCAAGTGGCTGGGACTGCAGTGACGTGACCAGACAGAGGAAAAAAGAAAGACATTTTCCCCATAGAGACTTTTATTTGTTAACGCGACGTATAAATCCTGGAACAGGAATAATACTCTGCAGTTGTTTAAGGGGGGGGAAATGTGATGTTCCTATATATTAGTGTATATATGGTAAGTGCTGGTTGTTTAGAGTATACATGGTAAGTAGTGAAAGAGGAGGGGGAGTGAATGGGCAATAGAATGCTTGATGATTGGCTGAATGTTTAAAATGGCTGACAGTATAAATGAAAGGATGACAGGTAAATCTGGGTGAATGTGAGGTGGTGAATTGTGGAATCTGGGGGGAGAAGAGAAAGAGTGGATTGCTTGGTGGGGTTTGAGAGAGTTGTTTGCCAGGAGAGAGTGAAGAAGGAGGGAGGTGGAGTTCGGATTAGTATTGAGTAAAACCATATGCTTATGTGCCTTAAGAAGAAATCTTGTTAATCTTGTTAGCTTTGTTATCTTTAATAAATACTTAATTTGGTTTACCAAAGGCCTGATCCTCGGCTGGGGTTTCACAGACCAGAAGGGAGGGTAAGGTAATGACCAAGGCTGAAGGGGAACTGTAACAAATGGTGGCAGCGGTGAAGAGAATAACAATACCAGTATTCAGAGTCTCTGGGAATACTAGTATTGGGACGTTACTGGTGGTTGCCTAGCAGGGGGATCTGTTGAGATCTGTGCTAGAGCGGGGAGAGAAATCATAAGAGAGAGCGGTCCGGACTGGTGGAGTCCCTGGTGGTGCCTAGAGACAGGCAGTAACCACGAGCAGGTAGGAACCTGACAGGAAGAGCCAGGGAAGGACACATCACAGCCATAACTGTCTAAAATGAAATAAAGGTCTGGTATGGATGTGGCCAGGGGCAGCATTGGTTTAAATTTGGGTGGGAGACTACATGTGCCTGCTGTAGAATAAAAGGGGGGAATCCTAAAAAAACAATGATATTATTCACAATGTTTTCCTTTTGGAAAGGGGGCTTTCTCTCTGTCCAGTGCTCAACCACCCAATTTCCTCCCTCCTCCCTCCTCTTCCCTCCCCATCCTCTTCCCCTTCCTCTCTCCCCCTCCCCTTCCTCCTTTTCTCCCCTCCCCCATCCCCTCCCCTCCCCTCCCTGTCCCTCCCTCAGGTAAGTTTCACCTAGCCTAAGCATGATTGTACAGGAGTAAATCCCACTGAACTCAAAAAGCATATAAATAGTCAAACCTGCCCTCCCCTCCTCCTCCCCTTCCTCTCTCCTATTCCCTCCCTCTTACCCCTTCACTCCCCCTTCCTTCACCCATCCTACCTCTCCCCTTCCAATGTCTTTCCCCCTCCCCTCTCCCTTACCTTCCCTCTCATCTCCCCTCCCCTCCTGCTCCCCCAGGTCAGTTTTACCTATTCTAAGCATGATTGCACAGGAGTAAATAAATCCCACTGAACTCAATAAGCATGCAAATGATCAAAGCTCCCCTTCACTCCTCCTCCCTCCTGACCCTCCCCTTCCCTCCCCCTCCTGCCCCCTTCTCTCCCCCCTTCCAATCCCCTCCCCCCCTTCCCTCTCCTTTCCCCTACCCCCTTCTCCCTGTGGCCAGTTTCACCTAACCTAAGCATGATTACATGGGAGTAAACCCCATTGAACTCAATAAGCATGCAAATAATCAGACCTTCCCTTCCCTCCCCTCCTCTTCCCTTCTTCCTCCTTCCTCAAATTGTGTTTTCATTTTTACAAATTTGTAGGGCAGTACAATATCTCACAGAGGAGGTCAGGTTTCCTGCTCCCCTCATGCATTCACTATAGCTGCCCAATTTCCCTGTTTTTAAAAGTTTGATAGAAATATTGGCTAAAGGTAAATTCTTAAACAGCAAGGTTTTTTTTTGCCAATTAGTTATATACTATGACTGCAGTTCTGAGAATAAATGTTTAGCACGTGGTTCTGAGTCACACATCATAGCACAGGCTTTTTTCCCGTTTATGCTTTCCTATTCATCTGATCAAGTTGGAACACTGGTCTTCAGTTTGTGGGTCGGGACCTGGTATGGTGAATCACATCAATTGCATCACCTTCAATTTCTTTTGTTTAGAGTTTTCTCAAAGAAAGAAAAGGTGAAGAGAGACAAGCACCTACAATAACAAAAATATTAAACGCAGGTACTGTGTACAGGTTTCGATTAAAGATGGGCCCCAAGTCTGAATAGGCTGAAGACTATTGCAGATTAATACATGGCTGTCCTATTGCTCTTAGTCAACAGTGATGGGGAACCTGTGATGCTCCAGATGTTGTAGACTGCAATTCCCATTATCCCTGACTACCGGCCATGCTGGCAGGGGCTGATGGGAGATGGGAGTCCAACATCATCTGGAGGGCCACAGGTCTCCCATCCTTGCTCCTAGCGGACAGGATAAAACAACTTCTTTAATTAATACAAACATAAAATTAGGGGCTATCAATACAGTGGAATCAGCCACAGCGAAACATCAGTGAAACCACTCTGATAACTTATTAAACTAAACCAGAAAGACCAGGTTATATAGAGGCTCAGTAAAGTGACAGGCCTAGCATCATCTTACATTTTACGGGCCTCTCCAAAACATCAACACTGTCATGTACAAAACATTGGCTAGCAGTTTGTGGATTTGCTGAAGTGCAGCCTTTGTTTGCTATTCTAAAGAGTACAGCTGTGGACTAGCTTCAGAAAATAAATTAGTAACTGGCTAATCTTATCCCATTCACGTACTCCTTGGAAAAATGCCCCTCCCCTAATCTTGATGTAGTTGTTTTTTGTCAGCAGCGTGAATAAGCAGAAAACTGAACTTTGCCACCAGTACAGGAATCCATTGTTTTATGAATGACAGATTGAAAGGAACATGAAAAAACACCAGCCCAGAGGCTGTCAGTTGTGTGAAAGCATTCCTCCTTTTGACTCTGGGTGGTCCTCTTGGAGGCTGCCATCGTTTCAGCACAGCTCATCACAAAAGAGGGTGCAGCATATGTGTACAAAAGCAGAAAAATTTAATTACATGACTTTGACAGGCCAGGTTATTGATTACATTATTGGTCTGCAATTTGTATGCATTTGATTGCAAAACTTGTATTTTTAAAAAATCAGTTCAGTGAATGTAGAAAACAAAATAGCATGATCACAATGATTATATTAGTGAGGTGACTAATTATTTTTACTGGCTGTATTTACTTTCTCCCATTCGTCATGGCATTTGCTCATCCCTCCTTATACTTAACTCTTCCATTCCTATACCTCCTCTTAGTAGTTTGTGACTGCTAAGATACCCTTACTTCCTCTTCCCTTGTTGTCCCCTCCACTGCTGAACTGTAGAATGTAAGGTTCTTGGGACAGGGACCTGCCTTTTTTCTTTTTGTTAAAGTGCCACATGCATGGCTGCTGCTTTATTAAAAAAAAGTCAACTTTAAAGCAGTGTTTCCCCAATAATAGAAGCATCACTTCTTTCTGGATTGGCTTCACTTTGCTCAAACATCAAAAGAGATACATGCATGTATTTTCTTAGTTGGTTTCCAGCAAAATGGCACCCTCTCTGCAACAGAAAGATAGTCCAGTTAATATAGTCTCCCAGTGTCTACCTCTTCCCTTTGCCTGGTCGTTCAAGGGGATCAGAGACAGGACTGTGCTTTTCTTTCTTTCTTTCTTTCTTTCTTTCTTTCTTTCTTTCTTTCTTTCTTTCTTTCTTTCTTTCTTTCTTTCTTTCTTTCTTTCTTTCTTTCTTCAAAAAATGGTTTTTTATTTTTTTCCTGTAACATTAGCAACAATCAATTCAAATGAAACATAGACAGTACATTTATGACTGTTGACCATTGAAAATAAAATTGTTCCATTTGCACATTGTGTTATATTTTCTTGGTTTCTGGTTGTCTTTATGAAGGATAATTTTAGGTCTCGTTTTGAATCGTCTCTCTCCACAGCTTGACATGAGACACTGGAGGCGTCAGTGTTTGTCTGTTCTTGTTTTAAAAACTTCAAAAATGACACCCAGGTTTCTTCAAACTTTAGAGCGTCTGCACTATATATTCACAGAGCTACAATTCTCAGAGTGGTTTAACAATCCATCTTCCTAGGGAACTCTGTAGTTTTGTGAGGGGAATAGGGGTCTCTTAACAACTCTCAGCACCCTTAACAAACTACATTTCCCAGGACTCTTTGGGGGAAGCCATGACTATTTAAAGTGGATGATACTGCTTTAAATGTATAGTGCAGATGGGGCCTAGGACTTTGTCATATTGCATCAATCATTCCAATAAGGCTACATGTCATATTATCTTGAGTCAACCTTGCAAAGAAAAGCCTGAGGTTTTCCAGCATTGAGCTACTTCCATGCATGTTGCGTGCCACAAGAAGAAACACCACCAAATAATTGAAAACAATTTTGACATTGTCACAGGTTTCCATCAATAATGACACAACATGGTGAGCTTTGCTGTGCGATGCCTCAGGGATTTCTCAGTGCCCATCAGCTATAGCATGAACTATACTTCCTCCCTCCCTCGGGATGATGTCACTGCCCCAATATGAGCAGAGGGACCAATGCTGCACAAGGCCTCTCCATTCTCAGGGACAATTAGTGGTGGACGCATCCAGGACAGACAGTAGTGTAATTTTTCAAGGCACACTTCAGTTCTCGTATCACACTAACGTGCCCCAGCACATAGTTTGGGAATCAGTGTGTGTGTGTGTGTGTGTGTGTGTATACTGCCTTCAAGTCGATTCCGACTTATGGCGACCCTATGAATAGGGTTTTCATGAGGCTGAGAGGCAGTGACGGGCCCAAGGTCACCCAGTGAGCTTCAGGCTATGTGGGGATTCGAACCCTGGTCTCCCAGGTCGTAGTCCAACACCTTAACCACTATGCCACACTGGCTCTGGAAATCAGTGTGTGACATTAATCTACCCATTTTCCCCCAAGTCGTTTTGAGTCTTGGCAGCTGGATCAAAGGAAAGCCTAGAAAAATAAGTCTCACTCATAAAGCCAGTGGCGTTGCACTTTGTATCTGGAGCCAACTTCATTTTGATAAGGCATCCCCAGCCAATCTCAGGAGGCTCAGATCCTGAACAAACAGGACTCTTTCAGCAAAAGAATGAGGTGTGCAAGAAACTAAAAGGAAAAGGGGTGGGAATGGGGTGGGGTGGGGGTGAGTAAGGGAGCTTTGCCTGTCCATTTATCTCATTTGGAGCTTTAGTTTAATAAGCAAATGGATGGACAGATTCTTCCAGGATTTGACTAAAGCCAGATTAGAGGACATGAAGTATTCTGAATTGACTGCTAATGACAGCAGAAGCTTTTCCAGGCTTCCCCACTACCTTTCAATTAAGAGAAAATGTAAAACAGTCCTAAAAATTCAGTGTCAACATTATCTTCCAGGCTTGAATAGAAAATGTTGCCTGTGGGTGCTGATTTGGTGGTGAATAGGTGATACATCACCTGCCTTGCTTCACACCCTCCTTGGGCTCATCCAGACGACTGCAAAATGTGTGACACGCCCGCTATGTGTGTTCATTATTTTTCGGTCATCCAAATGACATCTCACGCTGTTACGCATTTTCGCGGGTTAAATCCACTCCTTGCAATAATGGCAAAAATGCGATTTGCTATTTAAAATCAAGAATCATCCCCTGTGCCTTCAGGAGTTAGGATGCAATACCACGGACTTTACAGCTGATGGGCAGATCTTGGGCGTTTCCCCTTGCCCCTTCTTCTCATTCCAGCCAATCACATATCTGCACTTTTGTGCATGTGTGAGAATAACGCTGGGAAAATTGAACCAATCATCGCAATGGTGGGGTGTTGGGGGGGGTCTGCAACTACTGCGCAGATGCATTTTATTTTTTGCCAACCTGCAAACTGGGCGGCCGCTCCTGGTGAGATCTGCAATGCACAGCAAGCAAGAAAGGGGTGGTGGTCGGTTTCAGCCTGCCTCTGGAAAGCTTTGTCAATTTCATTGTACTTGCTGGAGGTTTTGCTTCAAATCAGAAAAGCATACATTCGTTTAAGTGTAATATCGCAAATACAAACTTAGAAAAGGGCTTCTGGTCAGTTTCAAGCCTGCTCAGAAAGCTTTGTCAATTTCATTCTCCATGGGAAGGAAAGGGAAAAGGAGGGGGGTGACACATTTCTTGCCTTTTTGGAGAAATAAGTGCAATTGCCAGCGGTGTGTATCTCCTTAAATATCAATAAAGGCAGAAAAGCATACATTCATTTAAGCATAATATCGCTAATACAAACAAGGCAGGCATGAAACTGACCAGCAGCCTTTCCTTCTGAGGCAAGAACTCCTTTACAGCCATATTGTGCTTAGTTGCAAAGGGGGAGAGGAGCATACATAATTTTTTTGCTGACCAATTGGTTGATAGGGGAAGGTTTTAGAGGAGGAGCTTGGAAAAAGCGAAAAGAATGTAGAGGTCTTACCGCTGCGTGTGCGGGTGCAAAAAAGCATTTTTTTAAATTGGGAAAGAGCGAACTAAAAGGCAAAGTGAGGACTATCAGATGACAAACCGAATATGGAAACCGTGGATTATCCCACTCCGTTTGGATAAGCCCCTTGAGTGTTTTTGCCTGGCAGGAATGTGTCCTTGAACTCTGATATTGCCCCTTGCTTGTCTGGATGGAGAAGAGAGAGGCCAGTGTGAGTGGGGACAGAAAATAGCCTACCGTACAAAGGCAAAATTTATATCCATTGCTCTGCCCAGTTTTGCCTCTAGCCCCGCCCATCTCTGGCATGCGGCCCCAGGAAGGCTGTTCAGAAGAGAATGTGGCTCTTGAGGTCTAAATGTTTCCCCACCCCTGCTCTAGGGGAAGTCGGTATTATTTTCATCATCTCCATATGGTAGAGTGCCTAAAGCTGCCTCATATGTTGATATTGTGTGGCTGAGGTGAGATTTGAGTCAAGGATTTCCCAGCTCACACTCATAATCACATGGAATATATTTATTAGATTTTGCCTCCTGAACATAGTGTGGAGGACAATCTGATCTCTACAGGGAAGGAGTTCTATAGTTGGGGTGTCACCCCCGACAAGGCCCTGTCTCTTATGGTAAACCCTCCCTCCCCTAAGCCATATTCCCCAAGAAACCCACAAGTAGGGCCTCACCTGCAGATTGCAAAACTTTAGTTGGCTGGTGTTGGGGAAGGCACTCGTTCAAATACTTGGGTCTTAAGCCATTTAAGACTTTGTACGCTAATATCAGTACCTTGATGTGGGCCCGATACTTCACTGGCAGCCAGCACACTGCTTTTAGGATCAGTGTAATAGGATCCTATCTCACTGGCTCACACAACTTACAGGCAGCAGCATTCTTCACCGGTTGCAATTTCCTGGCCATTTTCAAGGGAAGCCCCACGGGGAGCACTTTGCATCAATCCGATCAGGAGCTCCATGAGCAGAGCTCTCAACACAATGTTGTTCTTTAAAAATACAGCCATGCGTGTGATTAGGATTGGGGCTCTGATGTGTGACCAAGAAAAGTTACGCAGAAGGTTTCGTTTCGGAAGCTTTGGGATTATTTATTACTGGACAAGCTCACCAACCACATGAATGCTGTTAGACCTCATGCAAAACCTGAAACGTTTTATGGAAAATGGTGCCTATTTTTGTGGTATGTCAGCCACACATCCCAGACTCATCTCTCCACCCCTGTTCATTGTAACATTTTACTGAACTCCTAAGTGAAAATAATTACCACTTGAAGGTTCTGTCACTCTCTGTTCCAAGGATAACCAGAAGTTGCTAGACTACATCTCCCATAATCCTTGATCATTGTCCATGCCAGTTTATGGGAGTCAGAGTCCAACGACATCTGGAGGACCCCACATTGGCTACGCCTGAGGAAATCTGTGCAATTGGTTGTGTTTGATTATTTTTGTTCATTTTTTTAGGCCTGTATTCACTGTACTGAAAAATTTTACATAAACATAAAGACATACAAAATTAACATAATTTAACATGCAAAGGGAGGCACACTTTCAGATCTTCAGAGCCTAGAAACATTATGAGTAATCACTCTGTGTTATACCACCCAAGAAATTAAGCAAACAAGGGCACCGGAAATAGCATGTTCCTTTAGCAAAAATAGTTGTCTGCTGTGTTAAACAGGGAACATTTCTTGATATGATAAGAACATCACAAGAGTCCTGTTGGATTGGACCCCAGAAGTCCATCTGATCCAGGATTCTCTTCCCAGTTGTGGCCCGCTGGATACTTTTGCAATGCTTACACTCAGGCCAGGATAGAAACATCCCTCTTTTGTTGTTTGGCCCCAACACCTGTGATTTAGAGGTATACTGCCTCTGAAAATGGAGGTTCCACTCGTTTCTCCATCCACTCCATAAATGTGTCTGTTTTAAAGCTGTCTAGGCTAAGAGGGTAACCTATCTAGGTTAATTCTATCTTAATCTAATGCCAGTACTTTTAATTGGATGACCCCAAGTTTGTGTACTATGAAGAGGGAGAAAAGTGTCCTTCTATCTACCCTTTCAGCAGCATTCAGAATTTTGAATACCTCTCTGAACATGCAGAACTTTTGAGCCTCTATCACTCCCCACACACACACACACACACTGTGCAATTCTGTACATATCTTCTCAAAAGGAAACCTCAGTGAGTTCAATAGGATTTATTTCCAGGTAAGTGAACTAAGGATTGCAGCCTTGGTCATTTGTTTTTCTAAATTATAAAGTCCCAAATGCTTGACTTCCCTTTCCCCCCCTTTTTTTGGGGGGGGGGCAAGATACACACTTCAACACCTTTATTTATTTATTTTATTGCATTTGTATACCGCCCCATAACCGAGGCTCTCTGGGCGATTTACAACAATTAAAAACATTAAAAACAAATATACACATTTAAAAACACATTTTTTAAAAAGCAATTTAAAAACACATGCTAAAATGCCTGGGAGAACAGTTGCAAATGTTTTGTTCTTTCAGACCTACGATGATAAACTCTAAAGTAGAAGTACTGATCTGTTTATTTTTTAGACATCCAATTAAAAAATCTTAGTCAATTAAGTTTAGTGGGTATTCGGTGCAGCACTATGGTAGATCTGAGGGCCAGGGAGGCGGGGTCGCTGTGGTCTATAGGAGTACTTTCTCGCTCACCAGGCATCCTGTCCAGACGGCGACTGGTCTAGAGTGCCTCCACCTTGTGCTGGGCCAAGGAGACAGACTGGGAATCCTGTTGGTGTACCGTCCACCTTGCTGCCCAACAGCTTCCCTAGCTGAGCTGACAGAGGTGGTCTCGGAGGTGTTGTTGGGGTCCCCCAAACTTGTGGTGTTGGGGGATTTCAACGTTCATGCCGAGGCTATCTTATCTGGGGCGGCTCAGGACTTCATGGCCTCCATGACAACCATGGGGCTGTCTCAATTTTTTACTGGCCCAACGCATGTGTCGGGTCACACTCTTGATCTGATCTTCGCCACTGGTCATGGAGATGGTGATCTGGAGGTGGGGTGTTTTTCATCTACCCCATTGTCATGGACAGATCATCGCCTGCTGAGTTTTAGACTTATGATGACTCTTTCCCTCTGCAAGGGTGGAGGACCTATTAAGTTGGTCCGCTCCTGGAGACTCATGGATCCTATTGGTTTTCAGAGGGCTCTGGGAGTTTTTCCGGCTGATAGTACTGGCGCTCCTGTCGAGGCCTTGGTCGAACTGTGGAATACGGAGATGACCCGGGCTATTGACACGATCGCTCCCGCGCGCCCTCTTCGTTGCAGAGCTCATACAGCTCCGTGGTATACCCCGGAGCTGAGAGCGATGAAGCAAGAGAGAAGGAGGCTGGAGTGCAGATGGAGACGAACTCCTGACGGATGCAATTATGCTTTGGTAAGTGCCTCTACTAAGTCGTACATAAAAGTGGTAAGGGCGGCGAAGAAGTCTTACTTCGCTGCTTCTATCAGGACATCTCTTTGCCGCCCAGCAGAGCTTTTTAGGGTTGTAAGAGGACTTTTACATTCAGGTCCTCAAGATACCATTGAAACATCTGAAGCTTGCTGTAATGACATTGCAGGGCACTTCCAAAATAAAATCGCATGCATCCGTAGGGACCTAGACTCTGATGTTATGACAGTTGAATCCACTTAAGTGTCCAGAACACGGTCTTGTCCTTCGTTATTGGATGAGTTTCAGTTGGTGCAGCTTGAGGAAGTGGACAGGGTGCTTGGAATTGTGTGGGCGACCACGTCTGCGCTAGATCCTTGTCCATCTTGGCTAGTGAAGGCTAGTAGGACTGGTACCACCGGCTGGGCTAAGGAAATGATAAATGCCTCCTTGAGTGAGGGAGTAGTCCCTAGTAGCCTCAAGGAGGCAGTAGTAAGACCTCTTTAAAAGAAACCTTCCTTAGACCCAGATGACCTGAACAACTATAGACCGGTGGCGAATGTCCCCTTTTTGGGCAAGGTTCTGGAGCGGGTGGTTGCCGGTCAGCTCCAGGCACTCTTGGATGAGACCGATTATCTGGATCCGTTTCAATCCGGTTTTAGGCCTGGTTTTGGCACTGAAACAGCCTTGGTCGCCCTGTACGATGACCTTTGTCAGGAGAGGGACAGAGGGAGTGTGACTCTGTTGATTCTCCTTGATCTCTCAGCGGCGTTTGATACCATCGACCATGGTATCCTTCTGGGGAGACTCGCGGAGTTGGGAGTTGGAGGCACTGCTTGGCAGTGGTTCCGCTCCTACTTGGCGGATCGTCACCAGAAGGTAGTACTTGGGGAACATTGCTCGACACCTTGGACTCTCCATTGTGAAGTTCCTCAGGGGTCGGTTTTGTCCCCCATGCTTTTTAACATTTTATACATTTTTAACATTTTTAACATTTTAACATTCTATTTTGTATTATATTGTATTTTATTGAATTTTAATGTGTACGTCGCCTAGAGTGGCTCTGGCCAGATAGGCGACACAAAAATTAAATTTATTATTATTATTATTATTATTATTATTATTATTATTATTATTAAATTTATTATAACATCTACATGCAGCCTCTGGGTGCCATCATCAGGAGTTTTGGAGTGCGTTGCCACCAGTACGCTGATGACACGCAGCTCTATTTCTCCTTTTCATCCTCTACAGGTGAGTCTGTGGATGTGCTGAACCACTGCCTGACCGCGATAATGGACTGGATGAGAGCTAATAAACTGAGACTCAATCCAAACAAGACTGAGACACTGTTGGTGAATGCCTTCCCTGTTCAGATGGTGGATGTTTACCCTGTTCTAGATGGGGTTACACTCCCCTTGAAGGAACAGGTTCGTAGTCTGGGGGTGCTTTTCGATCCTTCCTTGTCCCTTGAGGCGCAAGTGGCCTCGGTGGCAAGGAATGTGTTCTACCACCTTCGGTTGGTAGCCCAGCTACGCCCCTATCTTGACAGGGATGACCTCGCCTCAGTTGTTCATGCTCTGGTAACTTCTAGGCTGGATTACTGTAATGTGCTCTACATAGGGCTGCCCCTGAAGACAGTTCGGAAACTTCAGCTAGTGCAAAATCCAGCAGCCAGACTGCTGACGAGGACCAGCCGGTCAGCACATATAACACCTGTTCTGGCCCATTTGCACTGGCTACCCATCTGTTTCTGAGCCAGATTCAAGGTGCTGGTCATGACCTATAAAGCCTTACATGGCGTGGGACCATAATATCTTGTGGAACGCCTCTCCCACTATGAACCTACCCGGTCACTTCGCTCAGCAACTAAGGCCCTCCTCCGGGTACCAACACATCAGGAAGCCCGGAGGACAGTTACATGATCTAGGGCCTTTTCTGTAGTGGCCCCTGAATTGTGGAATAGCCTCCCCGAAGAAATACGCCTGGCGCCTATGCTGCTATCTTTTCGGCGCCAGGTTAAGACCTGGCTATGCTCCCAGGCATTTTAATGTGTTTATTTTTATATTTCTGTGGTCTCTGTTTGTGTTTATTATTGTTCGACTGTTTTTATTATGATATTTTGTATTTTAATCCTTTTGTACATCGCCCAGAGAGCTATTTGCTATGGGCGGTTTAAAAATGAAACAAATAAAATAAATAAATAAATTAAGGGTAGTATTCGATATATAACTTTAATATACCTTTTCAATTCCTTTTCCTGCTCTAGGAGGTCCTTTTTGAGGTGGGCAACCACATCTGGTCTCACTATTCCAAAGATGGCTGAATTATAGTTTTATAGCAGGAGTGGCTAACCTGTGGCACGCAGGCCGCATCTGGCCTCCCAAATAATTTCTAGTGACCCCTGACAATTTGGCTGCTGAGTCAGGGTTTTTTACTTTATTTCATTGAATTGCCAAACAGCAGGTGGCACTGTTGCGCCCCATTGTGGCGCTGGAGTGAGCGGAGAGCTTTTAAACCTCTCTGCAGAGACCAGTACATGATGAATATGCATCTCCCCCTCTCCCTACTCATCAGATTGATCTGATTGGCGATGGGAGGGGAAATGTTGCTCCCACACACATGCCAATCATCATGCTGGTGTGAGCAGAAAAATGAAGGAGATGTGATCTCTCCCTCCATATCAGATCAGTCAGTAAATCAGCATTTAGCAACCTGATGTCCTCCAGAAGTTTTGGACTACAATTCCCATCAGCTCCAGTCAGCTGAACTGGCAGGCTTTGTAAGTGGGCCCATGTTAGGTATTTAGGAGGAGTCTTAGCATGGAGGAACATGGGTGATGCCACCCCAATTTCAGTGATTACGGGCAGAGGGAAATATAGCCATGGGGATGTGGTGAATTACCAGAGAAGGTGAAGGCAGGGCTACCTGTACCTTGTTCCTTGCTGCCACTCCTCTCATGGATGGGTTCCTCGTTGCTCATCTGCTGTGCCCACTGGCCTGCGTGTGTTGTTGTTTAACGCCAGATCGGTACGTAATAAGACCACTCTCATCCATGACTTGATTGTGGATGAAGGTGCCAATTTGGTGTGTATTACCGAGACCTGGGTGGGTGAGCTTGGAGGAGTTGATCTAACCCAACTTTGCCCACCTGGATACTCAGTGCAGCACCAGCACAGTCTGCAGAAATGGGGGAGAGTACTTGCTGTGGTCTACAGAACTTCCATCTCTGTCACCAGGAAACCACTCTGACTTGGAGCTGGCTGGGAGGGCCTGCGCCTGGTGTTGGGCCGAGGAGACAGCAAACTAGGGTTGCTGCTGGTGTACCATCCACCCTGCTGCCCGGCAGCTTCTCTGACTGAGCTGGTGGAGGTCATCTCGGCTGTGGCATTGGAGCAGCCCAGAACGATAGTGCTGGGTGATTTCAATGTCCATGCAGAGGCTGCCTCTAATGTTCCGACTCGGGACTTCATGGCCTCCTCGACAACCATGGGGCTGTCTCAAGTTGCCACTGGTCCGACGCATAGGGCAGGACACACCCTTGACTTGGTTTTTGCTGCAAATGATGGAAGGGGTGGTCTGGAGATAGCGGGGGTGGATGGCACCCCATTGTCATGTTCAGATCACTTCCTGGTGAAGTTTAGACTTATGGCTCCGATCCTTCCCTGCAGGGGGGGTGGACAGATTAAGATAGTCTGCCCCCAGAGCCTAATGGAATCCACTGGATTCCTGAATGCCCTGGGGGAGTTCCCAGTAGATAGAGCAGGTGACCCTGTTGAAGCCCTTGTCATGCTGTGGAACAGCGAGGCACATCAGGCTCTCGACAGGGTTACCCCCGAGCGCCCTCTCCGACACTGTGGAGCCCAGCTTGCACCTTGGTACACCAGTGAGCTAAGGGCAATGAAACAGGCTGGACGATGGCTAGAGCGCAAGTGGCGAAAGACGTCCTGTGAGGCTGATCAGGCACGAGTAAAACATCATAACCGTGTCTACTGTGTGGTGGTGAGGGCGGCGAAGAAGGCCCACTTCTCTGCCTCCATTGCATCCTCAAGTAGCCGTCCAGTGGAGCTTTTCCATATTGTCAGGGGTCTGTTGACATCAACTCCAGGAAATGGAGTCTTAGACCCTTCGGAGGCCCACTGTGAATTGTTTGCAAGGCACTTTGAGGGTAAAGTTGCTTGCCTCCATAGCAGTCTTGATGCCCCATCTACATATACTATAGTCCCCAATGAGGTGTCCAGTGCAACGTCTGCTGCAATTTCTTGGGAACGATTTCAGTTGATGCAGCCTGATGACGTGGACAAGGTGCTTGCGATGATGCGGCCAGCAACGTGTCTTCTCGTCCCTTGCCCTTCTTGGCTTATTAAAGCTTGCCAAGGGGGTCTGACCAAGTGGATCCAGGGTGTGGTCAATGTATCATTGCGGGAGGGAGTGGTTCCAGCTGCCTTGAAAGAGGCGGTGATTCGACCACTCCTGAAAAAGCCCACCCTGGACACATTGGTTTGTGACAACTACCAACCGGTTGTTTAGGGAAGGTTATTGAGAGGGTTGTGGCGCAGCAACTGCAAGTACTCTTGGATGAAACAGATTATCTTGACCCATCCCAGTCTGGGTTCAGGCCTGGTTATGGGACTGAATCAGCCTTGGTTGCCCTGATGGATGACCTTTATCGGGAGAAGGACAGGGGGAGTGCGACCCTGTTATTCTTACTTGATCTCTCAGTGGCTTTTGATACCATTGACCATGGTATCCTTCTGGGCCGACTTGGTAAGATGGGTATTGGAGGCACTGTTTTACAGTGGTTCTGATCCTATCTCCAGGGTCATTCTCAGAGAATAGCATTGGGTGACTGTCTTTTGGCCCCCTGGCAGCTGTGCTGTGAGGTGCCGCAGGGTACCATCTTGTCTCCCATGCTGCTTTAACATTGATATGAAGCCCTTGGAAGTGGTCATCAGGAGCTTTGGGGCAAGGTGTCAGCAGTATGCTGATGATACCCAGCTCTATTTCTACATAACATCTGAATCGGGAGAGGCCGTGCAAGCCCTGGACCGCTGCCTGGACTCTGTGGTGGGCTGGATGAGGGCCAATAAACTGAGTCTGAACCCCAGCAAGACGGAGGCACTGTGGGTTGGTGGTTCCCAAGTTCGGATAATTGGTCAGTTGCCTGCTTTGGACGGGGTCGTACTCCCTCTGAAAGAGCAGGTCCGTAGCCTGGGGGTGCTCCTGGATCCATCTTTGTCACTAGAGGCCCAGGTGACCTCAGTGGCTAGGAGTGCCTTTTGCCAGTTTCGGCTGGTGAGACAGCTGCGGCAGTTTCTGGACCGAGATAGCCTGACCACTGTTGTCCATGCACTGGTAACCTCCAGGCTGGATTACTGTAATGCACTCTATGTGGGGCTGCCCTTGAGGTTGGTCCAGAAGCTGCAGCTGGTGCAAAATGGGGTGGCGAGACTGTTCACTGGAGCAGGGTATCGCCAACATGTCACCCTGCTGCTGAAAGAATTGCACTGGCTGTCCATTTGCTACCTGGCCACGTTCAAGGTTCTAGTTTTGGTGTACAAAGCCCTATACAGCTCAGGACCAGGATACCTGAAAGACCATCTTACCCCTTACATACCCAGTCAATCACTGCGCTCTGCAGGTGAGGGCCTCCTGCAGATACCATCTTATCAGGAGGTTCGTTCTGTACAATATAGGAAACGGACCTTTAGTGTGGCAGCACCTACCCTGTGGAACTCCCTCCCTTTGAATATTAGGCAGGCTATCTCTGCTATCTTTTTGGCGCCTTTTACAAGACTTTTCTTTTTCAACAAGCCTTTTCAGGTTGAGAGCTATCCCAGTCTGTCTCTGTGTCAGATTTGCTTAATATGTTTTTAATAATGTTTTTAACCTTTTTTTAAAAAATTTAAATGTTTTAATGCTGTTTTGTCTTAATGTATTTTAAGATTTGTTTTTATGATGTGAATGAATGAATGAATGAATGAATAATATGATCCGTATTTTAATATGTTTTTTGTATTTTCCTTTTAAATGTATTTAAATTGTGGCAGCCTATGGCTCTGAACAATAAAGATTCATGCATTCATTCAAGATGTTTTAAAGTGTTTTTAGTGCCTTGTTTGCCGCCCTGGGCTCCTGCTGGGAGGAAGGGTGGGATACAAATTAAATAAATAAATTATGACATTTGACCAAGTTGCTACACTGCTCTGCTCATCTCAGCAAAGCCTGGGGGGCAGCTGGGCAACTACAGAAGCAGCATCCACATGCACTTATCAGTCTTTCATGCCACAGGATGTGAAATGTTGCACATTGGGTGGGGAACTGAACTCAGCAGTCTGGCATATGAGTGGATATGTGTCAGACTCAGTTCAAGGATGTGTTTGGAGCAAAAATGATACTGCTTATTTTTTGCACAAAACATTCCAGCTTTACTAAACATAAATATAAGGATTCTGACCACCAACTTCTGGCTTTTATAGTATATCATAGTATAGTATAACATTTATTCAAAAAGCCAGAGGGTGGCAAAACATTATTGAAATGTTCTTTTCCTTGTTTCGTAATTCTTTTTAGAGTGCTAGGAAGAATTAGAAAAGGCACAGCTTCTCTATAGAGGTGGAGTCTAACCCCAGGTGACCAGCTCACCTTCAATTTCTACTTTCCATAGACCAGGAATGGCTCCCCATAAGTTGTTTGACCCCATCTTTCCCTTGGCTGGGGCTGATAAGAGTCAGTCAAGCAACATCTGCAGGACCACAAGTTCCCCCTTCCTGCTGCCATAGACCAGAAAATGGGAGCTTGTTCCTGGGGCAGATGTTGACCTGGCGTTCTTGAAGTTCAGTGGCCTCATTCGACATAAGAAAGAGTAATATTTTCTTAGCAACCACACATGACAGTTTGAGAGCTGGGAAAATATGACACTGCTGATGCTGAGATTATGCAAAGAGCTGGTATATCATAGTACAGTAGCTACAGCTGCGACCATATGCACATTTACTTGGAAATAAGCTCAGTTAAACTCAGAGGAACGTTTGAGTAAACATGCACAGACTGAGCCCTTCGCTTTGATTCTCACCTCTGCCATGAACCCACTAGGGGGCTTTAGGCAAGTAGTTCTGTCCCAGCCTTTTTAACCCACCTAGGCCCACCTGTAATATTGCAATAATAATATTGACCTACCTTGCAGTGTTGTTGTAAGGGTTACAAGAAGCTAGTACATGTGGTATGCTTTGAACACATACTTCTGATGATGATGTTTTATATAAATTTTGGTATAAGTCACCCTGAGGCTTTCTTAAAACTGGAAATGGGATATGCACTTCAGAACTGAAATAAATACATAACATACGAAATGAACCATGTTGATCTGTGCTTGAATGTTGTTTTTCATGAAGCCTGTCTTCCTATGCACAATGACTTGAAGTGATGGGGTGATTTAATAAACTATAGCTGCTGAATTAATAACCAGGTTTGATTTAAACACACACCCAGAAAAAAGTGTGAAAAAGGCATCTCACGAGATCCAGAGTTCCTGATAAGTACATGTACTGACTGGTTTAAGAGAGATTAGAGAGAGGCTTGTCACTGAGACTTTTTTGGGGGGAGGAGAAAGATTTAATTAGAGGGAACTGTAGGGGAAATGGCTGCACCTACATTTTTCTGTCGCCCTCTAGTTTCAGCTGTTGAAATGTAGGATACACATATTTGTGTACTTAGTGAAATCTGACTGACTCTAAATAAGTGCAGTGGTTCGGAACACTGCCTTCTCTTTGCAAGTATTTGATCAAACTGGTTTTATTTTTTAATCCTTGGAATGTAATTTCAGCTTGCAGAACACACCAGGCAACTGTGTAATAAACATGGCCTAAAACTAAGCAGATGGGACCGGCTGGGTGGATTGCTGCTCCGTTAGCCATTTGTTAAAGGGACATTTAAACCACATTGGTGGATCAGGTATTCTAGAGAAACACTTGACTATGCAAGACTGAAGTCATCCATTGTAGTCAGCTGCTACATAACTGATAGAGTAAATTTATTTTCTGTTGCTCTAGGATAGGGAAATTGTGGGTCTCAAGATGTTGCTGGACTACGGCTCTCATCATCTGTTTTTCAAGGGACCTAGGCAAAAGCCAGATCCAGAGGAATTAACTTGAACCTTGGAAGGCACATAGAGCTGAGAGAGTAAGTGGGAAAGAGTGTAACTTTTCCAGACTCTGGCTTCACCTCAATGTACTTTGCAAAAGAGAAATGAGGAGCTGAAGCTCAGAGGTTCAGTGGGCTCCAGGGAAAGACCTAAAGGGTGATATTGTGCACACTGGGTGCTTTGCTCCTTCTTCCATTGTGTATCTCTCTGTATCTTATCTTTATCTGCTAATTGTCCGTGCTGCTCACCCTTACAGCCTCTGGGAACGATTAGCCAATCAAAGAGAGGTAAGAGAAAAACAGAGGTAAGATAAGAGCAGAGATTTTTTAAAAGTAAGATAGAGGAAGGAGGCCAACAACTCTAAGATCCCATCCAAGGGAACCTTCCACTGTCAAAGGGCTCATCCAGACAACTGCAAAATGTGTGACACGGCCACTATGCGTGTTCATTATTTTTCGGTCATCCAAATGACGTCTCGTGCTGTTACGCATTTTCGTGGGTTAAATCCACTCCTTGCAACACTGGCAAAAATGCGATTTGCTGTTTAAAATCGGGAATCATCCACTGTGCCTTCAGGAGGTAGGATGCAATACTGTGGACTTTACAGCTGATGGGTCGTTCTTGGGCATTTCCCCTTGCCCCTTCTCCTCATTCCAGCCAATCACATATCTGCACTTTTGCGCATGTGCGAGAATAAGCCTGGGAAAATTGAACCAATCATCACAATGGTGGAGGGTTGGGGGGGTCTGCAACTACTGCGCAGATGCATTTTATTTTTTGCCAGCCTGCAAACTGGGCGGCCGCTCCTGGTGAGATCTGCAATGCACAGCAAGCGAGAAAGGGGCTGCTGGTTGGTTTCACGCCTGTCTCCAGAAAGCTTTGTCAATTTCATTCTACTCGCTGGGGTTTTTGTTTCAAATTATTTCACCCAGGGAAGGAAAGGGAGAAGGAGGGGTGTATGACACGTTTCTTGCTTTTCTGGAGATATAAGTGCAATTACCAGCGTGTGTATCTCCTTAAATATCCATAAAGGCAGAAAAGCATACATTCCATAAAGGCAGAAAAGCATACATAAGTGTAATATCGCAAATACAAACAAGAAAGCAAGCAGGCTTCAAATGGGTAGGCCTGGTGGCCTGGTCTACCCATTGAAATGCATAGACTTTCCGGACGCCAGGTCTAGCCATTGAAATGCCAGATCTACTCATTGAAACGCATTGGCTGTTGTGATGCCAGGTCTACCCATTGAGACGCATGGGTTTTTCTGCCCCCAGTTCTACATGTTGAAAGTAATGGGCATTCCCTGCCCTGCATATGAGTGGTTTGCTACAGCGTCCCCGCCGCCCGGAACCATAGGGACTGGAGAACCATAGACCCCCCTCCTTCTCCCTTTCCTTCGGGCAGTGAAATGATTTGAAACAAAAACCCCAGCGAGTAGAATGAAATTGACAAAACTTTCCAGAGGCAGGCATGAAACCGACTAGCAGCCCCTTTCTTGTTTGTATTTGCAATATTATGCTTAAACGAATGTATGCTTTTCTGCCTTTATGGATATTTAAGGAGATGCACATGCTGGCATTTGCACTTATTTCTCCAAAAAAGCAAGAAACGTGTCACCCCCCCTCCTTCTCCCTTTCCTTCCCGCGGCGAAATGATTTGGAAAAAGCAAAAAGAATGTAGGGGTCTTATCACTGCGGGTGTGGGTGCAAAAAAGTGTTTTTTTTTAATTGGGAAAGAGCAAACTAAAAGGCAAAGTGAGGACTATCAGATGACAAACCAAATATGGAAACCGTGGATTATCCTGCTCCGTGTGGATAAGCCCAAAGTCTAGCTTAGACTTGGTTGCTTTTTGATGCAATGAAGCTAATGTGCTGCTAAGCTTTTAGACAGCCACTGTGCATGTATTGCTATTCCTTTAAAGTACAGTATTTCATTACAGTGGCCTTTGCTGAGCATTGATACTTCACCATATCTTTTATACCTGTAGTTATACTTAATACAATGTAAGGTTGTTAAAATCCGCAGTCCTTAATGCACATTTGTAAGGACTATTTCCTCCTACTCAGGTTAGTTTATACAGTATTGAAAGTCAAAGATCACAACAGACTTGCATCACTGTGAAAGGAAGACTGCAGCCTACACTACAGCAAGAGGGGGGAATAGTCCTCTAGGTAGCAGTCACGGTCAGGACATGTTGAGGTTACTCAGCTTTTCAGATCTCCCTTCATGCAGGAAATAGTTCATGGCTCACTAAAGATGCTTGGTGGTTTGTTATTGCTTTAAAAGAGATGTTATATGTTGTGTTATGGTGTCCCCTAAAAGGTTGTGCACACAGAGATGGAAAGTAACTGGAGTCACACACACCACCAATCTTTTGAGCTCTTCCAGTCCACTGTAACTCCTAATGCAAAGTATATAGGGTTTTCCTCAAAGACAACCGTAGCAAATACCACCTTTTCGTTTTTACCAGCAGTTCAAGCTGTCACATAATGTTTCTGTTGCTACAGCTTTTTACTCTGCTTCTGAGTAACAAAGAGGAAGCCAGTCCCAAGTGAATAAATTTTCATTTCCATCAAGACAGCCTGGCAGGGAATAATTATGCCTATTACTTGAGGGCCACTGAGAGGGGGGTATTGGGGGTAGAGATTTACTGGGCCCCATAGCTAACAGGGGCCCCCGTCAGCTTTCATTTTTTAAATAGGAACTCTCTAGCCCTTCTACAAAGAAAGTTATAAAGCAAAATGTGCGCTTCCCTGCGCCCCTGCAATTTCTGTGAAATTTACTTCCATGTGCCGAGGGTTTATTTGCCAGGGGCTCTAGTAACTATGGGGGATAGTGTTGGGCTAAGGTTGTGCCCCTTCCTGCAGCCTTTGGACAATTTTTTTTCTGGGATCTACTGATCCTACTGGCTGCCACCTTCTATTGTCCTTGAGCAGTCTTTCCCAACCTGGTGCCCTCCAGATATTTTGGACCACAACTCCTATCGGCTTCAGCAAGCACATACCAAATATGGGTTTCAAAGATGCCCTGAAAGTAATATGTAGTTTGACTTTAACATCTGAGCTGTGGGCCAGGAAGTCCATGGCTCAAAGCTTATGGGTGAACTCACTAGGTGACTTTAGGTAAGTTGGTTTCTCTGTGTCCCCACACCTATAATACAGAGACCAGAGTATTGACCTACCTTACAGGGATGTTGTATGGATTACTGAGTTGATGCCATTTGAGCATTGAAAAAACATTGAATAGATTCTAAGTTGTTGTTATACTCTATAGTCACCACTAAATGACTTTTGGAGATTATGCAGTAACAGTCCTATATGAATTCTGTGTATTCATAAAATATGTCAACCACTTCACCACTTAAAAATGATTCAAGGGATATGCAACAGTTTAAGAACAGTGCGTTGTCATGGAACTGGGGGATTTTGTGGTGGTGCTTAAGCCTATGGCTGTGATTGGCTCAGTTGCCTGGCTGTCACACTGCAGCTGGGAATCAGGAATGCCTTCGACACCCATTGGCTGAGTTATTCTGACCTGAAGATCACTGATTGCCATTTGCTAAGCTCTTGTGATCCCAAGAGTTGCCAGGGGCTAGAGTGGTCTGACCTTAGTGAGGCAAAGGGCAGACAGATGGTCCTAGGAAAAGGTAGGTAGAAAAAACAGAAGCCTAGGTGGGGAAAGATTGGAAGAAAGCCTTAGAGAAGCCTGCTCCAATCTGAGGTCCTCCAGGTATTTTGGACTACAACTCCCATCAGCCCCAGCCAGCATGGCCATGTTGGCTGGGGCTGATGGAGGTTGCAGTCCAAAACATCTGAAGGGTAACCAGGTTGGAAAGATCAGCATGGGATGATGGGAGTTGTACTCTAAAATGTCTAGAGGGCACCAGGTTGGTGAAGACTGATCTAGATGGACTTACACAGGACACAGAAGTCATTTTTATTATTTATTTATTCAATCTATATCCCGCCCTTTCTCCCAGTAGGAGCCCAGGGCAGCAATGTTTTTAAATTGGGGATTTTTTATCCCCAAACTGCTCTGATTGCTGTGTGGTGAACTCTACTTGCCCTCAAACTGGCCACGGGGCTTCGCGAGCCAGGGCAAAAAGGACCTGTGGGTGGCTAGCAGAACCACACCTCACTCCCATGCCCCTGGCAGCAGGCAGGGAAGGAGCGACTGTTCAGTATCCAAGGGATTAAGCAAGACCTTGAAACCTATCCAGCCCATTCAAAGTGATGGAAAGGAGGGTGCTTCTTTGGCTGTGCCCTCCGCCACAGGTATTTTAGGAAGATTATTCACTGAAGCGCTTTGTCCCAATGTCATGGAAAAGGAACACCCAGACAAGTGAGAAAGTTAGATTGTTTGAGAGCTCCAGTAGTTCTCTATGCTTTCCTCGTTGTCCTGGCATAATGGAAGCATTAGAACTCCCCTTTTCTGATGAACTGAGCTGTGTTTACTAATCATTGTCAGCTCATTTCCTGCAAGTTACACATACCCTTTATCTGATCCACAATACATGAACTTTCTGACTTCAAGGGATACAATGGAGCTCCCATACACAAGAAGATTCATTTTTCTTCCTCTGGGAGGGAGTTTTAAGAAAGAAGCATGTGGTTTTCGTTGACGTGCGTCACGTCAGGCATGTCACGGACAAGTTCAGTAACAGATGAGCCAGACTTTTAAGGCTCTAAGAACCTTGACTTAGGTTTGCTATGCATTCACTTCTAGTCAAGCATTTGTGTTTGCAGGGATCCTGATATCTCTCTCTCTCACACACACGCACGGACGCACTCACGGACGCATGGACATTTCTGTCCTAACAGTGGATTATCTTCAGTAAATGCCTCACCTACCAGCTTTAAAGTCCCATCACATTCTCAGCCTTTCAACTCTGGAGAGTTAGACAGGCACCTTCACACCTTTCAACTCAATTTTTCTATTTGCCCCACATTTTTCCTGGTGCAACTTTCCATCATGTTTGCAATATGTGCACACAAAGATTGGCATACCAAGTATGAAGGACAAAAAGAGACACTGAGGGACAAATGTGCCAGGTCAAGCATCAGGCTGGCATGTCTTCTTATTTTTATTTATTATTCTATTTATATCCCACCCTTCCTACCAGCAGGAGCCCAGGGCAGCAAACAGAAGTGCTAAAAACACTTTAAACATCATAAAAACAGACCTTAAAATACATTAAAACAAAACAATGGTAAAAGCATTTTTTAAAAAAGCTTTTTAAAAACATCTTTAAAAAAGGGGTTAAAAACATTATTTAAAAAACATATTAACAAGCAATTCTAACACAGACGCAGACTGGGATAGGTCTCAACTGAAAAGGCTTGTTGAAAGAGGAAAGTCTTGAAAAGGCACCGAAAAGACAGCAGAGATGGCGCCTGCCTAATATTCAAGGGGAGGGAATTCCACAGGGTAGGTGCTGCCACACTAAAGATCTGTTTCCTATATTGTGCAGAATGAACCTCCTGATAAGATGGTATCTGCAGGAGGCCCTCACCTGCAGAGCACAGTGTTCGACTGGGTATACAAGGGATAATACAGTCTTTCAGATATCCTGGTCCTGAGCTGTATAGGGCTTTGTACACCAAAACTAGAACCTTGAACTTTGCCCAGTAGCAAATGGGCAGCCAGTGCAATTCTTTCAGCAGTGGAGTGACATGTTGGCGATACCCTGCCCCTGTGAGCAGTCTTGCCACCGCAATTTGCACCAGCTGCAGCTTCCAGACCAACCTCAAGGGCAGCCCCACATAGAGTGCATTACAGTAATCCAGCCTGGAGGTTACCAGTGCATGAGTGGTCAGGTTACTTAAAGGTTTACTCTCTATTTTGCCATTTTGGACAAAATGCATGGAAGGATCAATGTTCCTTATGATATCCTTCAAGGCACCCTAAGTCTTCAGTATAGTCTCTTTCAAATGAAACCTTACACCCCAAGTGCAACCCTGAATTGCCCACTGCTGAGAGGAGTGAGAAACAATGTTGTTTCATATTGATCAAGGGTGGGAAACCTCAGGCCTGTATCAACTCTCTCCTCACCTCAGGTTTGCTGCTATGTTGATAAGCTGCATAAAAGGTTATCCTTTCACTGATGGGGGTGGGGTTTTGGCAAAAGTGGTTATGATATTGTCACATAGCCAGACCTAATTGACCTGGGCAGGAAGTAGTGCCCTTGATCTGAATTGGCTTTGGGATGACACCATGTAGCCATATTTAATTGGCTATGTGATGACATTGTGATGTCATATTGGGTACAGGATCCCTGACTGGCCAGGATCACATAGCCAGGAATTCAGAGTTTGTTTAAACCAGAAAAAAGTGTTGAACCAACTACCAATCAATGAACAAATAATGCATGAATAAAGTGGAGGGGGAGAAGACTAGCAGGGGGAGGGATCAAGGTTTAATTTGCCTCCTATCCCAATTGCTATATTTGTACCCAAAAAAGTCTGAGTGTGACTATTTGGCACAGTTCTGTTCTGTTAACTTCATGGAATCTCATAGTCTGAAAAGTTCCTCACAGTTTGACAGATTGGAAAGCACTGATTAATTTACCTCACAAGGAGAGACAGATTATAATACATTTCACCTCATACTGCAGCAAGGCCAGTGGTACCCTTAGGCACAGGAAGGCAGGTCACTTCAGGTAGCTGAATCTGGGTACCATTAAAGGACAGCAAATGATCAGTTGTTAATTATAACTTGTTCTGTGTGGAACAGGGATACACAATGTGGCACTCTGCAGAAATTATCAGACTACAACTGCCATCAGCCCTAGATAGCATGGCCAAGTATTCAGGGATGATGGAAGTTGTAGTATGACAAGATCTGGAGGGCACTGTGATGTTCCATACTTTTATGTTAAAAAGTTGCATGCATTTATATTATGTTATTTAAGGTAAGTGGGTTTATTAGAATGATTATGGTAAGTGGTGAGTGTTGGGAAGGGGAAATGAGTGACACAACATGTTGGTGCAGGCTGGTTTGTGATTGGCTGAGTGAATGGGGGTTGAGAGTTTTGTATCTGAGTGTTTGGTAGTTGAACAGCAGATAGGGGTTTGACTTGGAAGGAAGAGAGTTGTAGTGTGGGTAGTTAGGCAGGATGCTATTATTAGTGTTAACTGAGCAATTTAATGAATGCATTTCACTCAGAAGTAAATATTTGTAATCACACGCTTAAGAACCTGAACACAAAGCATTCTTTGTTCATGTTCAAATCTGTATTTAATAAATCACTTTGGTTCAAAATACTCATGGTTATTTGTCCAGCTACTATAAAATATATAAAGACTGATATAAAAATAAACAAGGCTTGTGAATATCAGATGGTGGCAGCAAAATTACCTCAGAGTACAGTAGCAGGTTAAAGTAGCAACCCATAGCTGTGATCTTAAGGCAACAAAAGGCACAGGGGGTGAGCCTTGCCTGTAAACCTGCAAGGGCTGAGGAAATAAAGCAGCATCTGAACAGGGTGGTTTATAACAGATGCTATTGGAAGTCACTGATTCATATGGTCGCCATAAGTCTTAATTGTCTTGCAGGCACATAACAACAAGGTTTGCCAGGTGTCTGGTTTTCGCCTGGAGACTGGATTTTTGGGGTCCTCTCTGGGTCTCCAGGTGAATCAACTTAATCTCTGGACTCTCAGCTTTCATTTTTTTAAAAATTAAGTTTCTAGGTGGTCTTGTTCTCAAGATAACCAAAACGTCAGCTGCCCCCCTGCAACTTCCATGAAATGATTTCCTAGCTGGCTGCTCTAACGCCTCCCTTTCAGGTTTGTAGCCAATAAATAAAGTCAGGGTTGTGATTGACAAGGGATTTCTGGGTCTCCAGGCAGTACCTAAATTCCATTGCAAAGGTAGAAAACTATTATTTTTTCTTGTTTATCTGAAAATCTCATAAATTGAGTAAGTATATAGCTTTCACCAGTACCAAAAGTCTGTTTTCTTTTGTGTTCAGGATTCAAACAAGTTTACATTTTCCTGGGCTGTTGAAGATGGCAGTTTTTTAAAAACCCTTCCCAATATGAAGCTTTAATCCAATACTTGCTTTTCTGGGAGTAAAGCTGCAATGCTAATCCCACATACCCGGAGTAAACCCCATTGAATTTAATAGGACTTACTTTTGAGTAGACATGGTTAAGATTATGCTGTAAATTAATGGGACTTTAGAGTGAACATAGCAAAGGATTGTGTTTGTGTTGTAAATCTTTCTCTCCCCCTCCAATCCTATTTTTAAAGCAATTAAGCAGGGCTTACATAGATATCATGGCTTTTATTATGTAGGAAACTAATACTGATTTTATTTTATTTTTCAAAATGTTCTGCAATGACCAACTCATTTTGACAATAAACTATTATATGGGGTCTATGTATTTTTTACATCTCCAGTGTGTGTGTATATATATGGAGTCTTCCCAACAATCTTGTGAGGTAGGATTGCCAACTGGAAACTAAGGCAGCTCACAACAAAAAATAAATCCCTTTAAAATCCAATAACCATAAAAAGTATAAACAATTGCAAAACAGCTTAAAGTGGCATGATTCCGAATTTTGGGTTGGGTGAGTGTTCCTTATCGCTTGAGGCTGCAGTTCTGTGCACGCTTCCCTGTTTGAGTAAGCCCCATTGAATACATTGGGACTTACTTCTGAGTAAACAATTATAAAATTGCACTATAAATATCTTTACAGGTTGTGTAAATAATAAACATCATTGACAGTCATGCTTATATAAATATTTCTTCATACCAGGTCCCAATAAGTATTTGATTTCACACTATACTTGTACATTATTATTTCCTCTATATTTTAACTGTGTCCTTCTTCCTTGGGGTTGTCATGGTTCTCCTCTGCTGTTTTCATCCTGAGGGGCAGATTAGGCTGAGAGATGGTGAGTAGTCCATGGTCACCCAGTAAACTTTATAGGTCATTTCCATTGTAAAAAATTAATTAAAACAATTTACATGCAGGCAAAGTTTATTAAGTAGATCCACACAATACATTTAAAGCACATGCAACTCGCATTTAAAGCACATGACTTCCCCTAAAGAATGCTGGGAAGTGTAGTTTCCCCCTCAGTTATAGTTCCCACCATCTTTAAACAATTACAGTTCTCATGGTTCTGTGGTGGGATTTACATGCCTCAAATGTGTGTTGAATGTGCTTTAAATGAATGATATGGATCTGCCCTAGGTATGCTGTGACTTGAAAACAATTTTAAAATATATATTTTTAAACAGGAAAGGCTGTAAGCTCAGTGACAGGGCTTATGCTTTGCATGCCAAGGTCCAAAATTCAATTTCTGGAAAAGACTATTGCCTGGAATCCTGGAGAGCCAATGCTAGTTCATGTCATCAGTACTGAGTAGATTGTATCAAATGGCCTGAGTCGGTATAAGGCAGATTCCTTTGTTCCTAAAAGTGGAAAGAGACTTAAGGGCCACAGTGACTCAAAAAATTATTTATGTATTTTATTTACCACATTTATATACCACTTTATTGTAAAAAATCTCAAGGTGTTTACAGAAGGAATTAAAACAATAAAATTATTGGCAAAAACAGTGAAAGACAAGTATTTAAAACAATAAAAACAATAAAGCCAACAATGAGTTAAAAACAGATAAAAAACACAATAGCTTCTACACACTTGGGTTGGCTTGCCTAAACAATGTTTTTAGCAGATGCTGAAGAGTACAATGAAGGTGTCTGCCTAATGTCAATAGGCAGGGAGTTCCAAAGCTTAGGAGCTGCCACACTAAAGTACTGATTTCTTACAAGAGCAGAACGAGTACTATGTGGCACCTGTAGCATGGAAAGCACACCTTTAACTTTGCCTGGTAGCAAATCAGCAATCAGTGCAGATTTCAGAGCAGAGGTATTATGTGCCGATAGGGTCTCACTCTTGTCAGCAATCGTGCCACAACATTCTGCACTAACTGCAGCCCCTGGGTCAGGTTGTGCTGCATGGGGATTTCTGTGACCTTGGCTCACTGGCTGCCAGGATTTTTTTAGTGTTGGTTTTTGGTTAGGAATCCTGACAGGTTGTGGGATGCCGAGTTTTCTGGCTTACTCATAGGAATTTTGTTGTTGGTATGGTATTGCATTTAGGAAATCATCACTGTCTTTTGTTTTTCTTTTTCTATTTGCATTTCATTCACCTGTAATCTCACTCCCTTACGTCCATAGAAGCAACAACAGTGGTTCCATGCGCTCAGCTCATCCCCCTTGAACCCACTGATGATGCATCTTGTTGGTTGCATGATGGTTTGTTTCTTGCCCAATAGTGGTAAAAGAGAATTCACATACTGGGAAGTGTGGCTGCAATTGTTGTTGTTTCCAAGCTGCTGTCTGTGAAGGTAGATCAAATCATGTGTGTTTTCTCTCTGTCAATTATTACTCACTGGAATTGGGTTGGCTGTCAAAGTGACTTTATAGCAGCCAACAAGGTAGATCGAAAAGGGTAGAGAATCTTCTTACTCTTCATTTCCCAGGTCTCTTTTGGAAGTGAAAGGTCAAATCTGTAAAGAAGTTTGGAGCAGCCATGTTGAAAAGGCAAGGCATTCCAGGCAGGGGGTTGCCAACCCTGCTTGGATATGGATATCTTTTCAGAGGATCCCTAGTCAAGCTTTACCAACAGCACAATCCAAATCATATCTACTCAGAAGTAAGTCCTATTGAGTTCTATGGGGCTTAGTAAGTGTGTTTAGAATTGCAGCCTTTAGGGCATCCATCTTTACTCCTGAGTGCTCCTAACTAACTTCTCCACAACACAAACATCCTTTCTTCCTACATTGGCCTTCTGGTGACTGGCCTGGCCTGAGGGCACTTAAAGACTTCTTGCCAGAATCAAGTAGGCTAGATTAAATGGTCCCTACCCAGGCTCTATCCTTTAGCTAAGATTTCTATTTTAATTTCCAATCAGAGAAATGTTTTTGTTTGAATTGTATGCTCCAAGCAACTGTAGTTGATGCTTAATGTACTTAATGACATGACTTGGGCCCGCCCCTGTGACATCACTATGGCCCATCCCCATGACATCACTACAACCTGCCCCTGTGACATCATAGGGCCCGCCCCTGAAATCTCAGGCTTTGGGATGCTTCTGACCTGGCAACCCTAAGCAGCATTGCTATAAAAAATGTATTTGGGGAGAAATAAATAACATGCATCCTCATCCACTACTACAGACAAGGAAGAGGTGGTGGTGGGTCAAACAGAGAGGTGCAGGCACAACAGGCACCACATTAGCTACTAGGCATAGAAGAGGGGTGAGGAGGAACCTCAACCCCACAGGGCTAATTAAGCTGACCAGAGTTCCCCATTTGCCCTCTGAGGCCATTTTGCATAAGCCATGCCTACCTGCCATACAACTGATGTCACAAGCCTTTTAAGTAGATACCTTACCCCAGTCTACATCTGTACTGGAATGGTTGTTTAAGATGCTTTTAAAAGATTTTTTTTTTAAGATGTTTTTAAAGATGCTTTGTTTTTAACATGTTTTTAGTGCTTTATCATCTGTTTGCTGCCCTGGACTCCCTTTGGAGGAAGAGCGGGATAAAAATGTAATTAATAAATAAATAATGATGTCAGATGTGGAACAGGTAAGGGCAGGGCTTGACCAAAACAGTGTTTGCAGGCACCACCACTCAGCTGATTGGCGGTGCCAGCAAAGCCGCTTTCAACGTGCAGGGCAAAATAGCACTCTCAAAGCACTATCTTGCCCTCCACTTTGAACAGAGCTTCTGAAGATTCAACAATTCCCTCTCCCTGACTTACACCAACAAAAGGTGCCCCAGTGAATGAGACAAGTTTTGTTTGAATGAAAACCTTCTCACACAACCTTTCTTTCTGATCATAGGTAGTTTTCCATGTTTCAAAGAGCTGGAATTGGAGCACAACTTTACTTGAAGGAGAAAAGCCATCTTCAGTTAAGTAAATAAACATTCTGTGTTGGCACATAAGCAAAATGTCACTTCTTGAAGGCCACTCCTCTCCCAGTGATCAACTAGACTCCTGAAGAATCATGCAGAAACAAGTGTGAATCATCACCAAAGTTTGGCATGACTGAAAACCATTGCTTTCCCCATAGCAATGGGCAACATTTCCTTCCCCACCATACTTGTTTAGACAAACCCAGGTGAAAGTACCTGACATAAGCTGAAGAGGGGAGTGAGAGTCACATGCAAGCATGTATGGGCAGTGCAGGAAGAGTTGCTTTGCTGGTGAGAGCTGATGTGCTTCAAGAATTTGGCGTCAGTGGGGGATTTCCTCCCAGTACAAACTCCAGCTTCAGAGAAGAGATTTTCTTTAAGGCCAGAGCAGAGGTGGAAAGGGTTGAATCCATCCTCATGCCTGCTGTGATTCCTTTATCAGCCCCCAGAACTCGGTGACACTATTTAATTTAAAAACAAACAAACACAACACTACACTACACATTGAAAGCAAAGGCACATTTAATTTTGCATCTAGTTTGGCCCACAATCTGTAATTAAAGGCAGTGAGCAATTAAATGTTGAAGGTGTCTGATGAAAATAAAAAGGTCAGGGAGAGAATGGGAGGAGATCGAGGGTATTGGCTTCTTGAACCCCTAACAGCTTACATTTTCCTGCAGGTAAACATTTGAGTCAGAGGAAAGGGTGCCATAAGGTTACAAAATTTCACCTCCACATTCAGTTCTCCCCCCATTCCCCTGCTGTTATATAGCAGTAAAATGCTCAGGTTTGGGACTAACAGCACTAGACTATGGTTAGTCGTAATACAAGACCACCTCCTGTCAAACTGCTAAGCCCCACCCCTTTTGAGTTTGATTGATGATGTAAGCAGAAGTCCTGCCCTGGAAGTCCCACCCCTCTATTTCCAGTTCCCCTGATGACCTCACTGGATATCCTGTCCATCAGAAGCCCCTTCCCTCATGTCCCACCCTGGAAATGGTAGTCATGTGGCCCCCCCATAAGCATGTGGCCCCCCACTAGACCAATGGGTGTATTTTTACTCATAATGGGGTCCTGGATTGGTCCCTATAGGGGCATGTGACCCCTCTATGAGCATGTGGTCTCCAGGGGACCAACCTGAAGTGGTTTAAAATCCTTAGGTGAAAATAGGGTGCCGGAAATGGACCCAAAGGGGTCCATTTCTGCCCCCCCTCTCCAGACTGCTTCCTATAGAGGCATGTGACCCCTCTACGAGCATATGGTCTCGAGGGGACCAATCTGAAGAGGTTTAAACCCCTCAGGTCAAAACAGGGTGTCAGAAATGGACCCCAAAGGGGTCCATTTCCAACACCCTCTCCAGATGGGACCAATAGGGATAAATAACCCCTCTACAGCTACATCACCCAATAGGGGGAGGTTTTGAAGGCCTAACCAATCAGGAGAGGAGATGGAGAGATCTGGTACAGAAGTGCATTTTGCATGCCCAGACACACTCTGAGGATTGAACATGGAACCAGCCAGCACCCCTTTGAGTCCTACTGAAATAACTACACCGCCACCAGTAGAGAGACCTAACCCTCAAAAGCGCTTTATTAGCACAAGTTCTAATGAAGATGAATGTTTTTCAGCAACTAAACTGCTAAAAGAGAAAGAGAACAGCCAAATGTGGAACAGCATGTTGGAGACCATTGCAACAGATAATGCTGTAATGCAGGGAAGCTTTTATGTGTAAACTACTTGAATGGAGAGCTGCAAAATATAGGAGGGGGAAAATGTGAAAACATGTCCTTACTTTTCTAGGGATCTTCAGTAACTGAAAACTCTGCTGAAGCTAGTTCCCTGCCATGTCCATCTACCCTGTGGAAGATGGCATCAATAGGAAACATTCAAATACAGGTTTGTAGAGTGATTATTTTCATGGTGTATTATAAAAACAAAGAAAAGTCTGTGTTTGATATTTTCTAAATATTTTTTTAGGACTCTGCAGATCTGCCAACAAATCATCCCAACCATCTCATCCTTAGCAGCATTCTAGGCATTCAAACCGATGAAACAGACAATATTTTACCAAAAAAACGGAAGGCAGCAATGAAATGCATTGTCAGAGCAGCTGTGTATGCCATTTTGAAGCACTGTTTAATGCAAAATATGTATGAAGCTTGTGTGGGTTGCATAATTCAGGCCCCTGGTCAAAATTCACATGAATGTCTGAACTGGACAAAGCCTGTCCTTTCTAGAATGTTGAGAATTATATGTGGAAAAATCTGTTTCAAAAGTGTGCTTCATGTTGTTATCTTAACAGCTTACAGTCTGAATTGTCTTGTTCTAACACAAGAAAATGTTGATGAAGTATTAAATCTGGAGACCAAAGTAGGTCGTTCCAGAAATCTGTTAAAAGTTGTTGAAAAGATACTGAGAAACACTGACCAGTCATATCTAAGCCACATTTTAAGTGTTATTAAGAACAGAAGTTACAAAACTTTTCTTACATCTCTCAATGAAACTTCTGAATAAAATGCTGTATTTGGAAACAGTCTTTCTTTCTTTCTTTCTTTCTTTCTTTCTTTCTTTCTTTCTTTCTTTCTTTCTTTCTTTCTTTCTTTATTTCTTTATTTATTTATTTATTTATTTATTTATTTATTTAAATAAAGATATAAATACATGAGTTCTCCAATGGAACACCCGAATGGTTAAATTAGGACTGGTCATAGGGGGGGTGAGCTAATCATTCTCACCATTCTGGCTTTAATGCCAAAAGTAAATAAAATGTAATGGATGCTGACCATGAGCAGCTTCCTAGGATTTAATCCTAGGAATTCCTAGGATAGCTTCTCCTAAGCCTTAATTCAATCAGGGAAGATTACAGTTTAAACAGAATAAATGTACAGGCTCTTTTACATTAAATAAAATACATAGGTTCCCAGTACCCAATAACGCACATTATATTGAAGAAGATAGTGTAAATGAGATTGTTATAAACGTTCTCAGAATAAATGTACAGGATCTGTTTTTTTTTCCCATTAGGTAAATCTTGGAAAAAACTAAATTATAGGGTTACCTGAGAGCTAAAGCAGCCCCCCCCCATGCAGCATGCCTGTAAGATGTAGGGTTTTTAGGAACTGTGTAAAAGCCGGAAAAGAACAGGCCAGAACGGGCCCTTAATAAAAGAAATTGATGCCAAAAACACTAGGATGCGTTAGAAACACTTGAGAACAACATTTAGGAACAAAAACCATTCCAATAGGATTTTATTAACCCTTTAACAACCAAAATGCCCTCCAGAATATAATGAAACAGCCCGGAATGGTGACTTCCCAGTGAGCCAGACCTCTGAAATTCATCAGTCCCACATGACTACATGGGATGCATGCAATAAGACACAAAACTTCCACGCAAACCACGTTCTGATACCCATTCTGGGCTATAATATGCTTTTACGTAAAACAGCCCGGAACGACGACTTCCCAATCACCCAGACCCACCAAATTCACCAGCCCCACATGACTACATGGGATGCATGCAATACGACACAAAACTTCCACGCAAACCACGTTCTGATACCCATTCCAGGCTATAATATGCTTTTATGTAAAACAGCCCAGAACGGTGACTTCCCAATCAGCCAGACCCACCAAATTCACCAGTCCCACATGACTACATGGGATGCATGCAATAAGACACAAAACATCCACACAAACCACATTCCGATACCCGTTCCGGGCTATAATATGCTTTTACGTAAAACAGCCCGGAACAGCGACTTTCCAATCAGCCAGACCCACCAAATTCACCAGTCCAACATGACTACATGGGATGCATGCAAAAAGTCACAAAACTTCCATGCAAACCACGTTCCGATAGCCGTTCTGGGCTAAAATACGCTTTTACGTAAAACAGCACGGAACAGCAACTTCCCAGCGAGCCAGACCTCTGAAATTCACCAGTCCCACATGACTACATGGGATGCATGCAATAAGACACAAGACTTCCACGCAAACCACGTTCCAATACCCGTTCCAGGCTATAATACGCTTTTATGTAAAACAGCCTGGAACAGCGACTTCCCAATCACCCAGACCCACCAAATTCACCCGGCCAACATGACTACGTGGGATGCATGCAAAAAGTCACAAAACGTCCATGCAAACCACGTTCCGATACCTATTCCGGACTATAATACTATAAACAATATAGTACATTGTTGTTTTTCTTTCCTAGCAAGGTTTTTGTAGTAATCTATACTAGTATTGAATGCAACTACAGATAGCTTTTGGTGCTAGAGAATAGCTGCAGTTTACTCTTCTTCCCACTAGGGGCACTATAAGATCTGTTGGTCTCTGCACAGACAGGATGATCCCTTCTTTTTTCAGACCAAAAAGGCAGCAGCCCAGGTACGCTATATTTATACTGTGGAGGTGGCTCAGTGGCAGCAAGTAGTGTCTTCTTCATTACCTACAGCAGAAAAGCCATGAGTGTAGTATACACGCGTAAGTTTGAGCAACTTTCACCATTTGAAGCTCTTGAGATTTTGGAAAACCCAGTAGCAGGGAAAATATCAACTCTCCCAGCTGCTAAGCCAAAATGTGGGCAGCTGTTTGTCTATAGCTATGAAGGCCACAAACAAAAAAGATGACTGGAGATGTGATCAGTACAAATGGATTCAAAAAGGAAGGCATTTGTTGCCAAGGGGGGATCCTCTGGTATGAAAGATATACTTTCAAAGACTATTTAACGCAGAGCAAGTGTTGTTTCACAGATACGCATATGAAGTGCCTGATGGAAGTGTAGAGTAATTATCCATTACCTGAACCATCTGTGCCTCATGGAAATATGAAAAAGTATCCCATGAGATGTCATGTACGTACCATGCCTTCTTTATTGTCAGAAGCTATGGGGCAGAAACACTTTGGCCCGTGCAAAGTTTACCAGTGTAAAATAGCAACAACAATAGTTTCATCTGAACATATGAAAGTAATGCTGCCTAAAGATACACAACAAATAAAAAATAAACTGAAGTATGACAAACAGAAAAACAGAATCAGCCATGATGATTTATATGGTGTGTATGAGCTTCACTATGCTCTGGAAGGGTTTGTATGTGAATTCACTCTTGTCCCTGAAGTGTCTGTAATTTTGGCACTTCCAGAAATTATTAGCATATTTGAAGAAGTGATAATGTTGAAGTCAAACACACTTTTGTCTTATGACATAACATTTCAGCTTGGAACTTCTATGTGTCACCTTTAATTTTCCAGTGTGCTTTCTTTGAGGAGAACCCAGCAATCCCTTTGGCCATACTGATCCATGATAAGCGCACAACAAATGTGCATGAGCAGGGTTTTTTTATTTATAGGAAAACGTGTGCCCAAGATCAACAATGATTCCACTGTGATAGTCACAGACTGAGAAGCAGCCATTGTGCATGCTATTGAGAAAGCTATTCCAGGCTGTGCACATGTCCTTTGCTGGAACCATATTATAAAAGATGTAGAATTCTGGGTCTCCGCACATGAAGGAGGGAAAGGTGATCGGAAAGTTTACACCAACAATATTCTTCAGCTTCTGGATAGTGAGAGTGAAGAGGAGTTTCTGAAATTGCTGCACAAATTGAAAGTAAAGTGGAGTGCAGGCTTCCTCAACTATTTTGATCAGAAGCTGAGAAAAGTTGTTATGACAAACTGTGGAAGATGGCTCTTGGAAAAAAGAGGGATCTATAAGGGAACCAGTGGCATTACCACAAATGTGTCTGAAAGCATGAATGCCGTGTTCAAGAGGCTATGCAGTGAGAAGGAACTGAACATGGATGAAATGGTTTTGGTTTTTTATTTCCTTCAGACATATTACCTAAAAAATTTTAAGAGGATTGTGTGGAATTGGAAATTACCACCTCTTAGCAGAACATAATACAGGCATACACCGCTTTAACGTTCGCAATGGGACCAGAGAGTATACTTTAAGCAAAAATAAACTTTAAGTGAAGCAATTGTCTTCACTTGTACTGCATGCAATCACCACTAGATGGCAGCAGCATCATGCCAATAAAGTGTATGTTATTGCGAAGCACGCGAACGTTAAGCGGGGTATGGGGACGTATGGAGCATGTACGCTATAGAGAGGCGACGTTAAGCAGAGAATGCCTGTAGCAGAAAATTAAATCCTGATACTACACAGTTTCCAGTAGACTGTGTTCCTGTAGATGACATTGTGCATTTCATAAAGCAGGGAAAGATGGACACAGACCATGTGCCTGAACTTCAAAGAAAAGACTGTAAATCAAAGACTATGGAAGGTCTAGCAGATTTAATTGTAAAGCAAAACCACATATTCTTACAAGCACAGTCTGGCTGTTTCCTTATCAGAGGATTATGTGAGAAGGAATATGTGGTGAAATTATTTCCAAAAGAAACATGTTCTTGCAACAGTTCCAGGACATGCTACCACATTATGGCAGCACAGATGTCTGTAGGAAAAAGTCTTCATCAGACAAAGGTGGTGTATTCTCTGAAGAAATTGAGGATGAGTGGATGAAAAGGAAAATCTGGAAGAAAGAAACCTAGACAAAAAGATGAGTTAACCATATTGGCTGCATCAGATTCCGTTCTGATGCACGGTTATACTACAACTGATGCCTCCAAAGAGAGAAATGAGAAAAAGGAAAATCAAGCTGCTAGCAAGGAAAGGTGATTATCATCCTTTGCCTTTGATCTTAAGCAGGAAGCCCCCTATTTTTCAAGTACTCCTCAAAAACCTACTCAAGGAAAGCTGATGGGGAAAAAAGAACATGTTCCATGGGAATCTATAACATGCTATCCATGCATGAAAAATTCAACCATACAAAGGGTCTACATCAATGCAGATGACATGAAGTCTCTTCTGAATCAAAACTGGCTAGTTGACACTGTAATTGAGGGATTCCTAATTACTAGAACAAATCTAGAGACTGTGACAAGTACAGATGTTGACGTGTGTGTCTTCAGCCCATTTATTATGCGATCCATGGAATTACAGGGATACACAACAAGTGTTCATAACTCTGGCACAAACGTGGATGTTGTGATGAAGGACATCTGGCTCATCCCCACCAATGTACACAGTTCTCATTGGGTACTAATGATTGTGTTCTTCAAGTGGAAAATTATTCTGTATCTTGATTCCAAACATGGCATCTCCACCAAGTACACCAACATGCTGCAAACATTTATAGAGATGCAGTCAGCTTCAGCAATAAATTGGTCAGAGTGGATCATTCATGCACCTCTTGACATACCAGTTCAAAAGGACTCTTCCAACTGTGGGGTGTTTGTATGTCTGTTTGCACATGTGTTGTGCAGTAGCTCTCCAATCCCCTTCCCAGTAGACATGGTCCCTGTACGGAAGTGGATTGCTACAGAACTGCTCAGCAAGAATGCATTACTTCCACAACCAAGTGCAACTCAGAGACAGCAGCAGAGAACAAAGAAACAAATAAATCAGAAAGTCATGAACAATTTCAACACTCCTGTCTCAAGAAATGTGCCTAAAGAATAATTGTCTACAATTGCATTCTTATCTTCAGCAGTACAACAGTATTATAATTCATCATGGTCATTGTGTTTAATGAGTAATCTGTGCAAGAAACCCAAGGAGGACACAATGATTCTCTGCCAGGGAGTCTGTCAGGACTGGTACCATCTGTCCTGCCTTGAGATAAATCAAGCTCCACGTGGCATATTCAAATGTCCAAAGTGTTGTGACAAATGAAGAATCCATGCCACAGGGAAAAATGTTTTCCTCTATAACATGATCTTGTCTGATGTTATATGATTATTTTCAGTGTTGATAAATACTGTTCTATACTTGAAATGATCATGCACGCCTACCTGCACAAAAGAGTACATTTGTGTTCTGTTTGTTTTGCAAAATGTTTACAAAAATATTGGTTCAGTTGCTGTTATATATATTATGTTACATTTATATCCTGATGTTGTTTTAGAATATATATATATTTACACATATTTGTATACATTGTTTTAGTTCTTGCTATGTGTGTTTATTTTTTACTGGATTCATGTTTTTCCAAAGAATATAGCTAATGATGCTATATGTTAAAATATCTTTAGAAGAATGAAAAGTCATTACAGTATTTCAGAACTACTCTTTATAGTTATATTTATTTATTTGTGTCATCGTAGCCATACATAGAACAGTGTGCTAAACCTTTTCTGGGTGGAGGAATGGATGCTTGCCCCACCACTTTGTAGGCCAGATAATGTCAGAGGGACTGACCTCAACCCTGACATCTGATTGCTTTGTTTTGTGATTTTGTTGATATACACTGGTACAGTGGTGTGGCATTTTCGGCAAAGGAGGTGGTACAATTATTATTATTATTATTATTATTATTATTATCATCATCATCATCATCATCATTGTTCCCCAATGTAAATAGCAGGTGCAGGGACTAAAGCCCCCATGTCAGGACCCCACTAGGGATCAGCTGCCCTGCACCTTCAATTTAGTGTTGCAAAGCTCATCGTGCAATTGTTTATTGCATGATTGGTATCTCATCTAGTTTGGCCCTCAGACTGGCAGTGGCTGCCCAAGGTTCTGTTCTCCAGCCTTCTTGCCTGAGAGCCTTTTGACTGGAAAGTTCTTCTGCCTCCACCTCATGCACTCTGCCCAATGAGTGGGAGTCCCTCCCACAGGTTCCAGACTTTAACAACCTTGATTTTGAAAGTAGTTGTGTCAGAAACTCATTTCACAGAAAGCAAACTGGTGAGGTTTGGCCCAGAACTTGAATACAAGGCAGAGGTGGAGACTTAGCCCAAGCACACAAGAGCACTTTTTGAACCCAGTATTTTTCCTGTGATAGCACATCTATTTCACAGAAGGCAAACTCTATTTCTCTCCCCCTTCTCCCAGCCAACTTGCCCTTTCAATCTCTCTTTGGCTGCTTTCACACATGGGGCTAATAGCACTAGTTTAACGGATTAAAAAGGTAGCGCTTCATTCCGGATTTCAAAAATCCTTTTCACGCTGCAGTACCTGTTATACCAGCATTTTGCACAACAGTCTTTCACACAGGTCTTCACCTACCGGTTTGAGGCCTGTTCTTTCGGTGCATGGGGGGGTTTGAAGGAGGCACGATAGCAATTGCGATCAGCTGAGAGGCACGATTGCGATCAGTGGAGAGGCACAGCAGTGCAGCAGCAGAGGCTCTGGTTAAGCAGCAGCAGCATAGGCTGCTCTCCAGGAGCAGCTGGGATCGGCTGGGAGGCACGGCGGTGGCAGTTGGTAAGGGTGGGAATGCACTGCATGCTGGGATGGCTGTCACATGAGCAGCGGCAGTAGCGCAAAACTCCCGCAATCTTCCAGGTTCCCAGCCTGCTATGGGAATTTTTCAGGTATCATTTATTGCAGAATTTAGCACTAAACTTCCACTACATTCCACCAGAATTCCAGAGCTACCCGTTATGTCATGTGAAAGCTCTAATTTTATGCGCAAATTAACAGGAAATAAATAGTCAGTATAATGGAATAAAGTGCAGTGTGAAAGCACCCTTTCTCTCTCTCTCCCCAATTCACCAGCCATTCGCAACCTGGTAGCAGCACCAATAGTGCTGCTTAGTGGACCTACAAACAGCAAGAAAGGGTATTGCTGATCACCCCAGAGGTTCCTGGGTCATCCTGTGTTATCTCCCATTTCCCAACAAAAGGAGAGGCAGCAACATGTGTGGTTGGTGAGTTTTGGTAGGTCTGGCTGATTGGGAAGTCACCGTTCCGGGCTGTTTTACATAAAAGCGTATTATAGCCCGGAACGGGTATCGGAACATGGTTTGCGTGGAAGTTTTGTGTCTTATTGCATGCATCCCATGTAGTCATGTGGGACTGGTGAATTTCAGAGGTCTGGCTCGCTGGGAAGTCGTCGTTCCGGGCTGTTTCATTCCATTCTGGAGGGCATTTTGGTTGTTAAAGGGTTAATAAAATCCTATTGGAATGGTTTTTGTTCCTAAATGTTGTTCTCAAGTGTCTCTAACACATCCTAGTTTTTGGCATCAATTTCTTTTATTAAGGGCCCGTTCCTCCTGTTCCGTTCCGGCTTTTACACCATCCCAGGTTTTTATACTATATAATCTGAATGAACTGTGTTAAATACAGGGTTACCAGAGAGCTACAGCTAAAGCAGACCCCCAACAACAAAAAAGTGCCCCTTTGCAACACACCTGTAATATTTTGGAACTAAACACAGATCAAAGATACCCAGTTCAGCAGTGTTCTTCAGGATGCAGTTATCCATGGTTATTTTTATAAAACACGTGGTTTTGCAATGCAGCCTAGAAATTAGCCAACCACACAGTGTAAGGTCTAGGGGGGAATGGCTGTGACCACATGGACCAGGGGAAAAAATGGCTGTGACCACATGGTATGGTCATATCATTCTAGATGAGATCATATGATATTGGATGGGCCAATACTGGATGCGCTCTATAGGTTAAAAAAAAAAAAAGCAGTTCTCCAGGGGTGGCAAATATGTTAGTGTAAACCAGTCACAGAGCCTTGGTCTGCATACAATAGGTGTGGTGATATAAAAGAGCCTACACAACGCAGGATCTTTCTCTTTTACCTGGCAACAGTGAGTACCCTCTACTGTTTTCCTAGCATGATTTAAAAAGTTTGAGGTCATGTGGCTGTTTCTGGCCTCTTTTAAAAATCTTTTTTCCCCCACAGAGGCTGTTTCTCTCAGCAAACACTCTCTAATCTTCTAGAAGGTAATTGTTTATTTCATTAATGTGATACATAGTTTAAACTTAGTATAGAAAAGTCCTCAGCAATTATTTGCAAGCATGTACATTTTTCCTAGCATGATTTTAAAAGTTTGAGGCCATATGGCTGTTTCTGGCCCCTTTTAAAAATCTTTTTCCCCACAGAGGCTGTTTCTCTCCGCAAACACTCTCTAAGCTTCTAGAAGGCAATTTTTTATTTATTTATTACATAGTTTTATTCCATTAATGTGATACATAGTTTAAACTTAGTATAGAAAAGTCCTCAGCAATTATTTGCAAGATGTACATTTTCCTAGCGTGATTTAAAAAGTTTGTGGCCATGTGTCTGTTTGTGCCCTGCTGCGATAACATGGTTTAAAATCACTTTTCTTTTTTAAATTTAGTATAGAAAAAGCCCCCAGCGTCATAAAGAGAATGTCTGCAAGTAAGCTTTTTCTTTTTTTTCTTCAAGTTTGCAGCATGTAGCTTATTTCTGGTCCCGTGTGAAGAAATTTTTTTCCATTTTTCCATAGATTCTGTTCTTCAGGATGGGAAAGCATCGAAGACAATGCAGCAAAATTTATCTAATCTCTTTGAAGGTAATTAATGCATGTTTATATAAAGAAATCCTCAAAAGGCACATGGTCTAAAGAGAGCTGCATAAATTATAGGAGACCTTCTGAACGTTAAGGGGCTTGTACTTTTATTTCTCAGCTAGAAATTTAAACAGGGAATATTAACCATAGCATCGAGTAATAAGTCTTGAATAAGTCCATGATTCTGATCTTCACATTGTGGAAAGACCTCTCAAATTGCTTAACAAAGCCGTATTCCTTCAATAAAGATAGAGAGCAATTATTGTTATGGCTGAAGTCAGCTAATTTTCTCAAACTTAAGAGCAATATTTTTGTCATACTCACCCATCCTCCATTTTCCAAGATCCATTCTGATTTTGTACTCGTGATGTATGCTGTGATATAATGTGTAAGCTGATCCTCATTGCTTTGTGTCATAGGAACTCCACACAACTGTAATTTTTAGCAATAATACCACCAAACAACAGGGTTGTTAAAAGACGCCCCCAATTTGTTTTTCCATCAGCAAATACTGATTCTGCCACTCTGCCAAAAGTTTTGCATGCTGCCTCTATAGATGTAATTTCAAGAGAGTTCAAAAATGGGGCTATTTTTTCTTCAAGCTCATCTTGAATTGGGTGGGCAATATTTTCAAAAACTAGGACATGTGGTTTAATAATCTCTAGGCCTCTCCTCAAAAGTGGAATGGCTTTTCGAAAAAGGCTCCTGAATATCCCCCCGATTCCTGCCCCATACATAACAGGCGTGCCATGGTACCCCGGAAGAGTATTTCCAGCCTGGGCCCTGTAATAATCACTGTAAAGAGTTGGGTCACCATAGGTTTTCAGTATCACCATTTTTAAAACATCAAACCTCTGTGAGGGCAAAAGCGTACCTTCACAATCACCTTTCCAAAATGAAATGGTACATTTTTGTTCTGATCCGTCTTTATTTCAACATTAATGGTGTCAATATGATGCTTACTCACAGGAATATAGTGTGGTTTGTCATAAACAATGTTGACACACTTGTTATCCTGACCACGCACCGGTACAGAGCGCAATAAGGGTACCTAGAAACTCTACGATGTCTGTGTAAATGTACAGTGTGTTGAAGCCTCCTGTAATGTCTGCTGTAAAAGGCAGCTGTTGTATATGGATGTTGGGAAACAACCCTAATATGTGGGCTAGTTCTTCGCTGGTTTTAAACGTGTAAGCATCATCTGATTTAAGTCTAACCATTCTAGTCAGTTGGTCATAGTGTAGGACCACATCAGGGTGCTCGCTGCTCTGGTCTAGTATAATGCTGTTCATGTTTTCCAGCAGTTCAGGGATGCTTGAGTAATAACCACGTCACAGACGGTAGGACCATGTTTTTTTTTCCATTACCAATTTCAAATCGGGAATCAGATGTTAGATTGTTCCAGCTGTGTGGGTACTGTATCTCAGCTAGCCCTACTTCCCATGCCCCTGGCAGATCCAGGGACCTTGCTAGGCAAATAGTAAAGGCTGAGCTAGTGTTCTGTGGAAAAAGAGTTACACAGGCATTGCTAGGCAGGGTAATGTAAAAACCGCTATCCCCCATTCTTCTGTGCAGGTTCACGAAGATCAGAAGCAAGTACCCAACTCTTGAACTTACTGGGTCAGCCTAACCATTTCACTAAATGATACTTTTTCCTACCCCTGCCTTTTGTTGATAGAATTGTTTCAATCCTGTACAACTTGTCCTGTTTCGCATTAACCTTCTGCAATTCTTCAGAATAGAAAGAACCAACTAGGGGCTCCCCCGCATAATCTTTTAACAGGAAGACAGGTCTCCTTCCTCTTCTGATGACCTGATCCACTATAAACAGCTCTGTGGTGAAATTTTGTTCATAGCCCTTGACAAATACCTCCTTGCTTTTAGAAATCCTCACATCAGGGACCAGGAATCAGGTTTGTTCTGCAAGACCTCCAAATCAACTCTAATGGTGCAACCTGAATTTGCCAATATGTGGCTAAATCCCACCCAAAAATAGTGACAGTCTAGAAGAGCCCTGTGATAAAAAAACATGGGGCTGTTTCCTCTTCCCAGTACCAGTTGCTAAACTAGCAAGGGGAACCAATAGAATACACAATTATTCTCTGTTCTACTCATTTGGTGAAGGGCAGGCTAGGCTGTAAGTTCTATTGAAAATGAACATGGACTGCCTTCAAGTCAATCCCGACTTATGGCTACCCTATGAATAGGGTGTTCATTGTAAGCAGTATCAGAGGGGGTTTACCATTGCCTCCCTCTGAGGCTAGTCCTCCCCAGCTGGCTAGGGCCTGCTCAGTTTGCCACAGCTGCACAAGCCAGCCCCTTCCCGTTATAGGGAGTGCCTCTCCTTCTGTCAGCCTGCCTATATTTTAAGATCAGCAGAGGGGGCTCTTCTTTACGTTCTACGGTTACGAGGAGGTTCATTCAAAGATGACACAGGCAGGATAGAACTTTGTCCATGGTGGTAACCCGTTTCTGGAATGCCCTCCCCCAGATCTGTAGCAAGGGGAGGCTGCCCCCCTTAAAATGTTATGCCCCCCAATTTTTTTGTTACAAAAAATAGATTTATACAGATTTTTTTCTGCTCCCCCTTCTTTTTTTGTCTCCCCTCCCCCTGAACTTTTAGGGTGGCTACAAGCCTGCCCTCCCCTATAAGTAGATCAGGTTGTTGTAATTTTGGAAGACATGCCTGTTTACTCAGATTTTATAGGTTTTTAAAGAGTAACTGTTTTAGAGTGCTTCCAAACTATTGCATTTCTGCAGGGATCCTTCACATATTCAAGTAGATGCCGTTGTGTGCCTGTTGCACAATAAGAGTGCACCTTCATAACTGTGATGTCCCTGTATATATATTACTGTAAATATGGTAAGTGTGTTTATTAGAGTATATGTGGTAAGTGGACTGAGTGAGAGGGGGGAGTACATGGGCTGGAATGCTGGAGAATGTTGTATTATGATTGGCTGAGTGTTTGAGTGTCTGAAGGTATAAAGGAGAGTTCTGATGGGGAGAGTTCTGTTGGTGGGAGTTCTGAGGGAGGTTGGAGTTGGTTTTGTGGGTTGGATTGGATTAGGCGGGTAGTGAGGCAGGTTATTGACGGCTAGAAACAAAGAGTAACGCAACTTATGAAACCACACGCTTGTTGACAATACCTTTAAGTAATCTTGTTATTCCCTGTGTATATAAATAAATATTTCTTGGTTTACCAGAACGCCTGATCCTTGGCTGGGTTACACAGACCAGAAGGGTGGGCAGGGCATATACCAAGGTTGGGAAACAGTATCAGTGGTGGCAGCGGTGAAGAGATAATGTAACATCATCAGGTATCCAGAGCAACCCAGGGCTGTATTCTTTATAGGCACAAAGATACAGGGGGGTTGTGGCCTGCAAGTGCACCCAGACACAAAGTATCAATAGGCCTGGAGGAGACTAAGGCACAGTCACAAGGCAATATTGTTTTACAGGGAGTGACTGGTGGTGCTGCCTAGCAGTGGGATCTTGAGAGATCTTTGCTAGAGCCGGTGAGAGAACTATTTAAAGACCAGGACCCTGAGGTGGAACCGTGACAAGGTGGTGACCACAGGCGGGATCCTAGCAGGTGGCGCCTGAGGTGGGATCCTGACAGGAAGGGTCCTGACAATAACCTATTACAAAGGAAGTAGGCACATTATGATAAATAGCAACAGCTAAAGAGCACCATTTCACAATGAATCTACTTCACTGCCCATCAGACTTTTTGCACTAAGAAAAGTGACATAAAATTACAGTGGGAAGTGTGGGTTAACAACCACTTGAGGCAGATGTTGTATAACCTCCACACCATTTTTGTGAAAAATAATGAGGACAATAGCGCAATAAAAGCATCATCTGGAAGGAACCTTAAGTTTTGGCTGTTTTTAAGAACATAACAAGTGCCCTGGTACATCAGCCCTCTGGCCCATCTAGTCCGGCATCCTATTCTCACATTGACCAAAGGTAGCAAGCAGGACCTGAGTGCAACAGCACTGTCCCCACCTGTGATTCCTAGCAACTGGTATTCAGAGGCATACTGCATCTAACAGTCCAGATAGATCTTAGCCAATGCGTCTAACAGCCATTGAGAGCTTTATCCTCCATGAATTTGTCTAATCCACCATCCAAGTTGGTGGCCATCACTACCCCTTGTGGGAGTGAATTCCATAGTTTAACTATGCACCATGTGAAGAAGTACTTTATTTTGTTTGTCCTGAATCTTCCAACAATCAGCTTTATTGGATGGCCCTGAATTTTAGCTTTATGAGAGGAGACAAGCTTTGTCTATTCACTTTCACCACGTGCCATGCATAATTTTATACAGTACACCTCTATCATTTTAGAAGTGTCTGTGTTTTGATTTCCAGTGGTTTACCACATATGTTATTCCACACCTAGTATCGGTACAGATGAAGGGCAGACTATAAATCTTTTAAATAAATTTTAAAGAATCAATCCCCTGCCTGTGAAATTTTATAGTCACTTACTGAATAACAATCAATTAGACTACTGACCATATTCTGTCCTTGAATGGCACCCCAAATGTGCTGCCTGCCTCCACTGGCTCTGTTTTTCAGTGGTTGCTCCGCTGCTACAAGAGTAAAGTACCAGGGCCAAACCAGACATTACTTTAATGACATGAATAGCAACTGTAACTGGATTGGAAATGTCTGGATTTTATGGCTTCATACCTACATCTATTTTTTTTTTTTTTTGGTCTTCCCTACATGATTTTACATTTCTCACTTTATCTGGTAACTAGTTCTGAGAACAGGTTGACATTTTACAATTATGACATGCAGGCTGGTTCCAGAGCCGGCTCCAAAGGGCAGCCAGGTGGGGCCCTGGCTGAGGGCCCTGCGGACCACAGGGCCCCCTGAAGGGCCCCTTGTTATGATGGTGGAGTAGTGCTCCCCTTCCACGGCAGGAAGGATCACAGGGAGGGGCTGCCTGCCTGCACACCAGCCTGCACCCACCCACCCACTTGCCCACCCACCCTCCCCCCCCGCTCAGTCACTCGCTCGCCCCCCACTGGTCACCCTCTCCCCACCTGCTCACTCACTCGCCCACCCCTACCCCTGCTTGCTCACCCTCCCCTGTGCCCCCGTTCGCTTGCCCACCATCCTGCCCCCCTCACCCACCCGACCTCCCGCTCCTCCGCCCACCTGGTAGGTAGGTGGGGCATGCGTGCGTGCGGGTGCCATGGCCCAGGGTGCAAATATAATTTGACCAAATGTAAATAGTACAGATTCTACAAAAGTAGCCTCCTAACAAATTTATTGTGGCGTAAGCTTGTACAAGTAGGACTGTCAGCTCATCAGAAAAAGCCATTTTAACAGCAGCTTAATCTGCATAAATTAGCAGGTGGGGCTTTTCATAGCCTGGAGATAAAACACGACCACTTGCTAATGCCTGGAGATCAAGCTGCCATGAAAGGCATGTTTACCAGAGTCTGGATGAAAAGCTGACAACCCTATGTGTATGCAAAAGCCTACTTCATCAAATGAAGGAAGTGGACCCTGAAAATGTTCAATACACAGCACACACACCTCCTACTTACAAGGTGTCTCATTCATACTTACATATCTTGTGTTTCATCTGAGTGCATATTTAGATATAAAGACGGACATATGGCTTGTAACGGAAATGCCATTGCATGGTATCAAGTGAAGAGATGGCCATCTTTTGCATGATGTGATTGTTTGCCACTGAGCTGTGCTGGGCGGATCTAAAGCAGAGATGGCTAACCTGTGGACCTCCAGATGTTGCTCAACTCCAGCTCCCATCAGCCTCAACCAACACAGTCCACAGCAGCAGGTGGAAGGACACAGGTTCTCCATCCGTGATCTAAAGTCATGAAATACCCCACGTTTGTGCTGGGTATATTACTGGCTATATTAAAGAGACCAAAATGTGTGCATTTGCAGATGGCTGGCAAGAAATGGATGAGGGCAGAAAGAAACATGAAGGATATGCTGTTTGCCTTGGGGAAAACATGTTGTTTTACATATATTGTCTGCCTGGATGCGGCTCAGCCTCAGTGTGTGAACACATGTAATAAGGGCACCTTCAGACTGTTCCTACTTTGTGGGAGAGATTCAAGTACATACCATAAATTTAGGTTTGCACCATTAATATAGATTAAAACGTTATGTCACCTCAGCACAGGTGTAGGGAACCTTCAGCCCTTCAGATGTTGCTGAACTACAGTTCCCGTCATCCCCGGTTATTGGCCATGCTTGCAGGGACTGATGGGAGTTGTAGTTCAGCAACATCTGGAGGGCCAAAGGTGCCCCACACCTGCCCTAGTACAACAAATCCACTTTTTTAAAAAAGAAACAGACGTTTTGCAGTTCAGAAAGTGACAGGAAGATGCATTAAAAAGTGTGGAACAAAGAATTAATGGGAAAACGTATAGACACCTTACAAGTAAATTAGGATGAATACTCAATCAAGACTGGACTTAGATCCCATCTACACTGTACATTTAAAGCAGTATTATATAAACAGTCTCTGGGAAGAGGGATTGATTGTTAAATCATTCTGAAAATTGTAGCTCTGTGAGGGGCGTTCCCAGGATTCTTTGCACGACGCCATGACTGTTTAAAGTGGTATGATGCTGCTTTAAATGTATAGTGCAGATGGGACCATAGTGTAACCCCCATGTCTGTGAAAGTAAATCAGAATAAATGCTGTGGTCTATAGGAGTACTTTCTCGCTCTCCAGGCATCCTGTCCAGACGGCGACTGGTCTAGAGTGCCTCCACCTTGTGCTGGGCCAAGGAGACAGACTGGGAATCCTGTTGGTGTACCGTCCACCTTGCTGCCCAACAGCTTCCCTAGCTGAGCTGACAGAAATGGTCTCGGAGGTGTTGTTGAGGTCCCCCAAACTTGTGGTGTTGGGGGACTTCAACGTTCATGCCGAGGCTATCTTATCTGGGGCGGCTCAGGACTTCATGGCCTCCATGACAACCATGGGGCTGTCTCAATTTGTTACTGGCCCAACGCATGTGTCGGGTCACACTCTTGATCTGATCTTCGCCACTGGTCATGGAGATGGTGATCTGGAGGTGGGGTGTTTTTCATCTACCCCATTGTCATGGACAGATCATCGCCTGTTGAGTTTTAGGCTTACGACGACTCTTTCCCTCTGCAAGGGTGGAGGACCTATTAAGTTGATCCGCTCTCGGAGACTCATGGATCCTATTGGTTTTCAGAGGGCTCTGGGAGTTTTTCCGGCTGATAGTACTGGCGCTCCTGTCGAGGCCTTGGTCGAACTGTGGAATACGGAGATGACCCGGGCTATTGACACGATCGCTCCCGTGCGCCCTCTTCATTGCAGAGCTCATACAGCTCCGTGGTATACCCCGGAGCTGAGAGCGATGAAGCAAGAGAGAAGGAGGCTGGAGTGCAGATGGAGACGAACTCCTGACGGATGCAATTATGCTTTGGTAAGTGCCTCCACTAAGTCGTATATAAAAGCAGTAAGGGCGGCGAAGAAGTCTTACTTCGCTGCTTCTATTAGGACATCTCTTTGCCGCCCAGCAGAGCTTTTTAGGGTTGTAAGAGGACTTTTACATTCAGGTCCTCAAGATACCATTGAAACATCTGAAGCTCGCTGTAACGACATTGCAGGGCACTTCCAAAATAAAATCGCATGCATCCGTAGGGACCTAGACTCTGATTATGACAGACGAATCCACTGAAGTGTCCAGAACACGGTCTTGTCCTTTATTATTGGATGAGTTTCAGTTGGTGCAGCTTGAGGAAGTGGACAAGGTGCTTGGAATTGTGCGGGCGACCACGTCTGCACTAGATCCTTGTCCATCTTGGCTAGTGAAGGCTAGTAGGACTGGTACCACCGGCTGGGCTAAGGAAGTGCTAAATGCCTCCTTGAGTGAGGGAGTAGTCCCTAGTAGCCTCAAGGAGGCAGTAGTAAGACCTCTTTTAAAGAAACCTTCCTTAGACCCAGATAACTTGAACAACTATAGACCGGTGGCGAATGTTCCCTTTTTGGGCAAGGTTCTGGAGTGGGTGGTTGCCGGTCAGCTCCAGGCGCTCTTGGATGAGACCGATTATCTGGATCCGTTTCAATCCGGTTTTAGGCCTGGTTTTGGCACTGAAACAGCCTTGGTCGCCCTGTACGATGACCTTTGTCGGGAGAGGGACAGAGGGAGTGTGACTCTGTTGATTCTCCTTGATCTCTCAGCGGCGTTTGATACCATCGACCATGGTATCCTTCTGGGGAGACTCGCGGAGTTGGGAGTTGGAGGCACTGCTTGGCAGTGGTTCCGCTGCTACTTGGCGGATCGTCGCCAGAAGGTAGTACTTGGGGAACATTGCTCGACACCTTGGACTCTCCATTGTGGAGTCCCTCAGGGGTCGGTTTTGTCCCCCATGCTTTTTAACATCTACATGCAGCCTCTGGGTGCCGTCATCAGGAGTTTTGGAGTGCGTTGCCACCAGTATGCTGATGACACGCAGCTCTATTTCTCCTTTTCATCTTCTACAGGTGAGTCTGTGGATGTGCTGAACCATTGCCTGACCGCGATAATGGACTGGATGAGAGCTAATAAACTGAGACTCAATCCAGACAAGACTGAGACACTGTTGGTGAGTGCCTTCCCTGTACAGATGGTGGATGTTTACCCTGTTCTAGATGGGGTTACACTCCCCTTGAAGGAACAGGTTTGTAGTCTGGGGGTGCTTCTCGATCCTTCCCTGTCTCTTAAGGCGCAAGTGGCCTCGGTGGCAAGGAATGCGTTCTACCATCTTCGGTTGGTAGCCCAGCTACGCCCCTATCTAGACAGGGATGACCTCGCCTCAGTTGTTCATGCTCTGGTAACTTCTAGGCTGGATTACTGTAATGCGCTCTACGTAGGGCTGCCCTTGAAGACAGTTCGGAAACTTCAGCTTTAGTGCAAAATGCAGCAGCCAGAGTGCTGACGAGGACCAGCCGGTCAGCACATATAACACCTGTTCTGGCTCATTTGCACTGGCTACCTATCTGTTTCCGAGCCAGATTCAAGGTGCTGGTTATGACCTATAAAGCCTTACACGGCGTGGGACCGCAATATCTTGTGGAACGCCTCTCCCACTATGAACCTACCCGGTCACTTCGCTCAGCAACTAAGGCCCTCCTCCGGGTACCAACTCATCAGGAAGCCCGGAGGACAGTTACTCGATCTAGGGCCTTTTCTGTAGTGGCCCCCGAATTGTGGAATAGCCTCCCTGAAGAAATACGCCTGGCGCCAGGTTAAGACCTGGCTATGCTCCCAGGCATTTTAATGTGTTTAACTTTTATATTTTTGTTTTCCTTGTTTGTATTTATTATGTTTGGTTGATTTTATTATGATATTTTGTATTTTAATCTTTTTGTACACTGCCCAGAGAGCTATTCGCTATGGGCGGTTTAAAAATGAAACAAATAAATAAATAAATAAATAAATAATATAAACAAGTCATCTGGAGGAGCCCTACAGAGATATCTCAGAAACACCCCACGTCTCCAGTACTCCTTCCTCCAATGCAACAGATCCAGTGTATGGCCTTCCTCCTAGTTGGGAAAAATGGGGGAGCCTCACATGCAATAGGATCCTTTACTGCACTACAGCAAAGCAAAGAGGCCCTGAGGGTAGACGGTGTGTAAACTTTGGCCTAAGAAACAGGTAAAGACAAAGACCAGAGAGTAAGTGCTCCATGCTCCACTGTGCTAAGCTCTCTGCTGACAAAGCTGAAAACTCACAGAGCTTCGCCACTCAAGAATAATGTAACTAATGACATTCTTTTGCTCCTGAAGTGTTCAGGCTAGGCAGACGGAAGGCACTTAGCTGCCTAAGGGCGACTCAGCCCAGCCATGTAGAGATGACTGAAGAGAAGCAACAGGCTACCTCGACACAATGCCACCGTTTCTTACAACTGAAAAACACTTAATGCCCCCAGAGTGCCGAGTGTGGCAGACCATAGCAGTGTTGTTACAGTTAAGGGCTTTGAAGGACAGGTGTGGATGCAAAGAAATAACAATAAGAGGCGGGAAAGAGGTAACCGGCAAACTCACATTGTCTCTCATTTCATGTGACAGGCTCTTTACAATGTTTGCTTCATCTGACTGTCATGGCTGCAAGCTTTGAAAACTGGAGTGGGCAGTGTTTTAGGCGTAGGAGGCCACACAGGAAAATATAACAAGGGCTTCTGGAAAACTATATTTCATGTGCATGTGGTTGCTATAGTTGCCCATTTTCCCCCCAGAAGTGCTGCTGTGCTTTCAATAGTAGAAGGAAGTCAACAGGTGCTAGGTTTCCCCCTTCCCTTTCCTAACATGAAGTTACAGAGAAGACAAAAGCTGCTGCAGCTGAATTTCTGCCTCTCATGCTAAAGTTAAAGGCAGAGGAGCCATGTCAGAAAAATGGTGGCAAGCCTAATTGTAGTATGTGAGTATAATATCATTCTAATCAGGGACGGCCAAGTTCTATATGCTCAAGATTTCCAGGCACTGCAGAGGCCAGAACTATGTAGCCCAGGGCCAGTGTATAAAAATATGCATGGCACTGAGAAAGTGGATAGAGAAAAGTTCTTCTCCCTCTCTCATAATACTAGAACTCGTGGACGTTCAAAGAAGCTGAATGTTGGAAGATTCAGGACAGGCAAAAGGAAGTACTTCTTTACTCAGCGCATAGTTAAACTATGGAATTTGCTCCCAAAAGATGCAGTAATGGCCACCAGCTTGGATGGCTTTAAAAGAAGATTAGACAAATTCATGGAGGACAGAGCTATCAATGGCTACTAGCCATGATGGCTGTGTTCTGCCACCCTAGTCAGAGGCAGAATGCTTCTGAAAACCAGTTGCCGGAAGCCTCAGGAGGGGAGAGTGTTCTTGCACTCGGGTCCTGCTTGCGGGCTACCCCCAGGCACCTGGTTGGCCACTGTGAGAACAGGATGCTGGACTAGATGGGCCACTGGCCTGATCCAGCAGGCTCTTCTTATGTTCTTATGTACTATTAGTTGGAGTGAAGTAATTGCCTCAGGTGGCAGCAGCAGCAGCCGCCCTGGCTGTTCCATGCAAGATCTCGTCCCAGCCATGTTGCCACACAGCATCTCCTGGCAGCCCTTACCTGTCCTGCTATCCCATCCCCAGTGTTAAAGTAAGATTCAACCATCAGTCCAGTTGGCTTCTGTATGTGGAAAGGAAAAGGAGTGCCATTGTGTCCTTTGCCTGAAGCCACAAAATATTTTGGCCAGTCCTGATTTTGCCAGACAAATTTCCACCCCCTCGCTGAATTGTCAGGTTCCATAATATTGTGGGCACCAATATAGCAACAAGACCTTCCAAGTTATGGAGCACATCGCATGGCATATGTCTCATACAACATCCATTCATTCATTTGATTTATATCTCACCCTTCCTCCCAGCAGGAGCCCAGGGTGGCAAACAAAAGCACTAAAAACAGTTTAACCATCATAAAAACAGACTTTAAAATACATATATATATATATATATATATAAAGGTTTAAAAACATATTAAAAAGCAATTCCAAAACAGAAGGAGACTGGGACAAGGTCTCAACTTAAACGGCTAAAAGGCTTAAAAATCTAAAAGGGAGATGTGTCATTACGATGTGGATTATCATGAGTACTCCTTGTAACTCCTTACAACTCCTTAAAACATTTTCTTAAATTTTTCTTATGAGTAAAACTTGAAGGAAATATTTTACCATACCTTCATCAACATTTGGTAGGGCAGCCCAGGGGCAAATAAAATGCCCTTGGTATCATATCTGCTTGCAGAGCACCAACCAGCTCTGATTTTAATGAAGACAGTGGTTTCTGTGCTATACTTGATAGACATGCTCATTCAAAACCACACAGAGGGTAGATCCTCCACAGTGGAGGCACACATTCTTTGCATAGGTGGAATTAATGCACATAAGAAAGTACAACACAGAGACGCACACAAAGCCCCAAACCAAAAGACTCCTTGTGCAGAGGAAAAGTTGCCAAGTTTGAATCATCCACTGTAGCTAATGCATTTAAAAGCAACTTGATCTGCAGCCACTGATAATGTTTATCTCTATGTCATGAAAAGCTTTTCCTGCTATATAGTTCTCGGCAACAGCCAGCATGGTACAGTGGTGCTGTGGAGCCACCCTCCCAACAGCAGTATTGTTGCCACTTACCTGGACACTGTGGGGTTGGGGCAGGGTGGTGACCAATGCTCCCACTGGTGCAGTCCCAACTTCGCTGCCTCCCGACATGAACCCGCACTGTCCAGGTATACTGCAGCTGTTAGGAGGGTACTGAATGTTGAAAGCAAACACTTTTTGTGTGAAAGCAGGGCTTTCCCAAATATACAAATGTTCCCCAGACACCCTTCAAAATGCTTACTTGTTCACATGCTTTGCACCTGTTCACTACCCCTTTTGGCAGCCTATCAGGGATAATAGGACCAGTATGATGACGCCACACCATGTAGTCCATCAAATATAGCAATATGATCTCACAATGAAGCCAATTCAGAGAGTGAGAACAAGTATTGCCTTCACTCTGAATGGGTTTGCCATTGTTCATAGTCGCCACCACCCTGAAAAAAGGGGAAAAATTTTAATAGAGAGTGAAAATGTTAATGAAAAACAGTCCTATTACAAACAAATATAGAGAAATGCATATATTGCACAGAGTTTGCCTACAATATCAAAGAAAGATACAGAAGTGTGCATTATTGCTCCTTCTTAATTTTTTTTTCATGTTTTCCTTAAATGTGAAACTATGAGCAAACTTTATATCATACTTTGATCATCACAGGTAGGTCCAGAAAGTATTAGATAAAATTGTCTGAGGGCTGGACTCTGCCCACAAGCAATCAGTTGACCATTCCTGATCAACTCCATAGCATACCTAAGTATGCTGTCATCATAACATGCCTTTGATATCAACAACTTCATAACACAAATGTGAGACCAGGATGTGGCCCTTATCCCTCAAGCGTGTGCAATACAAAATGCAAAAGAAACCCAAAATGTTATTTGAATGATTTGAGAACTTGGCCAGATGAGCCATTGCTTCGTGGGTGGCTCCACTCTTCTACATATCCTTCTATTGTTCCTTGATGTCAAAGAGATGACATATGTGACTCACACACAGCAAACAATTCTCAGATGTTGATCCATTTTTATACACCATCCACCAGACATCTTCCGGCAATGCCGGCGATACTCCGATCCACGAAGGGCTAATCCTCCAGTGCATTTACAGTTTACCAACAGCTGCCTCTGTGAAAGGGCTAAAAAAAATCGCAAAAGCCTTCACAACTAAAATAAATCTTTCTTGTTCCCTTTTATTTTCTACACTGGGTGGGTTGGGAGGAGGAAGTGCCCAGTGTGAGTACTACACAGCAAGCTGTTCAAGGCTGGGCAGAAGTGAAAAATCAACCCAAGTTTAAGGTGCATTGCAGTGAGTCTGATGACTCATAAACAGGTATGAGGCGTTTGAAAGCACCAGTTGTGAGTAGCCAGCAACTGAACTAACTAGCATGAAGCCAGATTCGTTCAACCTCACTGGAGCAGCCAAAAAGTGGAAATCTAGGCCCCAGGAAAGTGTCTCTGAACAGGAAATGGGGGGGTGAGTGGGAGCAAGGCTATCTGAGAATCAGGGGGATCCCCTGACAACCTGAAAGAAGCAAAGCGAGCAAATCAGTCATTTCCTCACACTGACACTCAGTTCACTGGTGCAGTTAAGATAATTTTAGACCCTGGACTTAATGGTCTTATGTAACAGGGTAACCAATGTGGTGCCCCCAGATGTTGTTGGACTACAGTTCCCATCAGCCCCAGCCAGCATGGCCAAGTGTCGGGTGATGGGAGTTGTCGTCCAGAAGCATGTAGAGTGCCACGGGTTTCCCAGCCCTGTATGTCATGTTTAAATTCCATTCAGATACACGTTGTCTATATCAACCTATATTATATTAACATTACAAATAAAACATGAACTTGTACAGCGTTAACATCCGATGTGATATTCTGAGTGTTTTAAATTGTGCAGAGAAAAGGCAGGAGGCTCAAGAGGGGATGTTAGTTTACACATATGTCTTGAAAGGTTGAATATGTTTACACAGGAAGATCCCACTTCAAAACTGTTATATGGCTACTAAAGTCTGGTCAGAGTCAGACAGATGCAGCAAAAGGAGGTGGTGGAAGCCTGAGGGGGTTAAAGAGAAAGTACCACTACAGACTGAAGGCAGTATATACCATTTTTATATGCTCCCCCATGTAAAAACTCCCCGCCAATAATAAATAAATAAATTAGCACTTCGGAGAGACAGAATCTGCTAGCTCAGCTTGCCCTCGCTGTGGTAATTTTCTACTTAACTGTCAGCTTTTTACGCAGGGAGAGCATTCAAAACAGTGATCTCCCACAAACTTTATTCTAAAGTAGTACAGTCCTAGCACCTCAGGACCCCGGCACTTCATTGTGACCTCTTTCTGCTGCATCTGTAGGCCAGATCCTTAAAATGATTTGGTGGGACTGAAAAAGCTAACAATAGGGTGAATAATTTATCATGTTTATTTATTATTAAATTTATATCCCGCCTTTTCTCCCAGAAGGAGTTATACTTTCCCTTATGGTTACTACAATTTGACAAACAAGCCAGTTATGAAAATTCATTCAAGGTGGGTCACTCTTATGCATCCACCACTATTACAATGTTTTGCTTTGTAATAATAGCTGTACAGAACCTATATATTTTAAAAGCATGCACAATCATACATATTTTATTTACCATTAGGTGGCACTCTTCAGATGCAATCACAATGTTCAAAGTCTGGCATTCAAATTGAAGCAAAAACATTTGCAATTAATGATGTACGAAGAAGAAGAAAGGGGGGGGACCCAAGACACCAAAAAGTGTATTTATAAAAATAATTCCAAAGCAGTTTATTAAAAAGACAAGCCCAATGCGTTTCAGCCACCTTGTATTTGGGGCTTCGTCAGGGGATACCGAAGATGGAAAGTAACTTTTGCTGAAGAGATTTCAAAAAGTACGGTCAGAGGCACATGTTACCAAATTCTTCCAATCTACACAGCAAGTGGATTGACTATGAAAGACCAACCCAAATTGTGTTTGCATTTTGACAAATGTGTAGCGCAGTCCAATATCCCAGAGAGGAGGTCAGGTCTCCTGCTCCCCTGGTGTATTCACTATAGCTGCGCAATTTTCCTGCTTTTTAAAGTTTGATAGAAATATATGTTGGCTATAGGTATGTTCTTAAACCCCAAGGTTTTTTGCCTATTAGTGAATTAAGTTATAAGCTTCAACAGTTTTTAATGGTCTGAGAATTCCTTCCAAGAACAATCTGAAAGCATATAATGCAGTTCTATGGCTAATGCTAAGAAAGTCTGGCCCTGTAATCTGCCAGGATGGGAACGTGCATAGGAACTGTATGCATGCCTTTGATCAGGGCATAATAAGTGTAATGAATAAATAGAAATCGTCTTGTGTGTTTTCACATGGCAACCGGGGGGGGGCAATACTTAATTTCTTAAAAGCTAAATGGTGGAGCTCAGCCTACACAGAAGCTCTGCTCTCCAATTCCAAGTATGTGAGGACAAGTTGCAGTTCTTTGGGGTGAGGGAAAGATCCTCTGTATATGCCCAGAAGTGGTTTTTTAAATTGTATTATATTACTTCAGCATTCTATAGTGTTATACTATGCTATATTACATGTAATAATACTATATTATTACTTCATAATGCCATACTGTGCTGTTTCTTTAAAGGAGAGTATGACATAGGAACAGTGGTGCTAAATGGGAACAGTTAAAGGAGGAGTTGGGTTAGAAGATCAAGAACAAAGGGCAGATCTATACCATATATTGAAAGCACATCCAACACACATATAAAGCATATGACCACCTCCAAAGAATAATGGGAATTATAGCTAGGAAAAGGTGCCAGAAAGTTGTGGCTCTGTGAGGGGCAAATCACAGTTCCCAGGATTCTTTGAGGGAAGTCATGTGATTTAAATGGATGCTGGATGTGATATTGCAGATCTACACACTATTGAAAAAATGGACTTGTTACGCAGCGTGCACGCATGTGCATGTTATGTGGATCACACCAATTGCATGGGGACTTTTTACACCAGTGCCTGCAGGAACCAGGAATGTGCAAAATTACCACGGGCACACTCGATGCAATCCATACAGTGAGCCATTTTCAAATGTTATTATCCTGGTCTGGAGCACCATTGTTTAAAAGAAAGACCAAGATACCTTGGAATAAGAAGGTTCTGTACAATATAAGTACTCTTGGCAAACCTTTGTAAGACAAAGCCAGTGGCAAAAGCCCAGTTTTAACAAGAAGGAAATGGGTGACAACCCCGTCACCCTGCCACCCCAGCTGCTGATTGGGCAATGATGACATTTCTAAACTTATGCTGTGGATCTGTTAATAAAAGTGAGTCATCACCAACAAATCCACTTGAACACTCCATTCTCTGAAAGGTAAGACATCCAGAAAATAATTAAATATTCTCACCGGGTGAGATGATGGATGACAAGAAGGAAGTTTTTGCCATCTTGCAAAATCAGTAAGCCACAAAGGACGAAAGCAATGCCTGTGTGGAACATTCATCTGCTAAAAAAGCAGAGGGCTCAGTTGCAACAGAGACATGGTTGGCAATGCTCTTGAGAAGTTATGTATCTCTCAAAGCAATTTCTGCAATCCTGGGATCTCTCAATCTCATGACTTCAACTGACACAGCTCTGGGAGATGGGAATCAGGGACATGAACTCTCTGAATCACAAATATTGTGATAACAAATAGTACAAGGATGCAATGGGGGCTGGTCCTTCAGGTTGAATGGGGCATTGCCCCTCCAACTTCAGCCTGCACTCAGCTTGTCCTCATTTGCCTGCCTTTTTATTTACCATCAGCCCAGGGGGTGACATTGGCTGCCAGCTTCCTCCTCCTTAGTCTCAGTGTTGCCCCTTGTAGAACTCAGCAGGGAGGAGGATGAAGACAAAACTTCAATGACTCTGCCTGCCATTGGCTCTGGCTCCATATGATGTTGGGCTCCCTGCCTTCCACCCCATCAATCTCAATGGGTATCAGCCACCATTCAAGGATGTAAGAAAGTGTGTCAGTTAAATAGTTATTGGTCTATCTAGGTCAGTATTGTCCTCCTTTCAAGAGTGGTTGGTGCAGTTGGGCGCCACCGCAGAGCCAGCCTAACAACAGTAGTTTAAGTGACACTTGCTGGAACCGTGCAGAGATGGGGCAGGGTGGTGGCAGACTCAGGGCCGCACCAGTGCCCTGGCAGAGCCAATCCTGTGCTCCCACTGGTGTGCCCATAGCACTCTAACTTTGCTGCTGCCCTATCCCTGTAAGCAGCAGTGCCACCACTGTCAGGAAGGTGGCTCCACAACTCTGCTCTGCTGGCTGGTCCTGCCTTATTTATAGAGGACAGTCCTTGAGAAGTTGTCCTTCAACATTATTTATTTATTATCTTTATTTATACCCCGCCCTTTTTCCAGTGGAACTCAGGGCGGCTTACAACAACATAAATATATATGATTAAAACATTCAAAATTCTACATTAAAATAAGATTAAACCATTAGCAAGATTAAAACATTTAACATCCACTTAAAATAAATAAAACAAATTAAAATAGTGCAATTAAGCAATAGACAATGCAGCAACCTCTCAATGAACTGTCCTAACTACCTTTTATTCTAAAAGCCTGTTGGAATAAAAAAGTCTTTGCCTGCCGACAGAAGGACAATAAAGGAGGCCATCCTTGCCTCCTTAGGAAGGGAATTCCAAAGCCTAGGGGCAGCCACCGAAAAGGCCCTCTCTCGCGTCCCCACCAATCGTGCTTGTGAGGGCATTGGGACTGAGAGAAAGGCATCTCCTGAAGATCTCAGGGCCCGGGCATGCTCATATAGGGAGATACGGTCTAAGAGATAGCCTGGACCTAGGCCGTATAGGGCTTTATAGGTCACAACCAACACTTTGAATTGTGCCCGGAAACAAACTGGCAGCCAGTGGAGCTGTTGTAACAGGAGGGTTGTATGCTCCCTGTAGCCAGACCCAGTAAGCATTCTGGCTGCAACTCGCTGTACCAATTGAAGTTTCCGAACAGTCTTCAAAGGTAGCCCCACGTAGAGCACGTTACAGTAATCTAAATGGGATGTAACTAAGGCATGCATCACCGTAGCCAGATCAGGTGTCTCCAGGAACTGGCGCAGTTGGAGCACTAGTCTTAGCTGTACGAAAGCACTCCTGGACACCGCAGAGACCTGAGCTTCCAAATTTAAAGCCGAGTCCAGGAGCACACCCAAACTGCGAACCTGTGTCTTCAGGGGGAGTGTAACCCCATCCAGCACAGGCTGACACCCTATTCCCTGATCTGCCTTTCGACTGACCAAGAGTACTTCTGTCTTGCCTGGATTAAGCTTCAATTTGTTCACCCTCATCCAATCCATCTAACAGTTAGTATCTGGACAGCAAGACTGAATAGGAACACAGGTAGCCTAAACAAAGGCCTCCGGATGGTGATGTATTATATTTCGAATTAAATTATAGGAAGCTTTCCTAAATGTGCATTATACAAATACATTAGCATATGCAAATATTATGCAAATGTGTGGCATCTTTTGTCTTTTTTTGGATAATCCCTTTCTTCTTTTCTGGCAATGTGCATGTGGCCACAACCCTAACTGTAGCAGCAGCAAGGTACCAGGTCTATAGGACTTTGTATTCTTCCTATGCAAAATCCCTTAATTGGAGATGCCAAGGAGTGGATTTGGGGCGTTACTCATGGAATTGTGTGCTCTACATCTGGATCCTCTAAAATAGTAGCCATACTAGTAATACTATTTATGACGTGCTTTTCTGAGTCCTCAGAGTGCTTTCTTTAGGCTTCCAAGTGCTTTGCACACATTACAGTAGGGCCCCGCTTTTCAGCAGCTTGCTTTTTGGCGTTCCGCTAATACAGCGGCTAAAATTAGAGAAAGGCTCCACTCATATGGCGCTTGTTCCGCTTTTACGGCATTTTTCAGGCGTCAGGCACCATTTTATAGGCAGAGTTCTGCTTTTTGGTGGGTTTCACTTTTAGGTGGGGATTTGGAACGTAACCTGCCATATAGTAATCCTATTTAGCCTTATGATGACCCTGTAAGTAGGCAAGCATTTGTTAGTCGCCAAAAATCTGTTTTTAACGTGGAAATGACTACTAATCAATTAATTTGTTGTTTGTTTTATACAACTTAACCAGTTGTCAGTTTTTTTGCATGTAAAAATCAACAGCATGACTTTTTCTTAACATGCATACTTAAGACTATATGTCCAATATACATGCATTAGGGTGCTAAGTTGTTGATGTCAGCTGCTGCATGTGAGACAGTGGGATACCTGTGTGTGGTTCCTTTGTATCTACTCCACTCATCATGCTGACCTGAGGCAGGAGGGAGGGTCAGAGCAATATGGCAGGGGTAGCTAGGGGGATTGTTTATACAGCCACTTCTCTGCATAGCCACACCCTCTGGCCTGCCCAGGATTCAGGCTTCTGGCCACCACAAAGATATTTTGAAATCAAAAGTTGGCCCACCAGGGGCAAAATGAATGTGTTTTTGCTGCCTGCCTGGGACTACAGAAACAGAAAAGCTAACAAGGATCTGAAGGAAGACTAGGGGGTCAGGGTCAGACCGTACTGGGCTTGGTGGGTCACAGTTGTGCAGGCCTCAGCTAAGCCATATGCCTCCACCATAGTGACCTTTTCTCTCCTGGAACCTCAAAACATAGCCATGATCTGATGGAATTCCATGAAATGGGTTCTAATTCATTATTTCTGTGACCTCAGCTACTAAATTAGAGCCTTACAAATCACTAATTGCAAAAGGAGTATAGAAAAGTATTGTTATGAAAGGATTAAGCTACCACAATAGAATCTCCTCTTTTAACTACAGGAAACAAGTCTTGCTTCATACCAGAGACATTGCTTAGACTTAGATGAAGGCGTTGCCATGGGAAGTGGATGCTCCTTGTAAGTCAACCTCTTTTCTTCTCTCCTTCCAGTGTTGCATGAAGAGTATTTATAATTGATGGGGCTTCATGAATTCTGTTCATGAAATCTCAAACCCCTTTTTGTTTTTCTTGTGATTTTGTAATTGTATGAAAGGCACATCTATTAATTTAGTTCATTTCTCATACAGGTGGAGTAACAGGAGGCAAGCAGCTTTATATTATTTAGTGAATTGCTTCTATACGTATCCCAGTGTTCTAAGCTTTCAACAGCTGAAACATCTCTTCTTTTTTTCTGAATTAAAATTGGAAGCACACTTCACTCTTATGGCTGCAAACAGTTTTTTTTTTACAAGGTAACAGAGTAAGAATCATCTGTCCCCAGATCCCCTTTCCTTGTGTTTTGACATGAATAATTATTCTAAGCATGCTCCCCCAATTTGGAAGGAGGCAAGCCCGGAGCAGTTACTCAGAGACAGAACAGGCCACCTCTTATGAGGACAGGTAATTATATCTCCACATCAGGAGTGAACTGGTCCAGTTGCCCTCCTGACAGGTTGATCAGAAGGCAACAGGACCACAGCAATGAATGATGCAGAGACATAGTGGGCAAGCTCCTCTTTTGACATTGCTTTAGGCTCACAGGAGCCTTAACTGTTTTATGAATTTGTCAGAGTGCACCAGCAGTTCTCTTGTGTCACACCAGTGTGCCTAAGCCCATACTGTGAGAATTACTGTCGTAAATTCATTATTGGTATTCCTGTCCACAAGGCTGCCAAGTTGATATTTTTTATAATATTTTTCTTACCCGCCCTTCACTGTAAGGTCCCAGGGCAGATCACAACAATATAATCATGCAATTAAAACAAGTCAAAAAGTAAAACAGTTTATATACAATTCTAAAACCCAGTCAAACAATTCAAATGGAAGAATCACAGTATAAATTAAACAAATCAGAAGAGGTGGGACCCATTTAAAAAAGCATGTCAAAGGCCAGGATAAACAGGTACATCTTTAGCATATGGCAGGAGCTGAGTAATGATGATGCGAGACACACTTCTATGGATGGGGGATTCCACAATCTAAGGATTACCACAAAGAAAGTCCCTCTCTCGGCCTACGCCCCCTGAACTTCCAAGAGCAGTGGAATTACCAAGAGAGCCCTCTTTGCCTATGTTAGTATCTAAGAAGGTCTGTAAGGATAGAGGTGATCTTTCAGTTATTTGGGGCCTAACAGAGCAATCTAATTCATGGAAAGCAGGTAGAATAGGTGCCGGCAGAGGAGGAGCCAGTGGGAGGCTCCACAGCATCCATTTGTGATTTGGGAGGTGCAGGGCCAGCTGAATGTTCGATCAGCCAGGAGCTGCACGCAAAAACAGAAAAGAAAAAGGCAGCTGTCACAAATACCCCTGCCAATGAGTAAGTGCTCCCCATTGACTTCCAATAGAATTATTCTCTTAGACCGACCTTTTTCTCAACTTAACTTTGGCCCAGATTAGGACCCAACGTAGCACTCTGAATGGGAATTGTAGAGTAAGCCCCCCCCAGCCCCTCCTCTGACATACCCTTGGAACGGCCCTTTTTCAGGCCTTACGCCAGCTTCCGCTGGCACCCCTTCCACCAGACTGGGCTTCCTCAGCAGACCCCTGGCTGAGCCAGCAGGGTCCTGGTTCCGCCGCATCTGAGCTGGGATGAGGGGCTTCTGCAGAAATGGGATCCTGCTGACTCAGCCAGAGGTCCAGCTCCCCTCAGCACAGCGTTGGATTACGCCTTAAGTTGTTTAGGGCTTTAAACACTAATGTGAGCACCCTAAATTGGGCCCAGAAACAAACTGGCAACCGGTGCAACTATTTTAAAACAGGGGCTATATGAGATCTAAAGGGAACCCTAGCCAGTACCCTGGCTACTGCATTTTGGACCAGTTGGAGTTCCATATTCAGTGAATGTGACTGAAGCCCATTGAATGGACATGGCATCACTGGGGCTGAGCAGATTTCAAAACAGACTGAGAGTGACAAATAGTCCCCAAAGGAAAAAAAATCATTACATTCAGTTGTTCTTCTTGTTGTTGTTGATGATGATGATGATGATGATTTTTTTTAAAAAAAAAAACTTACATCCCACCTTTTCTGGTACTGCAAACTGGTCAGGAGTATCTGGTAAAAGTGGGGTTAAAATTAACAAAATAGACAGAATTATCAACATTCTGGGGTGTTTAGAGATACACAGCCTTCTTCAGGGCAGTTGTCCATGAAAGTGGCCAATTAGGCATGAAGAGTGGAGAAGACAGATATGGGAACTGACTTGGGTGGACATCAGGGGAGGAGGAGCTGAATGTTGCTGATTGGTTGGGCCTTTTTTGCCCTGGACAACAAAATGCTCAGGCCTAGCAAAATGTTTTGAGACTACTGACAGGAGGTTACACACAATGTGGCATCTAAGGCTGTGAGCACACTAGTCGCCTACACCAAAGCATTTCCATTGGCCACACTTGGAGGGTGAACAGGTAGATTTGCCAATCCATTGTGAAACCTTTTTGAAGCTATTTTATTTTAAAAATTACTCAATCTGATCCCACCGGGTTTTACCATAAAAAGGGCTGAGGTTTGACTATGTCGTGTGCCCCCATTTTCAGAAAAGAGAGGTGGAGACACGCTGGAATTGGCAGAACAGTGGGTCCGTCTCTACCCTAATTTCCTTTCTATTGCTTTTCTGCTAGTAGTTATGCTTTACAATAGTTCCCATGACATCAAATAAGATTCCCAAAGTGTGACTTGAGATTTTGGGGGTTCTCACCTTTTTCCCAGGTCTCCAGGGGATTGGGATAGGTGAATCTGTTAATTATGGTTTCTTTCCATTTCTATTTTTTCCAGTCTGAAGTTCACATTTCCATTTGTTTGCAATTTATTGATTTTTTTTTTTAAAGAAGTCTTCACAGGAATGTGTTTTAGTTTTGAATGCAACTTTGCCTAACATCCATATTTTACAAGCAATTTCCCTAATGTAAGTTTACATTTCTACTATTATATGCATTTTATGCACATCTCCCCTAATATACACATTTTTTATAAATTTTGTCATTGAAGGACTGCATCGCAAAAGTCGAAGAAGTGTGAATTTTGAAGGCTAGCTGTGTTTTGGTTTGCATACCGTTTCAGGAAGTGCAAGTCAGGCAGGAAACGCAAACGGAACCAAATTTCTCCCCCCCCCTTCCTCTCAGGGGAAGAGTAAATTCTCAAGGTTGGAGGGACCACTATCAAGGGGAGGGAAGAGGCTGTTTTGTGGTTGACTTAGAAGTGTTTGCTGTTCACTCCACAATCCCTTGCTGCCCCTGTGCCATAAACCTTAGTAGACTTGGAAGACTCCAGGAAGCCAGGCTACCCTACCCACCCACTTTTTCTTTAGTGGCTCTGCTGCATATATTAATAATGTTTGTAGGGTGCCTCATCTTGGTTAGCAGATTGCAAGTACAATGGCCTCACTAAAAAGGGAGACTAAGGGCTCATCCAGACGACTGCAAAATGTGTGACACACCCACTATGTGTGTTCATTATTTTTTGGTCGTCCAAATGACGTCTCGTGCTGTTACGCATTTTCACGGGTTAAATCCACTCCTTGCAATACCTGCAAAAATGTGATTTGCTGTTTAAAATCGGGAATCATCCGCTGTGCCTTCAGGAGTTAGGATGCAATACCGTGGACTTTACAGCTGATGGGCGGTTTTGGGGTGTTTCCCCTTGCCCCTTCTCCTCATTCCAGCCAATCACGTATCTGCACTTTTGCGCATGTGCGAGAATAAGCCCAGGAAAATTGAACCAATCATCACAATGGTGGAGTGTTGGGGGGAGGGTCTGCAACTACTGCGCAGATGCATTTTGTTTTTTGCCAGCCAGCAAACTGGGCTGCCGCTCCGGTTGAGATCTGCAATGCACTGCAAGCCAGAAAGACGGGGTGGTCGGTTTCAGCCTGCCTCCGAAAGCTTTGTCAATTTCATTGTACTTGCTGGGGTTTTTGCTTCAAATCAGAAAAGCATACATTGGTTTAAGTGTAATATGCAAATGCAAACAAGAAAAGGGTTTCTGGCCGGGTTCAAGCCTGCTCGGAAAGCTCTGTCAATTTCATTCTCCGTGGGAAGGAAAGGGAGAAGGAGGGGGGGTGACACGTTTCTTGCTTTTTTGGAGAGTGCAATTGCCAGTGTGTGTATCTCCTTAAATATCAGTAAAGGCAGAAAAGCATACATTCATTTAAACATAATATCGCAAATACAAACAAGGCAGGAGTGAAACCGACCAGCAGCCTTTCCGAGGCGAGAACTCCTTTACAGCCATATTGTGCTTCGTTGCAAAGGGGGAGAGGAGCATACGTCATCTTTTTGCTGACCAATTGGTTGATAGGGGGAGGTTTTAGAGGCAGAGCTTGGAAAAAGCGAAAAGAATGTAGGGGTCTTACCGCTGCATGTGCGGGTGCAAAAAAGCATTTTTTTTAATTGGGAAAGAGCGAGCAAAAAGGCAAAGTGAGGACTATCAGATGACAAACCGAATATGGAAACCGTGGATTATCCCGCTCCATTTGGATAAGAACTTAGACATTTGCTAAGCAACACAGCAAGAATTTTCTGTTCTACGATCTCTGGGCTTCACAGAGTTCCCTAACCTAATAGCTGTGCAACTTATAAGTGGGGAGATAGAACCTACAGAACAACTACAGTTAAAAATAATTTCTTTGTATCTAATTGGTTAAAGATATAAGATTGTAACAAATGATTATTAATTCCACCCATATCCTCTGTGCAATTAGTCCTAGCTGATGTACACCCTGATGATTATTGGCTTGTGGTAACACGAAGGCAGGCCTTTTCACTGGGGGCACCAGTGCTGTTAAATGCTCTCTCTGCTAGAATACAAGAGGCCCCATCAGTACTGGCATTTTACCTTTTGCCAGCTCTTGAAGATACACCTGTTTAGCAAAAGCATTCTTCTGAACTGAAACTCCTGTTTTAATTGCTGCTTTGTTGGGGTTGTTTTATTGCACATTTTAATTGTGGATGTTTATTTTAATGTTTTGATGGCATTGTTTTATTGTGTATCTTAATTATGTGAGCTTATATTTTGCAGCTGATCTATAATAAACCTCTTAGAAGGCACATTGACAATTAAGCAGTATATAATAATAATAATAATTTCAGTACTAGGTGTTGGAGAAATAATAATTTAAGTACAAGGAGCTTATAAAAAAGAGAACATTACTCAACATTTAGAAAAAATAAATATCCGGAGAACTTCAACTAGTTTGAATATTTTCAAATGAAAGATGTTGTCTTGTAGTATTTGAATGAAAATCAAAAGTTAAGAGAATTAACATTTGAAAGGCTACTAAAAAAAGGAAATATAAATGATATAGAATTAATCATCTGTTATTAAAATATGACTGTGAATCTGAACAGGTTAAAGATTATATGATAAAATGGGTAAAAGTGGAAATAGTATACCCATAGAAACCTGGGGGGAAAAGCTCATAAATTTTCATTAAATCAAGGTGTAAGAGAAAATTGCTGTCTAGTCATGTCAAGGTGATATTTTACTCCTGTAGTAATCAGTGCAATAAATAAGTACTGAAACATATACTGGCATTGCAAGAAGGAACGGGGAAGTTATTTCCATGTGTGGATGTGCCATTTAGCACAAAAATATCAGAAAATGATTGTGAAATTAGTATCTAAAATACTATTTTATTTTTATGAAGTAGTAGTAGATTCCTTACTTTTGTTGCTAAATTATACATCTCAATAAATAAAATACAGAACTGACCGCAGCGCTTACACGATAGCTGCAGCAAGAATGTGGTATGCTCAGAAGCAGAAAGCTCAAAAATTACTTCAATGTGGTGATTGAATAAGTAAGCGTTAGTATCAAAATTAACACATTATTTATTTATTTATTTATTTATTTGTATACCGCCCCATAGCTGAAGCTCTCTGGGCGGTTTACAGTAACTAAAAACATTAAAAACAAATATACAAGTTTAAAACACATCTTTTAAAAACAATTTAAAACACAATTTAAAACAATTTAAAACAATTTTAAAAAACACATGCTAAAATTCCTGGGAGAAGAGGAAGGTCTTGACCTGGCACCAAAAAAATAACAGTGATGGCACCAGGCGCACCTCGTCACGAAGATCATTCCATAATTTGGGGGCCACCACTGAGAAGGCCCTCTCCCTTGTTGCCACCCTCCCACCTTCCCTCGGAGTAGGCACCCGGAGGAGGGCCTTAGATGTTGAGCATAGTGTATGGGTGGGTTTGTATCAGGAGAGGCGTTCCATCAGGTATTGTGGTCCTAAGCCATGTAAGGCTTTATAGGTTAAAACCAGCACCTTGAATTGAGCTCGGAAACATACAGGCAGCCAATGGAAGCGGGCCAGAATCGGTTTTATATGTTCGGACCGTCTGGTCCCTGTTACCAATCTGGCCGCTGCATTTTGCACAAGCTGCAGTTTCCGAACCATCTTCAAAGGCAGCCCCACGTAGAGTGCATTGCAGTTATCTAAGTTGGAGGTTACCACAGCATGGACAACTGAAGCCAGGTTATCCCTGTCCAGATAGGGGCGCAACTGGGCCACCAACTGAAGTTGGTAGAAGGCACTCCATGCCACCGAGGCTACCTGAGCCTCAAGTGACAGAGATAGTTCTAGGAGAACCCCCAAGCTACAAACCTGCTCCTTCAGGGGGAGTGCAACCCCATCCAGGACAGGTTGGACATCCACCATCTGGTTAGAAGAACCACCCACTAGCAGCATCTCAGTCTTGTCTGGATTGAGCCTCAGTTTATTAGCCCTCATGCAGTCCATTGTCGCAGCCAAGCACCGATTCAGCACATTGACAGCCTCACCCGAAGAGGATGAAAAGGAGAAATAGAGCTGTGTGTCATCAGCATACTGATGGCAACTCATTCCAAAGCTCCGGATGACAGCACCCAACGGTTTCATGTAGATGTTGAACAGTATGGGGGACAGAACTGACCCCTGTGGAACCCCATACTGGAGAATCCAGGGTGCAGAGCAATGTTCCCCAAACACCACCTTATTTGAGATTCAAAATAAAATAAACCAGGATAAGGACAGAATAAATTTCTGGAAGTATGGGCTCTGTTGATGTTGTATTGTCAGAGGCACATTTGACTCCCAAATATTAAAAATGGCTTTGATATGTTTTAAGAGAATAATTTTTTTAAAAAAACTGATTTAGGGTGCAATCTTAACTGTTATTTACACTGAGCTGAAAGAAGTTGGATATGGTGGACCCCTGGTGGATCTGACTGGGTCCTGGCTCAGCCAGGCTATGCCGACAAAAGCCCCTCATCTCGGCTCAGCCGTGGCGAACCCAGCCGGCTTTGCCAGAGGTCCACCAGGGAAGCCCAGCCTGATGGAAGGCCTGAAAAAGAAGCGTTCTGGGGACGTGTCGGAGGAGGGCCTGAGGGGGATCTCACGTGACATCCAGGTTCCATTAGGGTCCCTCCGTGTCTGTCTGTCACAGCAGCAGGTATGCCAGGAAAGGGGTGGGGGAAGGAAACATGTATTTTCCTTCTTTCCGCCATGCCCTCCCGGCGTAGCCAGCTTCCTCCCCTCTGAGAGGTCACTGAGCAGCAGATAGATGTGGCAGCTCCTTCCGACAGCACCGCCTCCACCAGCTTCTCTTCCGCTGGCCTGTGACGAATTGGATTGCTCTGTTAATTTTATTAGCTAGAAATGTAAAATAATTCAATGCTTAGACTGACACAGCTATGAAAATTAATAGCTTTATTAACATTAACACAATTTATAATATCAATCTTTTTTGTTTGCATTATAACAATTTGTTATGACAGAAGCATACTGTCTATTTTTCTTTCTTCAGTTCTTAAAGCAAGTAATTGTATTGTGAAACTTATATTGACAATTAATCAATAAAGATACCCTACTATTAAAGAGATCGGCACAATCCATAAAACAATAAATTTATAGGAGAGATGATCCTTCGTTTTTGGATGAGAAATTTCAAGGTAGTATCAAACCTCACAGTTTATAGCTAATGAAGTTGTCCTGCTAGCGCAAGGGCTTTTGCTTGTGCAACACGGCTTCCCCTCCATCTCCTTACCCTGTGTGCCCTCCCATCTGTTCTTGAGGTTCCTCCCACTCTCTGGAGCAGATTGGGGGTGGGGGTGCAGGGAGAGTAGAAGGAGAAGAAGTTCCATTGCGCAAACAGGACAACTTCATTGAAAACAACACTATTTCTTCTTTCCATGTTGTAATACAAATTACAAAAGCTCATTGTGGCATCAGATAATCTAAGCAACTTTAATAAGGCTATTATTAGGCGTAATCCTTGTAAATACATCTTGTAAATGTATTTATATGAATATGTGAAAATAAAAAGTAAAACTTACAAAGTAATAGAATTTATTTTGGCCAGCAAACAAGTCATAGCTGTAGTAATGTAGATCCTGCTGTAGAGACACCATAAGGTGGACAATTACTGCTGAAAGTCTCTCATTTACGGAGACCACACACTGTACTGTGGACGAGGCAAGTGCATTAGACTACATAATGAAAGAAGTTCTTGTCTATATGATGGAACAACTATGCCTCTGTAACTGGGAGGGACAAAAATCAGGCATGAGCTTGGTTATCCACAAGTTGACATCTTTGTTGCAAAACACAGCGCACAATTAAATGATGCGTGGGTACAAATGGGGTTTACATTGCACTCGCCTGCAGCCCGATATGACCTGGTCATGAACTGTATAGAACATGAATTATTCTATACAAACCTCCTGAGAAGCAGAATATTATCCCACCCCTAATCCTTTCTTTTGCATTTTTGCTCAGGCAGGAATAGGTGACTCTTACATATGCTGGGAAATCAGTGCCAGAAGTTCTAATGCAGAATATTCAGAGTAATTCCAACATTGTATCTAGTTAATTTAATTGGCAAATCCTAATTCATTTTCAACATATCTCATTGAATGTTCAGTTAAGCTTACCAATATATAATCAGCATAATTTATGAACTATCCAATCACAAATTCTTACTCTTACATAACGTGTATTAGCAATGAATAAAATGTGATTGGCTTTTTGTTGTCATTTTAGATGCAGATTTCAGATATATCTTGCACCCTACATAACGTATTGAAGCTGGAGAACCAGTAAAATATAAAGTACTAAGCTGGACCAGTGAGACCTGGATTCAAATCCCTACTCAGTTAAGGAGCTCATTGGGTGATATTAAGTGAGTCACTATTGCTCAGCCAGCCTGCAACCAGAGATCATGAAGTTTCCCGATTGCTGGGAATGGAAAGGGGGTACCTGGCAGATAAAGAGGTGCAGCCTGATGAGGCATGAGAGGAGCCTTGTGTTGTCTCTTGGGGGTAGGATGCATGGCATCTAACATCTAGCTAAGGTACCTGAGGGCTGAAGACTTAATGGAAATGGAGGGGGGAGTGAATAAAAGAAGTGTTTGAGTTCCCTTTATTCTGGCTCCGTACCCTGAGGTTTTACTTCTTCCCCTGGAGACTCTGTGAAGTAGGCTAAAACCCTGAAACTTCAGGCAAACCTAGAGCCAAACTTACCTAATAGTACTGTTGTAAAGCTAAATTTGATGTGTGTTCTACCCTGACCTCTTTGTGGGAAAGGTGGAAAATATAGATTGATAGACTATGTAAAGTTATCCCAGGCAGCACTCCGAGGAGCACTGGGTGGCTGAGTCTGGTCACCCTTTTAATTTCTGACAATGCCTCAAAGGCAACACTAGGTCAGGGACACTGTGGGAAGTTAGTATAGTAGCTAGATCCAGTCACCTGTCACTTCTCAGAATGCCAGTCCAGAGCAAAAATTAAAGGGGGGGGGACTAGAATCAGTACTCACTCCTTCCTATGGATACCACGTGCTGATGCTGGCCATTATTAAAATCTTGATTATTCATTAAGGAAACTTGATGGCCTTAACATTTTGATTGATAGGACAGATTCCGTTTAAATGAAGATCTCAATACAGATGCACTTTTGAGGTCACTAAAGGAAGTGGACGGGTTCGTGCAACCACTTCCATGCTGAATCCTTGCCCTTCTTGGCTAATAAAAGCTAGCAGGGATGGAACAGCCGGCTGGGCCAGGGAAGTGATTAATGCCTCTTTGTGAGAGGGGGTGGTCCCTGGCTGCATGAAAGAGGCAGTAGTGAGACCACTCCTGAAGAGACCCTCCCTGGACCCAGAAAATCTTAATAACTATAGGCCGGTAGCAAATGTTCCATTCCTGGGCAAGGAACGAGTGGTTGCGGGCCAGCTCCAGACACTCTTGGATGAGACCGATTATCTGGATCCATTTCAGTCGGATTTCAGGCCTGGTTTTGGCATGGAAACAGCCTTGGTCACCCTGTGTGATGACCTTTGTCAAGACAGAGACAGGGGGAGTGTGACTCTGTTGATTCTCCTTGATCTCTCAGTGGCTTTTGATACCATCAACCATGGTATCCTTCTGGGAAGACTGGCTGAGTTGGGAGTGGGAGGTACTGCATTGAGGTGGTTCTGCTCCTACTTGGCAGGTCGCCTCCAGAAGGTGGTGCTTGGGGAACATTGCTCAGCACCCTGGATTCTCCAGTATGGGGTTCCACAGGGGTCAGTTCTGTCCCCCATGCTGTTTAACATCTACATGAAACCGTTGGGTGCGGTCATCCGGAGCTTTGGAATGAGTTGCCATCAGTATGCTGATGACACACAGCTCTATTTTCTCCTTTTCATCCTCTTCAGGTGAGGCTGTCAATGTGCTGAACCGGTGCCTGGCTGTGACAATGGACTGGATGAGGGCTAATAAACTGAGGCTCAATCCAGACAGGACTGAGATGCTGCTAGTGGGTGGTTCTTCTAACCAGATGGTGGATGTCCAACCTGTCCTGGATGGGGTTGCACTCTCCCTGAAGGAGCAGATTCATAGTTTGGGGGTTCTCCTAGAACCATCTCTGTCACTTGAGGCTCAGGTAACCTTGGTGGCACGGAGTGCCTTCTACCAACTTCGGTTGGTGGCCCAACTACGTCCCTATCTGGACATGGATAACCTGGTTTCAGTTGCTCATGCTGTGGTAACCTCCAAATTAGATTACTACAATGTGGGGCTGCCTTTGAAGATGGTTCGGAAACTGCAGCTTGTGCAAAATGCAGCGGCCAGATTGATAACAGGGACCAGACGGTCCGAGCATATAAAACCGATTCTGGCCCGCTTGCATTGGCTGCCTGTATGTTTCTGAGCTCAATTCAAGGTGCTGGTTTTGACCTATAAAGCCTTATACGGCTTGGGGCCACAATACCTGATGGAACGCCTCTCCCGATACGAACCCACCCGTACACTACATTCAAGATCAAAGGCCCTCCTCCGGGTGCCTACTCCGAGGGAAGGTGGGAGGGTGGCAACAAGGGAGAGGGTCTTCTCAGTGGTGGCCCCCAAAATATGGAATGATCTCCCTCATGAGGTGCGCCTGGCACCAACACTGTTATCTTTTCGGCACCACGTCAAGACTTTCCTCTTCTCCCAGGCATTTTAGCATGGGTTTTAAATTGTTTTAAATTGTGTTTTAAATTGTTTTTAAAAGATGTTTTTAAATTTGTATATTTGTTTTAATATTTTTTAGTTACTGTAAACCGCCCAGAGAGCTTCGGCTATGGGGCTATATATAAGTACAAAAAATAAATAAATGTGAGATACTTTGCGATTTAATAAAAACAATCAGTCATTGTTCCTTTTTAAAACAGAAAACCATCTTTAATATGTTCTTTGTTACTCCAAAATGAATTAATCCACCAGTCAAAATGGATTCCAGAGAACAAAGAAATATGCCCTTCAATCTCAACTCCACCAATTAACATTGATCCCTGCTGATTAATCAATTAACACTAGTGGAGGCTGGTGGCTCCATGTCAGTGGGGCAGTAGAATCTGCTCCGTGTTTTAGTCTGAACTTTCAAGAAGCTGTCCAAGGTGCTGAACTGGAAAAGGATGTCTTAAGGACCCTTAACAAAATAGATGCATTTGTCTTGAGAGTGTATGTAGTGTAATGGCTAAGAGTATAAGCAGGGAGTTGGAAAGTCCTTGTTTCATATTTCACTTCAGCTGTGAATTCACTAGGAGACCTTAGGCAAGCCATATCCTCAGCCTCAATCCATCACCTGCAATATGGGGATAAAGTACCAACATACCTTACATGTGTTACATCCACGCCACACATTTAAAGCACTCCTTTCAGTCATGGCTCCCTCCGCAGGAATCCTGGGAACTGTTGTTTGTTAAGGGTGCTGAGAGTTGTTAGAAGACCTTTAGCAGACTACAGTTCCCAGGATTCTTTGGGGGAAACCATGACTCTTAAAGTGGCATAAGAATGTTTTAAATGTTTGATGTGGATATGGCTATGGTTGCTGGCATGAAGTACTTTCAACTCTTAAAATGCCCTGTATGTATACTAGGTATCTTAGGTAAAGATGGTCCATATCACTGGGAGTCTCTCTGTCTGCTTGCTCATACTTTGCTTTTCTGGTGGAGCTGAGACTGAGAGAGGAGAGGAACAGACTGTGTTTGGGAAATGGAAACCCTTCACCTGGGAGAAAACACCCCCACCCCAATGCTTATTCCCCTTGGGAGCTATATTGCAGAAGAGCATAGGAATCTGCCTTATACTAAATTGGACCATCTAGCTCAGTATTGTCTACACTGACTGGCAGGGGCTCTCTAGGGGTTCAGACAGGACATTCCCGGCCCTACCTGGAGATGCCGGGGGCTGAACTTGGGACCATCTGCATGCAAGGCAGATGCTCTTCCATTAAGCTATGGCCCTTCCTCAAATAGTAGGAGTGCTACTTCCCCCTGTTTTAGGGAGCCATCAGAATCAGCAGCCATTACCCCACCACTTCTCATCTCAGACCAGTTCCCATGTCTAGTAACGAAAAGTACAGATTTGTTCAATGGACAAAAGATAATCCTAGTGGTTCCAAAGCTCTGACTACTCATGGATCTCTTTGGAGAGACCTATTGGGATAAAGATAAGCAAAAAATGCTATACTTGATATTTGTTATGCAATTAAAAGTATTATATTATCATGGATACTGTACAGCCCTTTTAGAATGCATGCAAAAATATGTATATCATTGTTATTTGTTGCTATAAATTTTTTTAAGGGAACAAAATATAATTAAAAAAAATAGTAAAGAATGAATACAGGTAAGCAGCCAGTGAGTGTAGCTATTCAATTAACATTCCCACCATTTGATTAGCATTTTTTTCTACTTACTTAGATGTTTTTCCCTTCACGTACATCGATGAAACTATTATGTTGCCGAAAATGGGTATTAAAAGAGCAGACAGACAGCATCTTGCTTTTCAGTCAGTGACAGACGGATCATTATCACTAATTAGAAGCCTGTAGCAACACAATCCTTCGCTGGAGGAGTCAGGACTTCGAGGAAGGTGCGGTTGCCAGGGCTTGTGTTTGACATGAACAGGTACAAAAGAAAAGTTGAGTGAGGCTTCCAGTTTCCACCCACTCATCTCTGGAACACGCTGATGGAAGAGAACAATGACAGGCTATGAGCTGGTTTCTATATCCACACTGACAGCTCTTTTGAGATGCTGACTAGAGTCTAGAAAAAGCTAGCAAGGCTAGGCCAATACTCTGAGATGGAAATGTTTTTAAAATTAAGGTAGTAATAATAATAATTCTTAGCAGTTATGGAGCACATATTAAGTGGTCAAAACTCTTTGTATGCATTATTATTCCCTCTCTCTGTCTCTCTCTGTTTGAGGCTGAGTAGCAACTTCCATAAGACCATTCAGGGAACTTCATGGTTAAGTGAGGGGTTGACTCTAGGGCCCCATCTCCACTATGCATTTAAAGCAGTATATCACTTTAAATAGCCATAGCTTCCCCCAAAGAATCCTGGAAACTTTAGTTTGTTAAGGGTGCTGAGAATTGTCAGGAGACACCCATTTTCCGCACAGAGCTACAATTCTCAGAATAGTTTAACAATCAACCCCCCCTCCCCAGAGAACTCTGGGAACTGTAGCTCTGTGAGGGGAATAGGGGTCTTCTAACAGCTGTCAGCACCCTTCACAAACTACAGTTCCCTGGATTCTTTTGGGGGAAGCTGTGACAATTTAAAATTGTATGATATTGCTTTAAATGTATAGCGCACATGGGGACCCTCCTTAGTCCAAGGGTAGACAACATGGTGCCCTCCAGATATTGTGGACTATAACTCCCATCAGCCCCAGCCAGTATATATATATAAAGAGAGAGAGAGAGAGTTCTATATTGCTCTTTACTGAACAGTCACAAAGCAGCTTACACATGTAAAAGATCATAAATATATAATATAAAGCATTAGTTGCCAACGCTCAGAGATGATGGGAGATGTAGTCCACCCCATCTGGTGTGCACTGTGTTGCCCTGATCTAACACTCTTCCCACTATACCACACTGTCTCTCTAGAGCTGAGAGATGCAAATGAGGTGTATACATGAAATCTTCCAAAAAAATGTTCCTTGAGTCCTGCCAGGTGGGCATAAAATGATTATCAGCAAGCTACAGCAGCTTGCCCCATCCTGGTTCCTTTCTGTTGTTGGACTCCCATCAGCCCCAGCCAGCATGGCCAGTGGTCGGGGATGATGGGAGTTGTAGCTCAACAACATCTGGAGGCCATTAGGCTGAGGAAGGCCCATCGTTATTCCCATTCGTATCCATTTAAAAGAGTTAAGCATGTGCAAATTCCCCCAGGGGAGGCAATGTAAACCCTGGACTGGTGTCTGGGGGCTCTGATGAGCTAGTAACAGGAAAGCCAGCCTGAGGAAGGCTAATCATACTGTTTGGGCCAAGGCAGCACTCCCTCTACAGAGGCACAGCTATGCTCCTCAATGGCCAGGTTTTGACTGTGGCCAGGAATGCCTTTTGGACAGCTTTGGCTGAGGTTCCAACTACAGCCCTCCTTAGAGAAGGCAAATCTGGCCGCTATCACATGTTTCAGTCACATCCAGGAATTCTATTGCAGTGTGTCCAGGTGTCATCTGGCCATTCTATCTGTGCGGTTGATGCTGAAGAACATTCCACAACAGCACCTTTCCAATGAGCAAGTATTTTATCCCAAATGGTTTATGGGCTTAAGTAATGTGCCGGGTCTTCAACAAACCCCTCCCTACAAATGCAGTATCTCAGATTGTAAGGGGTTTTTCCTGTGTTTCCTGCTGAAATCACAAGGTCAAAGCCTTCCTAGTGAGACACTCAGTAAGGACCAAGAGAGAGCTTTCATAACGAATTTGACCACACAATGCCCCGGGACAATTATATGCATGTTGACATCGTACTGTGTATAGATAACTTGGCAGAAGTAAAAGAAAATGGAATCTTCTAATTGGCCATCCTGTCATGCCATCCAGACTCATTCAAATGTGCTTGCCCTCTTTACTTCACTGTACCTGTGAATTATATTTTGTAAGCAATGGCAGGTATCTTTTTTTTCCTCCCAGGATGAGTATTGTAATACATGGGTGGTTCTCCGGTATTGTGTCCTCCAGCCACCACCCAAACATTAGGATAATCACCTAGAAAAGTCACCCTTTATTGTTTATGGTTGTGTAAGCCCTATTCAGTTGTGTTTGGCTGTGCCAAATGATGAAGGTGCTGTGCTTCCTGATTTGCCATAACCTATACAGTTTTTCTTGGCTAAATAACATCCCTAGTTTTTAACTTCATAAGCTAAAATATTCTTTGCTTGCTAAAATCCCTGAACAGCACAAGCCTATACATGTCTACTCAAAAGTAAGTTCCATTAAGTTCAGTAGGGCTTGCTCCCAAGAAACTGCAGCAGAAAACCATAATTGGGGAAGGCTTCTTCTAGTCATTCCCAAACTGTGCTGGGGCATGCTGGTGTGCAGTCAGAGTACTGCAGGCCTGCTGCAAGGGGCAAATTGAACGATTAAAGGCCAAAATGAGCCTGAAATACCCAGCAATAACAAGTGAGGTTGCCTGCTGCATGTCTACATGATTCATGGCTCTGGCCTTGCAGACTTACTACCAGCCTCTCCTAGAGGAAGACAATTGGATCATTCAATCACACCTCATGCAGAGATGCATCACAATCACCTACCATCAAAAGAGTCTGCCTGTTTCATCTCTTCCTGAGTCAGTGCTCTGGACTTGCTTCTTTCCAGACCATTCATGCTTAGAACAATGAATCATGCAGAGACTGCAGGGGGGGCTCTTCTGAGAGTGGGATAATTTTGCTCTGTCACTCTCTAAAAGTAAACCTTTTCAGTACTGTGGATGACCATTTCAAGTTAATTCAGAAGGGGAGTGTGACTTGGGTATCAGAACATCGGCTTGTTTGTACCTGACCATTATCACAGGGTTTCCATCCTTATGGCTTTGAGCATACATGGAATGTTCGATTTCCCTGAATTAAATAAATTGTTTAAGAAGATATGTGGACATGAATTAGAAACAAAACACTCTTTATGACACCTTAACAGTCATGATTTTCCCCAAATAATCCTGAGAACTGGAGTTTGATAAGGGTGCTGGGAAGGCTTTGAGAAGGGGTCTCCTCACAGCATCCTTAACAAACTACAGTTCTCAGGATTCTTTGGGGGAAGCCATGACTGCTAAAGTGGTTTAAACCTATGCTGTAGATGTGACCTTGGTAATCCCAACAGAATGCCAACATTTAAAGCACTTAACATCTCCAATAGAATGCCCACATCGGGCAAAATTCCTGCATGGGCAAAACACACACAGATTTTTGAAGGAAGCAAAAAAGGTTGTGAGAAGAATAGCAGCATTTATCAGGGACATTCTGCGTATTCCTATGCAACCGATCAAAGATGGATGTTCACAGTTGGGCAAAACATTTGAGGAATTTAAAGGAAAGCAATGAGATTTGATAAGACTAGTAAAATTTGTCAGAAGAGTGCTGTACACCCTTAAGCTCAAAAGGACACCTATCCTGAGGTGTTGGTAATACGTATTTCAATAAAATTGATTATTTAGTTAATCCATTGATCATCTTCCATGCACTCTTGTTTCAGTTGCAGAGGATGGCACCTGGTGACAGGGAAAGGCTTTTTGGGTGGTGCCTTCCCACTTGTGGAATCGCCTCTCTTGGGAGGTTTGCATAGCACCTACCAGGATGTCGTCTTGGCACCAACTGTATTATTTTCCCACTCTTAAAAATTGGACATTTTAAATAGTTGGCTGTTTTATGCTGCTTTTTTTTTATCTCTAACTATTAAATTTGATTCTATTGCTGAGTTGTTGCTTTCATTTTAGACTGCCCCATACCAGATCAGATTATTTGTCCATCTAGCCCAGTATTGTTGACTCTGACTGGCAGCAGTTCTTCATCCAAACTGTACAAGCAGATGCTTCAGATATCTGTACTCAGATTTGTATTGAGGCTGTAATCCAATACACATTTACCTGGGAGTAAGTCCCACTGACCCAATGGAGCTTACTCCTGAGTAACATGTATTGGATTGCAGCCTTAGAGTGCATGTGGGCAACCTGATCCACAATATTGTTTAGCAAACTAGTTCAGACCTTTTTCACTCTTGCATGGAGCTCCTTATGTGCACATTCAGTTAGCTAGAGAATGTGCTCAGCATCTGGAGAGAAGTTGTTTGTCCCAACTGGAGGTGCTTTGGGTTTGCTGGGCAAAGGAGTGTCCCAGCTGTGTTTCCTTTAGGATTGACAACTTATTTTACTGGCACATGCTCCTGTACCTTTTTATATATATAAAAAATATTGATTGATGTTTTTTACACCCTATAAATAACATCTATCCCCACCCCACCCACCATTCATCGTTCCAAGTACTGTTTGTCCATGACCTTGCATTTTGCACTCCATTGTTCATTACCATTCTCACTCTCACTCATTTCATCATTCATGGAATTGCTGTTTAGGATGTTTTTAAAGTTTTTTTTAAGATGTTTTGTTTGAAGGTGTTTTTAAAGATGTTTTGTTTGAATATGTTTTAAAGTCTTTTGTTTTAAGGATGTTTTAAAGTCCTTTAAGTGTTTGGTTTGCTGTCCTGGGCTCCTTCTGGGAGGAAGGGCTGGATATAAATTAAATAAATAAATAATAATGTGCCTTTTGCTGACACTAGCAGGTGATCATTTTCATGTCTATACACTGAAGTTCAGTTCAAGCTGTTAGAAAAGACACAAGAGCAAGCTAAATATTGTTCCTGGGCAGTTGGCAACTGTAGTCCCTTTCCTCTGCAACAACAGCACCTACATATAAGCAGCAGTAGATTGTACGGGGAAAGTCTCATTTTCCTCTTTGTCTAATGAAATGTGGACTGTTTCTCTCTGACCATGCTAGTGGGGAAATGGAGTGGGAAAGGCTGAACATTTTTGAAAGACAGCAGAGTAAACAGGGGTGGGGAGAAATTTGGTTTGGCCAAATTTGCAATTCCCAGAAAAATATGCGAACTGAAATGCAGGTATCCTTTGAAATCCACACTTCTCTGGATCTTGCAATGCAGTTCTCCAAACAAACAAAAATGTGTACATGAGGAGGTGTGCATACAAATGAAAATAATGTGTAATAATGAAAATGATGATGATGATGAAAATAATGAAATTAATGTGGAAAAATGCATTATATTAGGGGAAATTGTTCACAGAAATGTGTATATCCAGAGCAATGTGCGCCAAAATGCTGACAATTTTTCTGAGGACTTAAAAAAAAATAATCACAAATCAATGTGGAACTGCACCAAACTTGTCCCTTGAGTTCCACCAGACTACAACACTGTATGTAGGCCTTTCAGAAAGAGCTTTCTCACTTTTTCCACTGGCTTTCCTTTGAAAGGGACTTCATTATTGGCCTGCTTTTGCTGTTGACTTTGATTGTATTTTAGCTATTTTGTGTGGGCTGCTTGTTTCATCAGTTGCTGTGTCTCGTCTCCCAGGAATTTATTTACAAGTATTTTATTCTGTTTCTGTTGTAAGCTGCCTTGAAAGAGCTTCCTTTCAAAGGGGGGGGTGCACAATTTTTTTAAAGCAACTCCCATCAACCCTGATGACTAGCCATGCTAACTGGGGCTCATGGGAGTTGAAGTTCAACAACTTCTGGAGGGCACCATGTTACCTACTCCTGTTTTAAAATCAATAAAATAATAATTCCACTGTGGCCTTGCATAGCCGGGGCTTTTGTTGTCCCTGGCTGCATTTATATTGCACACCATAAAGCCAGCCCTGGAAAAAAAAATGCACTCACCCTGCTACTAGCAGGTGGAAGAGATTATTATTATTTTTTCTTTTTGCATAAAATACCAGGCGCTATTGAGCTGCCACAATGGCTGCCAAGCATTTGAATACAGCAATTTGTTATTTTTTCTCCATTCTTTTGATTGCACGGCAGTTAAACTGTCATACGCCAAGCCGCAAAAAGTCTTAATGCATTGTGGCAGCTGAACTTCTCATCCCCGCCACTTCATTCTGCCAATCCCAGAGCCAGAGTGACTCATTCCATTGGGATTAGCTCTTCTTTCTTTGTCCTTCTATTTTGGTGTTGCCCAGACTAGTTTTTCGCTGTAAAAGACATAAAGTGACACTCCCCACATAATGGAACAATATCACAAATGACTGGTAGAGCTTCATGTCCCAAAGCTGGCAAAAGATCATTCCTCTCCACTTTTACATTCTGCACTTACCTCCCTGCCCAGGCTGACAGCAAATTATTTGCATGGCTTGAGCTTCTCTTTTGCATAGTGCTTTTCGCATTATTTCTCCATAATGGATTTCATCATGCCGTGGCAGTCACAACACTGATCCCAGATGCAGAGTGTCCAAGAACTTACCTCCTCAGCCATGTTACCATGGAATCTGTTCCCCCACCTCTTTTACTGCTTTATCAGGATTCTCAGGAAATCAAGGTGTGGGTTATTACCTTTAAGCCCTGAACAGCTTGGTCCTGACCCACTATACTCCTGGGGCCTCCTTTTACTTCCCACTTCTTTAAGTTCGAAGGGCAAAGACAGTTTGGAGGACAGAATAAAGTCCACAATTGACTGGTGTCTTTTACATACAGATAGCCAATGTTGTATATTGGTGACAGCCAGGTCTCCCTGACACTCTACTTGTTAATGTGTTGGACTAAGATGGGGGAGATCCAGATTCAAGTCCCTACTCGGTTATGAAACTCACTGGGTAACCTTGAGCCAGTCACTATTTCTCAGCCTAACCTACCTCACAGGGTTGCTGAGAGGATCAAATAGAGGAGAACCACATATGCTGCCTTGAGCTCCTTGAAAGAAAGGCAGGGTATAAATGTGATAAATAATAATAAGTAATCATCTATACTTTAAGGTGGAGAGGGAAAGCAGTACTCTTCTGACTACCATTTAATTTGTGAGCTTTGATTCCATGACTGTGCGTTGTTGCTTTTAGCTTCACTTGTTATTTTAATTGTTGCTTTTAGGGATAATTGTACTTAATTATGATTACCGAGATGCTTTTAAGATTTATTTATAATCATAATGGTTGTTAATTTTTTTTTACTGTTGTATGGTGCCTTGAGCATTTTAACAGCAGAAAATAGTAAAATAAATTACACAGGAAGTGCAGGAAACACCACCTAGTGGGAAAGGCACAATGTCACAGAGGGTTTAGTGAATCAGCAGAGTTTCTTCACTCGGGTGCATAGGCCACAATTTTCCCCGCCTCTGGAATACTTCACATTCCTTTGTGGAGTGCCCTAAAAGGAAAGAAGAGGTAGAAAATCTGTATGCAGTTCATGGGGAGAGACTATAGATCAGTGGTAGAGCACGTGCTTTGCATGCCAAAGGTCCCAGCTTCAATCCCCAACATCTCCAGGTGGGGCTGAAAAAAGATTCTTACCTGAAACTTTGGAGAGCTGCTGCTAGTCAGTGCAGACAATACTGATCTAGATGGATCAGTGGTCGGACTCAGAAGGCAGCTTCCTGTGTTCTGTTGGGTAAGGTTTGTACATTTGAGTTTCTTGCTGGGTAGACATGAGCTGAGAAGCTGTGATTAGACACTCATGCAAAATGGAAATTCACCCTGAATTGGTCATGGGTGTCCTCGGGATTTTTTCCAGGGGTAGCAGGGGAGTAATACATCAAATAAACAAACACAACCAACATCAGAGAACAGGTCTACCATTTTTAGTAGATCTGATTACTGTGGTGGCAAGGCCACTGAGAAAGATGTATCCCCCTCTGTTGTTTCTCAGTGAGTAGAACTGTTGCCTTCCTACTGTTAGACCAGACATTCAGATAACATCTTTCCACTCATGTCTGAAACCCTCTGTTCTTTCCCTGGCTCCCTTCATCGCTTAATGAATTGCACCGCTGCTGCAATCAACTTCTCTCACACACACACAGACAGACACACACACAGATACACACACCCCAGATTTCCTAAAAGAACCTAATATAGCAGTATAACAGTACCGGACTACACTCCAGGGTTGTTGTTTATTTTCCCCCAGCAAAATGCGTACTGTATAACAACTCGGGGTGTGTATATTCAGCTAAGTACCACTCAGAGTAGACTAACTGAAATTAATTTGATTTGAAATAAAACCTGTTAGAAAGATCATGAACTCCTGTCTTTGCTCTCCAATTACAGTTACACACTAAAATTCCAGATACCTGAATTGTTTTCTGTGGGGCAGCAGTAACTTCTCTACCAGTGGAAAAGGCTTAAAAATGAACCAGGAAGTTCCTCCTCTAGATTCTAGACAAGGGTGTTTCACTCTAGCCTTCCCTTCATCTAAATGGCTAGATCTGCTTTTCTAAATGTCAGTCACTGTTATAACTTTATTAGCTTAAAACACTGAAAGGTGGGAACAGGCACATTTCTCACACAAACAAATGTGGAGAATAGTGCCTGCATGTTTTGCCACATATCTTGGATTCTACACATTCTAGAAAGTTACCTTAAGAAAAGGAAGGAAGGTAGAAAGAAAGGAATGTGGGAATCTAGCGATTATGGCTCAGCCAGGTGGGAGAATTGCATGTCCATTTTTGCAGCGTCCACATAACATTGTTGGGATCAACATGCCAGCTGATATCTGTTGTTCAGTAAAGCAAGTTATGAGACTCACAGACAGGGTTTTCAGTGAGAGAAGGAAACCTGAAGCAAAAGAGTTAAGCAGAGCAGAGGGGTTGCCAGGTTCCTCAAGGCCAGCAGGTGGTTGGCAAGGGCAACCTGGAAGATAAGAAGCTGCTCTTGCAGAAGCTCAGATGTGGGGGAAAGTCGTTTGGAGAGAACTGTGTTTTGTATTTTGTCAGTAAAGACTCTTACAAGAAACTTGCCTGGCCTGGCTTATTCACTGGATCTATTTGACGCTAGAATTTCTTACTTGTATGATATCTATACGCACGCACCGACAGGGGTTATGGGCCCAGCTTATCATACAAAGTAAGGGGTTCAAGAGTCGTTTACGTGACGTTGCTGCAGAGAAAAGAAAGTGCAAGAAAGAGGCAAGTAAGAGTGGACAACATGGCTGTAAACCTGTCATCCGGGATGCCGATGGAGAGACTGAATGCTGTAAATTACTCCAGCTGGAAATGGAGAATGAGAGCAGTTCTGATTAAAGAAGATTTGAATGATGTCGTAGAAAAACCCCCTCCGGCAGCTCCTTCAGCAGCGTGGACAAAGAAAGATGAGAAAGCGAAGGCTTTTATTACTCTGGGGCTGTCTGATTCTCAACTGTTGCTGGTGAGTAATGAGCCGACAGCTAATCAAATGTGGGAGAAGCTAAGGGCCACTCATGTGCAGCAAACCGCAGGGAGCCGGCTGTGTTTAGCGCGGAAGCTTTATCAGATACGTTTTACAGATGAAGTGACTATGACAGAGCATCTGGCTGAATTTCGTAGATTATTTGCTGAACATCAAGAAAGAGGAGTACATCATAGTGACATTCAGATGGTCTATATACTGTTATCTTCTTTTGATCGAAAATGGGATGTACTGGTCTCTAGTTTGGAGACTTTACCAGACGGAACTTTATCTTTGGACTTTGTAGAACGGAAACTTCAACAAGAATGGAATAGGAGACAAGAGAGTAAGAGGACTGAGTTAAAAGAGACTGAGGCTGTACAACAACAACAATATCAAAGAAACAGGCAAGAGAATAAAATATGTTATTTTTGTGGGTCCCGAGGACATATACAGAGACATTGTTTAAGTAAGAAGAGAAATAACAGGGACTTTGGACATCGAAAACCAAGTGTGAACTTTATTACTAAGGAGGACAATAAACTAATTAACTCTAAATGGCTGTTAGACAGTGGAGCGTCTAATTGCCTGATCACAGACTCTAGTTTATTTTACACATCAAAGCCAGTGCAGGAGAAGATTTATCTGGCTGACGGATCGACTCAGGACGCAATTGCAAGAGGCACGCTCAAGTTAAGTAATTTGGGAACTATATTGACAGATGTGTTATTAGTTTCTGGTTTAAAATATAACATTCTATCGGTGAGAGAACTAGCTTAAATAGGTTGTAAAATTACATTTGAAGGGAATAGATGTTTTGTGAGAAAAGATGGTGAAATCTGTATGCAAGGGAAAATACAGAACCAAATGTTTATGGTAGAGAGCAAGCTTGATAAACCCACGTGTGCCTGGATAGGAGTAAATAAAAACAAACACGAAAACTGTATACATGAATGGCACAGAAAATTAGGGCATGCACATTTTGAGAAAGTGAAAAATACTCCAAAGCATAGTCAAGATTTGGAACTAACACATTGTGAGCATGTGGATGAATGTGAGGTATGCTATAAAACAAAAATGACTGTGACTCCTGTAAATAAGAGCTGTGAAAGTACTACCACTAAACCCTATCAGCTCATACATGTGGATTTGGCTGGACCTTTCCAGTGCTCAAAAGGTGGGGCAAGATTTTATTTAGTGATTGTAGATGATTTTTCCAGATTTACACATGTATTCTTATTGAAAAAGAAAAGTGAAGCAGAAGATAAATTAAAGGCATTTATACAGAGGACAGAGACACAATATGGGGTTGTTATCAAAAATATCAAATCAGATCAAGGAGGAGAATTTACCAGTAATTCGTTTAAAACATATTTAGAAAAGAAAGGAATAATCCAAAGTCTCACTGCTCCCTTCAGCCCATCCTCCAATGGAACTGCAGAGAGGAGGAACCGGTCACTGCAGGATTCAATGAGAGCCATGCTGGCTGATGCAGGTATGAATAACACCTATTGGGGTGAATGTATTCTGTACACTGCTTACATTCAGAACCGCCTTGTGCACAGAATAATAGGCATGTCTCCATATGAGAAGAAAGCCCAGGGTAAAACACATAGAGCGTTTTGGAGCAAAATGCTGGGTGCATGTTTCAAAGCAGAAAAGGCATGGTAAATTAGCCCCAAGAGCTCAGGCAGGTCGTATTTTGGGATTTCAGAATTCATATTATAGAATTTGGTTGCCTGAGAAACAACAATTAGTGTTAAGTAGAAGCATAAAGGTGATAGATAAACCTTGGAAAGACAGTCAAACAGTAATACTTGATGGTGCAAGCAAGCAGGAAGCAGCAGATGTTCCTTTTGGGCATCAAATACCATTAAGAACCGCATTGACTGACTTAATTCAAAGTGGCAAACGTACTGTGAAAAGACTGAGGAGTGAAGACATGGCAATGCAAGATAAAGAGGTGCCAGGTACTAGTGCAGGAACAAGTGCAGACACAGGTGCAGGGCCAAGTAAAATTGAGAGTGATGAAGAAATGGAAATAGATACTGTTAGACGGTCAGAAAGAAAAACAAAAGGAAAACCACCTCATAGATTTACATTTAACGTTACACAAAAGAATGATGAGACAGATGAATATCCTGTAGAATGGGAAAAAGAAGGTCCAATAGACAAAGAAACAATGGATCTCATGTGGAAATACTGTATTGAAGAATGAAATATAAATGAGTGATCAAATAAAAATGAACAAAATGCTGTAAAACTTGTATGAATAAAGAAACAAAACTGAAATGGAAATAGAGACTGTAATGAAAAAAAAAAAACCATGTACTGATGTGTATTGAAATGAAAAGTTAATATTGTATAAATGTAACAATGAACATGTAGTTTTGTAATCTGTGAGTCTCAGGTGGGGGCTGTTGTTCAGTAAAGCAAGTTATGAGATTCACAGACAGGGTTTTCAGTGAGAGAAGGAAACCTGAAGCAAAAGAGTTAAGCAGAGCAGAGGGGTTGCCAGGTTCCTCAAGGCCAGCAGGTGGTTGGCAAGGGCAACCTGGAAGATAAGAAGCTGCTCTCGCAGAAGCTCAGATGTGGGGGAAAGTCATTTGGAGTGAGAGAACTGTGTTTTGTATTTTGTCAGTAAAGACTCTTACAAGAAACTTGCCTGGCCTGGCTTATTCACTGGATCTATTCGACACTAGAATTTCTTACTTGTATGATATCTATACGCACGCACCGACAATATCCCCCCCCAATTTAATTTGGATTTGCCCTTATTGGAAAACCCAACAAGTTAAACTGTTTGCAATATCTGAATGACGCAATTACAGTATTAAGCTCCTGTCTGGAAGTGCACAGAAAAAGTAAATAGCAATTCTGCTGATTTAATTCAGAAAAACCTGGGCCAACCCTACCATTAGGCAGAATGAGGCAGCCGTCCCAGGTGGCACATGCTGTGGGTCAGGCAGCAGTGGTGAGGTGAGACAGAACAGACCTATGTCTCATACATGGATTGCTCTCCACTCACTAGGCTAGCCTACAGTCCTCAGGTGTAGAAGACAATATGGTCCCATCGCTAGTACTGAAGTAAGATTCAACTACCAGTCTGGTTGGCTTCTGCATACAGAAGGGAGGGAGGCAGCATCTTGTCCTTTGCCTCAGGTAGCAAAATGTCTCGGGCTGGCCCTGAGAGGAAACAAGAGGTGCAGATGTATGCTCCATGTTGTTCAGAACTAAGAATTTTATATCCACATCTACCTCATTTGATTCTGAAGTTGCCAAATAAAATGTCACCACCAGAGGCAATCAGCCGGAATCAGAGCTCCAAAAACGATGACTGTCAACTTTTTTAAAAAACAGCTCTTAATTTTCTGCCTTTACCAGCAATTTGATCTCTAGACAACGGCAGATAATAATGCTCATCTCTAAGCCATGCAGACCATCCCCTGCTGATTTCTGCAGGTCAAGCTGCTGTTCAAGACACAGGAAGAAATAGGGTGGTCAGATATATAAAGGGATCAGGGCTCCTGCACTACAAGCTGCACCTGCTAAAATCTCCCTTTCTACACAACAGTTAAAAGTGCAAGAGCCCTAGCCTTCCTCTGACTATCCTAAGAGGAAGCCAGGCACTTTAGTTGTTGTTTGTTTCCAGGTCATCTGGCAACCCTAAGAGAGATCCTGTGGAAACCCTGTTTAGGTGTTCTTCAAATCTACAAATACCAGTGGGGTGGGATGGGGTCTGCAAAGATAAGTGTGCTAGCTCTGCCTCTTGCCTCTGCATACATACCTTAATTTAAATCACATGACTTCTCCCAAAGAATCCTGGGAACTATAGTTTGTCAAGGTTGCTGGGAACTGTAGCTCTGTTAGGGGTAAACTACAGTTCTCAAGATTCTTTAGGGGATGTCATGTGGTTTCAATGTGCTTTAGATGTATGGTGCATACACAGCATTTGTTCTTGTTGCCCTCCATGAGTTGGAGATCAAGTGGAGAATCTGCTTCTACTCATGTATGCTCCCCATGCAATGCACAACCCTCATTTTCCACGGCTCTACATCATGCAGCGAGTCTCCACAAGTATAGGAGGCTCCGTGTTGCAGGCAGCTGCCCATCAACTCAGGGAAGGTGGCAGGGACAGCGAGAGGGAGGTGGCGCTTGCTGTAGTATTTCTGCATTTGATTGACACCTGAATAGGCCAGAGTGAGGTATTGGCTTCACATGTGCAGCCTGTGTGCTGTGCATGCATGCATCCATGCATGCACATTCTCACACACGTGCACACACAGAGCCATTATGGTAAATAAGGAAGCCCTTGCATATAGGTACATAGTTACAAACAAACTCTTACATGGGATTCATAAACGGGTTTTTCTCTCTCCCAAAAATAACAACTTGCCATATGATAGGATGGTAAAAAGGTTCTTTGGAAAATTTGCATTGAAAGAGACACGCCTAAATAAACAAAATACCCTAAACTGGATTAAAAGAAATTAGATCTCAGCAGCTGTGATTTATTTTTGGAAAGAATTTTGCGTATATTCTTAAATCATTTCCCTATTTTTATTTTTTTTTTGCTGTGGCAGGATAGACAATCGCATGATTGGAAATCATATGGTAACTACTGCAACAAATGTGTGTTAAATGGAACACACCTTGAAAAAAGCAAAGATGAAATGAAGCCAGCATGGTATAGTTGCGAGAGTCTGGGGCTTGGCAATGCAGGATTAAAGCTCTGTCTTGCTAGGAAACTCACTTTGTGACAATAGGGCAAGAAAAAGTTTCTTACCCTTTACAGAGCCGTAGTGAAGCTAAAATCACTAGAGGAAGATATAAATTAACATAAATAGAGTTGCAGATTAGTAAATTAATCAGCAAGAGCCTCTGGAGTGCTGGGCAAACAGTTGGGGCTGCCAGCTTTGAAAATGTACAGTTCTTGTCCCTCTATATAGATCCTGGGGATGGAGTCCAAGATGGGTGGAGCCAGAGGGTGGAGACCAGCATTTTCTAATAAGCCTTTGGTTAGAGCCCAGCAGGTTTTGGTGGGTCCACGGATGGAGATTTGTGTTTTGCTTCTCTTTTTGGCTAGGCAGAGCTTAGTGCAAAAACTGTCCATTCTCCAAGGTGTACCACATTGTTCACCAGGGTTGGAAAAAATATGGCTTTGCTTTTTATTTTCCTGCCGAACGGCACAAAGCAAAGTCTCATCCACACCATACATTTAAAGCACATTTATACCACTTTAATAGTCATGGCTTCTCCCAAAGAATCCTGGGAACTGTAGTTTACCCTCACAGAGATACAATTCCCAGCGCCCTTAACAAACTACAGTTCTTAGGATTCTTTGGGAGAAACCATGCACTTTAAATGTATGGTGTGGGTGAAAGAAACAAGCAACAACACCAAAACTCAAACCCAGTCTATCATCCCCACCCCTACTCCTTTGACGTGGCAATCCTAGTGTTGCCTTGATGAATCCAGGCAACCCCCAGGAAAAGCAGGTATGATTCATTCATGGGGGACTGGGAGAGGACAGGTTTCTATATGCTTGGTAGGGGAGGTGTGGAATTCTAGACCTGCTGTGGAAAGAAGGAATAGTCTGGTTTCCATCCTGCAAATCCAGCAAAGCATTACCTATTTGGTGGGACAGGATAATGATTACTTCTATGGAGCAGCTTCACACTAGACTTTGAATGTGCAGGCTGTACAAGTTGGTGAAAGCAAGTCTTAAGGACATCTTGCTAATTTTTGGAGGCTACTTTGGTTATTTAAACAGGGAATGAAAATGAAAACATTTAAGATAGCCTTCCCTTCCAACAGTCAGGAGTATATTTTCTTGTGCCACACTTACTTTTATTGTATGGAAAGCAGGATTGGACCAACATGAAGAAGGTGTGAAAATTGGGGAGAGAAATATCAATAACTTAAGATATGCAGATGATACCATAGTCTTAGCAGAAACTAGTAATGATTTGAAAGGAATGCTGATGAAAGTTAAAGAGGAAAGCACAAAAGCAGGACTACAGCTGAACGTCAAGAACACTAAAGTAATGACAACAGAAGATTTATGTAACTTTAAAGTTGACAATGAGGACATTGACCTTGTCAAGGATTATCAATACCTTGGCACAGTCATTAACCAAAATGGAGACAATTGTCAAGAAATCAGAAGAAGGGTAAGTCTGGGGAGGGCAGCTATGAGTAGAAAAGGTCCTCAAATGCAAAGATGTATCACTGAACACTAACGTCAGGATCATTCAGACCATGGTATTCCCGATCTCTATGTATGGATGTGAAAGTTGGACAGTGAAAAATTCAGGTAAGAGAAAAATCAACTCATTTGAAATGTGGTGTTGGAGGAGAGCTTTGCGCATACCATGGACTGTAAAAAAGACAAATAATTGGGTGTTAGAACAAATTAAACCAGAACTATTACTAGAAGCCACAATGATGAAACTGAAGTTATCATACTTTGGACACATAATGAGAAGACATGATTCACGAGAAAAGAGAATAATGCTGGGAAAAACAGAAGGAAGTAGAAAAAGAGGAAGACCAAACAAGAGATGGATTGATTCCATCAAGGAAGCCACAGACCTGAACTTACAAGATCTGAACAGGGTGGTTCATGACAGATGCTGTTGGAGGTCACTGATTCATAGGGTCGTCATAAGTCGTAATCGACTTGAAGGCACATAACAACAACAACAACAAATACCACTACTAACAAAAGCACCAATAAAAACAACAAAATTGTTATTAATTTCCTATTTAGTGACATCACTGCCCATTGTGCTTTACAGCAAATGTAGGGAACTTTTGGCCTTCCAGATGTTGCTGAACTGCAACTCTCATCATCCCTGGCTATTGGCCATTCTTGATGGGGCTGATGGGAGTTGTAGTTCAGCAGTATCTGGAGGGCCAAATGTTCCCCACACCTGGTTTAGAACTACAACCATGCTGAGTGAGACAAAACACATTTCAGTGGTTGTTTAGAAGAACTGAAACACTGAGTGGGTGTTTTTTTCTCAGCAAATATGCACTTGCATCTTACACACTTGCAAAGAGAAAGTCAACATTCTTTGATCTGACATTTAAAAAAGAAGAAAAAGCCTCCTTACAGGCCAGCAGCCAATAGGTTAAATTGTGTTTCAGGTGCTGACTTCTGGAGCCTGGAAAAGACTTGCAAAGAGGGCAGTCAAGCATAGCGAGCAACTTTCAGGTTCAGATTAGGAAAATAGTTTGTCTCTACCCAAAAGTAGTCAAGGTCCGTTTAGCCTAGTCATTTGCATATATGTTCCTGATTTGCTTTGAAAAGGAGGAGACTGGCAATCATTGTGAAGAAACTGGGTTTCACTTTTTGTCAGATGTGTAACGCATAGGCTCTTCAGCTAGTCGAGAAGAGACATTAGGCCTGTTCAGGGGGGGAAAGGCCCCAAACAGCATTGCCTAGTGCCCATTGGGACTGGCAGGGCGCAAAGCAGAGAACCCAAACAGTGGGTGGAGCCAGAGCAAATGAATTCTACCTTTGTTGCCATCCTCCTCCCTACTGAGTTCTGCACAGGCAACACTGACACTGAGGAGGAAGAGGCAGAAGCTGACAGCCATTGCCACCCACTGGGCTGGTTGTAAGTGAGAAGGCAAGTAGGCAGGGGTTGCTGAGAGCACACTGAGGATGGTGGGATGGCACCTCATTCACCCTAATGGTCCAGCTTCCTCTGCTCTCAGTTGTTACGTCAATGTGTGAGGGAGAAGCAGGACCATGTCTGCTGGCCTTGTCCTCACAGCTGGCACACCCATTGGCCCCATATAGGGGCCTTTCATATTACCACTGTCGTTGCAATTGCCACATTCAAGTTTCACAAATCCGGGCAGACTAATTCACTAATTATACAAATTAAGCATATTAAAGGTTGCATTGTCCAGTTGTTTTGTTTTTGTGCCTAGCAATTACCACCAAAAGCTGGAGGAAGATGGGGGGATTTAAAAAAAAATTACATTTTCAGCCTTACATGCCTAGACTCTAGTTTCCAACACTATGGAATATTTTTTATTAAGAAGATTTATATCCTGCCCTTCCACTGTTAAAAACAGAGCTCAGGGCAGATTACAAACATAATAAAAACAACAAAAATACACTATCAGTGTAAAAACCTAATAAAAACACAAAGTAGAAACAAACAAAAAACAAGTCAATGCTGCAATATAAAAATCCAGCACAAAACAAAAAGCCAGCAAAGCAACAATTAAAAGCAATATTGTGACTGAGAGGTTGCATGTACCAACAATTAGGAAATGTGAAATGAACACACCACTATAAATTGTAATGCAGATAGAAATCAAGATTTCAGTATTATCAGTTCAGTCAAACATCTTATCTAAAGAGAGCAGTGTCTGAGCGTGGGAGAAGTGTCTATAATACACTGATTCTCACATACGAGATCAGGGAGAGGGGAAATGCAGCCTTCTATGATAAAGGCTAGAACTTGATGGAGAGTTGAATTCTGGCACCTCTTTTTTTAAAAAATGCAGTGAATTCTACAGCCCTGACAAGTTGTGCTTAGCATTAGACAGGTCAGCTGTCCATTCCTATTGGTCTTAAGGAAGGGAAAGCCATTCCTGTTGGTCTTAAGGGTGTGTGTATGTACAATATATATGTACATGTGTGTGTATATATATGTATACTCACACACACACACATATCCATTCATCCCTGGGTAGGAAATGACGTAGGGTAATCTTTGGTGGGGAGATGCCTGCCAGTCATTTTGAAGGATAAGTATTAAAAAATACTTTTTAGCCTTTTCTGAATTGCTAAACAGAGGCTCTGCCGGGCAATAGGGTGAGTGAGGCTGCATTCCAATGCAACTTTACCTGGGAGTAAGCACCAATTAACTGGGTGGGGGCACGGCCTAAAAATGCAAATACTAATACCTCAGCCTTTTCTACAGAGAGGTTTGCTTTTATATCTTGTATTTATTCAGGGGGTAGAGCATGTGGTGGATTTATACCCTTTTATTCCATCCTCTATGATGGCAAGCACTCCCTTTGCATTCACCACTTATCCTGAGACACAGAGACAATTGAGATGAAGGCTGCATCTCCTTGCTGACTCAACCAGAAACTCTATGGAGAAGGGGCAGAGCTGTACATGTTGATCAAGTGAGCACGTGCAGTTTTCTAACCTGCCTAGATTCTGCATATGCAGCAGGCAGGCAGACTAAAATTCTTGTTTTTCCCAGGACAGCTGTGGTGTCCCTCATTGGCTAAGAACAATGGAAGGCTGATTTCTCACAAAATGGGCAGAAAACTGCCTTCCCATTTTGCCTTGTATCCAGAGCTTAGCAAAGTTATTTTTTTGAATTACAACTCCCATCAGCCCAATCCAGTGGCCATGCTGGCCTGGGGCTGATGGGAGTTGTAGTTTAAAAAAATAACTTTCCCAAGTTCTGCTTGTATCTCTGGATCGACAAGGGCTAGAAACTTGCATGCTTTTTTTTTTTGTCAAAGCTGGGAATCCAGGCCACCTAATGGGCTAAGCAGGTACCAGGTAGCATGGTGAGAATCCAAGTAAAACCTGACTAACTGGGCAATATGGCAACCTTAACAGTAGCAATCTTCCCCTGGTGGTGACACAGTTTCGCCCATTCTCTGACAGTCCTGCTGGTGGTGGTAACCCTATTTACCTTCTCTTAAAACCTCAGGCCTGGGGGGGGCAAATGCGGCCCCCAGGTATCGTTATATGGCTCTCAGAACTCCACCCTCTCCCCAGGTCATGTTCCTCGTTTGCCCTGCTTTGCAACCCAAGTGTTTTTGCTGGCTGGAATGTGTCCGCAAACTCTGATAATACCTCGTTTGTCTAGACGGAGGATAGAAAGGGATGTGTGAATGTGTGTAGAAACTAGCTGACTTTACAAATGTAAAAGGTTGCTCAGAAGGCAATGTGCCCCCCCCTGCAGTAAAAAGTTCTCCACCCCTGTCCTATAGGAATTAGGCTGTCTGCACACTCCTGTTTCCTCTGCATCCAGTATGCTCCCACCGCTGGTTTGGGAAGTGGTGTACACACAACATTAGACATAATCCCTATCTATCCAGTTGTTTCCTATGAAATGCGGTGTTTTGATGCATTTTTTCCACCAAACCAGCTTCAATTTCAGTCCGAATTGACAAAAATAATGATCTGGCTACATTTTAAGCTAATAATCTGTGTACACCTTAGTGGAGGCATTGATGGTCAAGCCCACTTCTAGTCGCATATGCAGCTAGAAATGGGCTTGACCATCAGTAGAACCTGTCAAGAATGCCTGATTTCTAAAATGGCTTTGAGGCAAAGAATTGTGGGAGAAGACATCTTGTCTGAGATGGGGCCTCTGAGAGGCATGAGTTTGCAGTTTTCACAACTGAAACTTGTTAATTAGGCTGCAAGCAAGAACACCTGCTTATCAGTGGAGACTGGTACTCCAAGGCCACAGACCTAGGAAGGTTGGGGGGTACGTGACCGTTAGATGCAAAAACTCCAGAAATGTTTCATCATTAGAAAGCCCCATGATTGGCTAATTAATTCCTGGCTGTTGATGGACATTTCCCCATAAGAATAGGATTCAGACCTCAGGTCTTTGTTCCCCATTTTGTTCTATATCCAGGCTATACATCTCTAGGGAGATGTGAAACCATGAAGTTATTCTGCTGTTTACCTCTTTGTAAGTATAGACTAGACTAGTTTTGTTATTTTGTTTTGTGACTGTAACTCTCTGTATTTTACTTAGCTCTCAGGGGTGTGGGTTTTAAGGAACCATTTTGCTGCTGTAATTGTGCACTTATATTTTATTTAATAAAGCTACTTCTTATTTACCAGCGTGTGTCCATTCCAGGGAAGATTTGGCTCTGAATCCAGCACCTTGGCCAATTAACCATGGACTACTGTATATTTAGATATTTTGTCTAAGGCTCCAAGACAAGGAGCATACTTTGGCTCTTTTCAGTTGGAATCCTTGGCAGGTCTATTTCTGGCACTTTGGGTTTCCTCTTGGCCCAGAGTGGGTGACCAGATTAAGGGGTAGTGGCAGTCTACCTACCTTGCATGGTTGTTCTTGGTTTACGCAACCCTGGTAAGGGATGCACAGGTTGTGCCTTGACAGGATCAATTGTCCTGGGTTTGGGAAACTGAGTCCTGGGACTGAACTGGTGGCAGCGGTTCATGACACAACCCACAAAGTCCTATAGAACGAGTTAAATAGAGCTACCACCACTGTCAAATAATTGTCCCCCTGGGGTCCCTTGCCCTCAGAACCCCAAGGGGGATTCTTTGCTTCTGAGAACAGTTCCAACTCCTTTGGGTCTCTGCTTTCCTGGCAAAAACTCTCCCTCCTTCAGGAGTAATTACTCCGTAGTTCTGCCACCACCCTTCTTCCTGGTTCCTTTCTCTGAGAGAAGGGATCTCAGAGACCTTTGTGAATACTGAAGGGATTAACCCACACTAATAAATGGTAATTAGTAGCTTTCAGCAATCAAGGACTAGATTTAGAATCGCTAGTTCCAAGCCAATACACACCATTTATAATAGGATCGTTTATTTAAAAGTAAATAGAATGGTATATACAAAAGAGAGAGCAGCAATTTGTTTCCTTAAAGCTAATCACCCTCAGATGGGGTACATTGGCATAACAAAGGTGAGAGGTTCAATACAGAGCATGCAAAACAACAAAGAACTTTCTAAGCTAAGATCCTATACTCACTGTAGAATAGATCCTATTCTCCCAGAAGAATAGCCTGGTTCCCAAATGGCTTTTCTTTGTCAAATTTCAGGCGAGTCCAGGTAGATAGAAATAGGGAACCAAGGCTGAAGGAGCACCCTTCATTTTTATGGAGTTTATCGGTCAACAAGAAGGGGGGGAGGCAAAACGCCATATTCCGCCCCTGCCGTGATCCACTCCTTTGAAGCCTTTGAAGGTAAGGGGGCTAGACAGCATCACCCAGGGGTCCTGATCTACAACACCCCCTCTTCCTGACTTTTAATCTCAGGAAGCCGATAAGGGATAACAGCTAAGGTTCAGTTGCATCCTCTTGCAAGGCTGCAAATTGTCTGTCTGACACTGAGCCTCGGATCTCCCCCAGTAGGGAGTCCTAGGGAACCACAGGCTCCCAGAATTCTCTCTGGTTGACCCATTTCAGCTTGACCAAAGTTAGCTATTCTTGACAACCACCAAGACTATCAGAGAAGGGGCAAGACTACCAGAGAAGGGAGCAGATTTAGCCCCAATGGCAACCCAGAGTACATTCCTTTACTTTCTCCCATATAATTACTGCAATTCACTAATGGGAGAAAGTAAAGTGTTGCACTCGGGAACCCCACAATGGTGAGGACAACATCGGTCCCTGACACTAAGTGGTACAATCTCCACTGAGAGGGATGTCAGAGGAGGAAACACAATGTGCCTCTGAGGCAGGGGGGTCTAGGCCTGAGACACAATGCATCACCCAGGGTTCTCCATAATATATAGCTTCTCTCTCTGCTTCTTCTCCCCTCCTCTTTGATGTACTGACAGGCATGTACTTCTTCATTTTTTTATATAATAGGTATTCAAGCAGGAGTACCCTCTATGCCTTTGGGACAAAGATCTTCAACACATAATGTGTTGTATGTATTGTAAGAGAATTGTGCTGTGACTTCAACTTATGCTCCGAACACCACCAATATACAGCTTTTCTATTTTAGCAAGGCTACCTGTGCTCAAGGTTATCCTAGGAGGCCAGATGCAAAAGATGACAGAACTCCTGCATCTTTAATAGTTGCATAGAAGAGGGTTTGTCATGCCACTATTAAAGGTGTAGGAGCCCTGCCCCCTTTCTCCCCTGGCCACCCTAGGTTATCTCCTTCCTCTTGTTGTACATGTGGTAAGGATGGGAGTTACTGCATTCTGTGACTAGTTCCGTAGAAGAGAATCAATGTCCTCCCAGAAAAATGTAATGGTAGAATTTTGCAAAGGTCAAGAATATTATGTACGGCCAAACCTTCACTCAGCAGAATCCTCTGACATCATTCCAAACTGGGACTGCTTGTTGTCAATTGTTCTGCTCATGCTGTCATGTTGCCGCGTAATATCCTGCAGAGCTAAACCGGTGGCTGACCATCAGTCTCATTAGCTACAATGTTTTGATTTTAGTTACTAGGGCAAAAGAGAATGAATACATTGCAAATGATGAAAGCTTAGTATGCTGTTATGCCAGTCTCCACTCAGTGTATTAACTCAGGGTGGAGTAAAGAGACTAAAAAAAATAGTTGCTACTAAGGGAAGAGTGTGCAGGGTGAGGAGTGAATGCTGAAAATAAATTCAACTATATAAGGCAGGTGTGGGGAACTTTTGGCCCTGCAGATGTTGGTGAACTACAGGGAAAGAACGTTGGCTCAGTGACAGAGCATCTGCCTTGCATGCAGAAGGTCCCTGGTTCAATCCCCGGCATCTCCAGTTAGAGCTAGGAGAGAACGCTGTCTGAAATCCTGGAGAACCCCTGTCAGTTAGTGTAGACAGTACTGAGCTCAATGGACAAATAGTCTGAGGTAGCTTCCTATTATCAACCGCAGAGAGTATGGCCAATGGCTGGGGATGGTGGGACTTGTAGTTCAGCAACATCTGGAGGGCCAAAGGCTCCCCACACCTGACCTAAGGCAATATTTGGAGCACTTCTTTTCCATAATTCTGCTTCCCCACCCATCTTTGCTCCACTAATTCACTAATACCTAAGGGCATTAGACTGGGGTAAAGCAGGGGTAGCCAACAAGGTGCCCTCCGGATACTAATTTCCATTAGCCCCAGCCAGTATCATCAATGATCAGGGACGACAGGGGTTGTAATCCACAACGTTTGGAGGGCACCATGTTGGCTACCCTGGTGCAAAGCATATGACTCCTCTGGCTCTTGGCAACAGGGCAGAAACACCCAAAGAGGTCTACATCAACTGAAGTTCAGAAAGTAGCAAGGAAAAAAATCAAATGTATGGTGTAATACTAAGCATCAGATGTAAGGCTCACTGTATTCAATGGGACTTATTGTCAAGTACGTGTGTAAAAGGATTGCAGCCTTATTCACATTTGTGGACACCCATGGGCAAACATCATCAAGGACATTCTAAATTGTTTATTGATTTGTGATGTTTTCCTTTTTTAAAGGTGTGATTTTACAAAACAGAATTGGTGCGATTTATTATTTTAGTATATAAGTAGCCTTATCATAATTTCAGCTGCACACTATTAGCCAATTCTTAAAGGCTTTATTAATCAGAATTATGGTTATGATCCAGCCAAAGTTGAATCCAGTGGAAGAGAGTTGAATACATGCTTTTAATTCCTCCCATTAAAATCTTTACAGCTTAAAAGTGCTTATATTTTGCTGGGTCTGTTGTTGTTGTTTTAACCTCAGAGAATTAAGTAGCCAATCCACAACATAATTTTACCTTCATATTTACCTTGTTTAATTGAGGCTACAACCTTAAACACATATACTGGAAAGCATCCAACTAAAATTATTTCTGAGTATTTCTGAGTATTAAACGAACACATCTTTGATTAGTTAGACAAAATGAACTGTGAAGAGAAATTGCATTGAAATCAAGGTGGAATTTGGCATAAATACAGGAGTGTATATTTACCAGAAAAGGGGGGGGGAATCCTTGAATTAAACTGGAAAACTAAAACTTCCTTATTAATTTCTGCCCTGTTGTTCTCACAATTTTTCCATATTTCTAACCTCAAAAAACAAACAAAAACTAGCACCTTGCTGGTGAAACTGAAAATACCAGCATTAAACATTCATGAACAGATTTGGGGATGCAATTCACCAGGATATTCTCCACCAGAAGCTCCATAGATATTAAAATCATAAGAGCAGACCTGCTGGATCAGAGCAAAGGCACATCTAGCATTCTGTTCTTAAGGTGAGTGAATGGCCAACCAGATGCCTATGGGAAGCCCACCAGCAGGACATGATATTCATTTATTTACAACTGAAATGGAGGTTATACAGGAGAACTACCCAGTTGGCTCCACCCTTCACCATATGTAAGCCCTGGAGCTAAAAAGAGATCTCAGTTGTTTAATAACTGCTAATTCTGGCACACATTTGAGGAAACTGGACAGACAATGTCAATGTAAATTAGATTTTCAAGTCCTTATATAAACCTGAAAAACATACCCAGGTTTGTATGTTCAGCATTACTCCAGTCCAAGTTCAGCACATCTCGACACTTCCCCTGCTCTAGAAAAATTCCCATTTTTCTCCTTTTTTCAATCAACCCAGCTATATTCAAATATTTGCTAAGTCAATAGGCTTGATGCAGATGAGGCATAGCTAAAAGCATTTGGCTTGTTTGTCCTTTTAAAAATAAATTTTAATCCCACTCACCCATGCACTCAATTCAGTTTGACAAGAGAAAAGACCAAAAAGAATTGATATCGCACTAGTCATCCAGAGCCTAACTAGTTATGTTGTGCCCCCATTCTGAACCTTCAAGGCCTCAGGTCACTAGCGTCACATATGTAGATGTTGTGACCCCTTTCCATGAGAGGGGGAAGAGAGCTACTCTAAACAGAAGCCCTCTTCAGGCAGGATGGCCTTTCCCAACCTTTGGGTCCTCAGATGTTGTTGGACTACAGCTCCCATCTGCCCCAGCCAGCATGGCCAATGGTCAGGAATGATGGGAATTGTAGTCCAGCAACATCTGGGGACCCAAAGTGTCGGAAGTGGGGCAAGAGCAACTCCTGTTTTGTTCTTTTGTTTAAGCTCCAGAGGGAAGATAGGGCTTGGGTCCTCCAGATGGATAGGCTTTGTTTACCTTTTACCTGTGATGCTCTGACTGACTTCCTTCTGTCACTAGACTGTGACGCCTTTAGGGAAGCTTACCTGCCCCTCCTCCTTCTGCTCTTTCCACTCCTTTGTCCTCCAACTGTCCGGGAGAGAGGAGACATCCCTTTGTCTCTGCTCTCTCCAAGCATGGGGCTGACTCCGACACCTGGGCATTATGCCTCCAACTTAGCTAGTTAGTTAGAACTAGGTATGCCTTTTCTATCTACTATGTATTTCTCTAAATAAAGTAGCTTTTCTTATTGTCTCCAGTCTCAGTGATGCTGATGCAGCGTAAAAGCCTGCTTTCTTAGGCAAACGCACGCACATGCTGGCACACTCGCATTTCAACATCTGCTGTTACTCTCTGCTGCTGTGGTGCTGCTTTTAAACGAAATTAGACAACACAAATACACACAGTGCAACACAAAGGTGGGGAAATAGGACAAACCTTGACCACAGCTCATAGTTAGTCTGAAAAGAGCTCAACCATGAGCCTAGGTTCAGACAACACACTAAACCAAACCACACAGCTTAGCGCAGTGCAACAGCAGAACAACCGAGGAAAGTGGCCATGATCTCCTCTTGTGGAGCCCACACACTCACACGTACACTATAAAGCATGGGTTGACCTCACATGATTTGTGAACCAGACCATAGAATGTTTAGGAGTCAATGGGGGGCAGGTGAAGAGCGGAAATTAGTATTCAATCCCATGAGAGCTTATAGTTAAGTGTACTGGAAGAGGGGAGTAGGGTTGGAAGAATATGAGGTTAAAAACAACGCCCTGTTTTATTATTAAAAGGATGTTTCCAAACGAAAGGCAAAGGGCACTTTTTATACATGTAAGAAAAGCCCTGCTGGATCAGGCCAAACGCTCTCCACACCCTACATGTAAAGCACATTTAAAGCACATGGCTTCCCCCAAAGAATCCCGGGAACTGTATATCCCTTATAGAGTTGCAATTCCCAGCACCCTTAATAAACTACACTTCCCAGGATTCTTTGCCTAGTCCAGCATCCTGTTCTTATAGTGCCCAACTAACCAGATGTCTGTGGGAAGCCCCTGAATGCAACAGCATTCTTCCCACTTGTAATTCCCAGCAGCTGCTATTCAGAGGCATATCGCCTCCAGCAGTGAAGGTAGCGCATGGCTGTTAGGTCCCCACTTTTCAGAACTGATCCCTCTCCTGCCCTGCCTGCTATATAGCTATAAAATATTCATATTTGGGACTAGTAGTCCCCTAGCACTACATAGCCCAGAGGCGAAGAAAGAAGGCATCCCCCATATCTGACCCCACCCCCTGGAGAGGTCTCAACAGCACCACAAGGCTTCTGTTCCAATCTGTCTAGAGCCCTGAACAGGAACAGCATTTCTTGTAGCGGGTGGGGATATACGCAACATTGTGCAGCAGAACATGTCCCACTTGTTAGCACCATGAGGGCTAGAAGATTAAGGTGGGGAGTCAGACTGCATGTAATGCATGATGATGGTGATGATGATCCCCAAGCAGCTTGTCCAATGGCCAGGGATGATAGGAATTGTAGTCCAACAATGTCTGAGGACCCAAGGTTGAAGAACAGTGATCTATATGACTGTGCAACTGTTCAAATCACAATAAAACCATTAACATAGCAGCAAAGCTAAAATTATTAACACTTACTCCTCTGTCACCACTTTGTGCAATTACCAGTGGCCTCACAACATTAACCCCTCTTTCTGCCCAAGGCCTGGACAAAGAGGTGAGTCTTTTGCTTGCACTGAAAATTAGACATCATGCTGCCTGGCTGAAGGAGAGAGACTGGTTATGGTGACCTCCTGCTGATGCTGCTTGGCTGAAGGAGAGAGACAGGCCATTGTGACCTGCTGGTGCTGCTTGGCTGAAGGAGAGAGACAGACCATTGTGACCTCCTTCTGATGTTGCCTGGCTGAAGGGAGGGAGACTGGCCATTATGACCTCCTGATGATGATACCTAGCTGAAGGAAGAGACACTGGCTGTTGACACCTTCTGATGGTGATGCCTGGCTGAAGGAGAGAGACTGGCCATTATAATCTTCTGCTGATGCTTCCTGGTTGAAAGAGAGAAACTGGCCATTATGAGTTTCTGCTAATGCTGCCTGCCAAGACACAGACAAGGTCCCTCCCTCACCCTGTTACTGCCCACCTTGAAAGGGAAACTGGCCTATGTGCCTGTGATGTTCCTGTATTAATGTATATATGGTAAGTGCTGTTTGTATAGAAGATACATGGTAAGTGGAATGAAAGAGGAGGGGGAGTAAATGAGCAGTAGAATGCTGGATGATTGGCTGAGTGTTTGGATGGCTGAGAGTATAAATGGAAGGATGACAGTTGAATCTGGGTGGACGTGAGTGGGTTGTTTTGGTGGAGTTTGCAGGTGGGTGTGAGTTGGTGTATGTCAGGAGAGTGTGGAGAAAGAGGGAGGTGGAGTTCAGATTAGTAATAAGTCAAATATCACAGTAATAGATGAAACCATAAGCTTGTAGATCATTATCAAAGTTATCTTGTTATTAATGTTATTTAATAAATACTATTTTGGTTTACCGAAGGCCTGATCCTTGGCTGGGGTTTCACAGACCAGAAGGGAGGGTAAGGTAATAACCAAGGCTGAAGGGAAACAGTAACAAATGGTGGCAGGGGTGAACAGGAGAAGATAACATTATAAGTATCCAGAGCAACCCCGAGTTATGAGTTATCTGCATTGATACAAGGGGGTTGGGAACAGCATAGGCATGCAGTCACGAATGTAACCGGATAGAGACTCAGGCAAGGTCTCTGGGAACATTGGTTGTAGGACATGACTGGTGGTGCTGCCTAGCAGGGGGATCTATTGAGATCTGTGCTAGAGCGGAGAGAGAAACCATAAAAAAGGACAGTCCGGACTGGTGGAGTCCCTGGTGGTGCCTAGTGAAAGGCAGTAGCCAGGAGCAGGTAGGGACCTGACAGGGAGAGCCAGGGAAGGGCATCACAGGGCCCTCACACCATTGCTGTCTATCTCAAAAAGAGGTGCCCACATTGCCCATCTTTTCAGGCCTTTTCAGTGATGGTGTGGCAGTGCGGCTCTGGAATGCTGCCTTTGTTAGGATCTGTCAGTTTCTTTCTCTCTCTGCCTTCCTTTTGTTGTTAAGTTGAAAATTGCAGGAAGGTCTTAGGTTGTTTTAATTGGTAGACTGGTTTTTATCCGCTCCTCCTTCAGCCTGCTGGATTTGTAACTTGTTTTACTGTTTTGAACAGTTGCTGTGTAAAGCCAATTTGAGTGCTATGGTACAGAGGCAGAGTATAAACTGATTAAATAAATATAATAACAATACCAACAACAGCTTTCCTTTGTCAACAGGCTTTTAATGCTCAAAAAAATGCTGCCCATTTTGTATTATATTTTAGATTGCTGGTTTTAGTTTTATTTATGATTGAGGTTTTAATGCGTGCTGTTTATATGGATTTTGGTTTTCTGCATTTCTTATGCTCTGGCTGCCTCTGTAGGCAGAACAACAAGGCATTGTAATACACGGTAGATTGATTTACCCTGTTCTGTGGCAAAGGTGACTTTTGCATCCCAAATCCTGCAGAGGTATGTGAACTTTTCACTCTCCTATCCTCTCTAAATACACCTGTCACCTCTCCTCAGACAGGTAGAAATCACTGCTTTTTTGTTAACACCATACATTGAAAGCACAATATTTATCCCAAAGAATCATGGGAACTGTCCTTTTTTTAAATGGTACTGGCAAATTTAGCTCTGTGAGGGGTAAACTACAGTTCCCAGGATTTGGGAGGGGGAAATAATGTGCTTTCCATGTATGGGGCATATGTACATAGCAACAAGTGCTCCCCAACTCCTGCTGGTTGCCAGAGTGTATGGGGTGAAAGAGAGACCCCAGTGATGAAATCTCCCTCTGTGTTTCCTTACCTGACTCTAAATAGGGCTCGATGTCCCGATCCCACAAACAAGTGTCCCTTGTAGAAAGAGACATGCATGGGTTTGAGTGCTTCTGATTAATAGGATCCACACAAAGGGATATAAAGCACATTCCTCACTCTCCTCCACCGGAATCCTGGGAACTGTAATTTACTTCTCACAACGACAGTTTCCGACACCAGAGGTGTCGTCGTCTGGGGTCATGGGGAGTCATAGACTCCCTACTTTTTTGGAAGCAGGATCCCAGCCACATCCCTATATGTGAGCCAATCAGCATGAAAAGGGAGTGTGTTAGCCACTGAGAAAAGTCGTCTTTCTGTGCTGATTGGAACCAGAGTGAAAGGAGGTGAGTTAGCCACTAAGAAGAGTCTTCTCAGTAGCTAACACACAGCCTTCCCTTTCATGCTGATTGGCTCCTAGACACCTCTGTTGTAGTGGAGCGTGGACTCCTGAGGGAACAGGGAGAGCAAGGAATAGTAGGGAAAGTGGGAAATGGGGCTTGGCTGTAAGGGGGTGTGCTGTGACTATCAGGAAGGGACCCTGCACTTCTGAATTTGCCACTAGGCTACTGCCCAACACCCTCAACAAAGTACAGTTCCCAGGGTTTTTTTGAGGGGGGGGGATGTGCTTTAAAGATACAGAGCGTACCTGAGCTTCCAAGAAAGGGGTTTAGGGTAGAGGTGTGGAGATTAATGAATGAACTTTAAATAGCCAGCATGTCATCCGATCTCCCTGCAGACAAATCAGGATGAGTGCTCACTAAACAAGGTCGTCTGGAAGCGCCCTTATTACTGTGCAGAGGGAAGCGTCCCTTCGCCCTCACGTGGTGCTCCTCTTCCTGGAGCACGCGGCTTCTCTCTGGGGCTGCGGCTTCTGCTGCAGGGCGGAGTCCTCTTCTGCCTGCAATAAAGACCGCAAAATCGTATACACATGCACAGGAGCCAGCTGTCTCGAAGGGTCGATCCCACCACCTGTTATTCCTCCAAATCGATCTAACCCGAAGCGCTTGGACTAAAATGTGTATCACGCCATCCGCCCGCTTGATCGGGTAAAAAAGTAGACACAACACATTTGGAAAGTCAATCCATTTCGATGTGAAAGGGACATTCCACAGAGCGTGGTGCGGACACACCATACATTTAAAGCACATCAAAATCATACACACACCCGTCAAAGAATCTTGAGAACTGTAGTTTACCTCTCACAACTCTACCATTCCCTGCATCCTTAATAAACTACAGTTCCGATTTTTATTTTTATTTTTTGGTGGGGGGAGGCTTTGGATGTGCTTTAACATGTACGGTGTGCATGCAGCGCTTCAGAGATCCAGCCCAATTTGTGGGACAGCATCAGTGGAAGATCCTGTGGCACTTGTAGGTGAAAATGAGATCCAAGTTGAAATGAAGGATTTGAGATTGGGGGTTAAAGCAGATTCACATCCAAGTTAGGGGTATTAACGACTTGATGGGTATTATACAGCCACTCAGCCAGCGTGGATTTTTCACATTCCGCAATGTTAAATTGAAAATACCTCACATGCCATTCTGATGCTTCCCATAAGCTCATTTCAAAACATAACCTTACAAAACTTATAGTCCTGAACTCAGAAACGCTTGCTTAATAACCCTCTCAATTTTCATGGTGATACACAAAACAGTCAGAGAGAACAGAGAGTTCAAAGTCTAAAAAGGGAGAGGAAAAACCCCAGAGCCCTTTTGGACTTTTTCCCCTGAGAGTTCTCATAATCTGTTGAAATTCATTAAAAATCATCCATGTTCACAGAGTACCTGTAATCCTAATACTGACCGTGCCCCATACTCTGACTTTCATCCTCTGCAGTTTAAAGTTTAAAAAATGCCTGGCTGATTGTTAATCAATTTAAGAAATTTTGGCTGGAAGCCAATGATAAGGGCGGGCATGCTCAGTAAGAACCAACAGTGTTCTAAAAGCCTCAGAGCTGCTGGGCTTGGCTAATCAGGGGGCCACACCCACACCAGACTTTGATTTCACTTGAGACAGTCATCACTTCCCTCAGAGAATCCTGGGAAGTGTAGTTTGTGAAGGGTGCTGAGAGGAGACTCCTATTCCACTTACAGAGCTTCAGTGGCCAGACTGGTTTAACAGTGAGCTGCTCTGATTGAAGGTCTGTGAGGGGAACAGGGCGTCTCCTAGCAACTCTCAGCATCCTTCACTAACTACACTTCCCAGGATTCTTTGAGAGAAGCCATGACTGTCCGAAGTGAAATAAGGTCTGGTGTGGATGTGGCCAGGGAAAGCTTGGGTTTAAATTTGTGTGGGAAGCTACATGTGCCTGCTGTAGAATAAAAAGGTGGGGGAAAGGCTGAAAAGCAATGATACTGTTCACAATGTTTTCCTTTTGGAAGGAAAGGATTTTCCCCTTTGCCCAGTGCCCTCCCACCCAATCTCCTCCCCTCCTGCTCCCCTCCCCCAGGTCAGTGTTGGACTAGGACCTGGGAGACCAGGGTTCGAATCCCCACACAGTCATGAAGCTCACGGGGTGACCTTGGGCCAGTCACTGCCTCTCAGCCTCAGAATAAGGCAACGGTAAAACCACCTCTGAATACCATTTACCATGAAAACCCTATTCAAAGGGTCGCCATTTCCATTTCCATTTTCAAACATGATTGCACAGAAATAAATCCCATTGAACTCAAAAAGTATGCAAATGATCAAACTAGGGTTGCCAGGCCCAGCCTCCAAGAGGTCTTCTATATCTTTAAAAGTTGTGCAGGGGGAAGGGAGAATTTCACCTTGTGGTTTTTCCCATTACAGTGTTGCAAGAGGACCTGTATTTGGCTGAATTTTCTCTTCTCTTAAAGATACAGAATCATTCTCAGGCCCTGTGCTCGGCAACCCCAGATCAAACACACCCTCCCTTCTCCCTCCTATCCCCTCCCTTCCCCCTCCCTCCCCATCCCCTTCCAATTCCCTCCTTCCCCTTCCCCTTCCCCCTCCCCTTCCTCCTCCCCTTCCCCCTCCCTCCTCCCCTTCCCCCTCCCTCCTCCCCTTCCCCCTCCCTCCTCCCCTTCCCCCTCCTCCTCCTCCCCCTCCCCTTCCTCCTCCCCATGGTCAGTTTTACCTATCTTAAGCATGATTGCACAGAAGTAAATACCATTGAACTCCATAAGCATGCAAATGACCAAACCTGCCCTCCCCTCCCCCTTCCTTTGCCCCCCTCCAATACGCTCCTTCCCCTTCCCCCGCCTCCACCCCCATGGTCAGTTTTTCCTATTCTAACCATGATTGCATAGGAGTAAATCCTATTGAACTCAATAAGCATGCAAATGATCAGACCTGCTTTCCTCCTCCTTCCCCTCTGCTCTCCCTTCTCCCCCCACTTCCTTCTTCTTCCTCCCCTGCCCACTCCAGCCCTCCCTCTCCCTGGTCAGTTTTACCTATCCTAAGCATGATTACACAGGAATAAATCACACTGAACTCAAACATGCAAATGATCAAACCTGTCCTCCTCCTTCCCTCCTCCTCCTGCCTGCTTCCATCCCAGTCCTCCCCTCTCTCCTCCTCCTCCCCTCTCTCCTCCTCCTCCCCTCCCCATCCCCTGTGGTCAGTTTCACCTATCCTAAGCATGATTGCAGGGGAGTATATCTCACTGAACTCAATAAGCATGCAAATGATCAATCCATTATCAGCACGCTTGCACAGGAACCCATTTCTTACCTCTGGGATTAAAAAGCAGGGAAATTCACTAATAAGCAAAAAACCGTGCGGTTTAAGAATGTACCTATAGCCCACAGATATTTCTATCAAACTTCAAAAAACAGGGAAATTGGGCAGCTATAGTGAATGCACCAGGGGAGCAGGAGACCTGACCTCTCTGAGATACTGGACTGCCCTACAAATTGGTCAAAATGCAAACACAATTTGGGTTGGTCTTTCACAGTCCAATCCACTTGCTGTGTAGCTTGCAAGAATTTGGTAACATGTGCCTCTGAGCATGTGGTGAGTGGTGGCAACACCTGCACTCAGCCCAAATAATAGAAAGAAGACATGTGCTGTGCTGATCTTGTTTTAACAGGGAGGAAGCAACATTATTAAGACAGTTGATATAGTTCAGATGGTCACTTTAAACATGTCTGATTTACCTTGCAATTTTAGTGATATAGGAAATCATTTTGTTTTGTTTCTATTTCTGTGAATATGTGAAGTACAGCAACACCTTTGAAAAATTTACACTAAAAAAACTCCAAACATAATGTTGGAATAATGGCACTGACTTCTGCAGAATAGTCTCCAGTGGATCTCAGGAGTGTCTCAATTTGCACAAGATAAAACAGGGGGGTTAAATATATTCTAGCAAAATTCTAGGTGTGCTGTATGTTTTTGACCGTGCCCACCTTGCCTTAAATGAAGTGGTTTAAACATAGCAGGCTGAAAACATGCATCCTCTTTTTTCCAGCAGCTAGAGTCATTGCTGAAGTAGCAACATATTGTAATCAGTCTGATTTTACATCAAACTGCGGTTTCAAATTCAACTGTTAATGCACTCAAAATAGAAATAGAACATAACCAACAATTTGAAATACAAAAGGCTGTCTTCACCATCATATGACATTGACCAATAAAAAGGCGTTGAAATTAATAAAAATAAATTTGACAAAGTGTTCTAGGATGAATAATGAGGGAAATAAAATTTTCTAGTTTAGATTCTCTGTAGAAACATTAGTAACACAGGAAAGAAGCAAAGTAAGACCACCAACAAATATACAAATATATAACTCTCCATCTTTGGAGATGGCAGGTATTGCCACCACTCACCATATGCTCAGAGGCACATGTTACCAAATTCTTCCAAGCTACACATCAAGTGGATTGGACTGTGAAAGACCAACCCAAATTGTGTTTGCATTTTAACAAATTTGTAGGGCAGTGCAATATCTCAGAAAGGAGGTCAGGTCTCCTGCTCCCCTGGTGCATTCACTATAGCTGCCCAATTTCCCTGCTTTTTAAAGTTGTATAGAAATATCTGTGGGCTATAGGTACATTCTTAAACCTCAAGTTTTTTTGCCTATTAGTGAATTCGTTTTTGGTTTGATACCTTAACTAAGAATTCAGTTCAGCTGGTTTATTGATGGGGGGCTATTAAGGCAAGCAGGCTAAAGAGGGGTGAACAGCAAATAGATCGGGCTCTACTGTAGATGTCTGGCTGATTTGCTGTGAATCGGAAAGGGTTTCTAACAACAAGAAAAAAAGTAGAAAAGCCAACATGACTTTTCCTGTCTAGAGTAGGCTGTTGAAACTGAGAAAGCTAACCAGGAGTGGACTTTGGCGTGATCTCGGCTCAATTCTGGTACTGAAAGGCAACTTCCAATGTGCTCAGAAGCACCCCGTCCTTTCATTCTAGCAATTGGGGGAGATGGAGAAGCAAGGTAAGTCTGCCCAGACTGAAGTCTGAGTCGAAATCACGAGCAAGGGAGGAGGTGAAAGGGAAGGGTTATTCGATTAAGATTTGCTTCAGGAATCAAGGTTGCAAACACCATTTTAAAATAAATGTGTTTTTAAGAAAGCAAACACGAAGGACCCACCCATCCTAGAGAAAAGAAGAGTAAATAGCTGTGTGTGTCTTTATTTTTATTTAATCAACAGCACGGTCCAGATCTGGAGATCACATATACCCCACAACCCAAGGCACGCGCGCGCCTCAGAGTTAATTCGTCCTCTTCCCCCACCCACCGCCCAAAAACAAACAACTTTTCATTTCATCCGATCTCTGCTTTAATTCCGACTGAACATCACGCGCAAAGCGAAGCACTTCGATGTTCCGTAGGATTCTCTTTGAGAGATGTCTCTTTGTTCCTAGGTAAGTCCCACAAAGATGAATGCGCCTTATTCCCAAGTGAGGAGGCGCAGGATGGCTTTCTCAGAGAGCCGTCGCTCATTCCTGAAGCCGTAAAGCGGGTGCTGCACTCTTGAAAGTTCTCCACGTTGGCTAGATCTAGCTCGGGGAGTTTATTGGTGCGTTCCGATGGGACATCAGCTACGATGGCATATTTTCAGCCCGATCCTATGTCTGTTTACTCAGAATTCCTCTTCGGTTTAATGGTGCTTGCTCAATAAGTAAATGAGCACATTGCAGCCCTGCTCAGAGTAGACCTATTGGAGAGTAGGCCTAAGTTAGTTATGTCCATTAATTTCAATGGATCTGCTCTAATTGGGCCAAAGGTTGTATACAATCCCAAGATTTAAAAAAAAAAATCCAGAAGTTGATAATGTCTAGTATGATTTATACCTTACTGGTCTTTGATTTAAATACACATCTTTGAAAATAAGTTTCAGCTGAACATAGTGGGTTTATTGCTTCTATCTACCCAACCTGTCATAAACAATTTATTATTTAACCAAGCAGGTAATTAACAACGACACTAACAGAAGAATATATCTGCATCGGTCACACAAAACATGACATTAATAGTAGCGTAACAAAACATGGTAAAACTTTTATAAAGCGGAGATATCGCAATCCCAACCTCAACGGACTGCATTTATAACCCTTTCTCCTCCCATACTGCAAATTTAGTTCCCTCCCATGTCAGGAGCAGGCTGCAATTCTGAACCCTCTTAATTGGGAATGGAATTCAATAGGTCTTATTTCAGAGTTGACATGTTGACATATTTCAAAGTAAAGGCGGGTGGGATCTGCTCTCACATGATATAGAAGGAAGCCCAACTGAAATCAATGGATTTCATTTTGATTCTGTTTCAGCTATCCAAACAAATAGCATATGTCTTAATATTGTACAATCCAGCAATCAACCGTCCAAACTTTACACGCAAGGTACATCACACATCCAGAGTCCTAAATCTACAATATTTTTTATTTTATGTAAAAGGGGGGGGGAGGTCCTCAAGATAGTACAAGGAGGCCTGCTTTCCAACCTGAGGCTCCAAAAGGGCCCATGGAAAAAGGTAGAAGTCAAAGCCTGTAGGTCATGCTCCAGAACACCAGAAGGGGATGTTGCTGAACTACAACTCCCATCAGCCCCAACAAGATGGCCAATGGCCAGGGGTGATGGGAGTTGTCGTTCAGCAACATCTGGAGGGCCAGAGGTTCCCCACACCTGGTTTAATCCAACGGTTTACAAAAAACAAGGGGTGGGGAGTGTTGGAATGTATGAGGTTCAACTCCAACTTGTGGGTTGAGGCTGCATGGGGTTAAAAAGGGTAGCTAGAGAGGAGACCTCTTGGTTGCTAGGCTATACCTATCCCTTTGATCTCCTGCTGTCTCTCCCTTCCTGCTAGACTGATATGCAAAGGATGTTGATCCCAGTTCCTTCCCTCCTTCCCAGTCTTCTTTCTTTCTCTCGAGAGGGGAGCAGACATCTTTCCTTTGTCTCTCCCTCTCCACCAGCATGAGGGCGAGTACTGGGTGCAGTGCTCATTGCTCCAACTTAGTTAGTTAGCTAGATAAAGGACTCTTTCCTATCAAGCATGTACTTCCAGAATAAAGTAGTTGTTTCTTATTTTAAAGCTTCAAGCCTCTGTCTGACTAATTTGCAGGGAAGGTGGAATCTTAGCAAAGATTCAAACACACACACACATAAGCTCGCTCAAAACTCTCCCTTCCGCTATGCAACTCTGCAGGGTCCTACAGGACATTGGGCCCAACGTCCCATAGGGAGAGACACCTAACGTTATTGCTTCCAAATAAATGTATTTAAAATAGGGTAGCCAATAACAAAACAAAAACACTTTTGGCAACTTAATGAAGCTACCTGAGACCCCGACCCGGCTTTACTTAAGAGTTTTGGTCTTCTGGGCTGTCTATCGAATTCACTCCAGGCTTGGGGGTGTTAAATTATTTTGTAAATCTGATCTGGCTACAAGTTCTCTTCAGCTGGAGCTTGTGAGACTAGAAACAGAAAATGCCATCATCGTTGCGGTAATTAATAAGGACACTTGAATTATAAACTAGCGATCCTCAAACTGCACAGCCCTCTCCACATTAAAGACTCGCTGAAGGGGAAAAGGAGCGAAGATTATATTTTATACGCAGCGCCATTTGATCTCGGGAAAAGAGGCGTCGATCTCTTTTCCTGGGTCCAGGGAGCAGGATTTGGGCAAGCGTTGGCAACGGGGTGTATTATATTGCTCACCTCTGGCGACAGTGGGAAATTGTGTAACAAACAGATTTTTTTTAAAAAAGTATGTCGTTCACAAGCGTGGCTTTTCATCTGGAAGGGGTGAAAGTGCATTTAAGCCAACAGACAAACCGAGACAGGTTTTCCGACAAAATCCAAGCTGCAATGCACAACCTTAAGAACTTGAGCTCTCAGAAGGGTCACCTCCAGAAGGAAAAAACGGTAGATACTTTGATTTTAGTCATAATATTCAGTCTGCCCTCCCCATGAAGTGCCTTGCTACTGAAGAGTTTTCCCTCACCCCGGTTTCCAAAAAGGAAAGGTTTGAATAAAGTCGAAGGACTCTCTCATGTGTTTATCTGAAAGAAAAAAACACCAGCTGCAACAGTGTGATGGGTTTGTAAAATATTCTGCAAAAGAATATGATGCGATCTGCCCTGAATTCTCTTTAATGTGTTTCTGCTCTGCAAAACAATGGGACGCGCTTGCGAAGTATTTTGCAAAATAATACGATATCATGTGCAAAGGAATTCCAAAATAACTGCTCCTTTTGGGCCCACTATACAAACGACCTAAGCCATAACCCCTGCTCCACAGGAATTGTTCTGAATCGCCATAAATGCGTGCTTGGCGTTGAAACCGGCCTAAATTGAAAGGGGCAGACGGGCCGGTTTCTTGTAGCTGAGAGTTCAGCACGTGCTTCACTCTGCTTGGATGGTGCCCCTTATTTGGGTCCACAGCCCACTGAACTCTCTGGAGCCTTATTCCCAATGCCATAACTAGCTTTTCATGTGCCCTGTGCAAGGTTTTATTTTTGGTCCCCTTAATTTTTTTGGGGGGGGGAATAATAAAACAAATACGATATAACAATTGTTTATAAATAATTTTTGTGTACACAAGAAATATACAAGATCATTCACATGTATTTATAAATGAAAATAATTATTTTAATTGCACTTTTCTGGCTTTCATTTCAGCAAATTCATTGATTACATCATCATAATTAATATCTTTAACGATATTATATTCAATCAAAATTATGGAAAGGTTGGATAATCGTTCTTGTCCGATAGTCGATCTTAAATAATTCTTAATTAATTTTAACTTGCTAAAACTTCTCTCACACGAAGCAGTAGAAACGAGAAGAGTGAGAAATGCGATTCAGTCATTCAGATGCGATTCAGTCATTCAGATGTTGGTGAGCAGAGGGCGTAGAGGGCGTCCAGGGACTGAGCTAAACCGCTAAATAACGCAATGGGCTGCCTGGGCCCACTCGACGCACTCGATTCACCGACATCTGAACCGCACAGCAGAGCACGGCGGCGAAATTTAAAATGTGAAAATGTGATTATATTTGACAATTTTTTTTGTCAGTTCCATTTCAGGGCCCCCTTCCTCCTGAGCCCTGGGCCCTGGGCCTTTGCACCTGCCTAGTTACAGCACTGCTTATTCCCCACGGCGGTGTACTTGATCAAGGTATAGATAGATGATTGCAAGACAGACAACAGCGATATCCCAAGTTACTCGGAAGGCATTTTCAGGCTGCCATCCTTGTTTTTAAGAGTTCACCGGGAGTAAAGCCCCACTGAGCGCAACGGGACTTACTCTCTCGCAACGACCCACAGAAGCTTGCGTCGCCATCCTCTCTTGGGCTTCCTGCCTCGGTGGGATTTGTTTTGAGCAAGCAGGTTTAGAATGGAGAGGCGTTAACGACACACAAATTAATTTGGGGAGCGAGATCACAGTGACCTACATTTTAAGAACAAAAGTTGCCTGTAAAACCGTTTGCAAGAGACGTCCGACGTGTCTGCACGGATCGGAGTTTGTCAGATGACTTCTAGGAGAGAAAAAAATGCACTTCATCTAGTCACCGAGCCTCTTGTTTTGAAGGCTCTAGCAACTCACTTCAGCCTCCTCTTTCACTGCCTCCCCCAGCATCGTTTCTTGCTCGTCTGTACAGCCGAAGCAGGGACGCGGCTATACAAATGAAGCCCCTTTGCTAGTTAAATCACAGAGGCTAGAAGTTAGTGCAGTGGAAGAACGTGGCCCTTATTACTTCTTTTATTTCTTACCGTCATTACGAAAGAGGTAGGAGTTGCCCTTTCTGAATCGGTCTAAAGGCGTATCCCGTCCAGCATTCTGCGATTCCATTTACAGAGAAGCAAGCCCCCGCTGGATAAACGGTGCACCTGCCCTACTAGGGGGCTACGCCAAAGGTTTCACTTTGAAACTCTTTCCTGCGCTGCACCATACATTTCAAGCACAATATTTCTCCCAAAGAATCCTGGGAACTGTAGTTTATCCATTACAGAGCTTAACAAACTACAGTTCCCAGGATTCTTTGGGAGAAATAATGTGTATTTAAATGTATGGTGCCGCGCAGGAAAGGCTTAAAGCGAAACCTTTGACATGACCCCCCAGTCTCTTAGGCCCTAGCAAAGACGGGGAGGGGCCATAGCTCAAGGGTAGAGCAGCTGCCTTGCATGCAGAAGGTCCCAAGTTCAATCCCCGGCATCTCTAGGTAGGGCCAGGAAAGACCCTACCTGAAACCTTGGAGAGCCCCTGCCAGTCAGTGTCGGCAATACTGACCTAATGGGCCACTGGTCTGATTCAATATAAGACAGTTTCCTATGTTCCTGAAAGGCTGCAATCCTATGCACTAGAAGCACGTCCCATTGAAAGAAATCTTACTTCTGTGTGAACATGGATACCTCCACCCGGATGCCACTGGGAAACTCACAAGCAGTGCTTAAGAGTAACGGCCACTCTCTGTCTTTTGTCTTCTGAAACTGTACTGAGGTCCATGCATCTGCATCTGAACATGGGCAACCAGAATGATCAAGGGGATGGAGCGACTCCTTTATGAGGAAAAGTTGCAGCATTTGGGGCTTTTTAGTTTAGAGAAAAGGCAGCTCAGAGGAGACATGATAGAAGTGTATAAAATTATGCATGGCATTGAGAAAGTGGATAGAGAAAAGTTCTTCTCTCTCTTAATATTAGAACTCATGGACATTCAAAGAAGCTGAATGTTGGAAGATTCAGGACAGGCAAAAGGAAGTACTTCTTTACTCAGCACATAGTTAAACTATGGAATTTGCTCCCAAAAGACACAGTAATGGCCACCAGCTTGGATGACTTTAAAAGATCAGACAAATTCATGGAGGACAGGGCTATCAATGGCTACTAGCCATGATGGCTGTGCTCTGCCACTCTAGTCAGAGGCAGCATGTTTCTGAAAACCAGTGGCCGGAAGCCTCAGGAGGGGAGAGTGTTTTTGCACTCGGGTCCTGCTTGCGGGCTTCCCCCAGGCACCTGGTTGGCCACTGTGAGAACAGGATGCTGAACTAGATGGGCCACTGGCCTGATCCAGCATGATCTTCCTGTGTTCTTATGTTCTTTACATGGAAGCTCCATTTAGGCTGCAATCCTAAACACACTTACAAGGGAGTAAGCACTACTGAAGTCAGTATGACTTACTGCTTCTGAGTAAACATGCATTAGTGTTGCATTGTTAGCTGTCGGACATCACGTCTATACTTTAAGATGTCTCAGACATCATCTCCCATTAGAGTTCCTTGAGCCTCCTTATCACTTGGTTTTAACTGATCTAAGCAGCTGCGGTTCAAGAAAAAGACTCTGCTCTGGCCTTTTGGACGTTCCAGAGCCTACAGCGGCACGTCTGTATCTTTTCAATACAATCATAACCCACTTATTTCTGCACACCTGTCAAGTAAATTAGTCTGATTCCACTGAAATCAATTTATGGAACTGTACAAAGAAAAAATGAGATATAAATATTTAAAATAAATAATAGAAGTCCAAGGACTTTCAGTGAAAGATATCCAAGCGGATAGTTACTTCTTCTCCCATTTAAATCAACAGAACACTTAAGTGCTTCATTTTGCTTTGATGTGCCTCAGATTCATAAATAAGAAAATGTATAGGGTTCAACATAATTGTTTTGTTATAAACTGTTTCCATCCAAGTGGTTCCGAGTTCATCAAGCTTGGAAATATGAGCTAAGAATAGGTGGACGTGGTTCCTGAGCAAGTGCAGATTGCATGTATACTCCAGAAGGAAAGAGTCTCCACACTTTAGGAATTGGGGGTGGGGAGGCTTCCAGATTAGAGGGTAGGGCTTCCAAAAATGAAGCACTGTTTTAATCTCTCATCAAAATGGATTTTTGGAACAATTCCATATCTGGATAATACTATAAAGCAATTCTATACACATCTATGTAGAAGAAAGCCACACAGATTTTAATGAGACTTACTCCCATATAAGTTAGTATGCAATGTCACCTTAGTGTGTATATATATTGAATATTCAATATACTTTAGATTCATTAATTTAGTAATCCTTCTAACAACCTTGTAAGGTAGGCCAAGGATTTTCTGGTTCATGAGTCACCCTTAAGACTCTTGCTCTTGCCTGCTTGTTCACTTAGACCAAGATCATACTTTATTCAGCCAGGATTTAAGACGGAGGAGATTCACTTATCCACATTCATTAGGTCCTAGTCACTCAGCGGGTGGCAAAAAGTTAAAAGAAACGTATCTTTTTATGCAAGTAGAGTCACTGAAAGAATAAAAGACATAATGCCCCATTTCAGACACTCAGGCCATAATTTCTGCTGGAGTTTATGTAGCTTGTTGTTGTGATGTATATGGTGGTGGTTGATTGATGTTTTAGTTCAGGGCCTCAGCCAGCCACCCTAATCAAATTTTTCTGCCATTCCCCCCCCCCACCACTGATTTTGGTGGTGGCAGCCCTGTGTCTGAGTCCAGTGCCTGATGGGAATGCAAATTGCTCCCTCCCTGGTCATCAGAGCAGTCATTTGACCAGCAGAGAAGGGGGGCTAACTTCCCTCCTGGCAAATCTGCAGGGATCAGCTGAGGAGCAGGGCTGTGTATACACACATGCATGGGAGAGTGTGGGGTGGCCACACCCACCACTGGTATGTGGCCCCTGGCCAAAGGTAAATGTGGCCCTTGCGACAAACAAAGGTCAACCCTCCTCTCCTGTAACAGGGATGTTAGCCCCACTGAACAAAGCCAGATTTACTTCAAAGTAAAGGCACCCAAGGATCAGTCTGCTGGGGTGCGGATGCATAGGGGTCTTCCAAATTCCAAACTGCCAATAGAGGATTTCTACCCACTTGTGTGTGTAGGGGGGAGGTGAGTTTCTAAACCAGATCTAAAATTGTAACAGTGACCAAGGGAGGGGGGGGAATCAAGTTGCCCATCTCCATGTGCGAACTAGGCTTTCCTGTTGAATGTACAAGGGATGGCAAACCCGGGCTTGTTGCCACATGGGGTGTGAACCAGCCTGAACTCTGTGGGATTTACTGTTGCGAAAAGACGCACAGGCTGGGGAGAGGGCCACATTCTAAGGCACAGAGGATGGGGCCCCTGGCCTCAACACCAGAATAGGACGGCCGCGGCCCTTGGCAGGCCGGCGGAGTGAAAACCTTTTGCCTTGCGCGCCCTTGGGTCGCCTGTCACTTCTGTCCCTTTGGCGCCTCTGGTATGCGTTCCTTCTTCGGAGGCGGAGAAAGACCTGGCAGGGCTAGCCCCCAAATCTCCCAGTTGATGACACCTCCCGGCTCCTGCCCTGAGCCAGGCCCCTCCTTCAGCAACCCCTCTCAGCAAAGCCCCATAGGTTTGCTGCGCCCCCGGCATTCTCAGGTGAGGCTGCTCGGGCAAGCTGCGTCTCCACCCGTCCCTTTAAGGCACGGCACCTAGAAAGGGAGTGCCGGCTGCCCAGGTGCAGAACCAGCGGCAGGAGGCACAAAAGTAGAGTCCCTCCGTGGAGGTGCCCTCTGTTGTGTTGGCTCGAGGTTACTGGGGAAGACGCTTACAGCTCTCTGGGAAGCATTAAACGAACCCCAAGAGCCCTCCCCATCGACTTCCTTAAGAGTTAGACGGAGATTCTACACGCGCCAGGTCGGGTCTTCGGCGAGGTTGGCTCCTACCCGGCGCCCAATCCCCACACTCCGCATCCCTTCACAGGAACTTTGGAGGCTCTCCAAACTGTGGGGACCCGATCCCAATCTTCCGACCGCCCTCTTCCTGTACTGCGCTGTTTCAAAGAGCTGGGAAGGGAGCTCTTCTCAGCTCCATCAGCAATCACAAGCGTTTTGGAAGGCACGCTGGGACCCAGTTCGGCCGCAGAGTCCTGAACTGGGGCGCGCATTGTCCTGGCTATGATCTCCAACGTCGCCGCCGGCAGTAGCAGCAATCCGCTCCGTTTTAGGGGCGCCAGGCACCGCCGATCCAGCATATAAGTAATCTATCCAGCCTGTAAGTAATCTATCCAAAGAGCGCCCTCCAGCCTTGTCCGTGAGGAGGGAGGGAATTTCCAGGCTTCAGCACCCAACCACCTCGGACTCCAAAGCCGCCTGGGGCCCCACTCCCGACCCCATTTCCATCAGCCGTCACCAGAGACCATCACTAGCGACCGAGGAACATTGGAGACCATCCTCGGAAGGCACCCAGGAGCAGCGAGGCTGGCGCGTTCCTATCGCAAGGTCCGCCCGTCATTTTCTCGGAACCTGCGACGCCGTCGCCGTCGGTCGCAGGGCCAGAGCCTGGGATGACGGCTGAGAGCCCCCAGTCGTCGACGTGCGCATCGGGCCATACAGACTCCGAAACGGGGTCCGTGTCCAGGCTCCCCGCGCTGGTAAAGGTGGAGCCGCCTCCCCCTGGAGAGGCCTTGGAGCCGGAGCCGTCGGAAGAAGAGGTGGCAGCGGCGGGAGGATCGCGCCCTGCCGGACGCCGCAGGAAGCGGCCGGTGCAGCGCGGAAAGCCCCCCTACAGTTACATCGCTCTTATCGCCATGGCCATCGCGCACGCCCCGGAGAGGCGCTTGACTTTGGGTGGCATCTACCGCTTCATCACGGAGCGCTTCCCTTTTTACCGCGACGGGCCCCGCAAGTGGCAGAACAGCATCCGCCACAACCTCACGCTCAACGACTGCTTCATTAAGGTGCCCCGAGAGCCCGGCCGGCCGGGTAAAGGCAGCTACTGGGCCCTCGATCCACACGCCCGGGACATGTTCGAGAGCGGGAGCTTCTTGCGCCGCAGGAAGCGCTTCAAGCGGAGCGACCTTTCCACGTACCCGGCCTACATGCACGAGACGCAGGCCCAGCCCGTTGGGCCTCCCCTGAGCACGGCGTACGCGCCTCCCGCCGCCCTCTGCTACCCGTCCCAGCCGCCCCTCTTCAGTTTAGGCCCCCTGATGGCGCAGCCGAGTCCGGAGCTGGCCCAGCAGCACAGCCCGGACATAACACCCTCCCCTGGCAATGCCTGCTCCTTCGCTGGAGCCGCAGCCTACTCCAGCCAAGGCTGCGCAGCAGGTCCTGGCCTCCACAGGCCCCACAACGCCATGCCTTACGCCTACCCGCTCCCCGGTACCCAGCAGCTCCAGGTTAACCAAGGTACCTACTCGCAGAGCAGCAGCAACCACCTCTTTGGGGCCTCTGCCCGTCTAGGGATGCCTACCTCGCCCCCACTTAGTAATGACACTATGGATTTCTATGGCAGGATGTCTCCTGGCTCCTATAGTTCCTTGGCTCATGGGTACAATGCCACTGGGCAGCTCGGTAGCCCTGGTGCCTACCTGCGGCATGCCGCCTATTCCAGCAACATGGAAAGATTTGTTTCTGCCATCTGAAGCCAAGGAGGAACTTGGGTAGGGAGAAGACGTAACATGGGGCCTGGGTGAGACCTGCAGTTGTGCCCTTCCGGTGGCCTGCATTATCTTACTCTAATGCTTGATTATCATGAGTATGTTACTTTCCGCTGTGGGGAGGGCAGCGTGGCATTCCTCTGCTCAGTGTGACTGCACTGGATGCTCCAGTGAGAACCACTTAAAAGGGTTTAAGAGGAACAGGACAATGGAGATGACCACAGTTCTCTGCCTGGATAAAGGCCTAGATCTGTGAAGCTTGTGCACTATATGATATGAAGCTAGTCATGGCAGGGTGTGTGTGTGTGGAGAGGGCACAGGGAAGCCTTTCTAGGCAAGACCGTGAAGTGTGAAAATACAGCCTCTTAAAGCCAAAGGAACTGTAAAATATTAGGGTTTTCCCCATTCCTGGGCTTTCCTATCACTGTTTGTTCTCCTGGGCTTGATTTTGTGGGCTCCTTAGTTTTCCAAACTTCTATGCTACAACAGTAATCGCAGTAGCCGGTCTCTCTTTCCATTCTTTTGGCTTAGCCAGATTCCTAGCAAATTATGAATAACTACTAGGTGTGTGCTTAATACTCTCAATTCAAGGTTTTCAGTGACTCACAAATTCATTTGGACAGATGAATCACACTTCCTTTTGGGTACTTATGGCAAACACTCTATTAGTTCTGTTTTCTGGTGGCTTTGGGAATGCAGTAAATAACTTTCCCAACAGACTTTGTCAGACAGTTCTACTGATTGCAGCCGATATTTTTAGTTGGGTAAAAGTTTGTTATAGCAGGCAAAGGACAGTCTCCCCACCTCACTATGCTAATTGTTCAGTGATTCCCGTGTTAGCCTTTAGCCTCGAGTCAGATTTTTTTCTCCATTTTGCAAGGTTTAGAAATCTGTAATTAGCAGCCGGTGTAGTTAGATGAGAGCATATTTGTTAATTGCTTAAAGATTAGATGTAGGAAAGCTTCCAATCCACTTCCACTTATTTTTTGTTCCACAAAACAGATGCCTTGAAAGAAGCCACTCTTCCCCATATGTTGTTGCTATTTAGAAATACTTATTTAAAGTCTAATGTACTACAGTTTTTGTTTTATGTATATCTTCGTCTGTAATACAAAATTCAAAGGGTTCCTGGAAAAGGCACTCAAAAATATGGTTGCAACCTGAGAGCTATACTTTACCTTTCACATTCAAAATGCAGTGGAAGAAGGTACAGTTGCCTCCTGTCTCTCCTGTTTCTTCTTCAAGCCTTCCATTCACTCTTCTTCCCCCCCCCCCCCCGTAGCAAGCAGGACTTTAATATTGCTCCATTGCTATGAGGGAAGAGATGTGTGTAAAGACTGCGGAATGAACTCAGCCTGCCACTACATCCTTATGTTAAAGGTAAACTTCTCTGGGTTATAATCTGGCAACCCTGGCTAAAAAGATATCTTTATTAATAGGATTATTGTGATCATGGATTCAGTGAGCACTTTTCAAACACCAAATCCACATGCATAAATTAATAGTACGTTACAGGGTTTCTCGGACTTTATTGTTTCAGATCCCAGGTAGAGAAAACATTGAATGCTCTCACTTCTTTTTTAAAAAGCTCTGCCTGTGAAAGAGAAGAGTTGCACTAGTCAGCTCCTAATTTGGTATGCCCAGAGAGCTCTTTAGACAGGAAACAGTCAAACATGCAACCCCCTGACACATACACCTGCAGTTTGAAGTGGTACATTCCCAGGAATTTTGGGTCATAAAAATGCATCTGATTTACATGCAAAGGGCATATGCTTGAGCTGCAAACACTCCTTGGAGTATTTCTCCTTAAGGGCATAAGAACGGTCTTGCTGGATCAGTGGGAGGACTGTAACTCAATGGTAGAGCAGATGTTTTGCATGCAGAAGATCCCAGGATCAATCCCCCTTGTGGGGCTGGAAACACCTGTGTGAAACCCTGTAGAGCGGCTGCCATTCAGTGAAAAGTAAAGGTTCCCAAACTGTGGTCCATGGATCACCAGTGGCCCACGAGCTTCATTCAGGACATTCATGGCATGTTTGTGAAGTATATTTTATGGAATTCACATAGTAATACAGTATAAGAAATAAAAGCAGCAACAAAAATGCAATTTAAAATTGTCACGGCACATTACAATTGCTACAACATGCGGAAACATCATAAAGTGATCCACCAAGACCCTCAGCAATTTTCAAGTGGTCCATGGAGAAAAAGGTTTGGGAACCACTAAGGTAGACAGTACTAAGGTAGATGGCCAATGGTCTAACTTGATATAAGGCAGCTTCCTATGTTCCTTTGTATAGTAAACAGCCACGTTGATCTGCTGTTCTCCAGTAGAAAAAGCCTATCTAAAGATGATGGAAGTCTCATAACTCGGTAGTAGCACATCTGCCTTGTATCTAGAAGGTCCCTGGTATCTCCAGGTAGGGCAGGAAAGACTCCCATCTGAAACCCTGGAGAGCCACTGCCAGTGTAGATAGTACTGAGCGAGAAGGATCGGCGGTCTGATTCCGTAGAAGGCAGAATGTGGGTTCTCTAATGTTTCCATTTCAGACCAAGACCTTGTAGTCTAGCATTCTTAAAACAGTGGCTAGCTTGATGCCTCTGGATTCTCACAAACAGGGCATGATAAAAGTGATGGCCTTTCTTTATCCCCAGCATCTACAATCCTTTTTTTAAAAAAAAGATATCTAACCCAATGACCATTGCCATTTCTTATGCCAGCTCTGATATTCCATAAATTATGTGCTGTGTGAAGAAGTGCTTTCTTTGGTATGGTCGGATCCTACTGCAAATCAGCTTCATTGGGTTCTAGTGTTTTGATGGGGAATATTTTCTTCAACCGTAGTCCTGTCGGTCTTCATATATGCCGCTGATTAGTTTTGCCCATGCCTATAGTGACTTACAGGCTGCACGTCTAGATTTTTACAGTACAAAAATTCTGAAAACATTTGTGCCCAAATCCCACCAGATTCTTCGATATGAATAAATTACATGCATTGGGCAGTTTTGCATATTCCTACAGCTTTTGCATGTTTGGTCTTAGTTTTCTTTTCTGAATGTTTGGCATTTTTGTTCCACCCTTTCTTCCCATCGTGGACCTAAGGAGGAGTGCTGGTCTGTGCGACCTGTGTACATATGAGAGAGAGGCAGATGGACAGAGAGAAAAGATGCAGGACAAATGGGTGGGGGAGAACTGGATGTTCTGAATGAAGAAATCCCACTCCTGAATTGTGGGACCTCCCCTTCAAGTCCTTTTTTAAGTTTTTATGCTTTCTGTAAAATAAACCATCTTGGCATGTTTGCTCCCTAACTATAAGGCATAGGAGCAGCTTTTTTGTTTTCAAAAAGGAATGCTCAAAGTCAGTAGCTTCCACAAGAATGAGCAGACTATTCATTAGAGATCCAATCATTTGTAGCGCAGTAAATTTTGAGCGGTCTGTTCATTAGAGATCCAATCATTTACAGTGCGGTAAATTGTTTTTCTAATTCGGTCATAAAATAATCTGTAAAATTTCTAGATGATCTTTGAACCAGGTTTGAACGTAGCGTGCAGTCCACATTCTATTAAAATCAGTAGCAGAACTTGTTGACGGGAAGCTTTAGATTGCATGGACAAAGTGACAGTCACAGTGGATCTTTTTCACAAATCCATTCTTTTTGTGCCTTGGATGCTTTACAGTTTTCCCCCACCTCCTTACTCCTCCTGATCTCTACCATGTAGGCTACTTGCAACAGAAGCACAGATAGGCCATGCAGTAAGGAAAGGACCCTTAAGACGGTACAGGCCTCTGGATGCAGCAACAGGAACCTTGGGAGGGCCTTTCATCCACTTACAGGCAACAGACAGGGTTGGCCAACTTCTCACAGACCACTCTAATCTCTCAAATGAGCAGACTTCAGGCTTGCGGGATCTACCTTTTTTTCTAGGACCCTGAGACTCATCAACTAGACCCTGGTGCAAAAGACATGCATTTAGAATTGAATTCTGAGCTCAGGAATTTGTTTTGAGTACCAGGACTTAATTCATTCTTTCCAGACAAAAATCTACTCCTGGGTACATATCACCACTACTTTCTTCCTTTTAACAGTATAATTTAAGGGAGGGGAGTCATTTTGTTGTTGTTATTTTTAAACAATTGGGAGTCAATAATCCTCGCCCATCTGCAGATTACCAGTAGATCTACCTTGTGTCCACTCCTGCTCTAGACCGCTTATCTTTAGCTAATGGGTCATGCCTGCACCTATAGTGAATCACAGTAGTGGCGCTGCCACCATTTTTTTTGAAAGAAGGGAAATGAGAGAGGGGAGGACTGTGAGAGAAGAAAGGTGAACATAACAGCTGAAAATAAAGTTCCAAATTGCAGATTGAAGTTAAAGATGAAGTCCAGGTCCAACATGGCTGATGATTACTAGATCTTTGGGGTGAGGGCTGAGCAATTCAGCCTCCTCCCACCATGAGTGGCCTGTAATATAGCTGGCATCACAAAACTGTAAAGGCTTCATGTAGGCAGAACATGTGTGCTCAGATGATACAAAGAAATTACTCATGGGGTACTGAGGACCAGATCTGATTCCTGAAAGGTTCAGGAGACAAACTGGCAAATTCTGATTGGAGGGACTGCGAGTTAAAGGTATGCTTGTTTATTTTGTGATTCAAGTGTATTAATGTAATAGTAAAGGAAAACAAAATTATTAAAGATGGCCTTTCCTTCTAAAAATGAGTACCTGCTTTGTGTTATTAAATTGTAAATTTTAACTGCTTCCTTCAGTCTCACACAAAGTCACTTATGCTGACATTTTGGCAATGTACACGTTCATACGCATTTATTTAAATCGAAGTGATCAATGAAAGACAGATGATTAATCATCTAAAATGTCTATAATCGGTTGACAGCCCTAATAGAAATATATAGCCAATGAGTCTGATGCTTCCAAACAAAATTGTATTCATGCATTTGTAAAAACAGCAGATGGAGCTCATTCCATCCCTTTTCAAGAAAAAGGCCTAGCAGGCTTCTAGAGAGTTCTCTTTCCCCTCCAGATTGCTAGGTGCTGCGCCTTCCTGTATTCATAGGCACAACACAAGCACGACACATGAAAAACTAGTACGTTTTGACAGATATGCATACTGATTGAATAATAACCTTTTAACCTGACCTATTTAGTTACAGGTTCCCTAATGGATGGGCGGAAGGTAGATCTGAATTTGCTGGTAGATCTCCAGCTGATTTTCAGTAGATTGGCAAGGATTTATGACAAGAGCAGCAATAAAACAACCCCCTAAATTACACTGCTGAAATGAAGAACGCTTGGATGATGAGTGCATTTTTGTATGGGACAACTGTTGGGTTCTGTTCAGTTCTGGTACTTGGAAAATATTCCTGGGCTCAAGAATTTTAATTCTAAATGTTTGTCTTTTGTGCCAGCCTCTGGTTGTTGGATCTTAGGCTGCTAGTAAAAACAAAGTAGATCCCAGCAGCCTGAAGTATGCCCATTCCTGCCAGGGGATCTTGTGGGATCTACTTGTATTTTTTACTAAGCCCCTGAGGGCCACCAACAATCCAGGTACAAAATAGTTGCTGAGGTGGGCAATTGCATATTAAGTACTGCAGAACTCTGTGCGTGTGTGTGTGCGGACGCATGTGCGCGAGGGGGATACCAATTTGATGAATCTTTGCATTAAGAAAAGAAAGCAACACCTTCCTGTCTGCAGGGAGCTTTTTATGGAAAGGGATATTTAGAGATGTGATTTTGCCGCACACCATTTTTTTCAATTAACAGAGGCTAAAATTACAATTAGCGGGGGGTCACAAAAATTTTTGAGCTTATAAAGGGGGTCCTGTACTCATAAAGGTTGGGAACCACTGATCTAGTGTACAGTGTGTTAACGTGTGAAGGAAGTTGTCCATTCATATAAGGGATGCACATAGATGTTTTCCACACAAATACACAGCCAGGGTTGGGGAGACTGGAGAAACCCAAGCAAAACGTGACTAGAAAAGGGGATGTGGTAAAAGGCTTTCTCCCCCCCCCCGAAAACCTATTCAGAAATAACCAAGAAGCTGTCATGTCAGGACTGTGTGTGGCTGTCCCCAAATCTAGACCTAGAGGCTGAGCCCCTGGCCCAGGACCCTGAGCTCAGTTGCACTTGTGGGAGGAAGGAAATTGCACTTGTGGGAGGAAGGAAAAACTGGAGCCTGAAGTGCAACTGGCAAACCGCTGCTCTGTGGACCACCAGGCCAGCAGCAGGAGAACCTTTAACCTGAAAGTAGCCAGGAAAAGAGAGCAGGGAAAGGGCTGTAGCTCAGTGGTAGAGCACGGGCTTTCCATGCAAAAGGACCCAGGTTCAGTCTCAGGTGTGTCCAGCAAGTGCTGGGGAAAATTGGATTGAAACCTTAGAGAGCCGCTGACAGTGTTGACAGTACTGAACTAGATGGATCAATGGCTTGAATTGGAATAAGGCAGCTTATGACACTATGGTTGCATACACACCATTTACAGCATGTTTAAAGCATATGGCTCCCCACACAAAGAACCTGGGAACGGTAGTTTAAGGGTGCTGGAAATTGCAGCTCTGTGGGTGGTAAGCTACAATTCCCAAGATTATTTGAGGGGGCAGATATGCAGCTTCTGCTCAGGGAGCCATTACTGAGAACACAGACAGGAAGAGAAGGGGAGGAGCAAAGCCTGCAAAATCAAAAACACTTTAGAGGAAGACTCAACAGAGGGAAGAATAAATTGCCTTTCTGTCTATTGCCCTCCGCCTGGTTCAGGTCACTTGTAACATGCGTTGGTGCTTTATTATCTGACAGCAATAGTCACTCTCTGTGCACAAACAGCCTGGGAGCAGTTGCATTGGCAATGTGGGCTTGACCAGAAAGGAGGGAGTCTCCAAAAAAAATTCCTTAACTCCCTGCCTTGTGCACTCATATGGAAGAGATCTGCATATTCTTGCTTAGAGAACAATCTCCTATAGAGGAAAGTATGGGAGGTGATAGACTTAATACAGAGAAACAGAGCTCACAGCAGGTCCCTTAGCTGCTGAGAGAGGCTGGCTTTGCAACCAAAGTGACAGGCGTTCATGTTAGCAAATCAAATGCTGGATCATTGGCTGTCTGTTATGTCCCTCCTCCTCCCAATGCTAGTGATTAGTTGTCTTCAGCGCTGCATGTGAGTGTTCATGCATTTATACAATCATTCATGGTACTTATTTTTAAAGAACTTTTCTTCGAATGTGCCAGTTGTTCCAGGAAAGTGATGACAGGGAGGAGGATGCTCAGTTGCTATCCTGGGAAGGAACAGCCAGAGCTTGGAAGATTACTTTTAAAAAGGAATAAATTACAGTTACTGTTACATGCCTCCAAAAAGGAATAAATTACCATGACAATTACAATTGTTCTGAAAGGAATTTATTACTTTACCGTTACTCAAAAGTAATCACTACATTTACACTTGTTACTTTAAAAAAACGCAGGCATTCACACTATGGTGACCGTGCCATCATCCAGTCATTGTCATCCTGTATTTTCTCTGTGATTGTCCCTTTCTCAGACTGTAAAAAGCCCAACTTTTTTCAGAAGAGCAGAAAAGTAGTGCAATCCAGGTTTGGATGACTTTGGTGCTACTCATCCATATATTCTAAAGGGCGTGGTTTTGACATTTTGGAAAAGCAAACCTATCAATGCTCAGCACATATTCATTATATATATTCATTATAATAGACTCCTGCTGGAAGGAAGGAAGGGATATAAATCTAATAATAATAATAATAATAATAATAATAATAATGGTCAGCACTGTTTTATGACCTTGCTGTTATTCTTATAATGATATTGATCTTTTAAAGATCACAAAAGGACCTTGCCAACTATATTGTTTTAAAATGAGAGAGGTACAGTGCTATGATTTCATAACGCTATAGCATTGTTGTAATCTAGTGTTATAGCACTATAGTATTTGAGCAGTATGGTGTTATAGCATTATACCTCTCTTTCATATTAACCCCCCCCCAAAAAAAAACAGACAGAAAAGTGTTTTAGTGACAATTAAAGATCAGTTAAAATGAATTAAAACCGGGTTATAAAATGGCACCCAATGCAAGGGTTATAGTGAATTTGTATTGAGCTTCAAATGGCTTCACACAGAGCAGTTCTGCCACACCCACTGGCATGAATAGAACATAGCAGGATGTACACACTGATCTGTCACAGGCAGAAAGGTCTTTTAGGAATCGGAAAAGACAATGAGCACTCTGAGTTCATTGCTTTCCAGTTGATTTTGTTCAGAGGGAGACGAGAGGGAAAATAATAATAACCCCCAAAAAAGTAAAGTAAAATATAGGGCAGGTAGAGAAACTCACGTCCATTCAGTTGTCAGGAACTCCACTACAGCAATGGATGAGCTCCCGGGTGAGTCAACCATGGGGCATGGCATGATCCTGGCCCACAGAGAAGTTCCCCATTCTAAGCTCCCTTGGGACTTATATACTGCTGTCCCATCATAGGCTCCAATACATTGCGCTAACTCATGCTTATGTTAGTAAATTATTATCAATCACACCTGTGGTTTAGCTAGACTACTTAGTGGACACGTATTATTCAAGGGCATATGCATTAATCACAAGCAAGTTGTTATATTCCACAAATGGTGCTTCTGATAGTTCATCTGGTACGCCTGTCTGTCCTGTACTCTCTAAACATTCTCATGGGAGCCATGAGGAAGTTTATGCACGAGGGACACCTAAAGGGGCACTGAAGGGAACAACTGCATTACACCACTCTCACACTTTGATGTTACAGTGGGTCTTCTGCTGGGTCCCATTATGCACATAGAAAAGCACAATACTCCCAACATCGTGGAAAGTGAACTGTAATTTTACATGTAGCCGTGGTGGCTGGGGCTGATGGGAGCTGGAATTCAAAGCATCTGGAGGGCACCATGTTAGCGAAGGCTGGTTAAGCAATTTTCTCCCAGCCCAGTTCATTTCCAGTATCAGAGGTGGAATGGAAGAAAACTGGAGAGCAAAAGCAAAGGATAGGAGAAGCTTCTATCCTATGTGCTCCATTCATGTAACTAATAGAAATCCCCCTCCGCAACTCTGCATCTGGGGCAGAGTCCAGAGCTTGGAAAAGTTACTTTTTAAAACTACAACTCCCATCAGCCCCAGCCAGCATGGCCACTGGATTGGCCTGATGGGAGTTGTAGTTCAAAAAAGTAACTTTTCCAAGCAGACATATGCATTGCTGTCTCACTGTATCTAGCTTGGGTCACAGTGAAATACTTTTATGACCCAGGAAATGTATGCTTCTTCGGCTAACGGCTAGCTCCTGCTAGCTAAGAGTTCAGACTTGGCCTGTGACATTTGCCTGGACATACCCTAACTGGAATACAGTATATAACCATTTAACCTTTGTCTCCCTCTTCTGGATTAATTAGACCATTTCCTTTGGCATGAAAGTGCCGACACGCTGCCCAGTCATCAGCCATCACCACTTTGGGAGCCATAGAAGACAAGGACACAGAATTGGGCCTTCTCTGAAGCAGCACCTAGGCCAATGGCTGCTCACATGGTGCCCCTCGGATGTTACTAGACAAAAATGCCCAGTACCCCTAGCCAGTATGGCCAGTGGTCAGGGACTGGAGGGCACCTGACCTAGACTATGAAGGATAGCCACATGTTCTACTTTACAGAGCACAGTCCTCTATTTGAAGGGTTGAAAGAGTCCTCTATTTATTTTATTTTTAATTATTATTATATTTCTACCCCACCAGTAGTGTAGTGGCAAATTCAGAAGTGCAGGGTCCCTTCATTATAGTCAGTGCCATGCAAACCCCCCCCCATGTTTTTTGCTGCTGGGTTGAGAATGAGATCCTTGTTAATGCCTTTTCCCACAACAGATGTCCCCAGGAGCCACTAAGCATGAAAGGGGAGAGTGTTGGTTACTGAGAAGAATCTTCTCAGTGGCTGACTCACCCCCTTTCACTCTTACTGGCTCCCATCAGCAGGAAAGGACAAAGAAGCATGCTAGAAGACTCTTCTCAGTGGCTAACACATTCCCCTTTCCTGTTGATTGGCTCGTTGGATGCTGGAGACATAGGGACTTGGGTCCCAGCAAAGTCCCTATGCCTCCAGCATCCAACGAGCCAATCAGCACTAAAGCTTCCAAAAAGGTAAAGGATCTAAGACACCTTGAAACCCTGGATGACTACACCCCAAACAGTCCAAGGCAGCATAGATGATTCTCTTTCTACCCCATGAGGTAGGTCAAGCTGAGAGACAGCGATTCACCCAGCATCACCCAATAAGCCTCATAGGTGAACGGGGCCTTGAACCCTGGTCTCCCAGCCCCAGTCTGACACTCTACTCGCTGCACTACACTGCCTTGAAGAGCAATCTGGTCCAGGTCCTGTTTATAGATAAAGGAGGAAGGGAAGGCAGAAGCCTTGAAGTTGCCCATTATCAGTAGACAGCAGACTGAATAAGCACTCAGATCAGTTGATCACAGTTTTCCCCGCTATGGTGTGATATATAATCCAAAGGCAGTCCTTGCTGGGAAATGACGCTCTGCCAAGGAGACACTGAAGTTGCAGCCTTCCCTTTCTCCTGCTTTAATAAGTTGGGAGCATTCTTGGAGGGAGCAGAGTTGGCAACGTGGACTCAGCGTGCCACACGGGGGCCCTCCACAACCTGCATCTCCTCACAAGTAATTGAACAGAGAAGGTTGCACTCACAAGCTCCCCTTTGTGATTTACACAGGACACCCCTAATAGATAAAAAATGGCAGTTACAATTGAAGTATATCTCACATTCATATCAAAACACCGAGTACAAAGAAAGGGAGTGATGTACATGTATGTATGAACCAAGGCTTGGTCCTATTGATTTTGGTGAAATTTCTTCAGAAGTAAGTCTAGGATTGCAGTGGCCGTTCTATCAAGGAAAAGTATATATCTCTAGACTTATACAGAGATCGTATGTTAACAGCTTTCTCCATTCATTCTCTGATGCACTGGAAGCACTCCACCAACAATAAAGTAGTTCCAATTATCTTGTCTGAGTGTCTTGAAAACTTCTTGATCAGAGGACAGGTCAAACTGAATTGTGCTTGGCCAGCCCTAGATTTTATGGATAACTCTATTATGATGACCTGTTGGCTTTATGACACCTTGAGAATGGGAGGTAGGGTTTTGACACCTCATAATGGACTAAGCAAAATGCTAGTGGACTCTGAGCACCTACAGATTGAGTCCCAAAATCTCCTATCCATCTTAAATTTCATTATCTTGCATAAAGGAGCACTTGTGCCCACACTGCTTTTCCACAATTAAATTTGGGCCCTTTAAAAAAAAAACCATTTGTGGAAGACATATTTATTTATTACATTTATAAACCTACCTTTCCTCCAAGGAGCTCAAGGTGACTTCATAGTTTTGTTCCATTCCCCTGACCCTGGTATAAATTTGCATATGCAGATAGGATTCATGGGCTTGTGGCGCGAGTCTATTCCATTTGTTATTTTTCTTCTTTTATATACCACCTTTCTTCCATAATGGAACCCAAGGCAGCATCTGTCCTATCCTACATGTGATTCCCAGGTGGCTACCCATCTAAGCACTGACTGTTGTGGTGTGATGAGCCTTCAGACCACAGGGTACCCATCACCACCCCTGATGTATCCCCAGCCATTGCTTCTCCATCCCTCTCTTCTTTCTCCATAATCAAACTTTAAAAGTAATTGAAAACTCCTTGGGCAGACTGTTGTCTCCCCCCCCCCAAGCTGTATAGTGAGGATTATAGTTACTTGAACATGGAATGCTTCAATTCCTCTTTACTCCCTGTGCCCCTGCCAGTCCACGCTATTGAAAACATTGTTAGTAACTAAAATCCCCTCACCCTTCTTGCCTTCATTCTATATAGCCTCTAGTCTAGCAGCTCTGTTTTTCAGCACTGTTGCTTACTTCCTCTAAAGCTCTGGCTTCCCAGCTTTCTTTCATTAGCAATTCTTTCCCACATTGACTTTTCTACCATGGAGTCCCTGTGTGTTGCGAGAGATCCTGGAGAGTGCTATAGCATACAAACTTCTGACCAGTTTTTGCTGGGTTAGGGAAGAAACCCGAGGACATACTAAACACAGCAGCTCAAGATCAGTAGTGGTGGGCAGGTTGCTCTCTTTGGAAAGTTTGTCTGCCATTACTGATTGTGATGTTCCTATATTAATGTATATATGGTAAGTGTTGTTGTTTTAGAAGATACATGGTAAGTGGAGTGAAAGAGGTGGGGGAGTGAATGGGCAGTAGAATGCGAGATGATTGGCTGAGTGTTTAAAATGGCTGAATGTATAAAAGGAAGAGTGAGAGTGGAATCTGGGGGGGGAGAAGAGAACTGAGTGGGTTGCTTGGTGGGGTTTAGAGAGTTGTTTACCAGGAGGGAGGTGGAGTTCGGATTAGTATTGAGTAAAACCATATGCTTATGTGCCTTAAGAAGAAATCTTGTTAATCTTGTTAGCTTTGTTATCTGTAATAAATACTTAATTTGGTTTACCAAAGGCCTGATCCTTGGCTGGGGTTTCACAGACCAGAAGGGAGGGTAAGGTAATGACCAAGGCTGAAGGGGAACTGTAACAAATGGTGGCAGCGGTGAAGAGAATAACAATACCAGTATTCAGAGTCTCTGGGAATACTAGTATTGGGACGTTACTGGTGGTTGCCTAGCAGGGGGATCTGTTGAGATGTGTGCTAGAGCGGGGAGAGAAACCATAAGAGAGAGCGGTCCGGACTGGTGGAGTCCCTGGTGGTGCCTAGTGACAGGCAGTAACCACGAGCAGGTAGGAACCTGACAGGGAGAGCCAGGGAAGGACGCACCACACTGATCTCATTGAGAAACCACAGATAATGAAGAAACTCAGCGTTCCTTAGAACAAAGTTTGAAAACCACTGCTCTAAAGTATCCAGAACTAGTCATAACTGATCAGAGCCAGAACAATTCCATGTGCTGTTGGCCAGAAAATATTGACTCTAGATTTCACTCCATTCCATCCTATTGTATTTAAGGCTTTCTGGTCAATGTCAGGTGGTATTGAAAACAGAGCAAGAGGTCTTGATATAAATAGGACAAGAACACTAGATGGCACTCTTCTCTTCCATATTGTCTTTCAGATAAGAAGGGCAAAGGGGGTATGTGTGTCGGTGTGTTTAGCAGAGAGCTGGATGAGGAAGTGATCTATTGTTTTTCTTTCTCTCTCTTCTCTTTTATATCTTTTTCCAACTGGAAAGCATCTGGGACAGCAAGGGGTAGTGTCTTGTTCATACATTCACGCCCACACACACTAAGGTGGCAAACCTGTGCCTGGGTTATACCACTTTAGGCTGCTGGTGCGGGCTCACAGGATGGAATGCTTCTACACACACACACACACACAGAGAGAGAGAGAGAGAGAGAGAGAGACATGATTCCAAAATGGTAGCATGTCAATCAGAAGACTAAGCTAGAATCAGTCTCCCTGATATCTAGTTTCTATGTAGAGAAATGTGTGACAACCTTATAAGTCCTTGAGGAGTGCTATCATATCTCCCCTCAGTCTTCTCAAGACTAAACATGTCCAGTTCTTTCCGTCTGTCCTCATAGGGCTTTGTTTCCAATCCCCTGACCATCCTCCTTGCCCTCCGCTGAACATGTTCTTCATTCTCCCTCATCCTACCTGTTACACATAAGCCAGTGGATGGGGTGGGGTGGGGTGGGGATCTTGCCCCCAGACCATATGAAGGGCCCTTTCACCTCACCTTCCCCATTCATCCGTGCCCACTGACAATTTCACTTGCTGACCAGCTGTTCTGGCTAAATAGCTCTAGGCTATGTACGCTTTGATGAGAGATCACTTTGACAGAGGAGAAAAGCTGTTAGTATGGAGCAGGTTTAGGAGATGAATCTTGGTGTGCCTTGTGTTTATTAGGGAGATTGCTTGTTAATGGCCTAGAGTGAGTGGTCAATCTTTCAGCAATGGAAGCCAATGGTTAGGAAATTGCCAACTATCTCTCTTGATTGCTTTGAATGGCTGAGGTGAATCTGGAAATTGTGTGTGTGTGTGACAGACAGAGAGTCAGAGAAACATCCATTTTTGGTGGGGGACAGAAGGAGACTGGGTGGTTCCTAATATCAGATCTTACTTTTATGTGTGTGCATTTGGCAAATTAGCTTCCATACATTCCTGTTTTTCAGTCATAATATTAATTGCTATTCTGCTGCTCGCTGTTCAAATCAGTGGGCAGAGCTTGACAGAATGTATATGAGCTGAGGGTTTGTTGCTTTCTGTCCCTCTCATCAATCACTCCTCACCCACTCTGAGTCCTCACTGCCTTTTTCCATACTGGTATTTCTGTACCTGTGCACATATGCATTTTAAAAAAAACCCAGGGAGTGCACAAGAGCAAACATTATCACTTTATCAACCCAGTTATCATGTTTGACAGTGGGCAAGATGGAGGCTTGTGATTTTTGGGAGGAGGGAAATACTAGTTTCCATTTCAAAAAACCTGAGGTATTGTAAAGAGTGCAATAGCAATAAAGATCTTGCACAAAACTTATGTGTTACATATTTTTAAAACACACACCCACAACAATCTAATATTTTTGTACTATGATTACAGTATTCCAGATGAGATCTCTGCACAGTAAACGTGGAGGTTTAAGAGAATATCTCTTCTGAACAGGGCATGTGGCAATCAGGCTTCCTTCCTTTGGTATTAGGAGCTGCCACAGACAAAATGGCTAGGTTGTGCTCAAGAGAGAAAGCAAACAGGAGTAGGGGTGTGTGGTTACAGAGACCACCCACATGCCATACTACCTAGGGGGGGGGAGTGCTAACAAGCTTCCATGCCAGCAGTGACTACAGACATGTAAGGGGTTATTAATACCGATTGGATTTTCTGCAGATCCAGAAATTAAATGCTGAAAAAGCAAATAAACTCCCATCCGAAAGTACCTTTAGAAACGAGGAGAGAGGGAGAACACTGTTGTGAGCTAGGCACCGTGAGCTGTGTGGGCTCAGTGAGCTAAGCACCTTGTGGGTTTAGGATGCCTCTTTCTGAAGATCCAATGTGAGGTATCTGATATGAGATAGTGAATCTGTTACCTGCCTCCATTTTGATCTACTTGAATATCTGTAAATAATCCAAACACTAAATATGCTGTAAGTCTCTTGTGCATTCTCCTCCTAAGGAAGCTAAACCCAGGTAAGCATGTAACATAACTATTGAGTGTTTCTGGAATGATGGTTTCTGAGCAGAAAGATGACAGCAGCAAAGGCCACTGACTTTTATTGCTCACACAAGAATAGCAGGTAGCATGTATTCTAACAGTTGAACAGTGACAATTACTGCCAATTAAAGAGAGCCATAGAACTGCTGTTCCAAATGGTCATTTTCCACAGACTGAGGGATTTCTCCTGGTTCTTCCGATCTTGATGCCTCCTCTAATTCAGAAGGAGAAGGAGAAAAAGAAGATACAAAAGTATAAAGATTTCTGTTTGGTTGAAGCAGTCCTGGCAATAATCAACATAATTTCTATGATTATTATTATTCCTAGTCACAGTAACTACTAGATACAACAAAATTGACATAGGCTAGGCTGTGCACTGACTCAGCATTGTGTCTCGATGTGGCCCCAGTCCAGCTAAATTTTACACCCTCCCTGTAAGTGATTTATTAAGATTTTTTTCATTTTTTTCATTTTCTATAACAATAATAATACATAATAACAAATATGAAGGAGAAGAATTATAACTAAAATTAGAAAAACAAATTGTCCCTTGGTGTGGTACAAAACAACTGAGAGGAAAAGAGGCTTCTTATAATGAAACCATGTAATTGTTTCAGATGACTGCTAAGCTTTAGGTTGTTTTTGTTAGAGTAATCCAGGCAGTTTCTAAACCAAAGCAACTATTAGTTATATTTATTAAAACTTTCTGCAGCTCTATAATTCAGGAGGTGGTGGCAAAGGAATCAATGCGTGCTATGTTTTAGGATGGATTTTGTCTCAGTAAAACTGGAGGAACTATAGACCTTTATTTGATCTAACTGACCAGCAGTGATCCCTGAAGAAGCAGGATAAGGTCAGGGGAAGAAATGCTTCAAAGGACTATCAGTATCTATCTACTAGCCACAATGGCTTGGTTCTACTTCCACTGTATCAGACAGCATGATTCTGAATACAGTTGCTGTGAACCACAGGTGGGGAGAGTGCAGTTGTATTCAGGTCCTGCTTCTAGGTTACCCATAGTTGGCCACTGTGAGGACAGGATGTTGGACTAGATGGGCCTTTGGCCTGATCGCGCAAGGCTCTTCTTATGGACTGCAGAGATGTCATATAGGCCCCGTTTCCTGAAGGGTTTGATGTGTGTCTCCCTCAAAGCACTTTGGGTTCTTCCAGACTGTCTCTATTTTTGGGTGAGATTCAGTCACAAAGCAAATTCAGGATGTATGATTATAGTTGATTGGGAGCTCTTGCACAACAAACCCACCTCCCCAAAATATCAGGCTTTTTGCAATAAGGGAGCTGGTGAGGAAATGCACTGCAGTGTGGGATAACTCTTGTTTGACATAAAGCCATCGAGCCTCCCTTCAAACAAATGAGAATGAATGCACATTAAAATAGACAAACAAATCTGAATGAATACTCCCAAAACAGGTGGGCTGGGAGTGCCCTTTGATTTTCATAGATTGCAGTCTCCTTACCCATGAAGAAAAGAGCACTTCCCGCTGGGATTGCCTCAGCTACTTCCCTTTGTGTATATAGCTCTTCAGCTTCCAGAAAAGGGATAGAAGACTCCACCTGGAGATCCAGAGGGGTCTCGGCTTTCTCCTCCACCTTGGTCACCTGTACCTCAGGCTTCTCTGCCCCCTCTGGCTGTGGCTCTTCCTGTGGTTCTAGAGCCTGGCGCTGGCCTCGGCCTCTCCTGGACCCTCTTCCCCTTCGGGATGGTTTGCTCTTTTTCTGATCCCTGTCAAATAGTACACAAAGTAAGTCGTCGGAGCTAATAGATTACTATGAAGGGCCCTGTTTGCAAGGCCAGTTCCTTTTGGCTAATCTGAAATTATCCTTTTTGTTTTTAACAATAGGTTGGCTTCTGTGCTGATTATGATTTTTTATTTCGATAGTGTCTTTGTAGAGCAGGGCTCTGGGCACACAAAAAGTCAGTGGGAACACAGAAAAAGCACAGAATTTGCTCCTGGGAGAGGGATTCAGCTTCTGAGAATCTCAAGACCAAACTACACATTCCACTGCAGCTGAATATGAAAAGTTAGCCCTGAGGAGGGAGTGGTTGGCGCACTGATAAGAGTTGCTTATCCCTTCCCCTACAAGCTATTCCCCCCTCCTGAAACTTCCCCTCGGCTACTCAAGGACAAACACAGGTCTGGAACAATAGTGCAAATAATTGCAATGGGCTGTTGGTTTCAAGGCTGTCTGGGGAAGAATTAAACACCTAATTTCCCCCATCTCTTCTCCAATGCAAAGCTCTACAGCCTGAGGGTGCATTGTGTTGGTAAAGAAACCACTGAACTAACACTGCACATGGCTGAGGTAACCTGGCTTTTGCATTCAGGCAAGAAGACCCTTATGCTGCAAAGACATGCTTGAAAGAATGCAGGCAATGCCTAGTGACATCTCAGAAACCAAAGGAAAAGTTGAATAACATTTCTAGTGGTCAGAAGGAAAACTTCCCTGCCTTCCATAGCTCCTTATACCCCTTCCACCAGCTACCAGGAACAGAATAAGTTATGCAAAAATTAAATATTGCAAAACAAATTATTTAAAATAAATGAATTATGTAAATTGCTCTTTTTGCATAATTTTGTACATTGCAGACTTCAGCTTGTCTTGGCACAGAATTTGAACTTCCTGGGTGCAGAATTTTAAGTTTGTTGTATGTGGAAATACACAAGAAAGACAAGTACACCTCCCAGAGCTTACAATCAAAATGTCAACAGGGTACGTGGGAGGAGGAGAACAGAGGGAGGAAAGAGATCAGCAAGGTAAAAAAACATCAGACATGAGAGGAATGGGGAAGGCCAGGATGTCAAGGGATGGATGTGAGAAAAGGCATTTAACACAGGAAGGATCAGCAGGAAGAGGGAAGAATGTTTTCATGTAGGTGTTATGGGAAGGTGTTCCAAATACAAGGGGGCAGCAAGGGAGAATGTGTGGAGTATTTTAAGAAAACAAGAGTCAGCGAAATACGCCCATCTTCATATCCTAATACAGAGGTAGTGAATGTTGTGTTCTCCAGATGTTCATAAACTATAACTTCCATCACCCCTGACCACCGGCCATGAGGCTGAGGCTGATGGGAGTTGTAGTCTCAAACATCTCGATGGAACCATGTTGACTATGCCTTAATATATCCCATCAGTTTGCTTCTCCAACTCTACCACCCTTAGCCGCTCTTGCTCTTTTAATTGGTATTGTTAGTTGCAACAAACTTGTCGCCTTAACTTCACTGACTGCAAATTAGCATAACCAGCTCATTCTGGATCAGGGTCAAAGACTATAGTAATTTCAGTATTATTATTTAAATAGACAACAGTCATTTTTAAAACCATGTACGCACAAGAGGAATGTAACCGTTTGCTCTGCCTCTAAAATAAAACGTCAGCTGTCATCCTCCTAATTTACCCCAGAACCCACTGGTGAGTGTCTTTTTCCTCTGCTTCTGCTTTCCTTTTCCTGAGAAGCTCTCGGTCTCTCAAACGGCGTGTGACAACAACTTCTGCAAGAGCAAAGTAACAAGAAGTGAGACAAATGACAGCAAGAAATGACTCCAGTAGGAAATAAAATCCTAACAGATGGTTGCAGGTGTAGAGGATGGTAGTACCAACAATGGAGCCATGTCAGCCAAGTTAAGAGTGTTGGATTAGGAAAATGAACATAACAGTCCTGTTTGCCTAACTGCTAAGTACAGTTAACATGCATGGCAAGAATGAGGGGAGGATTCTGGCAGCAGCCCTGCCCCCAACCTGCATACACCCAGCTGGCCGCATGAACAGGTGTTAAGAGCATACAAAAGGTCCCTCACACATTCATAGGAGGGAGAGCAGGAGTTGCACTCCAGCACCTCATCTGTACACTGTTTAACACCCTCCACGAGTTGCAGGGTGAACACCATTGGAGGGGAAGCTTCCTCTACTGGTGCAGTAAATAAGTCCCCACACAATTTTGTTATGTGCCTTCAAGTTGATTATGACTTATGGCGACCCTATGAATCAGCGACCTCCAACAGCATCTGTCATGAACCACCCTGTTCAGATCTTGTAAGTTCCTTTGTGGAACCAATCCATCTCTTGTTTGGCCTTCCTCTTTTTCTGCTCCCTTTTGTTTTTTATTTATTGATTGATTTAATTGATTTATTATTTAATTTATATCCCGCCCTTCCTCCTAGCAGAAGCCCAGGGGGGCAAACAGAAATGCTAAAAACACTTTAAAACATCATAAAAAGACCTTAAAACACATTAAAACAAAACAACGTTAAAAACATCTTTTTTTAAAAAAAAAGGGTTAAAAACATATTTTTCCCAGCATTATTGTCTTTTCTAGTGAATCATGTCCTCTATTATGCGCCCAAAGTATGACCACTACAAAATCAAGATTTTAAATCATGCAGAAAGCCTCTATGAGTGGAGAAGACTCCCCCTGCAGGTCTTGATCTTTCACCTGTGGCGTGCTCTACATATCATAGAGATGACCGACCAGAGAGGCGTAGGGTTGGTATTGCCCTCCCCTTCTCCTTATGTTAGGGATGAAAATATCTGTCAATTTCAGTTCTCTCAGTTTCTCACTGTTCCAATCTTAAATTGAGTTCTCCACCTTTCTGCAGCAATTTGTGTTTTTTTTAAAAATAAATGAAAATTCTCCAGCATTTTAGTGTAAACTTATCCTAATAAACACATTTGTGTAGGCGTTTTTTTTGACTAATGCACACATTTCTGCAAGTAATTTCTCATCATATAGATTCAGCTTGAAATGAGAAACCGAATCAAATTTCTCCTCCGTCCCTTCTCTAGGTTGGCCTGTTATGCATTGCCAAAAAATAGAGGATTTGCAAAAAAGAGGGCACCAATTTGCATTTGCATATAGTATTTCATATGTATAGAGACAAATTTAGAAATAAATCTGAAACTTAAATAGAAATATAGTAAGGGAAAAATGCCAGGTGACTTGTATTCCTGCTCAATCTGCTGACCAGATGATGCCAAGTGTTGAATGACAACTTCAAGGCTCCTGTTTTCTCCCTTTTTATGGTACCTTATATCTGAACCAGACTTGGGCTGGACAACCCTCAAATAGACGACACCTTTAAATACAGGACTGTCCTCTGACAGTCTTTCAGATTAGAGGTCTGTCCTCAGTAAAGTAGGACGCATGGCCACCCTAGTTCTCCTCTCATATGAGTGTTTATGTGATGCGGGGCTGGTGCAAGACATTTTGCTGCCTGAGGCTGAGTAGGAAATGGTGTCCCAACACCACCGGAAAAGCCCATAAGCACCTGTCACCCTCCTTGGCAGTAAGACTGTCAATTGTACAGAAATAGAAAACCCTGAAGTACTTGAATCTAGCTTTGTACTATAAGAATATCTGGAACATTGCTTTCTCTGAGAAAATTACATATTGAGTGAAATTATTGGAAGGTAAAAGAAAAGCCACAGAACCTTTATGCAACTTAGTGGAACTTTATTACACACATTAATGGTAATAATAATTAACATCAGTTTTCAGCAGTATCTCTTGAAATATGAAATGCCTAACTGTAACAATCTCCTTTTAATCACGTGTTGTACCTTAAGATATATTGCTGTAGGTGAAGTATATGATATATTCGCTCCTAATGTCCCTGAGAGTCTGTTTTTGTATTACTGGTTATATTTTTTGTACAGTAAAGAAAATCCAAAACCACCACCACCACTTTGTTGCCCTTCCATAACACCCAAATCTGCTCCCCCAAGACAGCTGCCTCACTCTGCCTAATGGTAGAGATGGCCCTGGTTACACGCAAGTAATCTGAACGTCCAACTAGGACTACCCTGTACCCTCATAGGCTTGTCCATGTAATCAGTTACTCTTAGGGTTGCCAGGTTCAGAGACTGAGACTGATCCTGTATCTTTAGGAGAAGAGAAAGTCAGCCAAGTGCAGTCAAACTTTTAAAGATACAGAAGACCAGTTATGCAGGGGGGTGGGAGAATTCCACCGTTTTTCCCATTACAGGGTTGCAAGAACACCTGCACTTGGCTGACTTTCTCTTCTCCTAAAGATATAGGATCAGTCTCAGGCCCTGAACCTGGCAACCCTAGTTACTCTGCTTTTGAAAGGCCTCTGACCATTCTTACATAGCCACTGGCCTGGACACTGACTGAATGCACGTAAGTCAGGGCTACAGGCCTACACTACAATACACTGCTCCGCCACCCTGGTTCTCCATATGTGAATGGTCATATGGACAGGGAAGGGTTGTATTTCAAATCACATGTGATTATTCCTCCATAGAATCTGTACTGTATCTCTGATTATTTTTTCTACACAAGCAGTGTTTCGCTGTACCACTGTTAAACTGTGTAATAATTAAGAAACATAATCGGGCCAGAAACAGGTAAATGAAACTGGCGGAATGAAAGTGATGTATGTGTGTGTGTGTTTAATTGTTTCTTAAGGCTGCGGAACCAGGAGTGAAGTTCTGCATTAAAGCAGTTTGGGTACTGACAAGAGATTCTTGGCCTTTGCATGTGTTCAGAGACACCCTGTTTCTTAATTCTAACAGTGTAATCCTATACACATATCTACTCAGAAGGCAATTTAGTTCCGTTCCATGTGCCTTACATTTCAACAGTAAATCTGCATTGCTAACTCCACTTACTTGAGAGCATTCAATCCCCATTCAGTTCAACAGGATTTACTTCTGAGTAGGCATTATTAGGCTTGCACTGTTAGTATGCATAAGATTGCAGCCTGTATATATTTGTCACCCTGAGCCACTGTTTTGCACTTGGCTCCAGGTACTGAACTTTGAAGTTCTTGTAAAAAACAACTTGTAAAAAAACAAAGTAGATCCGGCAAACATGAAGTCTGCCTAGTTCATCCTAAAGCTAAAAATATGTTTCAGGATTCACGGAGCAATCCAAACTATAGAAAGCCAGTGTAATTTATGCAGGGGTAAATTATGCAGGTATAATTTACCCCTTTTCCAAACTCCAGTCAGGAATGGGGTTATTGTTGCTTGAGCTGACGTGAGCCTGGCAGAGGGAAAACAAGCTTTTACAATATAGTTTGAGTTTGACCGACATAGCCAACCTTTTTCGCCAGTGTAACGTCCACCGGGTTGCTAGGTCATGTGACAGAGCTGAATGGAGTTTGCCATAGGATTTACCCTGGCTTCGCTTGAGCCCTAGCTGAGCGGGCTGAGAATGGATAAAGGATTTATGCTGTCAGTGTATCTCCGGCTGATCCAGGATGAGGGTCTTCTGCTGGTATAGCCCTGGCTGAGCCTAGGTTCAGCCAGAGATGCACCTGTTTCAAACTCTGCTAATTCTGGTAGGTCTTGGGTTTGGATTGTTCCTTTTAAGCAGGTCAAAATAATTTGTCCCACCCCTAACCCTATTGGTTTAGCTCTAGAGCCCCCCCCCAAAGGGCAAGCCACATAACAAAGCCTTCCAAAGCTTCGAAATACTTTATAATTTTGGAGAGGCTGGAGGTGGGCACCAAAAGCACTTTTTATCTTTTTCTGTCTAAAATAGAAGAAACAGATAAAAGGGCAGTCTTGGGCAATTTTAAAGAGTGTTGGGTGCTTGGGGAAGGAGACCGTCTACTAGGCCCATGCCGTTTTGGGCTTCATAACCAGTACCTGTAAGTGTCTTCAGAAGCCAGTATGAAGCCAGTGTAGATGCTGAACTTCTAGCCCAATGTGCTTCTGCCAACGTGCACTCATTACATGGTGGATTCCCTAGACCCAGTGAAGCTTTTATATTTAATTACTGACCGTTCTTCAGCTTTTTACAGCAACCACGTGTCCTGTTAAGGGAGCTGTTTCCCAGTTTGCATTTTAAAATTCACCTTGAAAAGTGATACCTCTTCAGAAATTTCAAATAAATTTCCAGCTCTTCAGCATCCCTCTCTGTTTTGCACATTGTAACACTGGTAACAACTTGGGAGTGCACCAGTGGTCACTGGAGGACAACAAAGGATCTGAGGCATTTTTCAATAAAGGTACGTGAAAAGATCTTCTAGTGCAAAGGAAGGAAGCAGAGGTATTTGCTGTCTTGCTTCACCTCTGTCAGACTATCTAAAAAGGTCAATAGTTTAGGACTGGCATGGCTAACCTTTGGCCCCCCAGATGTTGCCAGACTACATTTCCCATCATCCTCTACCATTTTATTTTATGTGTTGTAAAGCCATCCTTCACAAGCCTTTTGGTGGTGAGGTAACTCTGCTTTCATTAATTCATTAAGAATCCCTATTAGAGGAGAACCAATCAAGTCACTAGCACTGGCAGGGGGAGACCTCAGATAGCCGTCCTTGTTTCAGTGGCGCTCTGTTTCAAATGTGATAAAAGTTTTTTCACCCACTTAACTAATAATGGCATTCAGATCCTTGAACATGAAGAGGGCAGGACATCCCACCTTTTTCTTAGAACTGGGACTTAAGGTGGCTTACAAAAGTTTAATCAAATATAGACAAAAACATGTAAGTGAAAACAAAATTATTATCAGAATGTAATTAAAATATCCATAGAATTAAAACCATTTAAAACATATTAATTAAAAAACACAAAATAAATGTTTACGAAGTTTGCCAACTCTTAAGTATGAAAATTGCCCGTGCCATTTTGTGTGGCCATTAGTAAAGCAGAGGGTACAATAGGGGGGCGAGGGAAATATGGCAAAAGGGGACTAGGGAGATAGTCGGGCCATCGGAGGGGAAGATGTTCTGACCATACAATAGTTACTCCACCTTATGCCAAACAACAGCATCCTGGTGACAGCCCTGGAGTTTTAAAGTTCTGCTGCTGAACGCCAGGTTTGTTAATGATATAACATATGATGTCTAGGACTTGACCTGGTACCATGGAGACCTAGTTAGATCAGATGTGTGTGCGTGCACACACATGTGTGAATTTGTCTTCAGTTGTGTCCATCAAGTTTCTCCACACAGCAGCAGGTTTGACCCAGGGGACAGGGAGGTAAGGTAATCTGTCCTGATTCCACCACTCCAGGCAGTTATTCTAGCCTTTACCGGGCTTTGTGTGTGTTTCTGAAGCTGGGTGCTCAGGATAGGACAGGGATTCTGTTGGTGTACCATCTGTCTCAGTCAGCACCCAACAGATTCCCTGTCTGAGCTAGCCAGGGTGGTCTCAGGGATGTTGCTTGAGTCTGCCAGGCTGGTTGTTTAGGGGGACTTCAACATCCATGCTGAGGCCTCCCTACTGGGAATGGTTCAGGAATGCCATGCCGGCTGAATGCAAGGGATTACACAGCTGCCCCCTTCTCCTCCTTCCGGCCACTACCGTCCATGCTTCTCTTTGTAGCAATGGTGACAGCACCACCATTCTCCTCCCCCCACTACCCCCCACTCCTCCTTATCCTTTTTCTGCTGTCCCATCTCTCTCTTCCACTATATTGGAGTCTTTCTTCAGAACCAGGGTGAGGAGGCCAAGAGAACGCCTGTGCAGCAGCCACAGTTTCCAATGGCAATTAGAAAGGCGTTTAAAACTTAAGGGTTTATTTTTATAATAAGTTTTCAAAACCTTTTGAGCCATTGTGACAGACCGCAGTGGCAGTGCAGGCATTCCTCTGGCCACCTCACTCAGAATGACTGGTTCTGCAGCAGGAGGACCCCCTTGGCCCTTTCTCAGAGGAAGGTGAGGCAAGGAGGTGGCAGTGGAGAGCCTTGCTTTGCCAGGTGAGCACTAATGAGGTGGGTGAAGGGCTGGGGGGGCTCCCAGTTTGCTGTCCCTCCTTGCTCACCACGTGAGACAATCACCTAATTCCACCGTGGTTTTGGACTGGCTTGGCTGCCAAGGCAACCATGGGCCTCTCCCAGGTAATCTCAGATCCCACATATTCAGCTGGCTGCACTCTGGACTTTCTCTTTGGTACTGGACAGAATGAAGGTGATCTGGGCTGAGGGGAATTTAATATAATTCCATTGTCATGGGCAGATTGCTACCTGCGTGGCTTTAGGCTCATTGGCACCCTCTGGGGCAGGGAAGCTATTAAGATGGTTTTCTGATGGCTCTTGTGGGTTGTCCTGTTGCACAGGCAGGAAATCCTGCTGAAGCCCTGATCAGTCTCTGGAATGAGGAAATGGCTTGGGTGACACAATTGCTCTCTCATAATACTAGAACTCGTGGACATTCAAAGAAGCTGAATGTTGGAAGATTCAGGACAGACAAAAGGAAGTACTTCTTTACTCAGCGCATAGTTAAACTATGGAATTTGCTCCCAAAAGACGTAGTAATGGCCACCAGCTTGGATGGATTTAAAAGAAGATTAGACAAATTCATGGAGGACAGGGCTATCAATGGCTACTAGCCATGATGGCTGTGCTCTGCCACCCTAGTCAGAGGCAGTATGTTTCTGAAAACCAGTTGCGAGAAGCCTCAGGAGGGGAGAGTGTTCTTGCACTCAGGTCCTGCTTGTGGGCTTCCCCCAGGCACCTGGTTGGCCACTGTGAGGACAGGATGCTGAACTAGATGAGCCACTGGCCTGATCCAGCATGCTCTTCTTATGTTCTTATGTTATGTTCTCTTAAATGTTCTCTCCCTAGAGATAGAGCTACGTTGGCTCCTTGGTAGTGGAAGGAGCTGACACTACAAAATGGGAGCTTCTGCTGGATCTCTTAGCAGCTTTTGATACCATTGACTATGGTATCCTCCTGGACCACCTTGCTGGTATGGGGCCTAGGGATATGGTGTTACAGTGGCTCACCAGGTTCCTCTTTGAGGATCAGTTTCAGAAAGTGATGAATGTCCTAAAGGATCAGCATATCTGAAGGACCATCTTCTCCCATGCTGTTGAGTTCTCCTCAAGAAGCCCCCCTGAGTGTTCCAACATCCCCTGAAAGATGTTTGGTTGGGACCAGGGAGATGGACTTTTTGTGGCTACACCTAGACTCTTGTCCCTTCTTAAACAGTCTTCCAGAAGTTACTAAAAAACTGTCCTTTTTAAGAAGGCTTTTTGTTTGTAGATGGGTGTTTTATTTTACAGGTTTCAATCTGCTACTATTGATGTATTGTTGTTTTTATTGCTGTTAGTGTTTTAAATTGATATTTTAAGACAAATTGTTAAATTATGATGAGATTGTGTTGGTAGGTGCCCTGAATTTTTTTATGAAGAAAGCCAGGGCACTGCAATTTAAAATAAATAAATCTCCATCTTTCCCTCTTGTTGCTGAAGCTCCCTCCCTTCAATCAACACAATGCTGATGGATTATCTTAATCAGAACAGTGTTACATAGCCACAAATGTTTTCCTAAAGTGAGTCTCTGTTTTCAAATGCTACAAAGAATTGCCAGTAATGTTGCCTTTTCAAGGCATCTAAGCTTGCATTCTGTTCATAGTGCTAGGCAAGTTCAATCTCCCTCTGATTCCAGACCCTTCAACATTGTATAGATAAAAAGAACAACATCCTTGTGTACTTGTGTAAAAATAACCCTAGTCTTGCATTAAGGATCAATGCCTGAGCACCCCAGTCCCCACCTCCAGAATGAGATAGTGCTGAAGGGCTCTGTCTGATACACAGACTGAAAATGACAGTATATTCTAAATAAATAAAGAGCTCGTCTCACAATGGAGCTGGTTGTGCTTATGGAACAGCTGCAACTGAAATGCACTCAGGAACATTGACTATCTGACTAGGGAGTTACAGGAGAATTAAAGGGAAGCACTGCACTGGTATTGTGGGTCCAAGTTTGCACATTTATGTGCATGTCCATTAGTCTATGGATGGAATGCAACATTATGAACCAAACAGGGTTTCCAACTGTATGTTTCCCTTATAAGGCTGATAATGGGGGAAGATGGCCATTCGCAGGGGAAAACTGGCAGGAGAGAGAGACATTCAATTCATCCCTCAATAATTCTCCCATGCAAATCCACCCCCACTCCCAGCCGCCATTTTAACCTGTTTTCCCCACCAAGACTCCCAGAGCAGAAATAGAAACAAGTGCAATGGGAACATAGAATCATCATCATCATCATCATCATTTATACATACCCTTTTTATAAAATAGCCAAGGGGGCTTGAGGGAGCATTTGCATGACAGAATCAGGTAGCATGAGAAGGGTTAAGCAGCCCTCCCTCCTACATAGGAAGCTGCCTTGTATTGAGTCAGACCAATGGTCCATCTAGCTCAGTTTTGTCTACTCTGACTGGCAGTGGCTCTCAGTCAGATGACATCCTCAGCCCTACCTGGAGAAGCCTGAGATTGAACCTGTAAAGCAGATGCTCTGCTGCTCAGCAATGGTTTTTCCCCTATTCCCAGTTCTCCCCTACACATGCCCCTCTTCTCCCTTCATCTGTATTACCTCAACAAACATAGCTTTTGGAATACAAATTTCTTGAGGTTCTCTCCTAAGATGCATTTGTCCTCCACTCAGAGATTTAACTTTGGGTGAAGACCAATGTGACGTTTTGAGTGAAACTGATTAGAATAAATGTGTTTCCTGGATAGAAAGTGTGTGTTCAGCCCCCTTCCTCCACATTTTTAAAACATTGTGTTTTCTTCAGCCTTTTAAAGTCTCTGCAGAAGGGGCTGAAGCCTGAACAATCCTGCTGCACTCATGCAGTACAATCCTATACCAGTTTAGTCAGAAACAAGTCTTACTGAGTTCAATGGGACTTACTCCCAGGTAAGTGAGTATAGGAGGGCAACCTAAAAGAAAAATTGGGAAAGGCTTATCACCAACATTTTCCCTAAAGACAAAAAAAGAACGATTTTATAAAGGACAAGTGCCAGAAAAATAGGGGCAGCTCCTGGTAAATAGGAACAACTGGAGTGCATATTATTCTAGCAGAACTGTTGATCTGTGACCATTAAAAAGTTCCCCTTTCCCAGAATAATATTTGTTACCTGGAACTCCATATTCCTCAGCTGAGGTCGCTGGCTGCTGTGGATTTCCAAAATATGAATGGTCCTTTTCTAAGTTCTCCATTTGCAATTGTTTAATTTATATACATGTATGAAAAGAAGCTTAACTCCACCATAGAATCATCTGGTGCATTTACCACTTTAATGCAAAATGAAGAGTTTCAGGAAAAAGAAACAAACTACCCACCCAAAGCGTCTTATCTGGCCTGGACACTGGTATGTTAATACTATTTTTCCTTATCGTGCTGCAAAGGTGTTTAAATTCATGCTCACAGCCTGGCATATCCCTGCCCGAACATTAGCATGCTTTTTTGCTCCCCTTCCCACAGCAAATATTGCTTTCATAAAAGAACAATTTCTGAGATATTTTGAGTTCGGGACCTCCTGCTAAACTTTCTGTGCATCAGTGCAATTGTTGTAATTTTTTTTTTAAATGTCTCCTCCTGACACAGCTTTTCTCTATAAAAAAGAAAGAGAGGCCATGATGGGTGTTTTGTGCTATGTACAAGTGACATTTAAATAGATAATTTAAGGAGAGGATCCTGGCAAAGACTGCCCACACATGTGTGTGTTTGTATAAATATCCTCTTTCCTGTGTTGCAGGTTGCTTGGGAGTGAGTCAGGTAGGGTGGCACTTACACATCAGCCCCCCCACCCAAAAGACAAAAGAGGAGACAAATTTTAATAAGATTTCCATGTGCTAATTTATTTGTATAGCTGCAAATTTAATAATAACGGAAACAGAAGGGGAAACTAGGGTTGCCAGGTCGATGGCCTGAGACTGATCCTGTATCTTTAGGAGAAGAGAAAGTCAGCCAAGTGCAGGTGTTCTTGCAACTCTGTAATGGGAAAAAACCACAAGGTGGAATTCTCCCTTCCCCCTGCACAGTTTTTAAAGATACAGAAGACCTCTTGAGGCTGGGTCTGGCAACCAAGAGGTCATCTGTATCTTTAAAACTAGCATGTTAAAGGCTGTTCTCCCTGGCATGTTCATTTTCTAGGTAGAAGAGAGTTTTTGCATGGAACAGCAATCACGCGAGTACATACGCCAGCACTCTGAAGTGGTGTGCACTGTGCACTCCGGTTAAAGGGGAAAGCCTTACATTTGACGTCCTCACATTGTTTGTACTGTTTATGCCTTTCTTCAAAACTCATGAGAATCTAAAATGCAACTGAAACACTGTGAAAACATGAAGGACCGTTTGAAACGTTTCAAAGCACAGAGCAAGAATGGCTGGGTTCTCCTTACTGCCTGCTGAAAGCCGATAAGAAATGCATTAAGACTGTGACTCAGCAAAATATTGAAAGATGACAGGACAAAGTTGATAATTTTTTTCCTTCCAGCCTATGAAACAAGAAAGCACTCAGCTCCTAGTAGTGCGTTACAACGTTACAAAAAATATTACTGAGACTTTAGTCCTATTCATAAGTTACTTGTAGGACCTCATTGTGCTGATGGAGGACTGGCGGTGCATTTTTAGTCCCACTCGTGACACTACTAATTCTTTCTGCAATAAACTCATGTTGTGTGGGGCTGTTCTGCAGTGAAACTCCAATGTGCAAGCACCTGCTAATGTACAGGGTACCACCAGGCATCCCAGTGGTGCAGAGAAGGTGCTCATATTGGAATTTCACTGCAGACAACCATGCGCTACACACAGTTGCTGTGGAAACAAGTAGTAATGTTGGCTGCAGAGCTAAAAGTGGGGCTCTGCTCCTCTGTCATCATGGTGAGGCCCCATGCACAAGTAGCACATGAATAGAGCTAATATGCCCTGCCTAAACACACACCCATTCACAAAGCAGGTCTAAAAAAAGAGTATCTGTGCAATCAGAAGTCTCTCGCTGGCTGTAGCAGCTATTTATTTGCTTCTGGCAATGGCACTACAAAGAGAAGGTTGAAATGGAGCTCTCTGGCACCTATTAGAACCAATGACTGCTGCAGTCAGCTGGAGGCTTCTGACAACATGGGGGCTCCTTTTAGGCCTCCTATGAGTAACAAAACAGGAACTTCCCTGAGTTTTCTGTGCTGCTCCCCAGACGATAAAACATGAAGAAAAAGGAAGAGGGTTGGCCCATCAGTTCCTTAAATCATTGACATGTAAATAGCACTGCTTTCAAAATAATTTGCTCATAATTGTGAATATATTATTGTTAATTAGATGTTTATTAAATTTACCTCCCATCATTTTTCTCAAAGGAGCCTAGGGCGACAACACTTCTGTAATAAAAGTACAATTAAAAATAAAATAAAAACATGCTTAATGAAACATTAAAAAACTGTTAAAAACATTAAAGCAAATTTAAAACAGATGTAACAAAATCATATAAACTACTAATGCATGCCTGAAATACATGCCTGAATACTAAGAGTTGGTCAGGGCTCAGGAAGGCTCTGCTGTGCACAAATTGTTCATATTTAAATAAAGAGAACTTGATCCCTTAGGGCCAAACTAGGTGTTCTCCCAGCAAACTCAGTGTTTCAGTTTGTCAAGTTAATGAGAGGCAGCACACATGAAAAGATCAGCAGGGAGAAGTAAAAGATTTCCTGTCAAATCCCCTCCTCCAGAAAACACTTTCCACCCCACAGAGCAGACCCTAAAACCTGCTTGCAAGGAAGAACTGGCAGGGAGGGGAAGGGTCAAACACCCCTGCTTCTCAATTCTCCCCCCCCCCACATCTTCCAATTAGTGTTTCAAGGAATAAACAGGATTGGGAAATTTGCTTCTCTTGTATCATCTTGCTGGCTGTCAGCATCAACAGTGTCAAGAGCAATAGGCCTCACACCACATTGTAAAAAAGAAAACAAAAAAGATGTTCTGTTGCTGCTTCAGTATCTCTATTTTTTTTAAATGTTATCCAATTCAAGAGCCATACTGAGTGAATCCAACCAAGTCAGAACTATGAGTAGGAATTAATATGTATTTTATATACATAAACCTTAAACCTTGTTGTTGTTATGTGCCTTCAAGTAACAATACATAACAATACTTTGTTGCTGTTCTATGCCTTCAAGTCGATTACAACTTATGGCGACCCTATGAATCAGCGACCTCCAACAGCATCTGTCGTGAACCACCCTGTTCAGATCTTGTAAGTTCAGGTCTGTGGCTTCCTTTATGGAATCAATCCATCTCTTGTTTGGTCTTCCTCTTTTTCTACTCCCTTCTGTTTTTCCCAGCATGATTGTCTTTTCTAGTGAATCATGTCTTCTCATGATGTGTCCAAAGTATGATAACCTCAGTTTCATCATTTTAGCTTCTAGTGGTAGTTCTGGTTTAATTTGTTCTAACACCCAATTATTTGTCTTTTTCGCAGTCCATGGTATGTGCGAAGCTCTCCTCCAACACTACATTTCAAATGAGTTGATTTTTCTCTTATCCACTTTTTAACTGTCCAACTTTCACATCCATACATAGAGATTGGGAATACCATGGTTTGAATGATCCTGACTTCAGTGTTCAGTGACACATCTTTGCATTTGAGGACCTTTTCTAGTTCTCTCATAGCGGCCCTCCCCAGTCCTAGCCTTCTTCTGATTTCTTGACTATTGTCTCCCTTTTGGTTAATGACTGTGCCAAGGTATTGATAATCCTTGACAAGTTCAATGTCCTCATTGTCAACTTTAAAGTTACATAAATCTTCTGCTGTCATTAGTCTTCTTGACATTCAGCTGTAGTCCTGCTTTTGTGCTTTCCTCTTTAACTTTCATCAGCATTCGTTTCAAATCATTACTGGTTTCTGCTAAGAGTATGGTATTGTCTGCATATCTTAAATTACTGATATTTCTCCCTCCAGTTTTCACACCTCCTTCATCTTGGTCCAATCCCACTTTCCATATGATATGTTCTGCATATAGATTAAACAAACAGGGTGATAAAATACATCCTGTCTCACACCCTTTCTGATTGGGAACCAGTTGGTTTTTCTGACTGGCCTTACAGTAGCCTCTTGTCCAGGGTATAGGTTGCGCATCAGGACAATCAGATGCCATGGCACTCCCATGTCTTTTAAAGCATTCCATAGTTTTTCATGATCTACACAATCAGAGGCTTTGCTGTAATCTATAAAGCACAGGGTGATTTCCTTCTGAAATTCCTTGGTCCATTCCATTATCCAATATATGCTTGCAACTGCAATACGATCTCTGTTGCCTCTTCCCTTTCTAAATCCAGCTTGGACGTCTGGCATTTCTCGCTCCATATGTGGTAAGAGTCTTTGTTGTAGAATCTTGAGCATAACTTTACTTGCATGGGATATTAAGGCAATAGTTTAATAATTACTGCATTCCCTAGGATCCTTTTTCTTTGGATTTGGGATGTATATTGAATGCTTCCAGTCTGTGGGCCATTGTTTAGTTTTCCATATTTCTTGACAATTTTTTGTAAAAATTGGGACATTCACACTCAGTAGCTTGTAGCAACTCTATTGGTATGCCATCCGTTTCTGGTGATTTGTTTCTTTAAGAGCAGCTTTCACCTCACATTCTAAAATTTCTGGTTCTTCATCATATGGTTCCTCCATGAATGAATCTGTCATCCAGGCATCTTTTGTAGAGTTCTTCAGTGTATTGCTTCCATCTTCCTTTTACTTCATCTTGGTCAGTCAGTGTGTTCCCCTGTTGATTATTCAACATCCCTACCCTTTGTTTAAATTTCCATTTAATGTCTCTATTTTGGAATAGGGCTCTTGTTCTACCCTTTTTGTTGTCTACTTCTGTTTCTATATAATAACTATTGAAATAGTTCTTTGTCCCTGCTTACTAGTCACTGTATTGTTGCATTTAGGGTTCTGACTGTGTTTCTATCTCCTTTTGCTTTTGCTTTACTTTTCTCCTTAACCATTTTAAGAGTTACTTCAGTCATCCATTGAGGTCTTTCTCTCTTTTTAACTAGAGGTGTTGCCTTTTTGCATTCTTCCTTGATAATGTCTCTGACTTCACTCCATAGTTCTTATGGTTTTCTGTCATGTAAGTTTAAAGCCGCAAATCTGTTCCTTATTTGATCTTTATATTCTTCTGGGATGTTATTTAAAATGTATTTTGGCATTATGATAAACCTATTTTCTTAAAATTAATAAACGATTAGATTTTTGGTTCTTAAACTATTTTGCACATACTTAGTTATCTCCTATTGCTATTAATAGAACCCAAACTGCTTAACTTTGATTGAATGGTGCTCTCAGGAAACATAGCAAATGCAACACTTACCTTTAATACAAGATGCCTTTCTCTGGGTGCTCTGCCTACAGAGATAAGGTGGGCAGTGACCAGGAAGAGGCTCTTGTTTGGTTGAGCCCCAGTTGTGAAATTGTCTCCCAGGAGGGATCCACCTGGTACCCTTTCTGTTATCTTTCAGGCACCAGAGAATGTTGTCCTCTTTGTTCAGACTTTTATTTATTTATTTATTATTTTATTTATATCTCGCCCTTCCACCCAGCAGGAGCTTTTGGTGAGTAGCTGCTGTGGATGTTTTTAACTTTTTAATACTCATTGTCTGATGGTGTACAGTATTAGACAAATGGTGTATTTTCTGATGTTTTGAGATCTGAAGATATATGCATTGAATGCCACAGCTCCATTTCTCTGCCACCTCCTACGCAGATATATGCATTGGTTCTTCCTTGCATATCCTCAATGTCAGCAACAGCTACAGCAGCAACAGATCTACCTGAAGAAATCCTTTTAGCAGGCCCCTCCCGTCTTCTTTCACAAAATAATCATACCATTCTTTTGCAAGAGCATCCCCTGCTGGTGAGACTAGAGTATTGTGATAGAGCAGTGTTTCTTAAACACTGGGCCAGGACCCAGAAGAGGGCCTCAGGGTGATAGCCTGCCAGTGCCTGCTCACTTGCCTGACCTGCTCCTTAGCCCTGCTTTAGCCTTTTAGTTGGACCAGTGCCGGTGCTAGCAACTCCTTGCATGGTGAATAAAGGTGGCCAGGAGACAGAGAAGCTCAGGGAAGGATGGCCTCCTTCCTGTGAGGAGGAAAGGGCCAGCAGAGGTGTTGAGGGATATTAGAAAATGGAATAAGTGATTTATTAGTAGCAATAGTAGTAGTAGTAGTAATTAAACTGATAATAGAAAATAAGGGGATAAGAGAGGAGAGCTGTTATAAGAGGAGGAAGTAAGAACATAAGAAGAGCCTGCTGGATCAGGCCAGTGACCCATCTAGTCCAGCATCCTGTTCTCACAGTGGCCAACCAGGTGCCTGGGGGAAGCCCGCAAGCAGGACCCGAGTGCAAGAACACTCTCCCCTCCTGAGGCTTCCGGCAACTGGTTTTCAGAAGCATGCTGCCTCTGACTAGGGTGGCAGAGCACAGCCATCATGGCTAGTAGCCATTGATAGCCCTGTCCTCCATGAATTTGTCTAATCTTCTTTTAAAGCCATCCAAGCTGGTGGCCATTACTGCATCTTGTGGGAGCAAATTCCATAGTTTGAGTATGCGCTGAGTAAAGAAGTACCTCCTTTTGTCTGTCCTGAATCTTCCAACATTCAGCTTCTTTGAATGTCCACGAGTTCTAGTATTAGGAGGGAGAAGAACTTTTCTGTATCCACTTTCTCAATGCCATGCATAATTTTATACACTTCTATCATGTCTCCTCTGACCCGCCTTTTCTCTAAACTAAAAAGCCCCAAATGCTGCAACCTTTCCTCGTAAGGGAGTCGCTCCATCCCCTTGATCATTCTGGTTGCCCTCTTCTGAACCTTTTCCAACTCTATAATATCCTTTTTGAGATGAGGCGACCAGAACTGTACACAGTATTCCAAATGCGGCCGCACCATAGATTTAAGTGAATGTAAGAGGACCAGGGAGGAGGGATGAAAGAAGCTGGCAGTTTTTTGGCGGCAGGGGAATAAAATACAAGTTGAGCATGAAAGGAGAATGGAAAATAGGTTAAAATACTTCGAGAGGAATATGGGTGTGGGAAGGGAAAATGTAAAAAAAAACAACCCAGCCTTCACCACTTAAAGTCTCTGGATGAGCAAACTGAGGAAGCTGTCGCAGTCCTCCAGAGCAAACATATGTACTTAGTTTAAAGAAAACTGTGGAACTCCTTTGCCACAAGGAAAACACTGTGGCAAAACATTTAGATGGATCAGGTTTCTGTAGAAAATGATGTCAGTAATTACCAGCTGATTGTGTTAAACTCTGGCTCCACCTATCAACATTTTGTGACTGGCTCTGCTCCCGCTCCACCATTTTGTGACTCATGGGCCTCAGTAATTTTCAGCTGTCTCAAATGGGCCCCGAGGATAAAAAGTTTCACAACCCTTTTGATAAGAGCATGATTGGAGGAGTTACTGAGTGGACCTCGAACGTATAACTAGTGTTGCTCTTCATGGATTTTTTTTTAAGATATAGGCATGTGAGAGCACAAGTTGCACTTGCCTGTAGTGATATATGAGAAGTCACACGAGACTAATAACACTCACACTAGCATCATGACCAGGCCTGTGAAAAGAACAGCTAGCTATGGGCCAGTTTATATCCTTTGTAGAATTATTGTTGGCAACAGCCCTCTTAAGGATTAAAAAAAAAATCAGTGAAAGGATATACCTCACTGGTCAGCAACTAGTTTAAAGGGAGAGTCACTTTGAGGACAAGATGGAACTGTGTAGAACAGTCAGCCACCATCCCAAAAAGTGGGCTGTCAGTAAAATCAAGCCAGCAACATCTCTTTCCTCTAACTTGGCAATGGAGGAAGAAACAGCTAATACATCATAAAGCCAGATTCATGTTATTATTTAATTAAAATATTTTAAAGCTTCCCCATCAAAACATGATACCAGGGTGAGAAAAAAAATTAAAAAAGAAAAAGTGCAATCAACACTTGGGGTCCTAGACACTGACCTCTAATTTACCTGAACTACTTTATCTTTCATAGCATAGTTGCCCAGGCTTCTCTGGAAGACTGAGAAGCACAATAAGAATGTGGGTGAGGGCAATATTTTGAGAGCAAGACAGTGAGTACCGGTGGTTTTGAATTCAGGGCAAAGGAGGACAGAGACCTGCACAGCCTTTAACAGCTATGCAGAACTAGAATTTCAGCAGATGCAGGGGGTTTTTTTACTCATGCATGACAAGCTGCACTTGCAAAAAAAAAAAACACCCTTTCTTCAACTTTAACCTTTTTAAAACTATCTCTTTCCTCTCTCTCTTTGTCCTGATATTGGGAGTACACTGCTCCTATCCATAGCTAGAATTACCTCTCCTTTAAACTCTGTAATCACATATGAGAAAATAAAGGATTAGGCTGCTTTCTAAATATCTGGGGAGCAACAACAGGAAGACTTATCTCCATGTCGTACTTGTGGGCTTCCCAGAGGAATCTGGCTGACTACGTGGAAAACGTGATGTTGAACAGGATGGAATCTTGATCTAACAGGGCTCTTCTCACACCTGCACGAGGGCAGCTGCTAACACTGCACCAAAAAACCCATTGGCATTAAAGGCCTGTATCATGGGGCCATTTCCAGAAACCAGTACCAGAGAGAACGAGACATGTCCTTCACTAAGCATACATGCAAAGGAGCACTAACCACTAAAGCAGGAATAGGGGATCTGTGGCCCTCCAGACATAGCTGGACTCTCATCTGTTCCAGAAAGGGTGACTAATGATCCGAGAGAATGGGTGCTAGAGCCCAACATTTGGAGGGACACAGGTTCCCCATCCCTTTACTAAAGAATGACTCAGCTGCTCCAGGACACCACCCCCAGAAACAGCACAGTAGAAAGGAGAGGCCAAGGGCAGCATGCCCATCCCATTGTTGCCATGAGGACAGTTGTCTCTCCCCATTCCATGTTCAGAAGCTAATTAGACAAGCAATTGAATGTTACTTCAAAACTGCAAATGGAGGCAGTGTCCCCTGAGAGTAACAGGCTACTTAGGGCAGGCAACATGGCACACACCTTTGTCCTCCAACAACTCCCTGCTGCTCCTTGCACCTCAGCATTTGCTGTCTAAGGCTTATTTCTCACTATTCTTAAGGGTAGGGCCAGCCCTTCAGGTGATCCAAAGCACTCATTTTGCTAACACTTAATGTGAATGGCTGTTATATCACCAGACTATATGGCTAGAAGCTATGGATGTCCATTTCTCCATGAAGTACCATATCATTTGTGATTGCTTTATTCACATTTTCTTTTTTTTCCATGCAAACTCCTCTGCTTTCAGCCTTTTGTTCCCTTTCCACACCTACCCGTTGTGACAATGGAGCTCCTTCAATCTAGAATCACCCTTTTCTTTATCTCTCAGGTATCTCCTAATTTTTTAAATCCCTTCAGAAAACCTTTCTAGCCTACTGAGGCTTGTTTTCCCCCTATATTAACTCCTGCTGAACAGGGTGGTTCATGACAGATGCTCTTGGAAGTCACTGATTTATAGGGTCGCCATAAGTCTTGAAGGCACATAACAACAACTCTCCTACTATCCTTTCCTGTAGCTCATTCCTATGCAGACTTACAGACAGATCTGTGGTTGTCTCCATAACACTGACACATAAAAGCAGGGTAGTGGGCATGGGGTAGATTGGAGCTATGACACTGGGGGAGAAGTTTAAGGCTTTCCCCCAGTGTCCCCCGCAACAAACTCTTTTAAGATGATATTTACCCCTCTGAGGGGAACAAATGGGTACCTATATGATTTCCCCAGCGGGAATATAGCTTGGAGGAGGTATTTTAGATGGGGGAAGCAAAATGGAGAAAGGGTTAAACTGCCCTTCTGCTAGCACCATGGCTCAGATCCAGTTCACTTCCACGCATCCTTCAGCAACTGTAAGAAAAAGGACATGTCTTATCACAGATTTCTTGCATTTTAGACATTAGGTGTAGCTATGGGCCTAAACAGATGTGACACTATTCACACAATCAGAAGTTGCATAATTTAAAAAAAAATCAGAAAGATGGGGTCCCTGTTGGCACCATGGCATGGGGGAAAGGGAGCTTTAATCCTGATCCGGATTAGGGACCCAGTAGCTGCTATTTACATTGGGAGGGAAGTTCCCATTATTCACATTAAAACCTTCCCCCACAATGCAAATAGCAATCCTGAGAGGGCTGATTTGGATTGGGGCCATGGCAGCAGCAAAATGTTGGTCCCACACCATGGTGTGAATACAGATCACGAGTTCTACAGCCGCTATTTTTTTTTAAAAAAAATCCAAACAATTATTGATCACATGAAGAATATAATTATTTACTGTGTCCCTAAGTTCATTGAAATCAGTGAGTAAACAGAGAACATCCCAAACTATTCAGCATGGCAAAAACCCAAGTAGGCTCAAGAAAGTTCTAAAATGATCCCTCCAAGGTAGGTGAATGGGCAACAAAATGGCAAATGAACTTCAATGTAAGTAAGTGAAAAGTTATGCATATGGTGGCAAAAAGTAACATATTTATTTATAAAAATATTTATATGCTGCTTTTCAGCCAGTTATTGACACAATAAAAGCAGAGTAATAAAACAGCGACTTAAAAGACAGCATAAAAAAGGACTGACAACCCATTTAAAGGTTGGTGGCATAAAAATGTCTTAGCTTCCTGTCAAAAAACCATCAAAAGATAAGGCCAGATGAATGTCTTGAGTTTCACTACTGGGGTGCTACCACTGAAAAAGCCCTGTGCTGCATCACCACCAAAACTGTCTCCCTTGGCAGAACACAGAGCAGACCTTCTGATGATGACTGTAACTGGCTGGCATGGAAGAAGGTGATCTTTCAGATATCCTTGCCCTAAGCTATTTACACTGGTGATTGAATACTAAACTGGTGGTTTCTAACCACCTGAGATCATGGTGGCTAATTAAAGGAAAACATTAACTCATTGTGTAGCATGTTGTATTCAGGAACAGTAAATTAAGTATGCACTGCCCCCTTAAATTTATCTGTATTTATTTATTGTACTTATATACCGCCCCATAGCTGAAGCTCTCTGGGCAGTTTACAGTAACTAAATAGTGTTCAGACACCAGTCTCTCTTCCCCTGACTAGGAGAAACCCTGCTGCAGGCCTGTGTTTGAAAGCTTGACCAGAGAGTTACATATAAGCCTACTTAATAAAGCTTTTATGTTATCACCACCTTGCCAGCGTCTGAATGAGTAATTAACAAAGCAATCCTATGGAGATGATGATGATGAGAATCTGTGGTGCAGCTACCACCCATTCTTATACCTGCTGGCCAGAGGTGCCCCACCACTGGTGTATAAAAATGTTAGCGATAAGATCAGAGGGAAATGAAATGCAACTCAGGCTGTTCTAGTTGTATTAAAAGTTGGCATTGCAATCCTATGCATGTTTGCACACATACTCAAAAGTCCCACTGAGTTTAATAGGATTCCCAGGTAAATTTGTGTAGATTGTAACATAAATTTACAATCTGGGCTCCTGCTGGGAGGACGGGCGGGATAAAAATTAAATAACAAACAAACAAATAAAATCTATGTAAAATAACTGTGATGATTGACAAAGCAGCCCTGATGATTCTGGCACTGGTAAATTAATTAATCCCTGCAGTGAGATAAAACCCTTTCTTCAAGCCACAGTGGCAGAGTTGAATGTTTTGGTAAGTGTTAATGTAGCAGTTGCATGCTGGAGTTTCCCTGTATTCAAGAATTAATGCACTGACCAGACACAAAAATTAGAGAAAAAACAGGATTTCCCCATCATTGCCACCAAGGAGCAAGGGCTTGAAATTAATCCATGTTAATTCAAACTATTCACTCTGTTCTATTCATTTAGACTGCAATCCAATACGTCTACTCAGAAATAGTATCTACTCAGAAGTAAGCTCCATTGGGTTCAGTGGGGCTTACTTCCAAGGATTGCAGCCTTAATCACATTCAGCTCCACTTTAAACAATGAAGCCTTATCAGCTGTACTACATGGGAGAGAGTGCTTGGGAACTATTGTGTCAATGGCACAGGAAATTTCCTCACACCCATCAGAAAACCATTTGAGCCACCACACATTTAAACCAAACGGTCTGGTGTTTTTAGCTTAGAAAAAAAGATACCTAAGACACCTAAATTGTGCATAGTGTGGAGAAGGTAGAAATTTTATTCTCTTTTACTAGAACTTAGGATCATCCAGTGAAAAATTGAGTAGCAGTAGACTGAAAACAGACAGAAAGTTATTCATTTAATAATGATTTATTGCCAGAAGATGTGCCAAAGGCCACTGCCTTAGGTAGCTTAATAAGTGATTTTGGGCATTTCCATGTTCACAGCCAGTATGTGGGAGCAATAACACAAGCAGAATATTGCCTTCAAGCCCAGATTGTGGACTTCTTCGAAGCTTCTGGTAGGCCACTTTGGGGGACAGGATGCGGGACTAGATCGACCCAACAAAGCACGGCATGAACTTAAGCCTGTTAATTGCTGGGGCAAAAGGAATTCCTGTTTTTGCTACCTTCCTGGGGCCGTAAGCGTTGAAACAAGATAAACACGGCACTTGACCGCATCTGGCTTGGCAGGTCACAAGTTTTGCAGATCTGGATAAAGACATACTTTTCGTACGGGCGGAGATGCTGTGGGAATTGGAAAAGGGCCGCTTGTGGGGTGGGAAGCTGTCGATGGGATGAGCGTTGTAAGTGAGAACGAGAACCATGTCTCTTGTCCTGCGTGTACGTCGTCGTGACGACTTGCATTTCTGACGGGGGAGGCAGTGCGTTGCTGCTTGTCAGACAGGCGGGTGGGGTGTGGTTATGACGAGGAAGTTCCGGGGAGTCTCTTCTTTGGCGCGCCCCCTGGCGGTCGATCAATCGGTTGATTCTGTTCGGCTCTGCCCAGTCCAGCCGAGGGCCCCGTTGCCAGTTTAACTGCAGTCGCGACGGCGGCGCTGAGCGCTCCCTCCTTCCTCCTGCCTGCAACTCCCCCTCAACCGCTGCCTTGCGAGTTAACTCGGCGCCGCGCGCACAGGGCCTGAGTCGAGGCCTGTCCCGCTCATTCCTCCCACTCACGCCGCCGCCATGGACATGAAGAAGCGGATCCACTTGGAGCTGCGGAACCGGACCCCGCCGGATGTAAGCATGGGCGGGAAAAGAGAAGCCGGGGACCACCACCCCTTTCCCGGTATATATACATACCGGCCTGGGGAGAGCGAGCGGGGGCTTAATTCGGGGTTCTGAGGGGATAGCGGATAACGAGAGCGGGGGTTGCTCGGGTGCCGGCCGAGGGAGAAGGAAAGGAAAGGAAAGCAGGCATGTGTGGGGAGAGCGGCCACCTGAATGAAGAGAGACTCCGCGGCCGCCATGTTGTTCCGCTGCTGCGTCTATACTGGGAGAGAGCGTGGGCTGCCTGCAGAGAGGCGGTTGGTGTCTCGCGTGCGCGCGACAACCACCGCGTCCGTCGTCTTCTTAGCCAGTGGGCGCGCGTTTTGGCGCACCCTTCTCCCCCCTCTTAAACGGGCAACAGCTGCATAAAGGAGGGCGCGCGCACCTCTCCCTTATACCGCGTCCGCTTCCTTCGGGTAGGGCGCGCGCTGAGGCCTTGCCGCTCGCCCTTCCCCTCCCCCTTTAAACGGGCGACAGCTGCAGAGGGAGCGCGCGTGCGCTTATTTTTCCGTCTTCATTCACTCATCCACCTACCATATCGGAACCTCTTCTATTCCCGCCAAAAACTTGCTTTCCTCTCTTCCCCCTCCCCCCGCCCCTTCCTCATAAACAAACTAAAGGCATAATGGTGCCAAAGGGAAGTGTTTTAAGGCCTACTGATTTCGGTGGAAGAGTTTAAGAGATTTTTCTCGCGCATTTCGACTTTAAAACAAATGAATGCCTTTAGAAGAAAAAGTTAATCGAACACTTTTGAAACAGAATAATAAAACAGAAGAGTAAAACGAGTTTTAAGGGAACGATAGGGGATTTAAAACACACTTTAAAAACATGAGAAAACAGGACTTTTTCTGGCACCCAAAAACCTAACAATGGTGGCAGCAGGGGAACATGTTAACTGTGTGCTTACGTCTCTCCCGTTGGAAAGTGCTTAACTTTGGATGTGTTGGAACATATTTATGGAACTTGCGTTATCAAATAATAAGGGTATAACCACAGGTTCTGTGATGGCAAACCCAGGTTTTCTACCTTACGTGCTTCATGAGTACCAATATCCTCACTTGCCCCAGTGCAAGAAGAACAATAATATCCAGCTCTGCAGTTGGAAGTACAGTATTAAGCCTGCTACAGCAGAAATCATGCCAAAAACTTTCATTTGCCTGATTTCTGTGGTGCTAGGGTGCTGTTAAAGTCACAGGAGGAAGACTAGAAAAAGTGAGAGTTTCAATACATTTGTTTTTGTCATATTCTTTACATTTTTATGTGCATGCTGGGAGGGGATTCCAATTTTTCACTGGCTTTTCCTAGCCTATCAAAAAATGGTGGCTGCCAGATTCTTCCCACCTGCTGACTGGATGGGAAGTAAACACCTCCATTGAACACCAAAGGAATTGCCTCCAAACTTCCCTGCAGGAAAGGCAGAATTAGAAGCATTCCAACTTCAGCCAGTACTGTGCCAAGAGATTTTGTGTCTGTCCGCTACAGGCTCTGAGCACTTTTGCCAAGCATCAACTGTAGGAGCTTTCTTCACTTCTTTTTCCTGTGGGGAAGAAATGCCTGGGAGTGTGTTTCCAACTCTTCCTCCATTTTCCTTCCAATCTTGGGAGCTGGTGGATGGGACAGGGTTTACAATGAAGGTACTGGGATGATCCCTGTCCACCTCTGCAATTTAAGTGTAAGGTTTTGGGTTTTTTTGCTTATCATGCTCACCAGAGGATGGTGCCAAGGTTTGTGCATGCTTAAAGCACTACACATGTACACCTAAAAATACCGAGCAGCACTGCATCTCCCATGTAGAGAGTGTGCATGCCCAAAGAAATGGATTTGACAAAAGGAATATGAATCTGTACAACTTTTGAAAACAACAAGTAGTTTGATCCAGTTGAGGCCCTCTCACTTTCTCCAGTATAACTGGAGGCCCTTCATGGCTGTTACTGCAGAATCAACCCTGCCTTGTTACTCTGTTGTTAGGTGCACATCTGCTCCTGGCAGGTTTCTCAAGGCCATTTGAAAGTACTTAGCTGTGAGCAGTTATTTAATATTTTGTTTGGTTGACTGCCCTTGGGTTTGTGAAGCTGCAGGAGTCACTTCTTTGGGAACTGCTTCTCTGTCGTGTTTGGACTCTGCATAGATGAGATACTGCTGTGGCCATTTTAAAATCCTTCATGACAGTCTCTGTTTTGAATGTGAAAGGATTTTCTAGTCAAGAACTGCTCAGCTTATTCTTGGCTCCATTCTCTATTAGCTGTAGTAGTTTGTCACAGGAGAGCTTAGGATATGCATTAATATCCATGTGAGAACCACAAGTTCAGCAGGTAGTAATTGGATACTTTCAGTGTTTTGCAGAGTTATTGATGCTCTGAGTCAGAACAGACTACATGATCCTGGTGCCAATGGATACTTCCTGTTGTGCTTTCTGATATACAATGCTATTGTTACTGGAGTTGACACTTGGGAGAGAGCTTGGATGCTACGCATCAGCTAGCAAACATTAAAAATAAAATAAAAATATTCTTCCCTCAATTAATCAATGCAGTTATATAGCAGTCAATCAATGCAGTTATATAACAGTTGGGGCTGGAAAATCCTCAAGCACGTGGTGGTTCAGGTGTCTAAATTGTTTGATACAGATGCCCAGGAATAACTAGGAAAGATAGATGTTGGACACTGATATACAGTAGGGCCCTACTTTTCAGTGTTCTGCTAATACGGCACCAGCAGGGCAATCAGCTGTAGCGTGGGGAGCTCCAGCCGCTGTGCTCCAGCTGACAGCGCTTGGCCATGCACTGCTATGTCCAACTTTTTGGCGGGGGTCTGGTCCCTAACCCACTGTATGAGTGGGGCCCTATTGCTCATCCCTCATCAGGATATGGGTCAGTTGACCTATTCTGCACCAGCTGTATTTACAAAAGACACTAACAGCATCCTCATTTGGAGGCCCATTCCATAAGCCCTAAAGCAGGGATGGGAAGCTGGTGGCCCTCCAGATGTTGTTAGACTACAGTTCCCATCAACCCTGACTGTTGGCCATACCTGACTGGGGGCTGATAGGAGTTGAAGTCCCTCAGCATCTGGAGGGCCACAGGTTTCCCATCCCTGCCCTAAAGAGAGAATTGAAACAAGGCATCTGGTGAAGGTTAGATCAGTGTGACTTTAATAACAGTCTGAATGTGGAGGAAGAAATGGAGAGAAGGCTGACTTGTGCTGCTAGGTAAGAGGATGGAATTCTGCCAAAGCGAATAGTGCAAAAAAAGTCCTTCAAGCTGCATAAAATAACATTTCTGGAGTTTAAAAGATTAAGATTTTCCTCAGGATGCAAAGAGAAAGATCTGTATTGCTATTCCGGTGTGGGTGGTGGTTGTTTTTAGTAATTTAGAAACCTGAGAAATAGACCCACATTTAAAGTTCTTTTAAAATGTCTGCTCATGTGAAACAATATAATTTGGGAGCAGTTGAGTACAGAGTTCAAAGTTATATAAGTGTATTAAGGGTCAGTAGTAAAGGGCAAACCACTCCTTTCCTGTTAGTGCTGATCAGGGTTGGCGATTTTTGTGGGGTTTTTTTGGACTTGGTAGTAAAAGACGTATTGCCATGTTACCCATAAATTTAAAAACACCCTCTTAGAAATCAGTCATGAGATCTGCTGTGAAATCTCTTAGCTGTCCTAGCAGTTCATAATGAGCTGGTATTTGATACAATTGTAGTATGGAAAATAACTAAGCACTGGATCTAGTACTTTAAACACCTCTCCCAACATGAACCTACCCGTACACTACATTCAACATCAAAGGTCCTCCTCTGCGTGCCTACTCTGAGGGAAGCTCGGAGGATGGCAACAAGGGAGAGGGCTTTCTCAGTGGTGGCCCCCAAATTATGGAATGATCTCCCTGATGAGGTACACCTGGCGCCAACCCTGTTATCTTTTCGGCACCAGCACAAGATTTTCCTCTTCTCCCAGCCATTTTAACAGCATTTGAATAGCATGTGTTTTGAACTTGCTTATCGGTTTTTATGGGTTTTAATTGTTTAAATTTGTATACTTGTTTTTAATGTTCTTAACTATTGTAAACCACCCAGAGAGCTTCAGCTATGGGGCGGTATATAAACGCAATAAAGAAAGAAAGAAAGAAAGAAAGAAAGATAGATTTATCTCAATCAGGCCTGTCTTAGGCCACATTCTAATATGCACTTTTCTGGGACTAAATTTCATTTTACTCAGTGGAGCATAATTCTGAGCAGACATGTAAAGGATTACAGTCTTAGTCAAATAAGCAGGTGGACTTGCTTTATATTTAGAAGGAATATGAGACAAATTGGTCTTTCCTATCTGTTACAACAAATAGGAAGCATATAATGCTGATATAAAAGCACAACTAATTCGGAAATTATATTAAATGAAGATTATGCTTTCATTTTAAGGTAAGAATAGGAAACTAACTTTGTATACTTTAATTCTTATGGCTTGGGTTCTAGTTCCTATTTGTGAATTTATCTGGGTCGATTATGACCAGACAGCCCTTGAATGTATTCTCCCCCACCTTTCCTGGTGGGTGGGACCAGGTCTGGCATCAGCAGATAAACTCTCCAACACACCCTCTTGGTTTGGGCATGCTTGCTCACTTTTCATATGTAGTGAGTGTGATTATTGGAGATTGTAGCAGGTGGTGTCTGCTAGGCTATGGGTCATTGTTCTCCACCTTAGTAACTGTAAGGAGAAAGCAGGTTTCTGAGTCTTCCTTGAGAGCTAGCTGCAATCCTAAACACTTACTAGAAGTGAGTCTTCTTGAACACAGTGAGATTTACTTTTGAGTAAACATGTACAGGGCTACGTTGGAATGCTGTACTTTCATTTTAAGATTGAAGTAAAAGTCACTTAGTGCGGGATTACAGCCCAAGAATGAATGTTGTCATGATACCCATTGTGCTTTTGAAGGCCCAGATATCTTACATTTTTTAGCCTTTAAATGTCTTGGCTAAATCCAATGTCCAAAAGAACTGCAGAAGGTTGTATGTGGTATTGTTTAAAGTGTGTTTGTATGTTGTATATTATTTGAAATTGTTAACTGCCTTGAAGGTCAATTTTGGTAGTAGATTTTTTTTAAAAAAATTAGCTAATCTATAAAAACATACTCTGCATCAGTTATGTTGTAAGTCCATGGAGACTTCCCAAGATTGTTTTCTTAAGTTCTGCTATGACATGGACTAAATTTTGATAATAATACGTTACTGAGACTCCCAGAGCTTCTTACATTCCATCTTACCAGTAACCTTACCTTTTGTTTTAGATATTTTTAAGAACTGAAGGCAAATTTTCATAATGAGAGACCTCTTTGGCTTTGTTTCTTATGCGTATTCTATTCAGGTGTTTGATTATTTGCACTGATACACTTGAGATTTGAAAATGCACACACTGAAGATTCTCTCACATGATTGATATGGTGTTAGCCTGGCTTCTCCCTTCTTATCTGCCTCCTGCTGTGTTAAAAGTTAGATTGTAAGCTCCTTGGGTTGGGACCTTTCTTCCTTACACTCTTCTAGGATGGGGAACCTGTAACACAGCATGGCCAGTGGTAGGGTATGATGAGAGATGTAGCCCAGCAACACTTGGGGGGCCACAGGTTCCTCACCTCTGTGCTGTTATATAAAGGGCTATGCACACTGATGGTGTGCCCCCCCCCTCACACACACACATCCATATGTAATAATAAATACTTAAGTTACACTGTTCAAAAGGCACACAAGCCTAGTGTGCTAACACATATTGGCAGGTTAGGAAATGTAAGCTTCTGTCCATTCCTCATATTTTCATAGTAATATGTTGGTGCTGTAGTTGAGGAGTGGCCTTTCTGAAGATATCGGATGAGTTTGCATGTAATGCTAAATCAAACTATGGCTTAGCATGAAGACACTGGCTTCTGGGGCAGAGGTTACAGGTGCTTTGTTCCTTCCTGGTGCTTTTAGCTCAGTGTGGCATGCTAGCTAAGCCAAGGGTTTGATTTAGTGTGTCTTCCAAACCTGAGGCCATGGTTAAGCTCTCTCTCCTCAACCATGATGTGTAAGGAGGAGCAGAGTGGGTGTGAGCTCCTTTCATCTCTGGGAGCCAACACATTTGCACAGTTTTGGTAAACTATAATGCGAGTCAGGCTAGCCAGTTCTAAGAGTCTCTTGGATCAGTCATATTACCATATTAAAAAGTATTGGGTGTTGGCTATTTCCTTCGCTTGGAGAATTTTTATCAGCGCTCATTCAGATGCGCACGGGAAGACATTTTATACAGAACTAAATAAAAACAGCCTATTAGCAAGCATAACAACTAGGTGACTTGTGGTGTAAAATGATGGTTGCCAGAGTTGGGTGAGTGCTTTTATTAGAAACATTTTAAGCCTAGTCTTAATAGTAATCTTATGAATAGAATGTTTGTAACTTCCCCCTTCCACATTCATATTTAGAACTTTGAACCTCCATGCTAAGTTTGTTTAAAAAATTATTCCTTTTCCCACTAGCACGTAGCTTTTACCTAGTTAATAATATTTATCTAAATCAATCTGTTTCTTGGGAACAACTACATAAGCAAGACAGATTGTTTATACTGTTTTGCTGTCTGCTTGATACACCTTTCTCCCACTGCTTCCAGCCAGAAGCACTAAACACAAGGAAGAACATTGCTCTGGACCAGTGGTTCTCAAACTTTTTTGGTTCGCGGCGCACTGTAAAACATATTAAAAAAATTTGCCGCACTTCGTGTACAAAATTAAAAATATATTAATATACTTCTATTCAAATGGGTTTCTTCTCATTTTTAAAATATACTTTTATAATATTCGTGGCACACCTAGCCACCTCTTGCGGCACACCAGTGTGCCGCGGTGCACCATTTGAGAATCACTGCACTGGACTAACTGCTTTCATTCTCCAAAGTAGAAATGTTTCTGCTTCTAGGACTAAGCAAGCTTTCAGGCAGTACACGTCCTTTAGTGTAGCACTGTTTTCATTATGATCTTAGAAATATCGTTTGGACAAATTCATTGCATAGTATTTTCCTACAGTTGGTTCATAGAGGATGCTATGAAATTGCCACAGCCACTACAGGGACTCTGAAAACTCTTTTTGCCTCCTCTCCCTAGTCCCAGCACTCACCTACCTGCCATCCTTGGTGTTGCCTGGCTTTTTAGGCAGCACTGAAGAGAAGCAAGGAAGTTGAAGTTAAGGAAGGTTATGGCAACTCCTTTGTCTCTCTTCTCTGTTTTCTAAAGGAGCTGGGTGACGCTTTCTTGATTCCTGTAGCACAACCTTTTTGGGCCCCAAAATATTTGGAGTTTTGAGAGAGTGACATGGGCACCACCCCTCTGGTTGACTTCACTCACTCACAGATAGAGAAAGTGTGCTTGTGTATACTAGTGATATGGGTCAGAAAAATTTCCCGTTCTCTCTCTCTCTCTCTCTCTCTCTCTCTCTCTCTCTCTCTCTCTCTCTCTCTCTCTCTCTCTCTCTCTCTCTCTCTCTCTCTCTCTCACTCACTCACTCACTCACTCACTCACTCACTCACTCACTCACTCACTCACTCACTCACTCACTCACTCACTCACTCACACACACACACACACACACACACACACACACACAAAATCCATTTCATACGTTTGTTAGTAACAATGAATGGATGCCAACTACAAATACAATATTAGGCAAGCGTGGCAGTTTCAGTGTTGGTAGGTTTATTTATTCATTTATTTTAAAAATATAAGAACCTCTAAGTGGTTTACATAAAAAACAATAAAAACATAAACAGTCACTATCATTTCCTAAAAACTAGTAAAAAAAACCCCACAACTGTATATCATAAAAAACTGAGTAGTGTACAAAACAAAAAAAATTAGAGGCATTGAGTCCAGGAAAACATATGTTGTTAAGACGTCATTACCATCATCTCATTAATTACTTGAAGTAGGACATTCCAGAGGGATGCTGCTATCACTTAGAAGCCCCTGCTCCTGTTGTCATCAGGTGACAATCTGCTGGTTGTGGAATAACCAGCAGGTCTCCTTGGAGATCTTAAAGATGAGCTTTATTACACTGGTATTGAAACATTTGCACTGGCTGCCTATTAGCTATGGAGCCAAGTCCAAAGTTTTGTTGTTGACATTTAAAGCCCTAAACAACTTGGGACCAGGATATCTAGCAGACCCCCCCCCCAATACAGACCAAACTCGCTGCTAACTTCTCTGGCTCCTCACTTTCTCTCCCCCTCCCCCCAGTCTCCCAGATTGCTGTCCCCTTTCCCTTCTTTGCTCTTGGTTCTGTTTTCTGTTAAGCTGCTTGTGCTGATCTGAGCCTTGAAAGACACATAGAAAGAGAAAGGAAGTGGGAAAGAGTGGTGTTCTTCCAGCTTTCTGCTTTCTGCCTCCTTGGTTGGAGGCAATATATTGCTTCCAAATACCAGTTGCTGGAAACCACAGGAGGGGAGAATGATCTTGTGCTTAAGTCCACCCATGCTAGAATTAGACTTGAAAACAGTCTTCTGTTGGTATCCATAGAAGACTTTTTTCAAACATAATTGCTGTAAAAGGGAGTGGCAATTTTCATGGCCATTGTAGCTGGGAAGGGAAGAGTTAATCCTGTTATCCCCAACTGCAGTGTCCATGAAGATCATCCCCCCCCCTGCAATTAGGCTTGCAAAATGTGGTTTTCTCCCCAGGCCTGATTGCAGAAGGGAGGGTGGAGTGAGTGTGTGAGTGAGAGGTGCTGTACCTACTGCTGACATGAGGCCTCCAGAGAATTGGCAATGAGGGATGCGACCCTTGGTTTCCTCATCCTTGTTCTACACACATTTACCTATGGCATCCATCAACAAATAAACTTGAGATATGTGTGCACAGAAATTTCTCACATATGTGAGTCAGTCCTGTAATATTATTCTGGAAGCATAAAAGAAGGTTCTCTCCGAAACATAGATTCAGTGGTGTGGACAACTCTGTGCAGGCATCACACTGCTTGTGGTGGCCTCGTGATCGACTCCACTTGCAAAACTATATCCTGGTGAACCATTTGGCTTCCACTCACAGGTTTCATATGCGCTTGAAAGAATGCACTTGATCACTGAAAAATTACTCATTTAGAGGCACTTTACGAGTGGACAAGACCGAGGATGCAATCCTAAACACACAATAGCAGTGGGACTTCTAAGTACACAGGCATAGTAATACAGGAGCTTAACTAGACCTGGAACATATTGCATATGTTAGGCTTTGTTAAGTGTGCCATTTTTGTGCCATATCGGTTCTACAAGGATGTGCAGAGGCGTTCTTGGTGGCTGCCCCTCAGCTCTGAAAACCCTCCCTTGCCAAAGTCTAAGTTTAGGTGACATTTTCAAAGCAATGTAAGACCTTTTATTCAGACTGGCTTCTGGCAGCTAGGGATTGATAATGAAGATGTTTCATCAGTGTATCTGAGTTTTTTTGCGACTGATGTATTGTTACCTGCTCCAGGCGCTTACGTTTAGGTAGGCTGTAAATCAAAATAAATAATTACATAGCAACATACTTTCTTAGCTGTATGCACTTTTATATTTTACCAAATTCCGTTCTTTACACTGAGATGCTACTTGCTGCTGTTTTTAAAGAAACTGTCCTTTTTGGTTTTGCTTTCAGGTCCAAGAACTTGTTCTTGACAACTGCAGATCAAATGAAGGCAAAATTGAGGGGCTGTCAGGAGAGTTTGTCAACTTGGAGTTTCTCAGCTTAATAAATGTTGGACTGACATCTGTCTTGAATCTCCCTAAGCTCCCCAAGTTGAAAAAGGTAAGACTTTGTCTTTAATGTCACTTAGTTGGGTAGGCAGCAAAGGTGGGAGACTACTGGATTTTCATTTCTGCACAGCCTTGCTAATTCCCATATCCACAATTGACCTTAATGTGGCTACAAATCCAAAGGCTGGTTTTTCTCCTTTGATTACTTCTGTATAGAAAGCTTCCTCAAATGCTTAGCCTTTGTTCAGCATTCACCTTTTTGGATAATTTAAGAAAGCTAGGTGGTCATATCAAATGTAATCATAGATATAAATATATGTTGGAATCTTGTGCCACCAGCTCATATCTCTTCAAGCAAAGGTCCTTTGTTTTACGTTTTTTTTTTGTAATCTATAAATTAGGGAGGAGGGGATGATGCAAAATAAGGCAATATGCAAATATATTTAATTTGTGAGGAAACAATTAGTTTTCTTTGTATGATATATAGTTTGGAGCATAAAGGTAACTTACTTGCTCATACTGATCAGGCATATTTCCATACAGTAGTATTGAACAGTTAATAGTGCCAGCATTTTTTGTTTGTTGGAGCTACACGCAAACAAAATGAGCATACCAGCTAAATATATGTACAGTTGGCTGAATGTGAACAGGACCTTGCATAGTCACTTTGCAAGTTTAAGATATTGCTGTTAAGGAAGTAGCATGCACCCTGAGGATTACATATATGCTTAACAGTGCAGTTCTGTACATGTCTACTCAGAAGCAAATCTCATGGAGTTCCATTGAGCTTACTCGCAGATAAGTTGGTGTAGGATTGCAGCCTACCTCTACTGAAATCCATGTTTTTGTGGCCTGTGTTTTCTGAACACCTTCCCTTAAAAATTATTCCACAAGTCTTTTAACATACAAATCCCTGAACAACTCAGGTCCAGGATGCCTTAAGGATCGCCTTAGCCCTTATATCCCAGCTCGAGCACTGTTTGTTGTTCCCTGTGTTACAGAGGCTCAGCTGGCCTTCACTAGAAGTTTGGCATTTAGTGTTGCTAGTCTCATTTTGTGGAACATTCTTCAAGCAAGGATTTGGCAGGCATCCTCACTTTTGATTTTCAGGCTTCTCTTGAAGACATGTAGACAGGCCTATGCAACTGTTCAAATTTTTTTGAAAAATTTTAATCATTCTATACTGTGTTTTATATTTTATTGCATATACTGCTGTACACCACCATGTTATATTGTGTGAACTGGCAGTGCACAAATATCTTTTAAAATAAATATTACAATGCTATAGCAGTTTATTAAACATTTGGCTGCAATCCTCAACACACACGATTGAGTAAGGTCCGTTAAACTTGGGGGTTTACTTCCAAGGAAAAATGCATATGATCACATTGTTAGTGCCTTTTAGTTATTTGCAGGAGGGATAGAATAAGTATGTAGAGCATCTTGTACAGCAACAACTCAGATAACCCAAATTTATTTCAGCATTTTAATCTGTTCAGTCTTTTTAATCTGATACATGGTTTCCAGCAAAGTGTTTTTTTAAAGGCTGTTACATAACCATGCTTGGTCATGAGGCTGCTCTAAGAAAATGGCTGAGCAAGAACATTTGTGTTAGGTATAATCTTCAAAAACATAAGCCAGCAATTCTGTTTGTCTTGGAACAACATAGGAACTATTTCTCTATAAGACTTACTTCTGAGCATACATGCATGGGATTGCTCAGTTGAAATTGTTTTCATAATTCCTCCCAGAGAATCTTGGGAACAGTAGTTTTGTGAGGGTCTTGAGAGGCAAGGGATCTCTAACAAAGAAGTTCCAGCACCTCATCACATTACAGTTCCTGGGGGTTTTTTGTGTGTTTTCTTGAAGCCATGACAGTTAAAGTGGCAGAAAACTGATCTAAGTTTGTAATTATGCCCATAGTTGAATGTATACATTTCATCTGTGAAAGAGTAGAGCTGTTATGGCAGGCATGGGGAACTTCTACCCCAGCAGACGATTTCATCTATTCAAGCCATGCCCCCTTCCCATCCCACAGGAAAATCTTGAAGCCAAACAAAGGGGAGAGTGAGAGAGATAATGGATTGTCTGTGTCTCCCCACCTCTCCTTTTGGGCATGCAACTGTTTTTACCCAAGGATATTTGGCCCTTGGGGCAGGGGGAGGTTCCCCACTCTGCACAATGGCAACAACTCCTTCCTGACGCGTTTGTTGCATGTAAGCTAGCATGGTACGATTGGGAACATTCATTACAGCATTGCACTGCATTTTAGTTCTAGCATCTCTATTGCGAGTTATTTTTATTAAACTTCATGCTTTCTTGGGGTGAGGGTAATTTTAAATATTTGATCTTGGTGTCGAATGTTCTTTGAATGCCGACTTTAGGAATGTTTGGTTTTTAGCCACACTGTTGCTAAATTTTTTTGCTTTTTGTTTTCCTTGTTGTAGCTTGAACTCAGTGACAACCGAATTTCTGGAGGTCTTGATGTATTAGCAGAAAAACTTCCTAACCTCACACATCTAAACCTCAGTGGCAACAAGCTGAAGGATATCAGTACCTTAGAGCCATTGGTATGTTGTTAATGGATTATGCATTTTCTTATGCTTCTCTGCAGCTTTAAAAGCAAAGATATGGCCTACTCTCAAAAAAGACAACCAGTAGTTTGATACCAACATCAGATGCCTTGTTTGTGGGTACTAAGTAAACATATGTCCAAATCAATACACCTGGATCAACAATACCTCTTGTTCCATTTCATAGCAGGTGCTCCAGTTCTTAAACATATTGGCCCCAATCCAGCTCTAGTAATGAGCAACAAGTAAGCCCCTGGATGGGGATATGCTTTCCCACCTGCTTTCCCAGTTCAGCAGAGGCCAAATAAGCATTGCAATGTGTGTGCATTTTCCGGATGCAAATGTGCAAAAGCCGATAGCATTTAGATCTAAGCTTTTATCAATTTATTTTTATTAATCAAGATTGTTTTTCATGTATTTAACATTTTAGTGAGTTGGTTTTGTATTATTAGATGCCATCTTCTGTGTCTGGCGGCTTTTAATTTTACATGTGATTTGCCTCCAAAAGGCATGTTAGCAGTGAATTAAAGTTGCTTGGTTTAGCCATGATGCAGTGCGGTCAACAACTCTTAACTCAGTTGCTACAAATTCAGTTGACGTTTAACCCATTTGGCATAATGAGTTAAGATAGGACTGGCACATCTGGCCTGTATGGAATACATCTTCAGTGTTGTCAAACATGGAACATAATTTCAGTCAATATGATGAAAACGAGTTATACCCTGTTTCTTGAAGGATTTCCTAACATCACTGTATTGTATTAATCTATACATGTAAATTAGCTGTACAAAGTCAAATTAGAAGTTGACCTGCTTTTATTCCAAATTGTAGATTCATATTTCTGCTTAGCACCAGTTTGCTAATGATCACGATTCAAGTGATCTCTGAATCTCTCCATGCAAAAATGGAATATTTTAAGCCTGTTTATACAGTCTCTAGAATCTAGTAGTAACACTTTTCTTAGAAACTGTACTACTTCAGGATGCAGGTGGCAGGCAGTGTTAACTTACTTTGTTTTTTATATGCAAGAAGTCAATAAAGTTTTACCTCTTCATTTTGCTGATTCTTTTGACTATTTCTTAGGTATTTTGTGTTTGAATTAAGTTTTCAAAGGAGCACGAAAAACAAATAATTTCCATCAATCTGAGTTGTCACTTCTTTGCACAGACTGTGTAGTAATGATACTTAATAACTGTATTTGTATAGGTCTTTTAGAATGCTCAAAGTGCTTCACATATATAGCTCAGCCAGTGTGTATGCTTACAATAACTTTGTGAAGTAGATCAGTATTATTCCCTATTGCAGATAGGGGCCTGAAGCTGAGAGAATGGCTTCACCTCTAACAGAGACCAAATCCGAACCAGGGATTCCCTGTTTCATAGTTTGGGACACTACAGTACCTTGCAAAGTTGATAGCATGTAAGAACAAATCTGATTAAAGGGAATTAGGCTGAAATATCTCTATCCCCATTTCAGAGTACAAGCTAGATTACTGCTTCAGCAAAGTTCTTCAATATTTTCCTCACAAAGTATTAGGATGAAGCACCTGAAAATTAACCTTTGTGTTAGGTTTGACCCAAGTTTTAGGTCAATAAGAGTTTGTGGCAGAGCTGTGAAGTAAATACTGTTTTCCCCCCTAATTGTCTCAATAGTTGTTTCTTGTCTACACAATAATAACTTGAGCTTGTTTCAATTTCAGAAAAAATTGGACTCTCTGAAGAGCCTTGACCTGTTCAACTGCGAGGTAACAAACTTAAATGACTACCGAGAGAGTGTCTTCAAGCTTCTCCCTCAGCTCACCTACCTGGATGGATACGATCAAGAAGATAAAGAAGCTTCTGACTCAGATGCTGAAGTAGATGGTGTTGATGAGGAAGATGAGGAAGGTGAGGCTAGGCATGGTTAATGGTGGGTTCGGAATGTCCAGTTCCTGGCTATGGATGAACATGGTCTCACCAACCCAAAAATTGCATTTGGCTCATTTGGTCTAGAATTTAATTGCAGACGGACTAGTGCTAAGTTAAGATGGCCCATTGTATAACAAAGCAAACAAAAAATCCTAAAGCCAACGATTAAGGCTTTCCTTAAGTTCCATTGTAAGGAGATAAAGAGTGTCATTTTAGTATGAGTATGCATTTAAAAGATAGATTGTTCCACACCCGAAATGTCACTGGATTTAATTATTTAATTTAGATCCCACCCTTCCTCCCAGAAGGTGGCAAACAAAAACACTAAGAACACTCTAAAACATCTTGAAAACAGACTGTAAAATATATTAAAACATCTTTTAAAAATCTTTTTTAAAAAAGCTTTAAAAACATCTCAAAAAGCAATTCCAGCACAGACTGGGATAAGGTCTCTACTTAAAAGACTTGTTGAAAGTGTAAGGTCTTCAGTAGGACCAAAAGGAGAACCCAGATGGTACCTGTAGGTGCCACAACACTTAAGATCTACTTCCTATGCTGTGCGGAATGGACATCATGGTAAGATGGTATCTACAAGAGGCCCTCAATTGCAGTGCGCAGTGATTGACTGGGTATATAAGGGGTCAGATGAACTTTCAGGTATCCTGGTCCCAAGCTGTATGGGGCTTTGTACACCAAAACAGGAACCTTGAACTTGGCCTGGTAGCTAATGGGCAGCCAGTGTAATTCTTTCAGCAGCGGAGAGACATGTTGATGATACCCTGCCTCAGTGAGCAGTCGTGCAGCCTCATTTTGTACCACCTGCAGCTTCTGCATGAACCTCAATGGCAGCCCCATATAGAGTGCATTACAGTAATCCAGCCTGGAGGTTACCAGTACATGGACAACAGTGGTCAGGCTATCCCGGTCCAGAAACAGCTGCAACTGTCTTACCAGCCAAAGCTGGTAAAAGGCACTCCTAGCCACTGAGGTCACCTGGGCCTCTAGTGACAAGGTCGGATCCAGGAGCACCCCCAGACGACGAACTTGCTCTTTCAGAGGGAGTATGACCCCATCCAAAGAAGGCAATTGACCAATTATCCGAACTCCGAAAACACCAAACCACAGCACCTCCATCTTCAGACTCAGTTTATTGGCCCTCATCCAGCCCACCACTGAGTCCAGGCAGTGGTCCAGAGTTTGCACGGCATCTCCTGATTCAGAACTTACAGAGAAATAGAGCTTGGTATCATCAGCGTATTGCTGGCACCTCGCCCCAAATCTCTCTCAGGACCTCTCTCAAGAGGTTCATACAGATGTTAAACGGCATTGGGGACAAATTGGTACCCTGTGGCACCCCACAGTACAACTGCCAGGGGCCCAAAAGATAATCACCCAATGCTATTCTCTGAAAATGACCCTGGAGGTAGGATTGGAACCACTGTAAAACAGTGCCTCCCAATACCCAGCTCGCTAAGTCAGCTCAGAAGGATACCATGGTCAATAGTATGAAAAACCACTGAGATCAAGTAAGAATAACAGCGTTGCACTCCCCCTGTTCTTCTTCCAATAGAGATCATCCATCAGGCAACCAAGGCCGATTCAGTCCCATAACCAGGCCTGAACCCAGACTGGAACGGGTCAAGATAATTGTTTCATCCAAGAGTAGTTGCAATTGCTGCACCACAACCCTCTCAATCACCTTCCCTAAGAAGGGGGTATTTGCGACCGGGCGATAGTTGTAGTAAAGCAATGTGTCCAGGGTGGGCTTTTTCAGGAACGGTCAGATCACTGCCTCTTTTAGGGCAGCTGGGACCACTCCCTCCTGCAGAGACAAGTCGACCACACCCTGGATCCACTCGGTCAAACCCCTTGGCAAGTTTTAATAAGCCAAGAAGGATGAGAGGACATGTTGCTGGTTGCATCGTCACAAGCACAGTGTCCACATCTTCAGGCCACATCAACTGAAGTTGATCCCAAGAAGTTGCAGCAGCCATTGCACTGGAGACTTCACTGGGGATTACAATAGATGTGGCTGGGGCACCAAGATTGCTATGGAAGTGAGCAACTTTACCCGCAATGTGCCTTGCAAACAATTCACAGCAGGCTTCTGAAGGGTCTAAAACTCCATTTCCTGGAGTTGATGTCAGCAGACCCCTGACTACGAAAAAGGTCCACTGGATGGCTACTTGAAGATGTAATGGAGGCAGAGAAATGGGCTGCCTTCGCTGCTGTGACCACCACACAGTAGGCACAGTTATGATGTTTTACCCGATTAGCCTCACAGTATGTCTTTCTCCACTTGAGCTCTAGCTGTCATCCAGCTTGTTTCATTGCCCTTAGTTCAATGGTGTAAACTGGGCTCCACAATGCGGGAGAAGGTGCTCGGGGGCAACTGTGTTAAGAGCACGATGCATCTCGTTGTTCCTCAGCATGACAAGAGCTTCAACAAAGTCAACTGCTCTATTGGGAACTCCCCCAGGGCATTCAGGAATCCAGTGGATTCCATTAGTCTCAGTGGGTGGACCATCTTAATCTGTCCACCACACCTGCAGGGGAGGATTGGAGCCATAAGTCTAAACTTCACCAGAAAGTTGTCTGACCATGACAGTAAAGTGTCATCCCCATCTCCAGACCACCCCTTCACCTGGAGCAAAAATCAAGTCGAGGGCGTGCCCTGCCCTATGTGTGAGACCGGTGAAAACTTGAGACATTGTTGTCATGGAGGCCATGAAGTTCCTGAGCCAGCCTCAGCGTGGACATTGAAATCACCCAGGACTATTGTTCCAGCCTCCTCCAATACCACAGCTGAGACAGCCTCCACCAGCTCAGTCAGAGAAGCTGCTGGGCAGCAGGGTTCACTGTCTCCTTGGCCCGACACCAGGTGTATGCCTTCAGAGTGCCCTGCAAACAATTCAAGTGGACCTCCAAAGGGTCTAAAACTCCCATTTTCTGGAGCTGATGTCAACAGACCCCTGACAAAACGAGAAAGTTCCACTGGACGGCTATTTGAGGATGTGATGGCAGAGAAATGGGCCTTCTTCGCTTCCCTCACCGCCACACAGTGCACATCTGCTATTACAGATGTAAACTTATTTCTGTAATCACAGGGGGCTAAAAAGTTACCTTTTTTTTTTTGTTCTAGTGTCTTCAGGAGTCTGGCAATAATTAACAAGTTACTGCAATAGTCTTGCAGATTCACAAGATCCCCAGGCTGTTTTTTGGCTATTGTGAACCAAGCATACAACCTACGCTAAGAGTGAGGGAGAGAGATAAAATGCTAAATTTTGGTAGTTGTTTATTGTATTTGAAGCATTGGTGGGCATTAACTCATGAGCCACTCTCATATTCCAAGTATCAATTGCTCTTAGACTAGCAGTAGAGAAAACTACAGCTGGAATGAGTGTTGCCGCTGATACATATTATTTTCTTTAGTCACAGCTGCAAAAGCTGGGTTCATTAGTCTTGGTCTCCTGGGACTGAATTACTTCCAGTAGCTTTGATGAATAATTTGGGGTGGGAGGGGGAAGAAAACAGTTTCTGTTTCTCAGTTATCTGCAAAGCTGTATCAGTAGTAATTGTTTATACATGATAGGCCCAGTTCAGGCAATTGGCAATACAGTCGCTTGCACCGGTGGGCTTGCAACTCAGGAAGCTTGGCATGGAGGCTGTTAACTGTATGAGCTGTCATTATGCAAAGTGTTAAAGTGTTTGCAGTCGATTGGGGTGGATCTTGTTGGCATTACTGTTTCAAGTATAGACCGCTCTTGTAATGAGAACATAAGTTTTTAAGTAACTTCTCTTCCTCCCCAATGCCTGTCCCATCAGGCTTGGTTTTTTGTGCTTGTAAAGAGTCGTGCTTCGCCAGATGCATTCCTTCAGTGTCCAGTTTCACAAAAGGTTTGCTTGGCCTAACTGGGTTTGCCTGAATCCTGCCCATCCAGCTAACCATGGTTTGTTTTCTGACAACAAATCGCAGTCTGAAGCCATGGTTTGTTGTTGGCTTACAAATTATGGCTTGTTGTAACTTTGGCTTGCTGTTATGTCCAAATTTGACAGTTTTACTTAGCCATGATTTATTTGCCTAGTTTGAGCAAGATGTTTGCCAAGCTACTGAGTCATCAGGCAAGAGTGCCTGAAAAAGGAAACTGCTTGCAAGACTAAGCAGTTCTCTCTGGCCCTTTTCCCAAAAAAGACCTCACTCCTAACTCTGCCTGGCAACAAGCTTCTTTCCTGGTCCCGCTGCTCCATGGCAAACCCTCCCTTGCAAGCCAGAGGGCCTCACCAGCTAATATCAGATATAGATAGATGAATGGGAAAGCAGCAGGGTAAAACAAACAGTATACTACAGCATTCAAAATTACTTGCATTTGAAATTGTAAAGCAACTTAGAGATGACAGAACACCAGTTGGGGGAAGAATATTTAAAACAGCTGTCTTTGAGACATGCAAAACAGCTAAGGTTTAAAAAGCTCGAACTTGTTATGGTAAAGGCTTTCATTCTAGAAGATTTAAACAGACACTATCCTGCCCTTCAGAATAGCCTCATGAAACTTATGACCTCACAGTAATTAGCACCTTTTGTAGAAACACTTGGAGAACAATCTCCATAATACTATGATGGCTTCAAAAGAGGGTTAGATGTATTCATTGAGGGTAACGCTATGAGCTGCTACTAGCCACGATAGCCAGGTTCTGCCTCCGTTGTCAGAGACTGTGCCTCTGAATGCCAGTTGCTGGGAGTCACCAAGGGGAGAGTGCTGTTGTGCTTGGGTCCTGCTTTTAGGCTTCCCATAGGCATCTTGCTGGCCACTGTGAGAACAGGGTGCTGGACTAGATGGGGTTTGGTCTGATCTAGCAGGTCTTTTCTTAGGTTTTTATGAAGTCTCATTACTATTGACCCAAAATCACGAGGCGCCCCGATGACTTTGAATACCAGGTGCTTCAACAACATAATGGTCCCATGATGAAAACACTAAAGGGATTATAAGAAGTTTCTCCTCTTTGATGCTTGGGGTTGAAAGATCTTGCTTCCATTGTTGCATGCCACCAAGCAAAAGGATGTAACAGTCACTGACAGCTATGGCCTGGTGGTTCTTTCTCTTTTGGAACCCTTCTCTGCCTGCTGAAGACACTCAGGCATCCCTGGACTCTCAGCAGATGATTATTCAGAGATTTAGGGCCAAATACTGATTGGATGAGGAGGTTGGGGTTGTTACTGATATCTGGTCTGCTCCAGATGTGTAGGAGGGATTTGCTCCAGATGTTTTTGAAACATGCAGTGTTCAGCTGGTTCTCCAAGTCCATTGGGGCTTCCAGTGCAGGGAGAAAATGAATGCATTCAATTTGAAAAGGAGAGACATGACTCTAGGTTACACTACAGAGAGTGGTATCAGTATTCCCTACCAGTGTATCATCCCCTTCCCCCCATGGAGGCAACATCCAGGCAAATCTCATCACCTGTGCTGGGAACATCTGACCAGTCATGGCAGACCCCTTCTAACCTAGGAACCTCTGGGCAGGAATAGGTGTCAGCATCGAATGAACGTGCCTGTTCCTCGGGTGGTATCCACAGCAGCACTCTCAGAGGTTCTAGTTCACAAACAAGGTCTTCAGGAACAGGAAGCGCCTGCTCAGACCAGAGGAGGGGGGTCCTTCCTTCCCTCTGCAAGTTCCTGTCACTCCGTGGCTGACACCAGTGCAAGTTGGGCAGAAGCGGCTTGGAGTGAGTTTTCTTTTACCTCCTTTAGAGCAGCCTTTCCCAACCTTTGGATTCCCAGATGTTGTTGGACAACAACTCCCATCAGCCCCAGCCATCTTGGGCAGGGGTGATGGGAATTGTAGTCCAACTTTGGGGGGAAAGGCTGTTTTAAATGGACCAAATGAGCTACAGCTAGGGTAAAAGGTAAAGGCGTCCCCGCACTTGAAGTGCGAGTCGTTTCCGACTCTTAGAGTGACGTCTTGCAACATTTACTAGGCAGACCGTATATATGGGGTGGGATTGCCAGTTCCTTCCCCGGCCTTTCTTTACCCCCCAGCGTGTGCTGGGTACTCATTTTACCAACCACGGATGGATGGAAGGCTGAGTGGACCTCGACCCCTTTTACCGGAGATTCGACTTCCTCCTTCATTTGGAATCGAACTCCGGCCGTGAGCAGAGCTTTGGCTGCGTTACTGCCACTTACCGCTCTACGCCACAGAGCTAGGGTACAGTAACTTAAAAAGACAGAAAAGGAATATGAAGAGAATCCAGCCCTTGTGCTCTCCTTGAAGTTTCAGGAAGAGGTGACGCTAACCAGTGTGCAGACGGCACTTAGGCTAAGGAACTGGCGAAAGACTGATCGCAAAGGACTTTATAAAGGCTGCAAAGGATACTGGGAATACAGTTGTTTAGGCTGTTTACAAGCAGGGCAGGAGGGAGGCTCATAGATTTTGATACAGTGGAGAGTCGGTGTGGAGTGCCAGATGCTTATCTAGCAATATTATTAGAGAGGGCAGTTAAATCACAACTACAGATATGAAAGAGTCTACATCTACTTTTGAGTGATATGATCCATAGCTGAGAAAGCTGCCTTAGTTAAAAGCTGAACTACTGTTTTTAGAGCTTGCTGGATGCAGTTCATGCTCATCCTGTTCCCCACTGCCACAAAAGTATCAGCCCATGAATTACATGACACAGCAGTGCATGCAAAACCCCAGTCAACACCTCCTGCTCTCCTACCCCCACCAAATCCTACCCTTTTGTTGTATTAGGAGCTCCCCATTTCCATAAATCTCCCTGGAAATTGTGAAGAGGTGCCGATGTGGGGAGGGAGGCATGCCCATAGGCATGTAAACAGTTGTTGTGATTTACCTAAGATAAAATGTTCTACATTAAAGACATTCCTTAGTGTAATTTAAACATCTTTAAATCTTGCACTATAAAAAGTGTTAAGGGGTGATGGAGTTTTCAAAAGTTGAAATTTTGAAAATGTTTAATAATTGCAGTGCACATATTTGTTTACATTAAAAAGTTTTAAATCAGTAGACAAATGTGCTGAGGGGTGGTGAATTGTTTTCATTTAATAAAAATTTACATTTAAAATAGTTAAAATCAATAAAATGTTGATTTGCATGGTTGCATTTTTCTTTAAACAAAATATTTGGACTCTCCACATTCAGTATGTCCTAGCAGCCATTTTCAGTGCAAACCTCCAAAAGGCTCAGGGCACTGAAATACATCTGCAGGACTTAGAAATCCCCTGAGAATATCCTTGAGGAATGTGTGGGTGATGAAGCACAAAATCCAGAAACGCAAAGGCATGTGCTTTTTGTAGGTGGAGATTTAAAGTGGGTTGTGTGATGGGTGGGTGAATTAAAAATCTTAACAGTTAAGAATCTGAGGTGAAGGTACTGTCTTTTCAAAAATCAGTATAGCAAGCTTGAGCTACATATCTCAACTGTAGGCAGCAATACAGTTACTTTTCTGAAGTGGGTTCAAATAGTGGAGATGAAGGTTTCAAAAAACAATGCAAAGAGCAGTAAGAAGGCATGATATTGTTCAGGAGAAAGCAAAGGGATTTTGATGGTGCTGCTGTCTTGCAGGTAGTGCCTGCAGATATGGATGAGGGGGGATTTGGGGGCAGTGTAAAGTGCAAGATGATCCAGGGAAATAAGAATTTAAAGATACTTCAGTGTTCCCATCACCATTATTTATTTATTTATTATTACATGTATACCCTGCCTTTTTTTTCATGAAACCCAAGGCGGCTTACATAGGGTTCCCAGGCACCGACCAGACCTGACGCTGCTTAGCTTCAGCAGGGAGCTGCCCTAACGTGCCTTCAGACCGTAGACAGGGACCTTATTTGTTTAATTATCATTATTGGTGCTGCTATTAACATAACATCTTAGAAAGTGCAACAGCAGCAAAACTACACTTGTGTAACTGGCCTGACTGTAGTTTTTTTCACTGAGATATTTATCAACACTGCTCACCACTTGCAGTTGCAGAGAGATGAGCAAATATGGAGGCAGGATTTTGTCTTTGGAAAGGCAAAGTACTACCATTGCTTGGTGAAAGAAAAAAAAGATCCTGAACATCTCATAACTCTTACCCCATCTTCTAACTCCACCATCTCCCTCCATCCCATCATCGCAGGTCCCCCATGGTCAGCATTGTAAGACAGGGGATTGCATTGGGTTGTTAGAAGGAGTGGGATTGATGATACATCTAAAAACAGCTACAGTAGGGCCCCACTCATATGGCAGGTTAGGTTGCAGACCCGCCAAAAAAGAAAAAAAGCCAAAAAGCGGATCAGCTGTAGCGCGGGGTTCTGGAACCTAACCTGCTGGTCGCGCCGGAGAAGATCAGCTGTAGCGCACTACAGCTGATCTTCCCCTCCTCTGGTGCGATCAGCTTGAGCGCGGGAGTCTGATCACCCCCAAGGAGAAGATCAGCTGGAGCATGCTGCAGCTGATTTTCCATAGGAGGTATGCCATCAAGCGGGTAATAGCTCCACCTATCGTCCGAAGGCAAGAATGTTTCTGAAGTGAAGACTAGGGGCGTCAGGCCCCTCCCACTCCCCAGTTCATTCGTGCCTTCGTCCGTGCAAGATATATTGCTTAGCGTCTAGATACGTTTTTTGTATTGTGTGACAGGGTGTGGGGGTTCTTCTTTCGTGTGTCTACTCACGCTGTTTCCTTCCCTCTGTCTTGTCTATATCACTGTGTGTCTTGTTATTCTGGGGAATTTCCTCGGGGGGAGTTTTTTCGCCCTTGCCCGGGCCGTTTTTCTCCCCAGCTTTTAGCCTAACGGCTTTTTAGAGAGTCCGCAGCTGCGGTTCTCTCTCTCTCAGGCGGCGGTCAAACGGGAGCTTGTGGCAGCAGCTCCCTGCTTTCCCTGCCGCCTTTTTCGTGCCCAGATTTTAGCCTAACGGCTTTTTAGAGAGAGCGCGGCTGCGGTTCTCTCTGTCTTAGGCGGCAGTCGAACGGGAGCTTGCGGCTGCAGCTCCCTTCTTTACCCCGCCGCCTTTTTCGTGCCCAGCTTTTAGCCTAACGGCTTTTTGAGAGACCGTGGCTGCGGTTCTCTCTTTCTCAGGCGGCGGTCGCAGCTTTTAAACGGGAGCTTGCGGCTGCAGCTCCCTGCTTTACCCCGCCTTTTTGTTTCGTGCCTCACGTCTCCCCCAGGAGCCTGCTTTGTGGTTCTTTTTGCTTTCCCTTCCCCTCCAGGAGCCTGCGGCTGCGGCTCTCCTTCCTTCCCTCGTAGAGGTTTTTAGTCGCCGGACTGCTCTGCCTTCCCCGACCGTTTCGTAGCCTTAGATCTCTCGCCGCGGCGGTCTCTGCAGTCTGCGGCTGCGGTTTTCTCCCTTATACTGCCTCTGTTACTACGGGGTCTTCCCTGGCCGACCTGCCTCCCTGCAGAGTCTCCCTTGCCTTATTTAACAACCGCGACTAAGTTCTCAGCCCCGCGGCTGTAGAACGTCTTTACGGCTGCCCCGTTTTTGCAGTTAACTTTCCATTGCTCCTGCCTCGTTCAACCATTGTTATTGTACAACGAATCCACCGTTTTTTATTTAAAATTTTTCCCGCTCTTTTCATGGGCGCCATTTTGTTTGCTCCCTTTTTTCCCACCCTTACTGTTTGGTCTATCGCATCCTAACAGCGGGCATAGCTTGAAAGAGCTGTGGCTAGCAGTTTTATTAAAGCATCAACGCTATCTTCCCTGTGTGTGTGTGTGCTACAGATAGAATCTTATAGTACACAGAATCTCCTTCTGTTCCAACTATTCGACTGCTACAACTCTTGAATCCACACGTTCTCAGGACTGTCTCAAGGCTGTGGCTGTGAACCAGGCTGTCTGAATTGTACATTCTGCCCCACCCGTGGCCGTGTACTAAGACTGTGGGATTGTGCACCGCTGCTCGAACGGTACATTCTGCCCCATCCGTGGCCGTGTACCAAGGCTGTTTATACTGTGCAAAGCTGTGCAAATATTACATTCTGCTCCATCTGTGTCCGCGTACCAAACCTGTTGATACTGTGCAAAGCTATCTGGACTGTGCATTCTGCCCCATCCGTGGCCATGTACTAAGACTGTTCATAGTGTACATTCTGCCCCATCCGTGGCCGCGTACCAAACCTGTTGATACTGTGCAAAGCTATCTGGACTGTGCATTCTGCCCCATCCGTGGCCGTGTACTAAGACTGTTCATGGTGTACATTCTGCCCCATCCGTGGCCGTGTACTTAGCCATCTGCCAGTGCATTCTGCCCCATTCGTGTGCCGTGTACTGAGCCTGTTCGGGTCTGTGCATTCTGCCCCATCCGTGGCCGTGTACTGATACCCTTTAAAAATATATGATTGCAGAACAGCCAGAGACAATCCAGGTAACCAAGCCGAAACCATCTAAGGCGGTCAAGCATAAGCATTCTAAAGCGGTTGCCAAAACTAAACATCTTTCCAGCCACAGCACAATCACCCTTCAGGTGAGACCAATGGTCCATTTTCTCCTCCAGCGAGATCAGCTGGAGCGCAGGGAGCTCCAGCCCCCCCTCCAGCTGATCGCCCCACTGGCGCCTTATTAGCGGAACACCGAAAAGTGGGGCCCTACTGCACAGTAATTCTTGTGCCTGAAAGATGGTAGATGATCAAGCCCTTAATATTGGCTTTGGCACTGTATTGCATTTTATCTTGCAAATGAAACGGAGGAGGGATAAGGAGAGGTGCATGCAGTTCTGACATGCCGTGGTGGAGTCAGTACAGGAATCTTTCTGAGATAGTTGTGGAGTCGCTGAATCCATGCTCAGCACACAAAAGGAGCTTCTTAGTACCTATGCACTGAGTCTTCATGGGTTCTGCAGGCTATGTGCATTCGCCGTGGAATGGGCAAATGTTGTCATCAGAACTGCTGGCACAGAAGATCAAATGAATACAGAAGTAGCCAGGTCAGTGCAGCATTCAGAGGTGTGTGCCTTGGATTTATCACATGTGGGTATTTTGCCTGTTGAACTCCATGGCGCAGAGCATTACAACTGTAAGTGCTTCTACAGCAAGGGTCTACAAGCAGTGGTGAATGTGAAAGGCCAATTTGTGGATCGATGTGGAGGTGGTTTGGGGAAGAAGCCTTAATATTTCCATCTTCTGGACATCACACCTGGCAGTTATGTATGAGAGAAGTACCTTCTTCTGTAGCTCACCTGCCAGTGCTGGTCAGTAGAGTTCCACTACATTCCTTCATCTTTGCAGACCTGATAATTGCATTGCAACTTTGGTTGGTGGCTCCCTAAAAGTATCCAAGGATAGATATCGCCAAGAACTTCAACTAGAGAGAGCCTTTGGGAGTCTCAAATCAGGATGGGGGTTGCTTTTCACTTTGCTGAATGTGGAGGAAGACCTTGTGGCTGACATGATCATAGTGTATTGTATCCTGCACAGCAACTGCGAGGAGAGACATTGTTCTGGAGGAGCACCCAGCAGATCTGCCTGGTCCAGTTGAACATGATGCAATGTCCATGGATGTAGAACAGCACATAAATCCTCCTTCATTTGGGATCATTGCCCTTGGTGTTCCCCAAGGTTTAGGATGCTACTGACTGAGCCATACACTGTTGTGTTAGTATCACCCATAGACACTGCCCTCATGCCCCATTCCAAACCTGTTTCAGCACACCACTTTTCCCATACCATTCCTCCTTACATATTATCACAAAATATTCTTGTTTTCATCTGCGGTTACAGTGTCAGACTGTGATCCAGGAGAGCAGGGTTCATATCCCCAGTCAGCCATGAAGCTCACTGGGTGACCTTGAACCAGTCACTGTCTCTCAGCCTAACCTACCTCACAGGATTGTTGTGAGAATAAAATTGGGAGGCGGAGAACCATGTTTGTACACCAGCTTGAGCTCGTTGGAGGAAAGGTGGGATATAATGTAATAATAAATACAATAAATTTCTAATCAGTTAACTTTGCCCATGAATCAAAATTGTATCTTCATTGGATGAATGGGTGCAGATGAGGTGGGTTTAGATTTCTGGGTATGTTCTTGAAAATGAATTGTGATTACTTTCACAGTCTACAGGTGAGGTGGCTTACTATGTAATTTTGTAGGTTACCATTGAGAGGGTAGAGTGTAGGATTAGATTGCCTTCCAGGCTTTGGTTGGGAGTGGTGCAGAGCCTCTCCAAGGAGGAATTACCAGAGGCTCATTATGCCCAGGGGAGGGTGGTTGTAGTGCTCGATTTTCCTTGGAGCATGTATGGTGTGTGAATGTTTTGTGAGGAATAGGCAGAGGAGGGGGCAAGCCAACCTTTGATGAAGGAAGCCATGGTTTGTTTGGTCATCTGTGGGACAACTTGTGGTTTGTAAAATAAACCATGACTTAGTGTTACCATGGTGAATGAGACCAGTATGTACTGAGTTAACCTACTTAATATATATTTGGGAACAAGCTTCCTATATTTGCATGTATTCTTATTATTTGACTTCCCTTCATTATTATTATTATTAAATTTGTTAGTCGCTGCAGCATCTAGGTGACATACAGCACAATGTTAAAACAACAGAATAATACCACTAATAACCAGTAAATAAATGAATCAAGCATCAATTTGTAGGAAGTAAAATAATGTGTTAGGACAGTTCTAAAACTTTAAAAAATGTACTAGAGTTGGCTAGGACAGCTGGATCTTATGGCAAGCTGTACAAACTCTCTTTCTTAGAAGATGAGGAAGAAGATGAGGAAGAAGAGGAAGATGGAGAGGAGGAGGAGTTTGATGAGGAAGATGAAGAGGAAGAAGGAGAAGGAGATGAAGGAGAAGATGAGGAAGATGAAATCAGTGGAGAGGTTAGTTAAAACAGTATTTTCTGCTTTTATGCTGTGTTGAAACCTTACAGGCTTATCTGCCAGATTTGCTGTCCTTTGTGGTGAAATTGCTGAGCATTGTTTGAGCTGTGCCTTTGCATATGCCCTGGCAATTGGAATGGTGTGCAGGCTGCCTGGTACCAGAACAGCTGAAATAATGAAACCTACCTTTCTGAGTTATCCAGCTTGTGTTCTACCATTGATCTGCCTCTCTGTGGGGCAGACTGTCTGGTTGTAGCTTGGTAGCAAGCATCAGCTTAGGTGAAACTCAACTACAACAGCATCAGTGTTTTTCTGCAGATGCCATCTAGTGTATTTCATTATCCAACAGAGATTGAGAACCTTTTCAGGGGTAGTTGTGGAAATTGGAGGAAAAGTGCTACTCTTTCAGTGGCAAACATGCTTATTTTTTCAGGAGGAAGAGTTTGGACGTGATGGGGAAGAAGAGGAGGAGGAAGAAGAAGAAGAGGATGATGAAGGTATGTACAAAGTTTCAAACCAATCCCTTAATTTTAAGAATTGTCAGGATGAAAGGATAGGGATACAAGTGGGATGATGATATTTTATACTGCCCTTCTGATCAAATGTGAAGGACAAGGCAGGAAGGTGACAGCAAATATTTAAATATATAGCCCAAGACATCCAAAATATTGGGCTAGATAAACCCATTCCATTTTAGTGACTGCAAGGAAGTGCAAATAAAGACTGCAAGGGGGCGAGACTCTTGCCTTTTTCTATTTCTTTGGTTCTGGAGTGTAAACCCTGGTGCCTGTGGCCAAACAGTGGCCTTTTAATCCTTATAGGTGGGAAGTATTTTGTTCTTGCTGGGTTTCCATCAGCTCTGTGAGCAAGCAAGCGGTGTGCTAGTAATTACTGAAATACTAGGACTGGACAATACCCGCTTTCTAACTGCCATGTCAGTGTTGGATTGAAAGAATGTCAATAGCCCAATTCACATGTCACAGGAAACTACAGTTGTTTTCTGCAAAGCCGATCCTACCCACCTTATTCCTTGCCCTTAGTGTACAGGAGAAGGAAGTCATGACCACTGGCAGTGGCTTGGTTTGGATGCCACATTAAACTGCAGTTTTAAATTAGTTTAATCACAAATGAGTGCCCCTTCCCCCCCCCCCGGTGGGTGTCTTATGCTGCATTAACAAGCCGGGGTCTGGTTTGTGATATATAAACTTATTTCATGATTTGTTTCAAACAAAATGAGCCCTGAATCAGAAGTAAGCCAAAGTTTGGTTTAGCAAGGCCGATTCATGCTACATGAGAAACCAGATTTGTTTGTGCTGCATGGGGGTGAGGATAGTTGTGCTGGCTGGAGGTGTGTGGGAAAGTCCATTTGTGATTAAACCATAGTAAAAATAAACTGTGGTTTTACATGACATGCGAATGGGGCTTTAAGTGTTCTGTCCAAACTGAGGATTGTGGTTTGTTTTGTCTTGCTCCGAACAAACCACAAGCCTTGACTATGGATTGTGGTTTGTTTGGAGCAAAACAAATCATGATCCCAGGTTTGAATGTAGCACTAAGCTAGGAGTTATGGCTTGTTCCTCCCACATACTAGCAGGGAGAAGCAGAGCAGCGAGATTGGCGTGTTTACAGTAAGCCATTAAGAATGCTGTGTGCTGTCTCCTAAACCATCTCTGCTGAGTGACATTCCTCCCTATTCTAGGGCTTACTTTTAATATGTGGGTCTGGTTGAACCCCACGTACCCAGGCACTTACTGGGTGCCTCTAAGCAGCCCATAATAGGTTTATAGATTAATACCGTTGTATCTCCACCCTTCTGATGAAACATTGTCTCCTCACATCATTGTACAGATGAAGAAGATAGTGGGAAGGGTGAAAAGAGAAAAAGAGAAGCAGATGACGAAGGGGATGAAGAAGATGACTAAGGCCTCCTATGTCCCCAAAGGACTGTTCAGTATTGCTTGGGCCACCCCTTGGATGATCTGTGACTTGAGGAGCACGTGAGGCACATTTCTAGTCGTCTAACAAGCCCCCTCCCCCTCGGGTGCAGCACTCAAAGAGCCAAAGAGTCGGCCATTCCTGTGACATTCCACATACCCTGCAGCTGATCTCCTCAAGGTGGTTACAGATCTAGCCCTTTGGGTTAGCACCTTCACTTATCCTCTTGGGGTTCCCGGGCCTTCATCTCCCACCATTGCCATAACAAGAAGAACAAGTGTGATGGGTCAGTCCTGGTTGTCAGGGGCTACACACTACCCACTGACTGTAGTCCCTTTTTTACTTTCTGTCCAACGAGGCTTTGTAAATAGAGTCCTAAAGTTTTGGGGACTGTTCTTCATGCTTTGCTTTCCCTTCCTTTTCCTTTTCTAAGCTGTTGGATATTTTTTACATTAGGATGTTTTATGCAACAACAGAAAAGTATTTTTAAGAACTTGAATGAAATAAACGTTATTTGGTAAACTAATCTTGCAAAGTTGTTATGTTCAGACTTAATCTGAAATTCTGTGGCCTTTTCATTTCTCTAAACCATGCCATGGGCAGGGTTGTGTATACTCTGCACTTTAAAATTTAAAAAATGTATCAGCAAAAGCTGGATTCCTTGACCCGTAAATTCCTTAGTTTGAATAATTTCTTCTGCTAATCAAGGGGATGCACAATGAATTGTGCAGGACACTGAAGTCATAATTAAAAATCTTCAGAGACCTCATCATGCTTTTACCCACATATTTTAAAGCCTATTTTTTTAGCCATTAAAGACATTTTTAAAAAAAAAAAAAAAAATTAAAATTTTCAGATTGCTGAATTCCATGGCCAGTACTAAATTTTGTAGATTTTTGGTGCTGACAGTAGACTGCAGAATACACACAACACTGAAGACAGGCCCTTAGACACCCTTTATTCTTAATTGCAATCATTTATCTTTGTATTCTATTCCCACTTTGCAAAGAATATTGCCCTAAATCTCTGAATCACATGAATACATTTAGAAAAGAAAATACAGAACTGGTTCCTATATTGGTACATTTATTCATGAAGGCCCATACCCATGTTCAAGAATGGTTGTTTTTAACAGATGTAGTTACACTGTGTGTGGGTGCATATGCTCATACTGTCATGTATGGGAAGTCAATCCATTATTTGCTTTCTTGCATGTTTATATGAACAGAAAATACTGGTATAGCCAGGCAATTCTTGCATTACATAAGTCAGTCATTCTTGTACATGATTAATGTTGCAATCCTGTACGCACCTGGGAATAGTCCCACTGAGCTCAATGGGGCTTACTTCTGAGTATGCGCATATAGGACTGCACTGCAGGTATAGGATTACAGCCTAGTCATACAGAATGCATATATTGAAAATGAATTTACCCTTAAAACAGACTAGGCTTAAAGGTTAAAGTGAAGTTTTGATACCCTTATTTCTTATGCAGGCAGGCATTATAATGTGAACTTACCTCAATTTCAGGTTGTATTAAATGCAAAGAATGGCTGGGATCCAATATTGTGTCCTCAAGTGGACCCCTTTCACTCATGCAACAAGACTTCCCTTCCTCATCTCACCTGTAGCTCCCCATGCCTCTCCAAATCTGCCTGAGGGTCCCCCAATGCTCCAGAACATGTTTGGGGAGCTGAAAGTGATAGGAAAAGAAGTGGGGAAGTCACATTGTGCAAGTGGACAGCTGCTCTGCCCATGCATAGACATTGGATTTGGCCCTCCACCTTTGCTTCGTTCCAAGATGGATCTTTCACATTCTTCCACTATATAGCAATTCCTTCTTAATGCAGCTTAAGTAAGTTGGAAGCTCTAGCCTGTGGTTGGAAATAATCTTTTCTGAAGTTAGTATCAAGAGAGTTAAAAAGGATCCAGTAGCTAAGACACAAAAATAAAAACCAGGAAATACCTTTATTTGGAGTTAATGTTCATTTTTATATGCTTGTTGGAAGCAACAAACAGTAGCAGTACATAAGGGACTGAGATTACTTTGCCAAGGATTGTGTCTGCTGAAAATCAAATTTTCCAAAAGCTGCGTTTTGTAACATGCATAAAGTATGCAGATGTATGCAGTTTGGTGTAAATCATTTTGCCTTTGCAAGTCATGGGGAACGGGAAGGAGCTTTTTGCAGAACACTGAAACTTCACCTATTGCTATTAGAAATCTTATTTAGATGGGATTTCTGTAGGCATTACCCTTATAGTTTAAAAACATAGTCTGCAGACATAAGGCCTAGTAACATGCTTCTTTTGCTTTTAATTGAAAGGAGAGCTTCTCAGGAAGCTGAATTCTGTGCCCAGCGCCACACTGCTCCCATGGAATTACAACAGCACCCCTTGGTTAGAGTAGACCACAGAATCTAGTGACCAGACTTCTAGAAGATCATATATATGCACAAGAATTTATAAGTTGGGTGCCTGCAAAGGAATTTAAGGCAAAAGGTGCACGTAAGCAGAAAACTATTACTTACGGAATTGTATTTTTCCCTTGCATTTTTTTAAGCATGTGGACACAATCTAGCCAAAGATTTTTTGGGGGGGGGGTATGCATAGAAGAGAACTCCTTAAAAAAAAAGCACTGCAATCTTGTGTCAGCTGGGGTGGTGGTGGGGAGAGATGGAATCCAGCCTTCCCTACTCTTCTTCCCAAATAGGCAGTTGGTGGGATTCCAGCCTAAGTGGGTGGGAAATGATACATGTAAAGCCATCTGTACATATGATTCCCCATCCTGCTGTGGCTACATGGGCAGGCATTTTGCCAGTCATAAGAGGAACAAATGTGTCGACATTTTGTTGATGGGCCACAGATTACTTTCACTTGATAGGCTTGGTCAGTAGCGCTAGTAAAAATGGTTCTAGGCTAGTACGTTTTGTGGACTTAGTTGCATGGCTGGCATGAGGTCTTAACTAGATCAGGATGATACATTTGGATGCCATTTATTTTGATTTAAGTATATGCTTCACTCCCATTGATCCACTTTCCCACTGGAACCAATCATGTTTATATATAAAGTACAATCCTTGCCAGTCAAATATCTTTCAGTTATGCCCCCCTCTCTTTTCTGAATGATTTACTTCCTTTTAAATGAAAAGAACAAAAAAACAGGAATACTGTCAATAATTCATCCTTACATATAGTTAGGCACTGTTTAATAAAGCGTACCCAGTTATTACTGTATATTTTCTTTTCATTCCTCTCCCCTCCAGAAAACACACGAGTAAAACTCTGCTATGAAATGTACTCTTTCAAAAATTTACATATAACAGAAAAGTGATATTTTGAAAAATAATTTTCAAGTGTTGATTTGATCCCCTTTGTTTGCTGAAAGGTTACCGGTAAACAAAATGCAGTAAATATTTTTTTCAAGTAGATTTGGGATTAATGAATCCCCTTGATAAATGGCTAACTTTTGCCTGCTGATCAGATAAGATGCATAAAAACAAGCAAACATTTATTCAAAAGTACACTTGTAAAATGAATTTTAAAACGTATTTTCCCTTTGCCTTTGCTGAAAAAAACTTTTAAATAATTTATTCTGCATGTAAACAAGAAAAGATAATAATCTCACTAATTGCAAGGGGAGATACCCAACATTAGCCATATGCAAAGTAAACAACAAATTAATGGACTTTAGTCAATTGATGACCATGGGTTTACTCTGAGCATGACTAATATAGGATATTACTCAGGTTGTCATTTTTCTCAATCCAGAGAGCCATCTGCACACATATCCTTAGTTGTGCAAACAGATGCTGCATGGACAATTCACTAGTCCCATCCCTATGAGTGCACAATTTGTTAAAAATAAAAGCTGGACTCCTGCTCAGCAGTTGTTTGTGACAGGGAACAGCAGCCTACAATCAGTTTCCCTTGTTAAACAGCAAAAGGGCTGCAGCACTCTCATACTGTTAGGCTGAGACAAATGGTTAAAGCGAGCTAGCTAAAATTCATTACTTAAGGGGGAGAAAATCTCTGAGATTAGCAACAGAGGATGGATATTGCAATTATGCTTTGACTGTGAACATACCGACTGGCCACATTTGGTAGACAACTTGATCTAGAGTAGACTGGCCACTGGATGGCCAGTGTGACTACTGTAAGTTCTTAATCATCATGGTAATCTGGATAAATGTGTAAAAACAGCCGCTTTTAAAAAGGGTTGGCTAAAATTCCACGAGCAATGGAAATAAAATACTCTTAATATTCAGAGGTCAGTTTAAGTGTAAAAGTTTGGTATCCAAATATGGTTCAGCATTTCCAATGGGTTCCATGATGCCTCCTGTACTGTTCTGAACACCAGAGTAACAAAGCCACAAGCAAAATGCTTTCTTGGCTTGTACCATTTCAGACTGGTGTGTTATAGCATATCTGAATGCTCTGTATACAGAATCTTCCTCCCTGACAGGAAAGCTTTATAGATACAGGGAAGGCCTCCCTACCCCTCCAAAATTAGGGGACCGTTCAAGACACACACACTGTAGCATGAATAGTGCAATCCAGGGAAAACTGAGCCACTTGTTTTCTGCTGCATGTATAGTTTGGCTATGAGAGGTATTCTTCCAGCAACAAGCACTGGCAGATCTAATGAGGGGTAATAAGGGTAGAAAAAGAATCTGGAGACAGGCATGCCTGGGCACAATTTTATCAAGCCACTGGGGAGTGCTGCAACTGAAAGCAGGCTCTTGGGAGTGATTTTAGCACTGGAAATTACTGGTCTTTCTGAGAGACTTGGATGAAAGTGAATGAAAGGGAAATATTTAGTTCAAGATAGAACACTAGTACTGTACCCCAGCCCTGCTTCCTTCCTCTTCCATCAGAGGCATTTCAGTGACTGACTAGATGGGGAGTGCAATCCCCATAAACAACCCTGTATTAAATATTTTAGGCTGCAACCTGCTTGTTTGCAATTTAGTCCTCTGGTTGCTTCTAACTCCCTAGCTTTTCATTCTCACTCTTGCTCGCTCTCTCCCCTGAACAAATCTTGGGTTAGTTCAAACCCTGCAGGCCAGTTGGATTTTGCAATTTTATTATGTGCAGTGCTGCTGTGTTTCTTCAAGCCCCAGCTCCTGATATCACAGAAGCCTAACTGTTTTTATATATTATTTCCAGCCCTTTTGATCAGGGTAAAATGCTCTAAAGCATAGTATATCCCCCAGGAGATACATTCCCCTACCCCCAGGGCCTCACAATCTTTGGACATTACAGGTGGTCAGCCCTGAGATCAGCAAGGACAGCTACCTGGATGGCAGAGCTTTGCATAGGTTCGCGTAAGTATCAGGCCATGGAAGATGAGGCAAAGCATTGGTCAGAGGCATCAAAGCAGAAAACAATTTGAAAGAAGAGCACTGTGATTTTGCAATACTGGACGAACAATCACATACTAAGGCTCTAAACTGGATGAAAGAAACATGGAACATGTTTTAAGACGAACTGGAAATCAGTATCTGGACTTTTTTTTTTTCGACCCTGCACTGCAATGGCCGACACTGGTTCTGGTACAACATTCAGCAGCAAACTGATGAAAGACGACGAACCAGTGGGAGATTGAGTTGGAGCCAATTGAAAGGAAGCTAGTTCAGAGAACTGGTCACCAGTCTCTACTGTTCGCTTAAGGCATGATGTGATCCTGGGATAAGATTATGGGTGAAGTTGGACGATGACTGTATATAGACCACAACTACAGATCTCTGGTTATGACATGCTCCATTTCAGCAATACTGGGGTGCCCTCTCCACGCTCAACAACTAAACATCGCTTACAAAAGCTTGGCTTTTGATATGAGTTCCTTTTTTTAAAAAAAAAAACAGCATTCCTGACTTGCATTCTCCGATTATAGACCCCACTTTCTTTGTTCCTTTACCACTTGAGCACAACCATATTTGCAAAGGAAGATCTATAAAGCTAAGGGAAGCAGATGGCTTAAGCATGTCCCCCCCACCCACACTCCTTGACCAAACGAGAGACAAAAGTCATTCAATGTAGACTCATCCTGCATCCGTTCAGCTCTGCAGAGGAACAGGGAAGAGTCCTGAGCCACTCCAAGCAGCCTTCATCTTCATGTTCCAACAGTTCATTGCTGGGCAGCCTGTCATAGTCAAAGCCGTCACATGGCCAAGCACAGAGGAGCACAGTGGGCTTGAAGGTTGCTCTCCCTGTTCCTCAATGAAATACCAGGGCATGCGCAGGCACAGGGAGACTGCTGGAGCATCTGGCTTCACCCTGAGACCTCTTAACTCACAGAGTGAACTTGGGGCCACTTTTAAACCAGTTCTTTTGAAGAAGATGGCTGGTGAGCAAAGCGCTGGTAAGAATCCCAGCAGCCTCCAGCTTCCAGATACGGGCACTTGAGGCATGCAATTAGTTGCCTATAAATCTCAAGTTCTTCTCCTAATCCAAAACCTTTCCACATTTAAGAAGTTGAGGCAACCATTGTCCTGGAGTCTGAGCTGCCTCTGAGAGGCTGCCAAGGTATGTCCCGTCAGAACCTGCCTGAATCCATGTGAAGGTTTTTGATCTCCAGCTCCAGCTGTTTGATCTGGACATCCCGCTGAATCAGCAATTCACGGAGCCTCCGGATTTCTTCCTGCTGTCGGTAAAACATCTGCAGCAGCTGGAAGCAGATTTCATATGTCACTCTGCTATCTATATCCACCATGAATATTAACTGCCTGGCATCTATTTGAAACTGTGTAGACCAAGGGTGGCAAACCTGTGGCCTGGATCAAGTCCACCAAGCCATTTTAAAAAGCCCATCAGACCCCTGACCAAATTTACCAGGGGTGACAGCACCTCTCTGGGCAGTGGCTTCTTCTCCAGTAATGCTCAATAACCCACCACCACTGAGGGCAAGTCTGAGTGCTCCAGAAACAGGAGCACTACACTAATTCCCAAGAGCTCATGAAACATCCTTCCAGTTTTCTGAGTAGTCTAATCTGCAATGGTGGTGCGTTATTTAGCCCCAGCACTGCTCAAACTGTTTGCAATGTTGCCTTCAAGGGAGTGGCTTGGGGCATAACAGGAGATGGAGAAGGCTAGTGGGGGGAGATCCCAGCATAAGAGGTTCGGATAAAAATGAGAATTTTACAAGTAGTAATAACTAAGACAAAATTTACGAGCCTTCATAAGTAATCTAAAAATGTCTTCACAGACCCCCCTTCTCCCAAATATTGATATTGAATCAAAAATGGGATGGGGGAGGGTGTGTGTGTGTATAAGTGTGGTGGCCACACCCACTGCTTGCATGCAGCCACAGGCTGGCCAAATGTGAATGTGGGTCTTTGGCTGAAAAAGGTGAACACCCAGGTATGCAACCAAGAAAAAGAGAAGTCCTCAAACAACACACAGGTGAATTAACACGGCGAAAGAAAGGAATTAACACGGTGAAAGAAAGAGAATGCTCTAGAAGTGTGTAAAGCATCAAAAAGTGAGTGCTGTAGTGAAAAATGTATGTGATATGTTTTGAAAGCCCTTGGCATACACAGTTAATACACAAGTTCATTAAATCTTTTATAACAACAGAACTTTATGGCACAATCCATCCCCTGAAAGGGACTGGCATAGTATTCAACGAAGTCCCATTCCCCCTTCAGTGAACATCTACTGCAATACACAAAAGACATAAATGGGAACAGGAGTCCTGTGTGAGCCTCCTAGATGCCCACCTAACTCTGGCTGTTATCTGGTAGGAGTTACCTGAACTTGGAGGCAGAGGGAGAACAAGGTTCTCTTGCTTTGCATTGGTCCCTCCATGCACAATGGGTTGCACTGTTGAAACTGTTTGTTGTCTCTTTAAGGGGAATGGTTTGGGTGTAACACATAGAGAGGCCTAAAGGGATATCTTTTTATGTAACCCCTATTGAATATTATGAGAAGTGAAAGCAACTAGTTTTCCCGCCTTTTTTCTCTCTTTTCCCCTTTTCCTCAGTTTGTAGAAGCAGAGTTTAGTGTTGCTGTAAGCCAAGTGTGTCAATTAATAAATATAATCAGAGTTAAAGAAGTCAAGCTTCCAAGACCATTTTTCCTGTTAAGAAGACCTTAGCTGTTGCAACAATTTTGGTGCAGAAGGAAAGATTTAAAGAGAAGACAGACTGCACAGTAAGGTCAGAAAGAACAAGGGGACATGGCTGAGGCTTTGGAAAGGCAAAGGCATAAGAGGACTGTAACTAGAACACTGACAACAAAACTGTTACAAAAGATAGAATGTGAACTACAGAAAATTGATGTAGATGTGGCTCTGCTGAGCAGCTTACAGCAAAGGAAGAGATTCTAAATGGGCTTGACCAAGACATAGAAGCTGGGATAACTGATCTAGATGAATTAGAGAAAGAGGTGGAAACAGTACAGGGCTATAAAGACCGCATTATAGCTGGGAAAATTCATGCAATGCGAGCAATTAACACTGAAGATGCAAGAAGTACCTCTTCAGCAACAAGGGCATATCCATAGCCACTGACGGTCAAGCTCCCCAAACTGATGACTGAAAGATTTTATGGGGACATTAGCTGCTGGCAGGGATTTTGGAGCCAATATGAAACCTCCATTCACAAGAACACCAGGCTGGCAAAGGTGGACAAGTTTAATTACCTAAAATCTTTCCTAGGAGGGGCAGCAGCCAGTGCGATTGCTGGTATGCCACTATCAGGCAAATTATGATGCAGCTGTGGAAATTCTGAGGGAAAGATTTGGGAGCAAGGATTTGATTATTAATGCCCACATGAACAAACTGCTAAGCCTGAATCCAGTAAAAAGGTCGACTGACATCTTGGCTTTACGCCACCTCTATGATGCCTGTGCGACTCTACGCAGTTTGGAGTCCATGGGGGTTGTCTCTGATACCTATGGGAGTCTATTGTCTCCTATACTGACGAAATTAATTCCTGAAGATATAGCACTGGAGTTCAGCCGCAGTAGGGATAACAGTGATGAATGGAAGGTACCAGAATTCCTGAAGTTCCTACAAAGGAAAATTGAGAGTCAAGAGCTTACTTCAGTTCTGACTAAAATTGCAGCTAAACCACAGGAGAGTGATACTCCCGTCAAGTATAGCCAGAAGTCAGTACGACATTATCCAGAGCAGAAGAAAGGATTAGTCTCTGCACCATCTGCTGTAGCACTGAATACAGTAACTCCAGAAGCAGTCTGCATATTCTGCAATGCTCCTGACCACAGGGCAGCTGACTGTTCAGCTCTGACACTTGTAGAAAGAAAGGAGAAGCTAAAGAAACAAGGCCGATGCTTCATATGTCTGGGGGCAAGACACATGGCCAAATTCTGCAAGGCAAAGGAAATTGTTTGCTCTAGTTGTGGAAAACGCCATCATAAGTCCATTTGTTCCCAAGAAGCAAAGGAGAACCCCACCAACAAAACAACTCCTATAGCTCCATCTGCAGTGCACTTAAAAGTCACCAAACACAGTATTCCTGCAAACTATACAAGCTACAGCCAAATGGACTACTGGGAAGAAAACTGCGCTGTCTACTAGATGGAGGAAGCCAAAGAACATTTATACGAGAAGACATCTCCAAGGCACTAAAGCTCCCACTAGTAGGGGAAGAGACCCCAACTATCCACTAATTTGGGGTAAAGACACCAGTGACTACCAAAAGACAGAGTTAAGGTCACCTTGCAAGGCCTCTGGGGGAAAAGAGAAAAGATTGAACTGGAGGCCCTGGAAACACCACAAGTATGCACCGCCATGGTAAGGGTCCCAGGAGATGGCCTGCGCCAAGAATGAGAAACAAGAGGCCTCCAACTGGCAGATGCAATCTCTCCCAAAGAAGACCAGGGGCCGGAGCTAGAAGTGCTGATTGGAGGAGATTATTACTGGAAGGCAGTGACAGGCCGAGTGGAACGACTTGGAAATTAACTGGTGGCACTTGAGACTATGTTCAGGGTCCCACTACAACCTTCATAGGCACCAGTACCACAGAGGCCGGAGTACTGAAAGTCACAGCAGAGGAAGAATCCCTCATCTCCAGACAGCTGAGAGCCTTCTGGGAACTAGAATCAATTGGCATAATGGAAAAGGTAGAGGGGAAGACGAAGTGTGACAAAGAGATGCTCCAAAGATTTGAAACTTCCATAAAACACAAGGAAAGAAGATACGAAGTACAACTACCCTGGAAGTCAGATCAGCCTGACTTACCAGACAACTTCCTTGTAGCCAAGAGAAGATTCAAACAGCTGGGAAGTTCAGAACTAATGTGCTGCTCTTTAAGAGGTACAGCAATGTCATTGAACAGCACCTGCAGAAGGGCATAGCGGAAGAAGTCACCCATAGTTCTGCACTGGTCTACTATCTTCCTCATCATGCAGTTATCCGGGAGGATAAGGCTACCACAAAACTGAGAGTAGTGTTTGATGCCTCATCCCATGAAAGGGGGTGTCCTTCACTTAATGATTGTTTACTAACTGGACCCAATCTGAACCCAGATTTGTTTGGCATTCTAATCAGGTTCCACCAATACAAGGTAGCTTTCACTGCAGACATTGCAAAGGCTTTTCTTCAGATATCAGTAGCAAGTGAGGATCGAGATGCAGTAAGATTTTTGTGGATGAAAGAACCTCCAAACTTTGATCAAGAACCAGAATTAAAAATCCTAAGAATGACACGAGTGTTATTTGGTGCATCCCCCAGCCCCTTTTTGCTTGCTGCTACCATAAGACATCATTTAAAACAATATCAGAAGGAACATCCAGATATCTGCCAGATGCTTGATGAATGCCTGTATGTTGATGACTTCATAACTGGCACTAACAGCACAGAGAAAGCTGCTAGTATTGCCATGAAGGCCAGAGAATTGTTTTCAACCGCAGGAATGGACCTCCAGAAGTGGAATACCAATTCTAAGGAACTGCAAACATCCTGGCAGAACAAGGAGAATGAACCCAATGTAGAGTTAGAAGAACAAACTTTAGGACTTTCATCATTAAAGATCTTAGGTCTGACCTGGAAAACTGAAGCAGATGAGTTCATATTTGAGATTCATAACCTGCTAGAATTCATGATAGGTAGAAGAAATACCAAACATTTTATGCTACAAGCAACACCACGTATATATGATCCAATTGGATTCTTGTCACCCTTTGTTATCAGAGTGAAATGTCACCTTTGGTGGAAGGGGCCCTACTGGTTATCACTGTCTGAAAATGAATGGCCACAGTGCCCATTGTCAGAAGAAAGTTCCATAAAAGGAGATCCAGATCTCAAAGCAAGTCTTCAGTTGGCTGTGCAAACCAGCTGCAACTCTGAGGACATGCCACCCCCTGTCCTAGCACTAGAAAGATATAGTCAGTTTAAAAGGGTACTTCGACTAACTGCATGGATACAGCATTTTATATACAACCTCTGAAATCCACACCACAAACAGAGAGGTCCTCTGATTGCAGAAGTGATATTCAAAGCTGAAAGATACTGGATTGGGAGAACTCAGGCAGAAGCATTTGCAGCAGAATTAAAACAGCTGACAAAAGATATTCCCATAAGAAGAGACTCGCTGGTAGAGTTCAATCCATTCTTAGACAAGGATGGTTTGATACGTATAGGTGGAAGACTACAGAAATCAAATCTCACTTTGGAACAGCAACATCCATGGATACTACCACCAAGGCATAAGTTCACAGAGCTCCAGATACAGTATCAGCATGAAAGATTAATGCATGCTGGATTGAGAGACACACTTAGACAAATCAGATAAAATTTCTGGATTATAAAGGGTAGACAGTTAATAAAAATAATTCAGAAATGTAATGTGTGCAAGCGGCATCGAGCACAACCAGGAAAAGAAGTGGCTGCTCCATTACCAAAGGACAGAATCCTAGAAGCACCACCATTTGAGGTGACTGGAGTAGACTTTGCAGGACCCTTATATGCAAAGACAAAGAATTCACTAGAAAAGGCATACATTGCACTTTTTACATGTGCTGTGACCAGAGCAATTCATTTGGAACTTGTCTCAGATCAAGGCACAAAGAGCTGTCTATTGGCTTTGAGAAGATTTGTTGCTAGGCGTGGACTGTGTAAAGTTATATACTCTGACAATGCCAAGACCTTTAAAAGAGCAGATCAAGATTTGAGAGATCTTTGGTCACAAATGGACCACCAGCAGCTTCAAGACTTCTTTGGTAATAGAGGTATTACTCGGAAGTTCATTGTAGAACAAGGTGCCTGGTGGGGTGGATTTTGGGAAAGACTCATTCGTTCTGTCAAAACCTGTTTAAAGAAAACACTGGGAAGGGCAGCTCTATCATATGAAGAGCTTGAAACAACTTTGACTGAAGTAGAAGCCATACTGAACTCTAGGCCAATCACTTTTGTTTACAATGAAATGGAGGAACCAACACCTCTGACACCAGTTCACTTCCTTGTGGGTCAAAGATTAACAGCTTTACCTCCTCAGAAGTATCCTTTTGCAGTGACTCACACAACTACTCAAGATGAACTCAGTAAAAGATGGAAATACCAACAAACATTGATGAATCAGTTTTGGAAAAGATGGCGACGAGTATTTATTGGACCTACGATCAGTTCATCGCAGTGTTCCATCAAAGCAACAGGCTGAGCTCAAAGTAAATGACATAGCTTTGATTCATGAGGATAAAATGCCCAAACACATGTGGAAGATTGGTAGAATTGAAGAAACTTTCCAAGAACGTGACAATAGAGTTCATGCATGTGCTGTGCAACTTCCATCTCGAGCAGTTCTGAGAAGACCAATTCAATTATTATATCCATTGGAACTTTAAGAAGATGAACTTGCATGAAGTTCATCAGGCCAGAGGATGTTGAAACTGTTTGTTGTCTCTTTAAGGGGAATGGTTTGGGTGTAACACACAGAGAGGCCTAAAGGGATATCTTTTTATGTAACCCCTATTGAATATTATGAGAAGTGAAAGCAACTAGTTTTCCCGCCTTTTTTCTCTCTTATTCCCTTCCTTTTCCTCATAGTTTGTAGAAGCGGAGTTTAGTGTTGTTGGAAGCCAAGTGTGTCAATTAATAAATATAATCAGAGTTAAAGAAGTCAAGCTTCCAAGAACCATTTTTCCTGTTAAGAAGACCTTAGCTGTTGCAACGTGCACTTCTAGGGGTGTTGAACTGGCAAGTTGGCCAGAGAGAAATAATCCCATGTGATGTTCAGTAGGACCCAACTAGGCATGCCCATACTTCCTGAACTGCTTTGCAGACCCTAAACAAGTGGGCTTCCCTTGCTCTCAATGCTTTCAGCTTTCTGTGCCAGTTACCTGCTGAAATACTGCTAATCGTTGCTACCTAATAAAAGTGACTCACCAAGTCTCTGTCATGCTACCATACCTCATTTTCTGTTTTGGGCGGAGGGCACTCAAAAACATCAAAGCCGTTCAACAGCCCTATCTGCTTGTCTTGCGGTCCTCTTTCCTCAGCCTGCCAGCAGCCCCATTTCTCTTGGATTCTGCTTGGCTTTTCCATGACATCTGCCATCTTGCCCCGGTATTGGACAGGTTCCATTGCCTCCAGTGTGGCCTCCTTCACAGAAAGTGGTGGCAAAGAGTTCAAGATGACAGAGCCCGGTCTCAGAGACATCAAGACGGGGCCTGCAGGCAACAGAAAGGAGAGTTTGGCACAAAGGTCAGGAAGGACAGAAGCTCTCAGGACACTCAGTATACCCGCAAGACACTGTTACAGCCAGGCCAATGAATAACAGTAACAAGGAGGTTTGATTCATTCCAGTAATGAAGCCTGAGAGAATTTGCATAGCCTCTGCACCAAAAATCACACACACAACAACCCTGAAGTTCTGCACCAAGGCAACCCAGATTCTGATTTTAAAGAAAAGTGGATTACCACAACCTGTATTAACCCCTCGAAATGTGCTCCTGCTGGGAGGAAGGGCGGGATATAAATCAAACAAATAAACTTGTTTTGCATAGTTTTTTTACTCATTTTGCATCATTTATTCTGGTAGGTTAGGCCAAAAGAGAATGATTCCTCAGTGTGTCAGGGCTTCCCAGTGAGCCAAACAGGAAAGTCAGCCTAGGTCTAAGTGTGCACACCATCTGCTACACCACAGATCTGCTGCTGTATACAACTCCCAAGGAGGACAACAGCCTTGGAGGAATCTCTTAACAGTCTTAAGTGCCCTTTACACATTTCCTGCAGCAGCATGGGACCTACTTTTCCACAGCTTCATCTCACAATGCTGTTCATAACATTTAAAGCAGGGATGGGAAACCTCCATCCCACAGGCCAAATTTGACCTGCTAGACCTCCCCATTTGGCCACAAGGCTGTTTTCCCTAAATTACATTCACCTGCCCCACACCTGATGTCCTATATGACACCGATGTGGTTACAAAGGAACAACTGACAGCTTAAAGTGAGCTCCCGATCATTCTTTGGTGGTACCAAAGCAGTAAAACCCCTTGTTGTGTTGTTCCCAAGTGCCTGTGACAGGTGGGCAGGACAACCTGCCTGTCAATCATCTGATGTCATAATGACATCAGGTACCTGACAGCTGGGTAATCTCACTCACTTATCAAAGTTGACCCATGGGGATGGAGCCAGATAAGAATCTGGCCTGCTGGTTTCAAGGTTCAGCATCATGTAGGTTGAGCAAATCACAATGAGTCCTTCATGCACTCACTGCACGCAGGAATCTTTAAACTGGGGGTAGAGAATTAATGGCCCTTCAGATGTTGGGACTACAACCCCCACCATCCCTGATCATTAGCTTGCTGGATTTGGAGTCCAACATCTAGAGAGCCATCAGTTCCCCAGAACTGCTTTAAACAGTGCCAGCAGTGCTATGGGAGAGAGCCACAGAGAAGTAGCCTTTGGGTCAGTGTATAAAGCAAACCATGTAGTAACAGCAGAGGGGAGGGTGACAGCTCTCCACCACCGAGCATTCAGATATTGAGTGGAGATTTGGAGCCTCCTTTCTCACAATGAATTCCAAAATGTACAGATTTGCTTTGAAGACTCTTCCATTCATTCCTTTTTTGTAAAGGGTTGCCTCACTATATGAGTTTATACAGGTTGCAGAATTCAGTTTCCTCAACACAGAATTTAGATTGGTTTATCTGTTTACCTCTCCATCCATTTCAAGAAATCTGTTTCATTATTTTTACATTTATGTCTCACCTTTCCTCCAAGGAGCTCAAGATGGCATACAAGCATGGTTCTACCCCCTCATTTTATCCTCACAATGACCTTATGAGGTAGGTTAGACTAAGAGACAGTGACTGACTCCAGATCAGCCAGTGAGGTTCATGGCTGAGCGAGGACCTGAACCCTGGTCTCCCAGTTCCCAGTCTAACCATGATGCCACACTGGCTCTCCCTTATCCTCCCCGATTATAAATGTTGCACACCCATCCTCAGTTTCCTCTGCTCTACTTCAGCTGGAGATAAATAACAGCTGTTTCAGAGATTTCAGGGTGGTTTAAAAGAGGGATTGCTGCCCATGGTATGTATGTATGCCATATCCTGCTTTTGCCTCTGCTAGAAGAAACCTTTAAAATATCTGCCACAAAACGTGCAGAACTCGTTTCACCAGAGATAACAACGGGACAAAAGAAGTGTGTTTGTTTTCATCCGTCTTGGGATGCAAAACCTTCTCATGAAAGGTGTTGAAAATATAACAAGGTGTATGTCTGGGACTCCACAGCCCAGCAAGCACCTAAATAACAGTGTCCCATTTTCCATAATGCCTTTCCTTTTTTAAAAACAACAACTAACAGGCATGCTGCAGCACAAAACTCCAGACAGTGGTCCTCACCATCTTTGTCTCTCAGAGTGCGACTCTGGGCTCTGGGAGCTAAAGATGGTGGGTGTAACTGCCTGGAGCTTTGCTGAAGAGAAAAAAAGGGAGACATTGTTGTGACTGCCGCCATGCCTGGTGAGGGGGAGGAGAAACACCACCTAGAATGCGTGCAGGCAGTAAAGAAGGAGCAGCTCCCTGTTGCTTCCTTCAAAAGGTTTCACAGAGATGGTTGAGCACGCTGGAGGTCATGAAGCAGGACCTGCTCCTTCGGAGAGTGGGGAGGAAATGAGGCCTTTTTTCCTGGGTTTTGTAAGAGAAGGAAAAAGGGATCCATTCATGCTGCCCGCTCTTACCAGGCGGTGGGAAAGGAGGAACAAATGGCTTACCTTTTCCTTCTTTATATAGTAAAGAAAAAGGGACTTATTCCTTCCCTCCCTTAGTTACTATCTGGGGCCTGAAGGGCATCTTCCCCAGGATCCCTTAAAGTCTGGCAATACCCTTACAGGTGTGTCTCCAGCCTTATTCTGTAGGTCTGCAGTTAGCACGATGCAGACCAGAGAGAGGAGGACACTGGTTTGATTCTGGCCCTTCACTTATTTTGGTGCCACTGACCTTTATTGGCGCCACTCAGCCATTCTTGTGCTGTCAGGGCTGGCTGGGCTCCAGCTGTCATCGGATAGATGTCTTCCTGGTATGATTCAGACTACAAAGAAATGCCAGAACACATTTGCTTACTCCTGAGGAAGTAGCCCCCCTCCCCGCAGCCTTGTCTGGTTCAGAAGCCACCCCTGGAAAGTGAGGAGACATTTACTCACCCGCCGTGGCACGATCATAGACACTGGCTCAACCAGGCTTTTGACTGGTATCAGTTTGTAGAATCGGAAGATCTCACAGGCAGAGACGTCCAGACCCCTCTTTGGCATGATACCTAAAGGCCGGGGGTGGGGAGTTATGACAGGGCCAAACTAAACGTTCAGTGGCCAGTACTGCCAATCAACCTGCCAGTGTCATAATGCCATGATACAAATCTATGGTGTGCCTGCACTTGGAATACTGGGTACAATTCTGGTCGCCTCACTTCAAAAAAAGAGATCATAGAGCTGGCAAAGGTTCAAAAAAGGGCAACCAAACTGATCAAGGCATTGATAAGGCTATCTATGGCTACTAGTCACGATAGCTATGTTCCACCTCCACTGTTGGAGGTGGAATGCCTCTGAATAACTGTTGTGCTGGGAATCACAGGTTGGGAGAGTGCAGTTGCCCTCAGGTCCTGCTGGCAGGTTTCCCACAGGCATCTGGTTGGCCATTGTGAGAACAGGACGCTGGGCGAGATGGGCCTTTGGCCTGTTCCAGCAGGGCTCCCCGTATGTTCTTAACATAGGGCTGAGAACTCCAGCTGCTGCTTCTCCTCTGCAAAGGTGCAGGGAGACTTATCGGAGGGGAAAGAGGGAAGGAAGAGAGTTACTTAAAACTTTTCCCTACCCGCTGCTTCTCTCCTCCCTCACCCAGCTCTTTGTTCTTGTCTTTCTCCAACCAACAAACACATTGCTTCCCTCTGTGTGCAGTTTATTCCCCTCACCCATCCTGCCTGTCTCTTTATCAGCTGCCCCCCCCGCCCTCCAGCTATTCCACTTCTCTCCCCTGGTGCCATCACCCCACCTTTCACTGGCTCTGGGGCAAAATCTAACAAGCAAGAGGAAAAGCCAATACAGGTGTTCTCCCCCTCCTCTGCAGCTGGAGGGCTGTTTTCAGAGAAAGGAGGTTCCCGTGGGCGACCGCTATGCAACCCCTCCTCTCTGCGCCCCTAGAGAAGCAAGTCCGTTAATCCGGCTTCCAGAACAGAAAATGGACTCCCTATAATAGAGGTGAATATTCAGGCAAAAAGACTGAAGAAACGAGGAAGGCCCCTGAGAAGGATATTTTACAAAGTCTGAGGAAAGGCAATCGTTTTCTGTCAAAAGTCTCTCCTCCCTTTGGCAGATGTTTTAGAGCTGGTACCCTCCGTGAGGAAGGGCAGCTGCTGCGCAGCTGTGACAAAACGGAGGAGAGGGGAGAACAGACTCAGGCCTGTTATCTGCCCATGGCCACCTGTCTCTTGTCCTATCGGCTGTTGACAGGCACCCTTTCATCACTACCCCAAGGTACATAACCAGCCATGAAAGGGGCCGCGAGCTCACCGATTCCTTTCTGGGGCAAAGAGGAGCGGTACTCCATCAGGTAATTGAGGTAGGGCTTCTCCAGACTTATCTCGTAGTACCTGATGTTCCCATCGCCCTAGAGATATAATGGGAGAAGACAAGAGGGCAGTGTTGTCTCAAGAGGCCTTCAGAAGGGCCGGCCGGGCTTCCTTCCCGCCAATAGGTGGAATTGACTGTATTGTTTCTAGAGGAGAAATGAAGGCAGGCATTCCTCCCTCCCCCCAAAAAGGGGGGGATCCATTGTGGTTAGAATGATACATTTAGAAAGGGAAAATCCCTCAGTTCAAATCCCCACTTGCTTTTGGAGCTCACTCATTGGCTCTCGCCAACTCATTCTTGAAATCTGTCCAAGGGCTTATTCACTGTACCACACAGGATTTCTTCCCCTAGTTCAGTGGCTCCCAATTTTTCCCCCCCATGGAACACTTGAAAATTGCTGAGGGTCTTGTTGGACCACTTCATCTTTTTTATTTTATTTTCTGCCTGTTGTTGCCATCCAGTAGCTAGGTGCTGGATAATTTTTAACTGTATTTTTGCAGCTGCTTCTATTTCTTATATATTGTATTACACAGAATTCAAACTGTAATTCAATAATATACAATATAAGGGAAAAAAAGAAGCAATCAAAATACAATTAAAATTGAGTATGAATATTGGATGTGATAAAGGTACTATCTCTTGTCTTCAACCACAAATCCATAGATCTGCCGCCAACCACCTGAATGAAGCTCACAGACCACTGTTTGGGACCCCTGATCTAGTTTGTACTTCCTGGAGGAGCTTTGCCTCACCCAAGAGGCCCAAACACACACAGAGCCCCTCCCAATAGTTGTTGTTTTCTTTCGTTTTTACTTGAATGCAGTTGTGATGTGGTGGGAGGCACTCTGGACTCAAACAGAGTTGCAATGGGGTGGGGATACTGTACACTTTCCCTGCTGAAAAGTTTCTCTCACCCACAATCCAATCTGCTTTTCTTCTTGCAGGGGAAAAGGTCCTGGGATCTTTTCCACTCCACGGAGAAAAGTAGGCGGGGGGGGCGCACAGACAAGGCTGACAAAAAAATGGTCTAGAGGGAAAGGACTAAATATCCTACCCACCCAGCACAGCTCTAGTAATCCTCTAAGCCCTTCCCCCTTCCAGCTGCATTAAGTATCAATCAAGATTTTCACACGACACAACTCTACGTGCTGCCCACATGAAGTCTAGTTGAGTCCTGAGCCTGGCTAGATAGAAAGACTGCGTTTTCCTATATAATGTCATGGCAAATGAGGCCCTCCAGGCCTCTCTGCTTGGCCCTCTGGACTCTTCTCAGACCATCAGCCCCTCCCACCAGCCACCCTCTCCTTGAGTGTTTTTTCCTGCCGAGAATGGGTCTTTGAGCTGTGATAATGTCTCTTGCTTGCCTGGAAGGAGGAGGGAGAGGGAGAGGGAGGGAGAGAGGTGTGTGTGTGTGTGTGTGTGTGTGTGTGTATAAATGATTTCTGCACAGCTGGGATGTCACCTACTGTACAAGGGTAAGAGTTACATGCATTGCTGTGCCCGCTTTTGCCTCTGGCCGCGCCCACCACTGGTATGCAGCCCTTGGAAGGTTGCCCATGAGTGAATGTGGCCCTGGGGCAGAAACTGATTCCAAATCCCTGTCCTAAGAGGAGAGGGCTCTGTTTGCTACTGAGGATGCTGTCTAGTGGCAGGGAGTGCGACTGCTGAAGTTACTTATAGCTAGGTCTCGTGCGTAGCCACAAGGGCATGGGCCCTGAACATCAACTTAGACAGGGGGTGCAAATATTGTGTAAATATCATTAAAATAAATAGTAAATTTTGTACAAACAACAAAGACTCTTGGGAAATTTATTACGGCACAAGCATTTGTGGACTACAGTCTACAAAAATGTATGCCACAATAAATTGGTTAGTCTCTTGCTGAGAGGCACAGTAAAATCAATAGGCCTAGCAAATTGGTACCCCTAGAGGTCTGCATTTTCCCTGCGCCTGCTGCCTAACACAGTAAAGACCATTCAGCCATGAAAACTGCTGGTGGGAGAGGAAAAATCAGAAAATGCAACACTGGAGAGCAGCAGCTTTTAAATTTTATGTGCATCATAATCTGAGTACAGCAGTCTACCTGACCAAAGAGAATTTGACATTTCAGCAGCAAGACACTTAACAACTCTACAGCCATTGTTAACTCACCCAAAGGTCAGATCCCACGGGGACAGAGTTTAAATAGGGAGCCAGTCCCAGAACACAGAAATCTAGTTATTGCACAAAATTTACTGCAAACTTTATTTAGTCATGCCCACATACTTAAGACTTTGTGCCAAAGATAAGAACTCACCTTGCCCAACACATACAGCACGTGTGTGTCTGAGTCATAGAAAGGAAACAAGAGACCTGATGAGCCGTCCACATCCTCCTCTAGTAAAGGCACAGAAAGGTCATTCTGCATATAAAAAGGGAAACAGAAACTACTGCTAGGATGTGACAACTAGTTCAGGATACTCATACAGTAAGAATAATGAGGACACTTCCAGAAGGATTTTGGGGGGGGGGGTCGCCAACCTTTTGGGGCCAGTGGGCACATTTGGAATTTTGAGAAAGCGCCACGTGCACCAGTCACAAAATGGCTGCTGTGGGGAATGTGGCATAATACAAAATGGCTGCCTTGGGGATGGAGTTTTGAGGAGATATTTAATTAAACTTTTTGCAGGCTCCACAGGATGTACTGGTGCGTTAGTGACCCCTGACTTAAAGGTTACAGTGGGTGAAGTGAGGCAGAGTTCTCACAGAACTGTTAAATTTGGGACTGGGTGGTACCACTTCAGATGGAGCCTCACGACTGAACGAGCCTCCTGACAAAAACTTTTCCCCACACAGATGTCAGGTTCTAGTCTTCCTGCCATGACAGTTTTCTATCTGGAGGTAATATTTTTTCTGGGAGTAGCATCAAGTCCTGTGAACCCCTATTTGCTGTTTGAAGTGGTGCAGATCAGGTTTTACAACCTCACTGAGCACTCAGTCTAACTGGAGCTGAGGAAATAATATCACTGCACAAATCTCATTCTAAGATGTGTGAAAAGGATCACAACATGCAGACCAGGGGTAGGGAACAGAATGAGGTTGGAGGGTCAGGTCCAGTTGTGGCTAACCTGCCATGGGCTACTTTGACAGGTAGGTGGGGTCATCTACTTGTCAAAGGAAAGACTGTTCCTCTGCCTCCCCAATTTGAAATCAAGCTGGGGCTGCCCACATAAGAGTGTGCTCCCAATTCTTTTTCCTTTAGCCTCAGGAAAGGGGAGTGTAGTTTGCCCAAAATGGCCTGACAGACCAACCTTCAAGGCCTCGCTAGCCTAATCAGGCCTGCAGGCCACAAATTCCCTACCCTGGTCCAGGAACATTCATGCATTTGTCTGTTCATTAGTTGCCTTATTAATTTTTTTAAGAAAGGAAAAATTTAAAGTGTGAAATTTCTCTGGAGGCTGGGGAGACGTTTCTTGGTGACATCACAGGGCCTACCCTATCAACTGTGCTGTTTGGTGGGCTGAGGGGGGCACAATTTACATGTAGAAGAAGATACATGGGGATATCCCTCCTCACACAACTTCCGTCTCATTTAAATCACATGAGCATGTGTATCTCTGTGTGTGTGCGAGAGAGAATGAGTGTGTGTTTATGAATGTGTGTAAGTGTGGGTGAGAATGGCCACCTCCAGTTATGCCCACTGCCATGAAGCCTCCAGTCATCCACCCACCACACATATCAGGGAGATAGTGATGCTTCTCAGTATGGTTTGCCTGGAGGGGAAGTGACAGAGGTGCAGTTCTCACTGAGGTGGTAAACCCTGAGCTATACCGTTCAAACTATAGGTAGGGTTTGCATCACTGAACCCTCCTCCATACCAAAAACATCTTTCTGCAGCATCAGATGTTCATGGCCTGAAATAGCAACTGAACAGCAAAAGTGAAGAGTGGTATGTGATGGAACTGCTCATACAGCGAGAGCTTGCCGTGAACTGCTGTGCGACTCACCTGATCCCACAGTGCAATTTGCCTGTTATTCCACCTGGAAGTCCCCGTGGAGAGCAGCCTTTTCATGTTTCCTAGAAACAAAACTTTATTCACTCTGTGAGACTTGTTGTTTGCTTCCTGTAAGAAAACACAGTTTGTTACTGACAGGAAATCAAGCCCACCACACACTGTTTTCAGTGAGGCTCATCTACGCTTGCTTATTGTTAAAAAGTTTTGAAAACCCTCCACCACCACACTTGCATATCTCCCTGTTCAGTTGACATAGCAATATACTCTTTGAAACCATGCCAGGCCCATTTAAGGCAGGGCTTATCAGGCCTCTTTGGGTTCTCCAGGGTGGTCCTAGGCAACTATCACATTCCACACAAATTAATGAACCACCTGAGCTAGAAAACTATGTAGAGGACTGTCCTCCTAATGCAGCAGCACAAACCTCTCCCCCATTCCATTTAAATTAGCAGTGCATGCTACAGACCTTGGGACCCACAGCTGGTGTCAGGGAACACCCCAAAGGAACATGGAAGAGGAGCAGTGGGAATCATGGTTCCAGGTAGGTGAGATTGAACCTGAGATCTTCTGCATCAGGGGTGGAGAACTTTTTTCAGTTGGAGAGCCACATTCCCTTCTGGACAACTTGCCAGGGGCCACATGCCAGTGGCGGGCAGAGCCAGAGGCAAAAGTGGATGGAGTAACAAAGACTATGTTTATTTTGAGACAGTAGGCAGGTTTCTACACATGCTTCTCTATCCTCCATCCAGGCCAGCAAAACACACTATCCGAGTTCAAGGACACATTCAAGCGAGGCAAACGCACTCAAGGCAGGTCCAAGGCAGGGCCAGTGAGAGGTGTGGCTGGGGAGAGGGGAAGGTGGGGAAGAGTCTCGAGGGGCAGACAGAGAGGCTTAGAGGGCTGCATGTGGGCTCCAGGCCTGAGGTTCCCCATTCCTGTGCTACATGCCAAGCATGTGCTTTAACACTGAGCTGCCATCCCTTCTCCATCCCACCCCACCTCACCCTGATGACAAGAGATATTTAGAATGGAAGTACTGAGGGTGGAGAGCCATTCTGGCATATAAAATAATTCCAGGTGTCAAGCAGTGGAAAGTGGGGAGTGGGGTGTTGGGGAGGTGGCAGCTGGCTACAAGAGGATGCTCAGGCTTGGCAGGCAGGGGTACTGCTGATGGGATGCAGTGCTGGTGGTGCTGCTGAATGGGCTTTGGCAAACAAGGGCGGCACACTGGTGCTGAATGGTGGATTCTTTTAGAAATAAACAGTAGGACCTACTACTGGTTTATGTTCTCTCAATGTAAGTGGGGATTGTGGTGCAAAATAATGGGCATACTCTCAGGGCAACCTTCGGGAAGGGGATTGTGGCCAACCAACCTGAGTTCAACTGACACCCCTCATTTAAGGATACTGCAAGCAATCCTTTAATGAAGATCTTAATGCCACTGACAGCAGGAATGGTGACATCTGGAGCTGGGTCACCTTCCCACCCATAAGCTCTCTCCCCTTTTACATCTGGCGGTCCATAAAATGTGGAACAGAGTTCCACTTCCAGAATGCTGATTCTAGTTTGCCAGTTCATTATTCTTCTCCTTGTTACAACAGCTAAGCATACTACAGAATGTATAAGGCTGCACATCCCAGCATGTCTGGCTGATATCCCCAGATATAAATCTGGTGTAGGGTTTGAGCCGGCCCTTTGAGCCAGAAATCCTGCCCAAGACCATTGTGTTTCAAAGAAAGATACAGCCCACCGCCCAGCCTATACCTATTCTCCTGTGCAAAGGTGATCATTTCCCCTCTGCCATCTGACAGTGTAAAACAGTCAGTCAGTGGTCTGGCACTTGCTGCCAATCAAGCTCAACAGTCCTGCACACCTGTAAGAGAGTTCCTGCTCGTGGGTCGATGACCCTTATTTTCCTGTCCCTGCAGGCTGTGGCTAACAGGCTCCCGTCAGTGTTGAATGACATGGAGAGAATCACGTCCGTATGGAAGTTGATTGTCTTCACCGGGTTCTGAATGACAGACTCTTTGGTGTCAAGGTTCCAGATCATGATCTGAGGCAAAGAGATGTACGTTCCTGAGTTGTCCACCCACAGCGTAGACACAATGTAAAAAGAACTACGCAGCAACTACACCCAACGGTGAGCAATTCGGACAAACTGCATAAACAAAGCACATTTCCATTATTTTTCTTATTTAGCATAATTTATTCAGCTTCTGCTAGGTACAAGGAAGGGTGGGCAGCTGCTGGAGGTGTGGAAGCTCCAACCTCTGAACACTGGAAACTATATTCAGCAACCAATCTGGCTTGTGAAATTTTAGGAATCATTACCACCCACTTTTATTTAATTTCTCTGCAGCCGTAAGGTGTAGAAAATCATTTTGTTGTTGCTGGCTTCGATGAAAATTGAGATTCTTATTTGAATTCTGCAGCCAATACCGTATTCCGCACTCTTGCAGAATTGTGGCATCTTAATTTGTAATTCAGGCTTATATGGTGCTTTACAAATAAAATCAACATTAAGCCACTCTACCTACCTACCCGTACACACACACACATCTAAAAAATAACTTTCAGGGACTCACCCCGCCTGGGAATACTGGGCTGGCTTACCTGCTTTCTCCCCATTTCTACTCCTCTTCCATTCTCTGTGCATGGAGAGAATAGATTGTAGCCACAATGATTTGGAAAGCAGGAAGGAACTAGGAGGTAAACCCTCCTCACTGTAGCAAAGACATGCTACCTCTTGTCCATTTCACATACCTCATATATGATGTCCAAGACCCACATGGAAACAGAACAGAATAACAGCGTGTTCAGGTTTGAAATGAAGGTTCACATGACCCCAACTCACTTTGTAATCGTAACCGGTGCTGAAAAGGATATTACTCGCTGTTGGGTGCCATTCGATGAGCCCTACCCTTCGCGCATGACCGAGAAGCTCCTTCTGCGCTTCTGTTATGCTTTTTGTTAGTAAGTATGGAGGAACGTTCCATATTTTAACCTAGGAGGCACAGTGGTACAGTCTAAGTAGGCTTCGTTCATCAATCTCTGTCATTAACAGCAGTAATAATCATGACCAACAGTATTAATTAACAACAGCATTAATCAATAGTTGAGGGTGAAGGAATGTAGGATGGAGAGATGGTTTGCAAGGGGTGGCAGAGGGGAGGGACCAGTGGACACCTAGCATGCATCCAACCCTGACAGTCCATTACTCCCTCCTGTTCTTTGACTGTCACCATGCATGCCACCATGAGTTCATACTACAAACAAAGGCAATGCCAAGTCAAGGGAGCAAGGGTCATGCTTTGCCTCCACAAAATAGGGGTTTGGGGGGGACCTGCTCTGTCTCACTTCTTGCACTACTGGTTTAGGGTGCAAGTATCAAATCAAGATCTTAAGACATGTTCTCTGGTAACATGCCCTGCACAACTGAAATAATCCCTCCATCCAAATTTATTTGCATTTCCTACCCAGTCTCCAAAGAATTGCATTTTAGCTTCATGACATCTCTATGTGGTAGGTTAGGCTGAGACTTGTCCAGGGTTAACCAGTGACCAAGATAGGAAGCTGGGGATTTAAACATACAAACCAAATACTCTAACTACAACACCACATTGATTCTTTATCAGCTTTCCCTCGGAAACTTCCTAGCAAATGAAGACACCTTTAGAACCAGTGTAGAGGTAATGCTGCCCAGTCTCCTAACCATCAGCAGGAGCACCCCGATGGTTTGTGCGCTCTTCCATCTCTCTTGAATTCTGAATCCTTTCATTTTCAGAACTAACCAGTGTTATGCTGGCACCAGCATTTTCATTGTGGTTAAATCCACTCTACAGTTGGCAACCATGATTAGGAACACATTGCAGGTTTTGCTTTGAGCTAACCATGGTTATACCAGTTAATGCTGACTTCACACTAACTATGAAAGGAAAGGGGAAAAGTAAGTCTATGGGCTAATCCTGATCTTCTAACTGTGGTTAGGAAATTGGGCAGCATCATGTCTGCATCGGGCAAGGATTGTACAGCACCAGAGGTTCCAAAAACTTACAGTGGTGTCTTCAGAGCACGAAGCTATTACAAAGTCATCAAAAGGATTCCACTTAATGTCTAAAACATTCCCTTTGTGCCCACAGATGCGAGGGTAATGCGGGTCAAGTTTTCCTGTCTGGAAACAAACAGAAAGGGTTAGTTCTCAAACTACAAAGTCTCTGATAAGGCCTGTCAATCGACACGGAACAAAACAGAACTCACCAGAGTATATCTTCCTTCTTGGTTTTATTTCAACACCTTAATATATCTCTTAAAGCCATTTTGCTACTCATAGTCTACCACCAGTGTCACATCACAAGGTGACATAATTTGATTGTGATCCTTTTGCAGAGATTTGCAGTGACTAGGGCACAGATTAACTACACATTCCAAGGACTCCTTCAGAATACCTTTTTACTGAGCAGTCATCCTGATTTGCTTGCACAAAGCATATGTGGAGATAATACTATGTCCGGTCTTTATTGACCATTTGTTCTGATTTGTTTTTGAAGTTACACAACAATGAGAGTCATCCTGATTTGCTTGTGGGGTGTTTATACATCTTCCTGCCAGTCAATCGCTCTTCTCACACTTTTCAGTGCATTTCCCAGTCATTTTCCTAACCACAAAAGTCTGCTTTGTTCAAGTGCATTTGTTGCACTAGGGTGTCCAAGCGCTTTAATCTACCTTAATTTTGCAATCCTAATTCCTCACATGGACTGTAATCCCTCCCATAAAATACAGTCTGGAGGTGACCCAGTAGAGAAGGACTGAAAGCAGGACATGTACAAATTAAAGGTGAAAACAAATTTAATATTTTAACGCAGCCAAGCCAGTCTAAGATTTCCCACACTGTATTCAATACAAACATGTATGTTTCTCTTCTGTGGCAAGCTTTCTGCAAATTTCCAGCACCATTGGTTTTAACTGGAGAAAAACTAGTCGTGTCTATTGGCTAGTTCCTATAATATTGTCAATACCCCTCCCTTCCCCAGAGATTTCTGGTGTACTTTTGCTACTTTTTAAAACATTTGACATTTGTTTTATTTTTGCAAAGCGAAGGGTAGAAGTGTAAATGAATAAACACGTATGTGCAGCTTAGGAAAAGGTAGGGGTAAAAATGATGACAAATTCAGCATGTGCCTAGCAGGAATATGTTCTGTAATGGGTAAGGTGCAAAGCTAGAGTCACAATGCAGACGAAGAACCTGCAACATCTGCTCTTAAAATTTTACATCTGTCTTCAAATATTGCCCAGAACCAGCAAAAGAGAGAAACTCTTACACATGAATTCCTTTGCTAGTTTGGGAACTTCACAAGTGGATGTGCACCACGATGCAATTCTGGGCTGTGATGCACAGCTGCAAGTAAGGCATCCAATGCAATCTTGCTTACACCACACACTGAGGACGGGAAGCATATTTCCATCTGCACTACAATGTAGATGAGAAATGCAAATTTCCCACTGCTGTCTTGGGCTGGGCACACGTTGCTGCTGAAACTATATTTGAATTCAAGCCTTAACATGGCCTCTTAACCTTAATAAGAGCTGGGTTGAAATTTATTTTCTTATTGTATATACTTTCACCACAAGGGGTCTGTAGTGGGCAGGTGTTTTGCAGTGTGGTGTAAATTTTAGATCGGAATATACTGAATATGTAGGCAAGATTCTGTAGTTGCAGACCATGTTCCTTTAGATTTTATCATTTATCGGTTAGTTAAAGGCATTACAAATGGGGTGTGTGTGTGCGTGTCAGGTAGACTAGAATATAATACAATTCTAGTGAAAAATTCACTCCTAAGCGGATGGTTCTGGGAGATATAAAAATGGGAGTGGCATAATACCATAATCTTTGGCATCCTCTTTAATATAAGCATCCAAGGACAACTGTGTGACTGAAGATGCATATAGATTTACCATGGCATGCTTGTGCCTGCCTAACAAGTTGATCATCTGTAACATCCTGCCAAATGGTGAAGAGAATTTTACCACTCTCTCTTGCTGCTCCCCAAGGATTCTGTTGCTGCACGAAAGTTCTCCACACAGTGCTTGACAAAGTATTACAACAGCTTAGCAAGAAGTTGCATGCAGTATGTGGTTAATTTATTTATTTAGTTAGTTAGTTGCATTTCTAAACCGCCCTATAGCTAGCAGCTCCCAGGGCGGTGTACAACATGATAAAACCACAATATTTAAAATACAGCAAGTGTGTATTGCGCAGACAATATAAACATTATATAAACAAAGTGAAAGAAAACTAAAAAATAAGATTAAAAGCTTAAATACTTTAAAATGCCTGGGTGAAGAGGTGGGTTTTTACCTGGCGCCGAAAAGATGACAGAGAAGGCGCCAGGCGTATCTCATCTGGGAGGGCATTCCATAATTCGGGGGCCACCACCGAAAAGGCCCTAGATCTTGTTACTGTTCTCCGGGCCTCTGTATGGGTTGGGACCCAGAGAAGGGCCTTAGACGTCGAGCGGAGTGAACGGAGTGAACATAGCGGGAGAGGCGTTCCATCAGATATTGCAGTCCAGTGCCGTTAAGGGCTTTATAGGTAAGGACCAACACTTTGAATCTGGCCCGGAAACATATTGGAAGCCAGTGCAGTTGGGCCAGAATAGGTGTTATGTGGTCGAATTTCTTCGTCCCAGTAAGAACTCTGGCCGCAGCATTCTGCACTAGCTGAAGTTTCGGAATCGTTTTCAAAGGTAACCCTACGTAGAGAGCATTACAGTAATCCAATCTAGAGGTTACCAGAGCGTGAATAACTGAGGCTAGGTTCTCCCTGTCCAGATAGGGTCGTAGTTGGGCTACCAGCCGAAGCTGGTAGAACGCATTTCGTGCCACCGAGGCTACCTGGGCCTCAAGTGACAGAAGCGGATCTAATAAGATCCCCAAACTACGGACCTGTTCCTTTAGGGGGAGTGTAACCCCATCTAGGACAGGTCTGACATCAACCATCTGAGCAGAGGGCCCCCCAACTAGCAGCATCTCAGTCTTGTCAGGATTGAGCTTCAGTTTGTTTGCTCTCATCCAGTCCATTATTGCGGCCAGGCAGCGGTTTAGTACAGCAACAGCCTCACCTGAAGAAGATGAAAAGGAGAAATAGAGCTGCGTATCATCAGCATATTGCTGGAAACGCACTCCATAACTCCTGATGACCTCACCCAGCGGCTTCATATAGATATTAAAAAGCATGGGGGACAGAACTGAGCCCTGCGGGACCCCATACTGGAGCACCCAGGGACTCGAGTAGTGTTCCCCAAGCATCACCTTCTGGAGACGATTCTCAAGATAGGAGCACAGCCACCGCCAAGCAGTGCCTCCAACTCCTAACTCCGCGAGTCGCCCCAGAAGGATACCATGGTCGATGGTATCAAAAGCCGCTGAGAGATCAAGGAGAACCAACAGAGTTACACTCCCTCTGTCTTTCTCCCGACAGAGGTCATCATACAGGGCGACCAAGGCTGTTTCTGTACCAAACCCCGGCCGAAAGCCGGATTGAAATGGATCCAGATAACCAGTTTCATCCAAGAGGGCCTGGAGTTGGCGAGCGACCACGCGCTCTAGAACCTTGCCCAGAAATGGAACATTTGCTACCGGCCTATAGTTGTTAAAGTTATCAGGGTCCAAGGAGGACTTTTTTAGGAGCGGTCGCACTACCGCCTGTTTCAGGCAAGGTAGGACCACTCCCTCTCGTAACGAGGCATTAATTACCTCCTTGGCCCAGCCGGCTGTTCCATGTCTGCTAGCTTTTATTAGCCACGAGGGGCAAGGGTCCAGAGCGGAAGTAGTCGCCCGTATCTGTCCAAGCACCTTGTCCACATCCTCGAGCTGTACCAACTGAAACTCATCCAATAAAACAGGACAAGACTGTGTTCTGGACACCTCATTAGATTCAACTGTTACAATATTGGAGTCAATATTAATTGCCCCTGAACATGCCATTATCCATTCCCGCCCGCCCCCCCCACACACACACACGTCACAGTGCCTCCCTATGCCTTTCTAGAAATCATCTGAACTCAGAAACAAAATAGGCGGGGCCAACAGTATGGTTCCTTTCCACCCCACTTATCGTATGGCTGGGACAACTTTTTTAAAAAACACATACAGGCTGGGTTTGCACATAATGATAAGTCAGACTTCCTGGCTTATCATGGTCTACTGTAAATGAGAAGCATGCTGGTGTACGCTGCCTGATTGTTGCCGCTTCACTCCTTCCCTGAGGTGAGTGAAATAAAGAATCTTGGAAGCCTTGGTTTCCTGCTGCATTTGAGCAAAGGATCACAGTTTGTGCTCCCTAAGAAGTTACTATCAGCAAGTCAAAAAGAAACCATGGCTTAAGATTGGCTAGTGACTGTGTAGAGAAACAAACCAGTATGCTGCTTGTTCACAGTTAACCACAATAAGTGTGGTTTCTAATTACATGTGAACACCATAGGACAAGATTTTTTTTGGGGGGGGGGGAGAAGAGGCACAAAAACAGTGCATGAATTTAATGATAATAGCCCTATAATCAAGGCTTATGGCAATAATTCCTGAACTGTGTACAGTAGGGCCCCGCTTTACAGCGCTTTGCTTTACAGTGTTCCGCTAATACAGCGGTTGTGAATTGTAGAAAGGCCCCGCTTTACAGCGCTTGTTCCGCTTTTATGGCGTTTTTTTTGCCGCCGGGCGCCATTTTGGTCAATGTAAGTCAATGGGATCTGCTTTACAGCAGGGGTCCAGAACATAACCCGCTGTATGAGCAGGGCCCTACTGTACTGGTGTCCCATAAGAGACACATTACTTAAACAGTTCAAGGCTGCCCAAAAATACTCATCCACACAGGAGGCTGCCAGCTGCATCTCTGCCTGAGTTACTGCTTTGGCTTTGCTTCTTTCTACTCTGCCTCTGCTGTGAGTGGGGAAATTCTGCCCCATCTCTAAATCAGGTGTGATTGGATCATCCTCAGAACCATCCTAAGCATGTTTCAGCAGCTGATATGACTTTCAGTTTTGGTTTTCAGAAATCTATATTTAGATGTTTTTATTGCAGAGGCTGTATTCGTATGCTGTTCACTTCCCGGGCTCCCATGGGAAGACAAGTGATACAGAATTCAATTATGCTCACTCTAAAGTAAACCTTTTTGGACCAAAGGGCACATTTCCAATTTTTAAATAGTGTTGGGTGCACTGGTCACAAAATGGTTGCCATAGTGGCATGACAAAACACAAAATGCCTGTCTTAGGGGTGTGGCATAACAAAGCAGGAGACCATCTAGGGAGGCGATTGGACCCTTGGATGATAAGGGAGTCAAAGGTGTACTAAAGAACGATAAGAAGATTGCAGAGAAGCTAAATGAATTCTTTGCATTATTTGTCTTCACAGTGGAAGATATAGGGCAGATCCCTGAACCTGAACTAACATTTGCAGGAGGGGATTCTGAGGAACTGAGACAAATAGTGGTAACGAGAGAGGAAGTTCTAGGCTTAATAGACAATATAAAAACTGACAAATCACCGGGCACAGATGGCATCCACCCGAGAGTTCTCAAAGAACTCAAATGTGAAATTGCTGATCTGCTAACTAAAATATGTAACCTATTAGAATTCTTTGAGAGTGTCAACAAGCATATAGATAGAGGTGATCCAGTGGACATAGTGTACTTAGACTTTCAAAAAGCGTTTGACAAGGTACCTCACCAAAGACTTCTGAGGAAGCTGAGCAGTCATGGAATAAGAGGAGAGGTCCTCTTGTGGATAAGGAATTGGTTAAGAAGCAGAAAGCAGAGAGTAGGAATAAATGGACAGTTCTCCCAATGGAGGGCTGTAGAAAGTGGAGTCCCTCAAGGATCGGTATTGGGACCTGTACTTTTCATTAATGACCTAGAATTAGGAGTGAGCAGTAAAGTGGCCAAGTTTGCTGACGACAATAAATTGTTCAGGGTTGTTAAAACAAAAAGGGATTGCGAAGAGCTCCAAAAAGACCTCTCCAAACTGAGTGAATGGGCAGAAAAATGGCAAATGCAATTCAATATAAACAAGTGTAAAATTATGCATATTGGAGCAAAAAATCTTAATTTCACATATACGCTCATGGGGTCTGAACTGGCGGTGACCGACCAGGAGAGAGACCTCGGGGTTGTAGTGGACAGCACGATGAAAATGTCGACCCAGTGTGCGGCAGCTGTGAAAAAGACAAATTCCATGCTAGCGATAATTAGGAAAGGTATTGAAAATAAAACAGCCGATATCATAATGCCGTTGTATAAATCTATGGTGCGGCCGCATTTGGAATACTGTGTACAGTTCTGGTCGCCTCATCTCAAAAAGGATATTATAGAGTTGGAAAAGGTTCAGAATAGGGCAACCAGAATGATGAAGGGGATGGAGCGACTCCCTTATGAGGAAAGATTGCAGCATTTGGGGCTTTTTAATTTAGAGAAAAGGCGGGTCAGAGGCGGGTCAGAGGTGACATGATAGAAGTGTACAAAATTATGCATGGCACTGAGAAAGTGGATAGAGAAAAGTTTTTCTCCCTCTCTCATAATGCTAACTCGTGGACATTCAAAGAAGCTGAATGTTGGAAGATTCAGGACAGACAAAAGGAAGTACTTCTTTACTCAACGCATAGTTAAACTATGGAATTTGCTCCCACAAGACACAGTAATGGCCACCAGCTTGGATGGCTTTAAAAGAAGATTAGACAAATTCATGGAGGACAGGGCTATCAATGGCTACTAGCCGTGATGGCTGTGCTCTGCCACCCTAGTCAGAGGCAGCATGCTTCTGAAAACCAGTTGCTGGAAGCCTCAGGAGGGGAGAGTGTTCTTGCACTCGGGTCCTGCTTGCGGGCTTCCCCCAGGCACCTGGTTGGCCACTGTGACAACAGGATGCTGGACTAGATGGGCCACTGGCCTGATCCAGCAGGCTCTTCTTATGTTCTTAAAGGGAAAAGGCCTCTTTAAGCCCCTCCCACCTGAGTGAATAGCAACAGGGGCTCTGCCAGAGTTCTGCTGATTTATTTATTTATTGAAATTATTTCCAACCCTTCCTTCCAAAGGAGACCATATCGGAGACAGATACGAGACAATTATGCAGCAGCTAACTTCAGTATGTGAGTTGCAATCAAAATTAGCAGATGAGGTGCGTAAGGAGTTGATATACAGTGTGTGTAAGTGTAAATGAGCCATTAGCCTGCATCTGTAGATGGAGCCAATACTGTCAGCCTTTCAATCCCCTACTCAGTTTAAAATATGTCCCCTGTGAAAAATGAGTTGTCAATTATGGCTTTAGAAGTAGCCAATTTTCTATCTCTGGCCACCTCCCCAATATACACAAACACACAAAGCAGCTATACTTGACAGGCTTAAGTGGTACATACTTGATTTACTGGTATAACAAGAAAGGCTCCTCCACCTGCACATTCGGTCACAACAGCAATGAAATGTGGGTTCACAGCACAGAAGTGGTTGTCGTGGACGCTCCGGGTGATAGGCACACAGTCATAGCAGTTCTCTTTGCTTGCAGCCTTGCCATAAACGTGGCGGAATTTTGAACTCCGATACTGAGGGTACCATGACATCTGCAACGTACAAAGAGAACACAAGCGTGAAGCCACCAGACCGTTCAACATTTCAGATTCAAATATGTACATGTATCTTGCATATGTATAACACACACACACGTGCACACACACACACAATTCTTACATCAATGACCACTGCCTGAGAGTCAGTCTCTCTCTCACACACACACTCATGCATACTCTCTCTCTCTCATGAATTGCTGAAGATTATTTTCTGACTGCTGTATCCATTTATCCTGCAATAACCTGTCCTGAGTTAACTTCTGAAGGTCTGTAAAACCGAGGTTGCAATCCGATGCATGTTTACTTAGGAGTAAGCCCCATTAAACACATTGGGACATTCTTCCAAGTAAACTTTCATAGCCATGTGCTGCCAGTTTTCCCATTTATTTACTTTTTAAATTAAGAATGTTCGACAGAATGGTTATTCTCACAACGGATCTGGTTTTAAATACTAATAGATGCAACTCAAATGCACCAGCAGCATTTGCTTTCTGGACAAGCAGTTACAGGAGGGGGAAAGAGAAGGGAATGCATCCTAGTCCAGAGCTTGGAAAAGTTACTTTTTTGAACTACAACTCCCATCAGCCCCAGCCAGCATGGCCACTGGATTGGGCTGATGGGAATTGTAGTTCAAAAAATTAACTTTTCCAAGCTCTGCAGTGACACAGTAACACCAATGTCAAAAAGGCACCTAGGAAATCTCCCCAAAAGGAAAAGAGTAATTGCTCTGGTTAATAAAGATAATTGGAACACCAAATTAAATTAGCAGGGGGGAGCAATAATGTGGGGTGGACATTTTTCCATGTCATAAGTTCATTAGTTTGCAAGGAGCGGAAGCCACTTGCAAATATAGTATCAGGCAAGCTTGGCAGATTCAAAATTTTTAGATTTGTTTACTAAATACAAGTAAAATAAACATACTAAATTAGATCTCTCACTAGGGCATCAGAACATTTTCCAATGCAAACTGAAAAATTTCCAGTGCAAATTACCCTAACGTTTTCCAGAAAACCCACATCACTGTGGGGAGAGACAGAATATTAAAAGAGGGCTCACAGTGGACACACATCCACACTGAGCACAGCTTCCTCTCGGCTGCACAGTCGGAATGAGATGTAGTCAATAGTCAATTTATTTATATACTGTATTTCCCACAAATAGTCTGTGCTCAAAGCAGTTTACATAAACGAACCGTCCAAATACTGTAGCATAACAACAATACATAATAAATGTAAATGCCAGCAGACTGAATGCTGGCTCAGCCATCAGTTTTGCTTCTCTCCCCATGTTGCAGACAGGCTGTCCACCTTTTTCATTTTCATGCGCAGAATACCCTTTTCTACAATCATTTGTCATTTCAATAATCAAAAATATATATTTTTTAAAAACCCTCAAAATTGTTCTGGGGATTGGAGGAGCTTCTCAGAGTCATCATGGATTACAGCCAATCAGAGCAATCTGTAAGTAGCTTCTGCTGCCAACTCGCAGGATCTCCTCCCCCTCCCCCCCCCCGCTTCAGAACATGACCTTGGAAAGAAAAGTTACACTGGGATTGAATGCAGCAAGGACACTTCCAAACTGGTGCTACTGCTCCAAAAATGTTGTGTCTATCTCCACTTTCAGTCCTCTGTGTAGCTTACTGGCATTGATGATTCACAATGCAGATGGAAAACAGCATGGATGATGGACTTCTGGCCTGATCCAGCAGGGCATTTTTAAAATCCTTATGTTTTCCCCTGCATCACGTCCTTTAGGAACATCCCCTGGCCCTGTTCCATGAAATGCTGGCATAATGGAATACTGTAATTCCCATTGCTATGGATTGGGATGGGAGTGGTATCTGCAGCAAGGATTGAAACTAGTTCACTGTTTCCCAAACTTAGGCCACCCTTTCAGACTGACCTCCACCTGCTGTGATGCCCCATCCCTCACCACCAGTACAAACAATTTGTACACAGACCCTTGTGCGCAGCTGGGTGTACGTTAAAAGATGGAAAATGGAAATGGACTGCCTTCAAGTTGATCCCGACTTATGGCGACCCTATGAGTAGGGTTTTCATGGTAAGCGCTATTCAGAGGGGGTTTACCATTGCCTCCCTCTGAGGCTGAGAGGCAGTGACTGGCCCAAGGTCACCCAGTGAGCTTCATGGCTGGGTGGGGATTCGAACCGTCGTCTCCCAGGTCGTAGTCCAACACCTTAACCACTACACTGCACTGGCTCTCACATTAAAAGATAACACATGTGAAATGCCTTGAATAATTGGAATTTGAAATCTGTGTGCAAGTGTGGCACTTAAAGACAGCAATAGGATGCTGTCACCATCAGTTAAAGGCAGATTTACACCATACATTTAAAGCACATCCAATGCACATTTAAAGCACATGGAGAGTTTGTTAAGGGCGCTGGGAAGTTTTAGCTCTGTGAAGGGGAAACCACAGCTCCCAGGATTCTTTGGAGGAAGTCATGTGCTTTACATGTGTGTTGGATGTGATTTAGATGTGCCTTCACTCATGGATGGCATTCACAACAGGAATTAAACCTGCAGCCTGAATATCCTTGGCCGTGTTCAACTGCAAAGGCAGCAACTGCATCAAACCATGGGGTTAGTGTTCAAGCTGAAAGTACAGTATTGTGTATGAAAACATAGCTTTGAGCATTGTGGTGCAGCCTTCACTGTTATGTTTTTAAATATGGCTCCTGCTCTCTCACGGCAGCAGCGGGGGGGTGGGAGACCACAGCTTGGTCATAGAACCCATGCTTGGTACGCAGAAAGTCGTTCCCAGGGTCAACTCCTGCCATCTCCATTTCAAAAAAAGAATCAGGTATGCCACAGCTCAGTGGTAGGGAATGGGCTTTGAATGCAGATGGTCCCAGATCCAATCCCTGGCAGTTCCAGGGAAAGACTTCTATGAAACTCCGAAGAGCTGCAGCTCATAAACAATGCTGAGCTAGGTGGACCAGCGGTCTCCTTGATATCAGGCATTTCCCTGTGTGACTTTAGGTGATGAGGAAGACCCCTGAAGAGTCAGGGTTGGCGCAAGAGATTCTGCCCCCTGAAGCAGGCCAGCAGCCATTGCTACCGCTGCACACTGAGCCCCCCTGCAGCTGTTGTGTTAGTGGCGGCACAGAAAGGGTGCTCTCAGGACCACCTGAGGCAAAAATCTCTATTTAACGTTAACCTTACAGCCCCAAAGGCCTGGCAAAGCAGCAAACTTTTACTAGACTTCTCAAAGAATGGGACTTGACAGGCCTCCAAGAGGATATTCTGCAAGGAAGGGACCGCAACCAAAAGGTCCCTGCTCCTTGAAGCCATCAGCTTAATGTCTCACAGCAGGTTTTCTGGAGTGGGGCCTCACTGGATGTACTGAGCATATGGAGCTGTGGAGATTTCGGCAGAGGTGGGGAACCTTCAGCCCGCATGCCTAATTTGGCTTGTGAGGCCACTTCAGCCAAGCCATGTCTACCTGCCCTCCACCTGATGTCATAAATGAGATGACGGCCAGGTAAAGGCAGGGCTTGGATGAATAGGGCTTTGTAGACATCAGCTGATTTTCAAGCATGTAGGAAGCAGTGCACAAGGGGCTTTTGCAGGCTTCCTTTGGAAGGAAAAAAATGCTCTATTTTTAAAAGTTTTTTTTTCTTTCCAATGGAAGCAGTTTGTACTCAAAGCCCTCCCAGCACTCTGAATACTAACTGCTTTCTCTGCAGAAGGAAAAATGCCCCAGTTTTAGGAGCCTTTAAAGAGTGCCTTTTTGAAGTCACTCTGAAAGCACAGTCTTCAAAGGAGGTTTCTCTAACCGACAATCAGCTGATAAGCAGTTACGGCAACCTCCTTTGAACTTTGACACCTCTGAAATCATTAGAATGTTAGGTGATTGACAGGTGTGTGTCAAAGTTGGCCTGCAGGGGGTGAGAGAGATAAGAATCTGGCCACCAGTTAGTTCCAGTTCTTCACCCCAGTTTACGGGAAACAAGATGCTCCCTAAGAAATCCTAGACCAATGAACCAATGGTATTTATGGATTTAAAAGTCCAGCATCTCAAATTGTGCTTGAAAACTGGCTGGCAACCAGTAGAGATCTTACAATACAGGTATAATATATGCTCTATGCAACTGACTCAGTCAACTGTCAGGCAGCTGCACATCTGGACCAACCAAACATTCCAAGCAAGGTAGTCGTCAAAGGTAGCCACACACAGAGTGCATTATAGTACTCCAGCCAGGAAGTTACCAGAGAATGCAAGGCAGCTGCCAGGCCCTTATGAAGGCTAAGTGGTGGGAATGCATACCATGATGCCTTAGTAGGAGAAGCTTTTTTAAAAAAGAAAAGTCAAAAGCATATTGCAACTTGAGAGGTCAAGTACTTTGCCAAGCAGAGCTTGAGGCTAAATTCAAACGTCTTTCTTAATCCCACTTTATGCAGCGTAGCTGTGAATAGGTTATTCTTTGCCCAGTAAAAAGGAATTTAACAATCAGATTTCCTGGCACTAAATGAATAGGTGGTTATCTCTCCTTTAAAAAGAGTAGGCTGTTTGCCCCTAGGCACAGTAGACATGTTTCTGCTGAATTATCTGAGCAGATGTTTATTTATATCAGTGTAGTCTAAAGTCCATTAAACAGAAGGATGTGTTACTACATCACTGCACATTAGGAAAACTTCCAGGCATCACCTACATATTATGAATAACTAATAGAGGTATGTGTGGGTAGGTGGGCTAGTTAATTTTTTTTGAGGACTAGCAACTTTTGTAGACTTATTTGCAAAGCTATATGAGAAAGAGGAGAAAAGAAAGCAGAGGAATCCATATGAAAAACAGCACAAGGAAAACTGCTCATGTGTCCCAGTTCCCTTACCTAGGTCCTTTGGTTGGTTGTTGCTGCTTTTAAAAGAACCTGCTTTCTCTGCAAGTTTCACTAACCCTTTCCACCATGCCATCGCTGACTGACTGCAGAACTGATGTTCCTCCCAGAAGAGTGCCATTACAACTCCAAAGCATGGTATGGTCATACCCTGAAAGCTTAAGTCTCAACCCTTTTCCATTATAGCCTTGAAGAGCTGCTGGCTCTCTGAACCCCCTCCCCCTTCTTCCTTCCAGCAAACCTACTTACCACATCATGTGGCACAGAGATCTTGGGACTGTACCATTTCCAACTACAGCAGGTGGAATCACATGTTTGAATGTTCCATCACATCACAATCTCCCTGCCTGTGGAAAACTAGCATGTCAGGGCAGGGGTTCCAACCTGATCTTGTCCCTGATGCGCTAGTTTTCTATATGCAGAAAGGAAGTAAAATCAAATCGAAACACAGCAAGATTTAAGCACACTTTTATGAAAGTCTCTGCAGTGGTCAGCACTGTTCTAATTCCAGGAATAGACACCCGGTGAATGCCAGTTGCTGGGAGTGGGGGCAATAGCAGGGGAGGACTACTGCCTTCATATCTTGCTTATGGGCTCCATGAAAGTATCTAGCTGGGTGCTATTGATAACAGAATGCTGGACTAGATGGACCTTTGGTGGGATCCAGCAAACTCTTCTAATATTTTTATCTGAAAGCAAACCATTAACTAGGAGAGTTCTGTACGCAGAGGACTCTGTATTTCTTCCTCTGCCCTTCTATATACCAGCAGAAGCCAATATGATGTCTAGTGTTTATCAAAAACAAGGAGTCCTATTCAGGTGTTGAGTACCCATGGGTACCAAACATGTGAAGGGGGTAGCAGTGACATGTGGATTTGCCTGCCCCATGGATGTCAGTCACACCCTCTGCTACCACATGTTCAGTATCAATCTGAAGGGAGGGGCTACATGAATATAGAGTTACACGTGCAGAGACAGGAATTCTGTGTTGTTGTCCCTATGGATATACACCTGTCTGTACAGAGGCAGACCTCATTTTGACTGACAGCAAAGAGGCAAGGGAGCGTGACTGGCATGCACATCAGCATCTGAGGGTGGGGCTAGGCTATGTCTTCTTCACACCTTTGGTACAGAACAGGTAGCACACACCTGAATAGAACTGGATGTAATCAGACACGATCTTATTCCCAACATGTTCAAGAAAGAGTACTTTAAAAATCCATAAAAGAAAGGCATCATCTTGTGGTGCCACCAACTGAATCTCAAGAGACATTTGTTTGGAGACAGAGACCTGGTTTGGATGCAGATTTCCATAGCTTGGCATGTTGGGAATTAATGTCAGGCCCACATACTTCCTCCTCACTTCAGTCCTGGTTAGCTTACAATACAGTTCCCCGTTATGTCCAAAATGGAGAACTACAGTTTACTGAACAGGATTCTAACCAACGTTTTAATATGGTTTCAATTCTGTTAAACCATAGTTCCCTGTTTCACACTTAAGGGAAAACTGCAGTGAACATGTGGGTCTGGCACTTCTTCCCAGCTTGCTAAACAATGGTCCACTACATCTGAAAAGACCCAGAGAGGAAACCACACTCAAAACCCCTTTGGTTCTGCCAATACCTGAGGGCCAAACTAGATATGACAGGACAGCTGTCCACATGTCTGCCCAAAGAGACAAGGGAGATAGGATGGGGGGGCACTCTTTACATGAAGGGTTGGGAACCTCAGGCCCGTGGGTCGAATGTGGCCCTCCAGGCCTCTCTATTTGGCCCTCAGAATTCTCCCCAGTCTACACCCCTCCCCCAAGGCCACAGCCCTCCCTGGTCCTGCTTTGCATCCTGAGTGTTTTTGCCTGGCTAAAAAGTGTCCTTGAACACTGAGAATGCCTCGTTTGTCTGGAAGGAGGATAGAGGAGTATATGAGTGTCTGTAAAAAATAGTCTACTGTACAAAACAAAAATTTGCTCTGCCCACTTTTTCCTTTGGCCCCTGCCACCACTGGCATGTGGCCCTCAGAAGCTTGCCCCAAAGGAAGTGTGGCCCTTGAGCTGAATAAGGTTTCCCTACGTGAAAAAGAGGAAGTGCTCTCTGCTGCTTTAAGCAGTTTCATCTCAGACTGGCTCTGATACCAGAAGTGAGCCGTGCTGGGAGAAAACCAGCAGAGCACCACGAAGTAATGTGTGTGGGAGTGCAGGTTTCACCCCCCACACAACACACACACACACACACCTTTCCATGTAAAGAATAGACCCACCCTACCATACTTTGCATGTGAACACAGTATACACATGAACAAAAGACGCATGGCTGTCCTATCATATCTAATTTGGCTCTCAGTAGCTATGATGCTTACATTTCTCACAGAGTTACAGTCCATTTCCAGAAAATGGACACAATGGGTTAAAGAGAAGTTAAGCTCCACGTATTCTATACATTTTGTAGTCTTTTTTGCCCGTTAAGTCACTGGTGTTCCAAGCTTGTGGAAATGTTTTTGAATGATACATTTTCACTCTGTTAAGGTAGATCCAAAGCATGTTATTTATGTTGCATACGCAAGTGAAATTTGAGACCAGTCCATTGTAGGTTAGTCATGAAAATTACTAAGAGGTTCTGCTAAAGTTGCCTCTCCATTCCTTCCTTTGCTGTCTCCCCCACTGTGAAAAGATAGATTATAAGCTCCTCAAAGTAGGAGCCTGCCTTTTTGGCTTATGTTCAGGGATGGAAAGATCTGTCAGTTCAAGGTTCTCTCAGTTTCACGTTTTTCCAACCACAAATTCAGTTCTCCACACTTCTGCAGCAACTTGCAGTTTTTTTAAAAAAAAACTTCATAAAAATTCTCCAGCATTTTAATGTGAATTTCTCCTAATGGACATTTTTCTAGGCAGTTTTGACTAATGTACACGTTCTTGCAAGCATTTTCTCATCATATAATGCATTTTTCTATGTTATTTTCACTCATATATTCATTTTTATGCACACTTTCCCCTTACATATGTATTTTTGTAAACATTGGTTGGCGAACTGCCTTGTAAAATTCAATTAAGTGTGAATTTCAAAGGACAGCTGTCTTTCAGTCCTCATACTGCGTTGGAAAATGCGGATTTGACAGATTCTCCTTGAAATGAGAACTGAACTGAATTTCTCTCCCATCTCTACTTATGTTACACCAGGCCTCCACAGCTTGTGATTCATCAAGCCAAACCCAGCCCACAATCAGAGTCACCAACTTCCCGGGTTTTGTTCTATTTTGCTGCCTGCCTGAGACAGGAGGTTTTCAAGCAATTGGCAAGCCACAAAAACACATAGCTGATAGGGTTGGTGGCAAGCTGACAGCACAGGGGGAAGGAGGAACAATCTGGCTCGCCCAAGTGCCTTTTATAGCAGTGTTGTGCAAAATTCATCATCAGCTGCAGCTTTTCATAGCATGAGGATAAACAATATCACCTACCAATGACCACACAGCAAGCTGCTCTTAAAGATGCAAGAGCAGGCCAGGCCAGTTGGCCACCCTACCCAACAGCCACACTTTGTGACCTGCTAGGTGCATGAAAACATGTCCTGTTCTTGCAGCCTTGGGCTAGGAGCCCAAAGAGGGAGCTTATCACTCCTCCAAAGGGCTGCCATATATGGCTGGTAGGCCACACACTGTGTGGGCCAGTATTACAGTGATAGTATTATATAAAGAAATAATCAAAACAATTTCTTTTGAAACCACTTACCTTTCATTTATTTGCAATCTGTTTTCAATAAATTAAATGTTTCTAGAAGATCCAGTAGGTTATGTTCTGCCACTTTTATGAAAATTAAAATGTTGAGTGATTAAAAGAAGAAGAATCGGGGGGGGGGAAATAGTTCAGCCACCCACGCTGACTACACACATCTGCTTCAACCTATGCCACCCATCCAGTGTGTGTATGGAGGAGCAAACAAAACAATGAAATCGGAACCTGAAACCTTGTCTGCTTGGGCGTGGCCATAGTTGCCTGCCTGCCGGTCAGGTGAATCAGCTCTGTGTACAGTCTTTGCATGTTTACCTGTGACCTCAGGGTATCAGTTATCTACCCTTGTCGTTTGATTAACCTGCTTGAGGGCACCAGCTGAAGCTTAAGTATAATGCCAAGGGCTTCCACAAACATGGATTTCTCCTTAAGACATAGACGCTCGTCGGCCTATCCAGTTTCCTGTGCACTGAAGATTTCAATATATTATTTATCTCTCTATTTCCCCCCTTTTCTGATCCTGCCAAAGACAAAAGCACAATGAAACCATCCACGCTCCTATGGTGGTGTTGGCACTATATATTCCCTTAACACAAGAGTGGGGAACATTTTTCACTCCAAGGGTCACATTCCCTTCTGGACGACCTTCTGAGGGCCATAAGAAAGTGGAGTGGGTAGGACCAGAGGGAAAAGTGAGCATGTATATTTTGATACATGTATATTGTACCTCACAGTGGGCTAGTTTCTTCACACTCACACATCCCTCTCTATCCTCTGTCCAGGCAAGCAATAAGCATTATTAGAGTTTGACATATTCCAGTCAGGCAAAAACACTGAAGGAGGGCGCAAAGCAAGGCCAGTGAGGTATGTGTGGCCTAGGGAGACAAGGGCCAGATAGAGAGGCCTGGAGGGCCACACTGGCCCCTGGTCTATGGTTCCTCATCCCACATAAATATATGCACATACCAGTTTTCACCAACCTGGTGCCCTTCAGATGTTTCAACTACAACTTCCATCACCCTAACCAGCACAGCCATGTTGGCTGGGGCTGATGGAAGTTGTAATCCAAAACATGGGAGTGGTCACCAGGTTGGCAAAGGCTGACATCCCCTGAAAACTTCAATACTTTTATTTATTTATTTATTTATTTATTATTTGATTTATATCCCGCGCTTCCTCCCAGCAGCAGCCCAGGGCTGCAATCTCTGTGTTGCAAAGTCAGGTTATATAGGTCTGATGTACAGAAAATCACTAAGAGACAAGGTTTTCATTATATCTGATGTAGGGATGTGTTGGCCGGTGCTGGTTCGAAAGCATTCCATCAACCTAACAAACCAGTATTGATTCAAGTTCCTTCTTTGTCCGCTAGCTGCTGCTTTTTTCCCCCTCACAAAAATACTGATATTAATATCAATATTTTTAAATGAAGTATTGATAATTTTAAAGGAAATATTGATAAAATTATTGTTGTTAATTAACATCAATATTTTACAGGCAGATTTTTTTTTTAATTTTATAGCCACAGAAAATCGCTACATAAAAATCCATTCCACAATGATAGAGAAAAAGTGAATCAATGGAAATTTTTGGGCAAAATTCTAGCACATCCCTATCCAGAACCCTCTCACAAACCCCCGTGCTTTGTAATCAAAGACCTCCTCACCATCTCCCGTCACTCTCTACTGCAGTGGTTCTCAAACTTTTTTGGTTCACGGTGCACTGTAAAACATAAAAATTTTCTGGTGCACTTCATGTACAAAATTGAAAATATATTAATATATTTTAAACTATGAATAAAAATAATATACTTTCGTAATATTCATGGCACACCTAGCCACCTCTTGCGGCACACCAGAATCATTGCTCTACTGGAAGCACAGCAGAGAAGCCTCCCATGATGTTGTGGAGGATCAGGGTCACTCTCTCTTTTCCATGCGCACCATTTCAGATTTCAGTGAGTGTAGGTAAGTGATTTGCGTGGGGTATGTATCATAATAATTAGAGCAAAGTTATCAATGCATAGAGGTGCGTTTGGCACCTTTATCGTACAGCTTTCCTCACATGCAGAAGACACATCTCTTTACCCTGGCCTTTAACACCTATAATAAACAGTTTTACAACCCACTTTATTATTTGGATTGTAAATTGTTGTAATTGATTTTAATCTTGCATTTTTATATTGTTGTAACCCATCACGTGACCTAATGGTGAAAGACAGATAAGAAATCCAATAAAGTATAATAAAAAATAAAATAGGCTTCTTTCCTTTAAAGCAAAAGGACTTGTGCCTTTGGCATGCATATTTAGTTCGTAAGTCCACCTAACTCTTTATAAACAATTTATATGCAATGTGTAGAACCCAAGTGACCGCTTCTTTCTCCAAGGGGAATCTATATGCAAAGATCTCTCCCTTTACTTTACCATCCATAAAGAACCAAACTAGCCACAGGAGCAGCAAATTGGTGTTTTTAAAGATATAGAAGTGTCCCAATCACATGAAAACGGTCGGGGAACAGGAGGTCAGCTTTCAACAGCAAAATTAAAGTACAGGCGAGGAGCACGGAACCCTCCTTCTGCCACAGCTGAGCTGACCCCCCCTGCAGTCTGTCCTACTTAGATAGCAAACTCTTGGTTTTTTCCCCTGCCAAACAAATTTAGAAATATCTTTTTGCCATTGTTTGAAAGGTAGATCAGAAGATATGACAGGTATTGTTTGAAATAGAAACATCATTCTCGGCAATACATTCATTTTTATTACAGATATTCTACCCATTAATGACAACTGTAATTTATCCCATCTTAACAAATCTTTCTTAATCTCTGTCCATAGTTTTTCATAATTATTATGAAACAACTTTGAATTTTTATTTGTCATAATGATACCTAAATATTTCACCTTCTATTTTAAAATCTATCTTCTCCATTAACTCTTTTTGATCTCTTAAAGATAAATTTTTCACCAGCATCTTCGTTTTTTGATTATTGATCTTAAATCCTGCTAATGGTCCAAATTCTTCTAATTTATCCATCAATACTTTGATTCCTTCCAAGGGATTTTCTAATACAATTATCAAGTCATCAGCAAATGCTCTCAATTTATATTCCTCTTTTTTTATCTTTATTCCTTTTGTCTTGCCTTATGTCTCTAAGCAGCACTTCTAAAACCAGAATAAATAGAAGGGGGGACAATGGACATCCCTGTCTTGTACCCTTTTGTATTTCACATGAGTCCGTTAAATCCCCATTGAAAATTATCTGTGCCTTCTGTGATGTATAAATCGATCTGATCCATTTTATAAAATTATCTCCAAAGTCCATTTGCTCTAGAACCTTAAACATAAATTTCCAATTCAAATTATCAAATGCTTTCTCAGCATCCAAGAAAATCAAAGCAGCTTGTATGTCATTTCGTTGTTCTAGATATTCCAACACATTCAAAACATTCCTGACGTTATCACATAATTGTCTTTTAGGTAAAAACCCCGCTTGATCTTCCTGAATAAATTGTTGCAATATTATTTTCATTCTTTCAGCCAAAATCATTGTAAAAATTTTATAGTCATTATTCAGTAAAGATATTGGCTGATAATTTTTTGTTTTAGTTAAATCCTGCTCCTCTTTAGGTATTAATGTTATATTGGCATTTTTCCAACTATCCGGTATCTTCCCCTCTTGTAAAATAGAATTCATTGTATACTGTAAAGGTAGTAAAAGTTCCTCCTCCAAGCATTTGTAATACATTGCTGATAGTCCATCCGGTCCTGGCGCCTTTCCTAATTTAATTTTACTTATAGCCTCAGATATTTCTCTTGACGTAATAGGACCATTAATAGCTTGTCTCTGAAGATCTGTAATTTTGGGCAAATTCTGTTTGGATATATACTCTTGTATTTTTTCTGAGGGAATTTCCTGACACTTGTACAAAGTTGAATAATATTGATGGAAAACCCTTTGGATTTTTAAATTGTCTGTCAACATCTCATCTCCTTCTTGTATCTTTAAAATAAGATTTTTTTTGTCGTTCTTTTCTTAATTTATATGCTAGCAATTTCCCCGGTTTATTTGCAAATTCAAAAGTCCTTTGTTTAGCAAAATTTAATTTCTTTCAATTTCTCTAACTGTCAACATTGACACTTGTTTCTGTAACATTTTAATTTGATTTACAGTAGAAGCTTTAGTTGGATTCTTTTTCAATTCTTCCTCTTTTTGTTTTATTTCTTCCAAGATCAATTGCATTTTCTGTTGTTTCTTCTTTTTTAATTCAGAATTACATTTAATAAAATATCCCCTCATAAATGCTTTACTTGTATCCCAAACAATATTTTCATCTGTTCCTTTATGTAAATTGTGTTCAAAAAACTCTTTTAATTTCTTCTTACATTCCTGCACTATTTTATCATTCTGTAATAAAGATTCATTTAGTCTCCATCTAAATCCAAGATTTTTTTTTTTTAAAGTCAATATCACTGGATTATGATCCGAAAAGGTTTTTGGTAACACATCCATCTTGGAAATATCTTTCACTAAATTTTTAGACATCCAAATCATATCAATCCTCGAAAATGTTTTATGTCTTTCTGAAAAATAAGTAAATTCCTTTGCATTGTCATTTATATATCTCCAAGCATCCACCAATTCTAAATTTTCCATCAATTCGAAACAGATGTTCGGCAATTTGCCCTGTGTCTCTTTAATATTTTTCTCAGAAAGTCTATCCATTTTTGGTGAAATTACCCCATTCCAATCACCCATGACACACCAATGATCATATACAAACTCTGATAGTTTTTCCATAAGTCCAGTATAAAACCTTGTTTTATCTTCATTAGGAGCATAAATGCCCACTATCAAAATTTTTGTACCCTGAATGGTGATTTCAACTCCCACAAATCTGCCACTATCATCCAATAATATCAATTTAGGAGACAATTGTGAATTAATATAAAGAACCACACCATTTTTTTTTTAATCCTGCCGAAATAAATTCTTCACCCAAATTTTTACAAATTAAATATTTAGAATCTTTCTTCTTAATATGAGTTTCTTGTAAACAAATTATATCCAATTTTAATTTTTTCAAATAATGAAATACTTTTTCTTCTGCGACGAATTAGCTCCATTTATATTCCAAGTTAGATATTTGTAATCCATTTTTAAGCATGTATTTTAGAAAAGTCTGTGCCTGTTGCTCCCTTTGATCCATCATCATCCTTTTCTTCCTCTACCTGTTTCTGTTGACTTTGTTTCCCAGGAATTATATCCATATCTTTGAGTTTATCTTCTTCCATGTCTTTTGAGGCTTTTCTCTTTTTTTTTTTTTTTTTCAATAATTTTTATTCAGATTTTCATAAAACATACAAGACAAAATCATAAAACATTCAAAGACAAAAAACAAAATCAAAAATAGTTAAGCAAAAAGAAAAAAAGAAAAAAAAAAAACAAAAATAAAAAATAAAGAGTAAAATATTGACTTCCCATTTGTCAAAGATCAAATCAGTTATAAGTCTATAATATATAACAATCCTGTCTCTTAAGTCATATTATAAAATCACTTTCCTCCAGTAGTTATCTTACTTAATCATCAAATCTCATAAACATTACTTTATTCTTTCCACAAAAAGTCAAAGAGAGGTTTCAATTCTTTAAGAAATATATCTATCAATTTTTTTTTCCAGATAAGCATATCGATTAATCCATCTCATTACTAATTATGATAATCTTATTGTCATAACCATAGTCAAAATAAACATTTCAATTAATCCATCACATCAGAATCTGTTAGGTTCAATAATTTCAGTAGCCATTGTTCTATTATCTCTATTAGTTCCATTTTCCATCTTCCATCTTCAGTAGTCTTGTTAAGTCCAGTAATTTCAATATCCAATCTTCCATTATCAGTATTCCATAATAATCTTGCTGTCAAAGCCATAGTCATATAGTAAGAGTCTGATGGGGATTACCTCTATCCCAAATATTTTCTTGCCATCCATTCTGAATAGGTTGCTGAAATACTGCTGTAAAATCATATCTCTGTTCTTTTTTTCAAAATACACTGGGTCATCTCTTAAAAGTTTTTCCATTGTCACATGGCTGCAGTTAATTCCATAGATTTTCTCTATATTGGGCTCCATCACATCATTCCAGTCCAGAAGATTATCCATGCCATTGATAACTTTATCTCTAGAATCTTCATTCATTTCTTCAGAGATAACATTGAGTTCCAAACAATAGATTTTATTTCTAAAGTCCATAGACTCCAAATCTTGTTCCTGTTCCACGTTGGTTCCAATCTCCGGGATCTCCTCTCTCACAGGGACCCCTATTCCAGTCTCCAGGGTCACCTCTCTCACAGGGACCCCTGTTCCAATCTCCGGGGTCTCCTCTCTCACAGGGACCCCTTCCAGGGTCACCTCTCTCACAGGGACCCTTATATCTTTAATCTCCTGCTTCATTTTACTCAATTCAATTTTCATTATCTCAATCTCATCCATTATTTTCTGAAACATAGTTATTTCCAGATTTTCAGCCACTTTCTTAATTGCCATTTTAAAAGAAAAATATAGGAAAACCACTTCTTATTTCAGCAACAATTGGGTTAATACTCCAAACTTGGTGACATCACAGTATAAACAGAGCAGACAGCCTTATCTCTCCAATAGTTAAGTAAACAAAATGCAGTTCCCAGGATCGAAACAATTAATGGCAATCGTCAAGAAACAGATTCGTCAAAATAAAATAGACCAAAAAGAGAGTAGTCTCAAAACAGTATAATATTTTTCAAAATAAAAATCTGGAATAGAAATCCCTCTTCTGTGTATATCTTTAGAATGCAAATCCAGGACAGCTTTTTGCAACAAAAACAGAGATAAGCTATTAATTAGTGCGTAGCAGAGAGAAGTTACGGCTCCCCAGTGAGATGTCAAAAACTGATCAATCTGGCAAATCTCTTTTAAACAGCAACAATTTAAGTCAAGTAAAAGAAAAATATAGAAAGAAGGGTGCTTGCCTGTTAGTGCGTTCTCTCTTAGAAGATAAGGTGAACGTTCGCTTTTCCAGATAGAGCTTGCTGTTGAAAATCCGTCCCACCTTCGTCGGCTGGACCTCGTCCCATAAATTAATGAGATCTGGTCGTCCCAACAAAAATAGGCTTTGAGGTTAATCTCTTCGTTTCTCCCTACCCGGGAGAAGTTTAATCAGTCAAAAAAAAAAGAAAAAACTGACTGATATATCTGAATAAGCTTCTTTTGAGGCAGGAGCCCGTCTCAAAAGCAGGCACAGGCTAAGTCACCCTTCCCGGAAGTGCGTCTTTTGAGGCTTTTCTCAAGAAATCCCTTGCTTTTTGAACAGTATTTAATCGATACTTCTGTTGTCTAAAAGTTTTTTTGCGAAAATACCACTATGTGTTTCAAGTCAAGAAGCATTTTATAGAAGAGAAATGGCTGGAAAAGAGAAATGGTTAACTTACCAAGAACTATTAGAAAATGTGCATGGTGAATATATAATGAAAGAGAGAGAACAACTAATAAAGGAAGGATATAGTTCACAATGGTTTGCCTATTTACAATTGTTAGAAAGATTTAAAACGGACAAGAAAATGTATGGGTTTGAAATAAATAAATCTGATTTTGAAATAGGTTTGTGTACAAATGATGAATGCATAATTGCAAAAATGTATAAATTTTTATTAAAAATGGACATGGAAGAAGAACAAGTAAAAGAGTGTATGGTTAAGTGGGCAAAAAAATTTGGTTATAATATACAAATGGATCAATGGGAAAATATGTGGAAAAAAGGTTTGAAATTTACATTATGCTATAATCTTAAAGAAAATTTTTATAAAATGATGTATCGTTGGTATATGACTCCAGAAAAGTTGTCAAAAATGTATAGTAATGTTTCTAATGTGTCGGAAGGCAGAGCTGGGGTCCCAATCCTGGGGACCTGGATCCCGGAGAGTTGGGAGAAGAGTATTCGGATGGATGGCAGAGGGAAGGGGGAGGAACTTCCCCCCTTTGGAGCGAAGACGAAACAGAGGAACTGCCAGTGATAAGGTCGCTTAGCGACGGGGAGCCTGAGCCCTCCCTGGACATTCTCACGCCTCCCCCTCTTTCAGAGCAAGAGGGGAAAGAGGGAGGGCTGCTCACAGCCGAAAAGCGGGGAGGCAGTTTACCATCAGCCCCTCCCCTATCCCTCATCCTGGAATCGGAAACTTCAGAAGAGGAGGGGGTGATGCTTCCCCCCTCACCGCGCACACGCAGACAGCTGAAAAGACAGGAGAGAAGGAGGGGAAGGCGGGCAGTACCTGAGGGGCAGTTAAGGAGGAGCGAAAGATTGCGCGCCCGTTTGGCCCCTTCTTAAAGAACAGGCGGGAAGAAGTCCCTTGCTCTGTCAACTTTCTCCCAATGCCGCAGGACCTGTATCCCTGTATTGCTTCATGAGAAAACACAGTCTTTGTTTGGACATTACCCTAATAAAACACGAATTAACTACAGCCGTTGGTCTGGTTCTTGAGTCACATCCTGGGCCTGACATAATGTATGTTGGAAATGTAAACAACAAGAAGGATCTTTTTATCATATGTGGTGGTCGTGTAAACAGGCAAAATTATTTTGGGCACAGATAGGTAGGATGATGCAAAAAATCTTAAAGATTAATATTCAGTCAAAACCAGAATTTTTTTTATTGGGTTTTATGGATAAACAAAAGGAAAAGAAATATGGAAGAATAATATTATATATGATCACGGCAGCACAAAAGTGGAAAATGGAATCGATACCAACAATGGAAGAATGGCTATTGAAATTAATGGACTTAGTTGAGATGGACAAATTGACATGTCTTATTAGAGAAAAAACGACAGATACATTTCTTAAGGAATGAAAGCCTCTTTTGGACTTTTTGTTGAAAGAAAAAAATGAAATGATGATAATGGGATTTGACGATTAATTAAGATAGACTTTGGAAAAAAGTGAATTTCGTATGTTCTAGGAGACAGGTTTGATATATATTATATACTTATAGCTGATCTGTAACAAATCGGAAGTCAAGTTTTTCTTTTTCTTTTATTTTTTTTCTGTTGTATTGTTTTTGTTGTATTTGTATTTGTTTTTATAAAAATTTGAATAATAAAAAAATAAGTTAATTTTTTTGTGATGTGGCAAAAATGTTAACACATTTACCATAGTTTTGGCAAGCACAAAAAAACTGTTGGGCACTGCTGGCTTAGGTGGAAGTGCTGCCACTGCTAATGTCCAATTTCAGAGGTTCTTAAAAAAACCCAAAATGTTCTTTGTGTGAAGCAATAGCACCACAATGACTAAAGACATTTCAAGTCTCGTGTGATGACTAACAGTGGTAGCAACAAGCTAGGAAGTCTCTGGCTTAAAACTTCACGGCAGCCATAAGCTCACTAGACCTTAGGCAAGCCAACCTCTCTCGACCTTATTTTCTTTATTATGATGCACAGCTTGCCTCATCTCAGACATTTGGTGAAGGTTAATAAAAGCAACCAAAAATAAACATAAAAATCAATAAAGACAAATAAGGCACCATCTAATTCAATGAAATGCCCCCTCCTTTTCTGGCAAACCTGAACCCAAATGGGTAGACGCTGCAAAGCTCTCAAAAGGTGCTCAAGCTTAGACTTTGGCAATTCTGCAGTGGGAGGCAGTTCCATAATGGGAAAGCACCAGGAATGCTTCTTTGTCGCTTTGCTTTGTCCCCAACGCATATGTGACATTATTACTTATGTCACTGCATGCACACAAATGCACACTCAGAGGATCTCAAGAGATCATAGCAGACAAAAGGGGAGAGATAACCTCTCAGGCCTAAGCCATCTAGGACCCTATAAAAAAAGCAGCATTTGTACTTGTGTCTGGAAGAGAATTATTGCAGACCTAGGTCTCCCCCCATCTGTAATTTGAAGATCGTAATACTGACCTACCTCACAAGGTTCTTGCAAGGATTATTGTGATACTGTAGGTCAGTAATAACTGCGTTCTGGGGAGCACTGGGGTTCCTTGGAAGCTTATCTGGGGTTCCTTGATGAGAAGATCAGTAATGGCAGACAAGCCATTTATGGAAGGTCCTCCCCAGTACAGTGCACCTCTCTCCCTCATTATTGACTTTCAGGAGGAATTTAAAAACATTCCTGTTTATCCAGGCATTTGATGGCTGACGGAGACTAATCCTAGCAACCTAGAGATCAATGGATGGAAAAAAGTTTTTATCTGTAACTGTTTTTAGAGTGTCTTTATCTATTATTTGTTTTTAGATTGCTGCTGTTGTTAAAATATTGTGTTGATGTGTTTGCTACCCTGGGCTCCTTTGGGAGGAAGGGCGGGATATAACAACAACAACAACAACAACGAGGTCTTCCAGCCCTGGCACGTTCCACACATGAGCTGTAGGCACACCCCACACTCCTTTCCAAAATCCTCTGAACATTCATAGGCACTTGGCTCAGCAAAAGGAGTTGATGTGGAAAGGGTTTCGTGACAGGTTGAACACCACCAATGAATGTGAAGGGCTCTGGAGATTCAAATAGTGCTATATACATGTATGCATAATGTTTTACCCTCTGGAAAAGGAGGGAAAGCTTTGGTTCAAATCTGGCCTCTTAATGACACCAAGACTTGCTTTCAAGGGGACTGGAAATGTGAAAATGACTGTAATGTGCATGCCCTTTCTAATATCCAGCCACTACCATGGCTCCTTTTGGCTCATGATTTCCAAAAGGATCATATGCAGAGGCATATGTGTCACACCATTGGTCCTTGTAGCTCAGTGCTGTGTACACCAGCTTTCCCAACAGGGGCCCCTCCACATGACTTCAACTCCCATCAGCCCTAGCCAGCATGGCCAATGGTTACAGCTCATGGGAGTTGTCCAAAACATCTGAAAGGCACCAGGATGGGGAAGGTTGTTATACACTGCTGGCGGCAGCTCTCCAGGATTACTTTGAGAAGCTGGGGATTGAACCTGGGATATTTTGCACGCAAATCATGTGCATAACCACTGAACTATTACCCCTTCCCTCAAAGTCATTGCTAGAAAGTTTAGTCTAACGTATTGCCGTTACAACGCTTATCAGAGACAGACACACAACATCTCCCTTGCATGTTTACTAACCTAGGATGATGCAAGTCTCTACTTGCGAGCATTTCCAGAAAGATGCTGACTCTGTAGTCAATGTGGCTTTGCTAGGCAGGACATTTTACACACTGTCAGCAAGCTTTTGGAGAGGGCTAGGTGCCGGCTGGTACTAACACACAGGGAGTTTCCCAGAACCACCATGCAGACCAGAAATTGTGCTTATTCTCAGGTATTCCCCAACAGCTTTCTTTCTCAGTGTCTTACCTTCTTCGGACAGGATATAAAATTGTCAGCAGTGCATGTCTGACAGCATAAGAAATATATATCTGTTGTCAGATATTAACAAAATTCATCTGAAACTGTCAACATTTACAAACGAATGTCAATACTCAAATGTTGGACATTCATGGTTGCATACGTCATATGGATTGATCCTCCCCTTGTTCTTTTAATTGCTTGCCACCATGCAGGGACAACAGTAAACACCAATAACTGAACCATCTTTGCTTCTTCTTAGGTTGCAGAAAAAAACATTGCAGAATAAAACAGGCAGGGTAGGTTCCATATGACAATGCCGGCTGTTGCAACCATGGCTCTAGGAGAAGTGCATCACAATAACTGCATAAGATTCACCATTACTAATGGACAGACTGATTCCATCAGCTCAGAAATGCCCCCTGCTGGTCAAAATCACTGTGTACAAAAATAGTCCCCTTAATAATATAGTATTTTACAGATTTCTGCTTCTCTGAGAGAGCTTTTCAAGGGTCTGAGTTTGTTTGTCTAGAATGAATAAGAGAACACTGATGCTTTATACAGCCTCCAGTAAGAAAACCTTTATGTATAAAGGCTGAGATAGAGCAGGACATAAGGACAGCTGCAAACAGTACCAGTAAGCAGCATCAGATCTAAGTGTTAATTGCAGGCAACTGGTCACTTGGGAGGGATGGACCAGTCTATCTGTTTTTCGTCTGTGTCACTTATGAATGTGTCCATTTCTATGTCAATTGTGTCCTGTTTCTTAATTAATCTGTGCATTTTTAGATTCCACGTGAACATTTGTATTTAAATACACATTTTAACGTATTTTGCCATAAAATACATTCCAAAGAAGAGATTTTATTTATTTATTAATTAATTGTGCTTTTATACCGCCCTTTAGCAATAAGCTCTCAGGGCGGTGTACAACAATAAAAACAGGTTAAAATACAAGTGAGTATAAATAAAATGCACTATAAAACATATGTGAAAACAAGATTGCAACAAAAAAATTAAAATTAACATTTGAAATTTAAAATTTAAATTTAAAAAGCCTGGGCAAAGAGGTAGGTCTTTACCTGGCGCCAAAAAGATAACAAAGAAGGCGCCAGGCGTATCTCGTCAGGGAGGTCGTTCCATAATTCGGGGGCCACTACTGAGAAGGCCCTAGTTCTAGTTATTGCTCTCCGGGCCTCGCTATGCGTTGGAACCCGGAGAAGGGCCTTCGACGTCAAGCGCAGCGAGCGGGTAGATACATAGTGGGAGAGGCATTCCGCCAGGTATTGCGGTCCGATGCCATTAAGGGCTTTATAGGTAAGAACCAACACTTTGAATCTGGCCCGGAAGATGGATTGATTCCATAAAGGAAGCCACAGACCTGAATTTAGGGTGATTTATAACAGATGCTACTGGAGGTCGCTGATTCATAACGTCGCCATGTCATAATCGATCTGAAGGCATATAACAACTGTATTTTCTCTCAGATTTGTATTTCTAAATATATCAAAAATTTCGTATGCATATTTTTTGAGCTGAGAACTGCATTGCAAAATCCAGAGAAATACAAAATCTGGATAACTACATTCGGATCAGCATATTAGTTTAGAAGAGCTGTATATCCTATCAGTTTTATGCAAAACCTCAGTTTAATAAGGCTTGGATAGGCACTGCAAAGCAGATGAGGGCAAACATTGAAATATGAATGTGCACTGAAGGTTGTATTGTGAGGATCTGTCTTGCTAGATCAATTTTTTAACAAATAGTTTGCCCCACCACAGTATAATAGACTGTCACTGGATTAGGCTCTCAAAGAGTTGGCTCCAGTGCGTTCAACATAATCAGAAATGTAACCTGTGTAGCCTTCCCCAGTATAGTCCCTACAGGTTGGAAAAGGCTATAGTAACTGCTATACTGTTAAATTTCTGCCTGCCATGCTGTTGCTAAAAGCTGCACTGCCCTGCCCAAAGGAATGGTGTTAGCCCCAGGCTGTAAAGCAAAAAGGGAAGCTTGAAAATATTCATAGAATGGAACCCTACTAAACACTCTTGCTGAACAACTCCATTATTTCAATTATATATACTGAAATTAAAAAAGGATGCACACTACTAGCGCTTGCAAAACTGCACTGATGGACTCATAAAGAATTCACAAAATGTAGCTGAGGAGCCTGGAGACGTGGCTCAATATGGCCTTTTGCTGTTACTAATCAGCAGCCTAGTTCTTCCCTGAAGAGTTGCTGGATCTGTATTTGGCTGGCTACACAGTGTGATGAACCACTGAAGTGCTGCTGGCAGCCTTCTCAATGTAGTACTTTCAGGCTCAGGGCTGATTCTACCTACTCAGGCAGGCCACTGGATCCCCTTGGACAGGAAAGAGCATAAGAGGGCTTCCTGTTGCAGCTGACCCATGCATGAGCAACAGCATCTTCCTGAGCTCTGGTATGTTCTTTGGTCCTCCTGACTGACCTCAGATTGCTGTCCATGGCCCATGACCCTTCCAATTATTTGGCAATACTTAGTCAAGATCCAAACTTCGTCCAAGGCTACACAGAGCTGGTGTTCAACCAAATTTGATTTGGTAGCAGCCTCTGTTTCCTGATGTATGATGATATCTTTATGTTACGACATCATGATACATGCTATCATCACTCTGGACAACAGGATGAGAGACCAACATGAGACCAAAGGTCCAACCAGTCCAGAATCTATTCTCAGTAGTAGCCAGCCAAACTCTTTAGACAATAGAGCCTAAAGTCAAAAGTCTCTCCTATTGTTTGAACCCACCAACTGGTATTCTGTGGTATACTGCATCTGAACATGGAGGTTCCACTGAGCCATTTGGGCCAAAAGTCATTGATAAACTTATCCTCCTCTTTGAATGTGTCTAATGCCCTTTTAAACTATCTAAACTAGTGACAGTCGCTGCATGATGTGATGGTAAATACCATAAATTAATTTTGCACTGTATGAAGAAGTACTTTCTTTTGTTTGGCCAGAATCTGCTGCCAATTAACTTCACTTAATTCTTGTATTATATGGGAGAAGAAGCAATTATCTCTATCCACTTTTCTACAGCATTCGTAATTTTATCAACCTTTATTGTGTCTCCCCTTAGTCTTGCAAGGCCATCAGCTAATATTAGCTGAAGGATTTACCAGTTTCCTGCAACCTGGAATGCACCCTTGGCATGCACCATGAGAACAAACTTCTAGGAAGCAAAATTTGCTCACAAATTGAGATGGACGAACCCTAGTTAAAGAACATAAAGTAACAATTATAAAACTATGAAGCAGTATGGCTAAATGAATAGTGTGCTGTTAAAAACAAATTCGCACAACAGAAAAACCTGATTTTGAAAAGCAGCAGCAGCTTCCATCAACAAATCTGAGAACATATGTTTTATTTACTCTTTTGTTGGGGAGAATTGTTTCAATCATGCTTAGTGTGTCAATATTGCTCTCCCAGGTTTTGTTTTGTTTTTTAAAAAAAGGAAAGTAAGGGAAGAACCCTCTGTGATCATTGAGTTTACAGCCCAAAGGTACAGGAAGAGTCATTAATCACAAGGTATATGTTGGAACCTTCATTTCAAGGATGGACTTAAGCCAGCCTTTCCCAACCAGTCTGCCTCCAGATGTTGTTGGACCACAACCCGCATCTTTCCTGACCATTGGCAATGCTGGCTGAGGCTGATGGGAGTTGTGGTCCAACAACATCTGGAGGCACACTGGTTGGGAAAGGCTGATTAAGCCTTTGGGCACAGTGCCTAACAGAAATTGGGACTCATGCAGAACAGTTTCTGGCAAGAAGAGCTGAGAGCCCAGCTTTTCTCATCCTAGCATTCTGAATCTTCAACAGTTTTAAAAAAATAAATCTGTGGCAATGCTTCTGGAGTTGAATAGAACAGTCTTCAACCTTTTCAAACCCAGATCCACCTTTTAATATCATCTGGGAAAATAGAACACACTTCTAATTTTTTACTGGTGTATATCTGTCTTTCTCCCTCATTTTTGCGGCCACAGACTTAAACAGGTTTAATTGTCATTAAGCAAAGCTGGAAGCTCTAGTACTGAGAGATGTGAAGGCCTGGGGGGAAAAACAGAAAATTCAGGAAAAACCTGGTTTTTTTAAAAAAAAACCCACTGATTTTTTTGTTTTTTTTCTGAAAAACTGAAGAAAAAAATGGGGGAATCAGTTTCCCTCCCTAATTTTCCTGTTTTTCTCCTGGGCCTTCACATCTCTAGGAGCCCTAGGGATCTCTAGCAGAGGATTCTCAACACCTGGGCTCATAGTACAGTCTGAAGGCACATGAGGCCACCACCTTGCTGAACCTAAGGAGATCTGGGTCTGATCAGTGTCTGGATGGGTGACCGGTGCCTAGGAACAACATGTATGCTGCCTTAGGTTCTATGATGAAAGAAAGGCGGAATGTTAATGAAAGAAAACAAATACACACCTCACCAAGTAACAGCTCCCAAGATTCCTTAGGGTAAGCCCAAAATATAAAGCAACTAAACTAGTATAAAACCATTATCAGTTTGTAGTACAGATACTCCATTTGCCTGTTACTGTTCCCTCTTAGAAGAATGTATTTCTCCTTTTAAAAAAACAACAGTGATCGTACCAATGAATGACTACCTTAGATTGATCACTTAGGACCACTGGGACATAAGACATCTCCATGTATGCTAAGATGGTGTCAGAGGAGAATTAAACAGAACTCTTTGCCACCATAGCATGTATAGCACTTGAATCAAGACCTAAACACAGCTTAGTGTCCCAACATTTCAACATAAACATGACACTGGCAGTTTGGTATCGCACTTCTGCTGTTTTACACCTTTAGAGGCTGCATTACTTAAGAAATTGCCAGACACCTGCCATCTGCTCCCTCCATTCACATCACGACACACTACACTGGATGGTGTACCTAAAGGAAGGCTCCTATTGCGAAAAAAGAAGCTGCAAGACATGCAAGCTAGACTTCTGCATGCCATCTCTTTCTGCCACAGATTAAAAACAAACAAAAAACCCAAAGTGCCTTTTTAAACTTTAAAATGCAAACAAAAACCCAACTAACTAATAATGATTCAGTGCAAAAATTTGGCCACGGCAATCAGTTGTGAGTCTGATTATATGTAGATATAGACAACTTGGTTCCTGCTAATATAATTAACTCCATAATTAACTCATCCTCTGAAAGCCATACCTGTTTGGTGGCTGCCTGTTTCCAAGTAGTCTGTCTGAAGTAGTAGTAGTTTGAGCTGCATCATCAACAACATCAATTGTTTGTGGGTGTGAGTCTCAAAAAACACTAACACCTTACCATTAGGCTGAGATTGAGGGTGCAATCTGAAATACACTTACTAGGAAGTAAGCTCCATTAGATTGGTGGGAATTGCTTCCAAGCAAACACACACAGGATTGCACTGGGACAGTTGCTCTGTGCCAACCACCTGAAGATAGTCATAAGGCTGCCTGCCACTGCACCTCACACACAGTTTTCTTGAAAAGACCTGTCACTCACCCAGCTTCTGCAAATAGCATTGTTAACTTACCCCACAACAGCATGAGATGGGGTGTACCTATAACAGCTTTCTCCAGCATGGCTGTACTGCTTGGGCTGATGGGAGTTGTAGTCCAGGTTGGCAAAGGCTAGACTATATCCCTGGGTTCAAAGTCAAGCATTTTTAATTTACTGTTTGATTTCCACTATCGCATTTGAAGCACATTCTTCTTCCTAGGACTCAGAATGACATACATGTAAGCACCTGGAGGGAGAAATGGTCACTTGAGTCACCAGAGCAGGGGCACCATATAGAGAAGGCAAGGAGTCAGGCCACCCACCCACTCTGTTTCAGATCATGATGTGATTATTCTCAGGAACACCTCCATTTCTGGCCAGATCACTGGTTCTACACACCGCACAGCCACTGTCTCTGAACAGTTAAGTGAACTAAGTATGGATGCCAAAGGCACAAATCTCTTTTGTTGTAACAGAAGGATGGCTACTGTTGACTACATTCCTATAATTATAACAGGATACCACCCACCCACCAATCACTTACCCACATCCACTGAACTTGGAAATAGTGAACAAGGGAAAGAGAGAGTGGCCATGATCCCCCAAAAGCATCATGGAAGGTAGGTAGATAGCGACTGGCCCAGGGTCACCCCAGTGAGCTTCACAGCCAAGTGGCAATCTGAAACTGGGTCTTTCTAATGGAAGCCACTGCTAGGTTGTATGTGAGACCCAAAAGGTAAGACTGAGCAAGAAATAATCTGCTCCCCCCTTTTTTTTAATTTAGATGATGAGCTTGTCTCTTATAGGCTCCTTTTGTTACACTCCTAATTCTGACCTCTGAAGAAAACCCATTCTTCCTATCACCCACAGACAAAGGAACAAAACTCTATGTTCTAAAAAAAGATAATTTGCAGAGCTTTCCCTGGGAACTTTAGATAGATAAAATCCTAGTGTTCAAAAATCAGAGGGATTATAAAACAATGTTAAAAAGACAATGCAGATTAGAAAAAATCCTGTTAACTCCATATCCCTCACATTCCAACTGCTAAACTGTTTCAAAGTCTCTATAATCCAAATCTACTGTATCACATCTATCAGAATGTGCACAAGACTCTGCAGTGTTATAACCATGTCTAATTAACCTGTTTCAGTGGCCGGGATCTGTCTTCCAAACAGGGTTGGGAAGGGATGGGTGGAAATCTGGAGGAAAGTGGTTCTGAACCATCCCTTATAGCTAAGGATTAATCCAAGCCTGGAGCCCATCTAACTTCCTGTGTTCAGTTGTCAAATATGTAGAGGGGGTAGGGTGGGGAATCTTTTTCAACCTGAGGGCCACATTCCCTAACGGGCAACCTGCCAAGGGTCACATGCCAGTGATGGGTGGGGCCAGAGGGGAAAAGGGGATGAAATAATAAATGTGATGTTAAGCTACGGTCCAGCCATGAGAAAGTCAGAGGTTTCTACACACACCTTCCTCGTCATCCAGGCAAGCAAGAGGCATTACGACAATTCAAGGACACATTCCAATCAGACAAACAGTGGTGGTCGGTGCCCTTTGGGACTGGTAGGGCAGAAGGTAGGGACGCCAACAGTAGCCGGACCCAGAGCCAATGATAAGTGGAGCCAACTCATTTTGTCCTTTCTCCCTGCTGAGTTCTACAAGAGGCAACACTGAGACTAAAGCGGAGGAGGAAGCTGACAGCCAGGGCCACCCCCTCGGCTGGTGGTAAATAAAAAGGCAGGCAGGTAGGGGCTGGCTGAGGGCAGACTGAGGTTGGCGGAGCACAGCCATGTGCCCTCATAGAGCAGCCTCCACGGCAGGCAGAAAGAGGATGGGGAGCACGGCCAGTGAGTGGCCAGGGGAGTGAATGTGCCCAGGGAGAGTCCTAAAAGCTAACAGAGACATCTGGAGGGCTGCATTTTGGACCCCAGAACTGAGGTTGCCCACCCAAGGTCAATGGTGGCTGGTGCCTGTTGGGACTAGTAGGGCGGAGATCAGAGAGACCAACAATAGGTGGAGCCGGAGCCAATAAGAGGCAGAGCCAACTTTGGTGCCCCTCCTCCTCCCTGCTGAGTTCTATAACAGCAATACTGAGACTAAGGAGGAGGCAGGGGACAGGCAGTCCCACGTGCTGGACTGGCTGTAAGTAGGAAGGCAGACAGGCGGGGGCTCGCTGAGGGCAGAATGAAGTTGGTGGGGCACTGCCCTATTTGCCCCGATGGACCAGCCTCCACAGCTAGATGAGTGGATTGAACACCCTTTGGCAATACCCACTGATTTTACACTTGATCTATCTGTATTGTCTTTCCCCCCCCCGACCCTTATGAACTCTAGAAGCAGCAGCTTTAGAATTTATGCATACCACAAGAAGTTCTTCCACACAGAACAGTTCTAATACCGAGCAAGAGGGAATGATGTCAAAAGGGATTTGGTGGTGGCGTGATGCAGCTTTTTGCCAGAAGTGGACTTAGCTGCCCTAGTATCAGAGAGGTGCGGGGGACAGAGGCAATTCTCACATTGTGAGGGGTAAAGCCACTCTCCCAGGGAATTTTCTCCTCCTGCTCTCCATAGCAAACCTTTTCTTCTGAATATGACTCTCTCCATGGTAAGAGCTGGTGTTTGCTACAGCCTGGAGAGCCACTGCAAATGTGAGTTATCCAGAACATGGTAAATCCTGACATATAACACAGGTAGGGCGTTCAGCATAAGACAACAATTGGGGAACTGTCACCTCATCAAGGCTTTAGCCTCACTTCAAAAATCTATGGGAGAAGTGGACCAATGCTGCTGCTTCCTTTAGCCACCATAGCTCAAGCAAGACTAAGGCCCCATCTGCACTATTCATTTAAAGCACTCTTATACCACTGCAAACAGTCATGGCTTCCCCCAAAGACTCCTGGGACCTGTAGGTCGATAAGGGTGCTGAGAGTCGTTAGGAGGCCCTTATTTCTCCCACAGAACTACAATTCCCAGAGTTCCCTGGGAAGAACAATCACTTGTTAAACCACTCTGAAATTGCAGCTCTGTGAGGGAACAGTGGGTCCCCTAACAACTCTCAGCACACTTAAACTACACTTCCCAGGATTCTTTGGGGAAAGCCATGACTCTTTACAGTGGTATACCAGCGCTTTAAATGTATAGTGCAGATCGGCCTAACACATGCAAAACCTCTAACCGTAACATTAATAAGTGAGGAGGGGAGGTATACTATACAACTACGAGAGAGAGTGGCTGTATACTATAGTCAGCATGGACTTTTCGCATTCCACAATGTTAAATGGAAAATACCCCCCATGCCATTCTGATCCTTCCCATAAGCTCATTTCAAAACAAAACCTTACAAAACCTATAATCCTGAACTCAGAAAAGCTTGTTTAACTATCCTCTAAATTTTCATAGCAATACACAAAACAGTCAGAGAGAATCGAGAGTTCAAAGTGTAAACTCCCAGGCATTTTAGCATGTGTTTTTAAATTGTTTTAAATTGTTTTTAAAAGATGTGTTTTAAATTTGTATATTTGTTTTTAATGTTTTTAGTTACTGTAAACCACCCAGAGAGCTTCGGCTATGGGGCGGTATACAAATACAATAAATAAATAATAAATAAATAAATAAATAAAAAGAAAGAGGAAAAAACCAGACCCCTTCTGGACTTTTTTCTATCAGAGTTCTCCTAATCTGTTGAAATTAATTAAAAATCAGCCATGTAACCCATTTCTTCCAAGCTACACAGGAAGTGGATTGGACTGTGAAAGACCAACCCAATTTGTGTTTGCATTTTTACATATTTGTAGGGCAGTACAATATCTCAGAGAGGAGGTCAGGTCTCCTGCTCCCCTGGTACATTCACTATAGCTGCCCAATTTTCCTGCTTTTTAAAGTTTGATAGAAATATCTGTTGGCTCTAGGTACGTTCTTAAACTGCAAGTTTTTTTTGCCTATTAGTGAATATGCAACTGCAGATGGCCCCCAAGTGTAGCATTTACTTTCCATGACAACAGCATCTCTCATAAAAAGGAGAGAGGAATACACAAACAGTAGGAAATGTACTTCGGCATCTAATAGAGCTTTTCCTCAGAGAGAAAGAATAAATCACTTGTAGATCTTCAGCGGATGGCTGTTAGAAACAGACAAGCTCATTCCTCTGGCAGAAATTCATATCATTACTATCCACCCACCCACCAAAGAGTTCTTTCATTTGGATTCCTGCCTTAAAAGAATTATCGAGGAAGAAGCATCACTTGGCAGCATTAAGTGACAGGGAGTTGGCCTTGCAGCCAAATATTTAAAGTCAAAATTCTGCCATTTTGGGTTGAATCACTTGACTGTGCATTTCAAACTATCAGTAATATCATCAATTTTCTATTCACAGCCATAGGCTTTTTCTTCAGGTTAAGGAAACCACTGTTACTCTTACTCAAGGCACGTCTGTGCTAGCTGTTTCTACTTGAATTTACTTACCACATTAGTATCCAGCCCAGACCTTCCTCCAAGAATCCCAGAGCAGTATATTCCATGGGAGTTGAGCCATGGCCTAGAGCATCCTTTGCCAACCTAGAGCCCGCCAGATAGTGTTGGACTACAACTCCCATCAGCCCAGCCAACAACATTTGGAGGGCACCAGGCTGGCAAAGGCTGGCCTGGCACAGTGGTTACTGATCTGTGCATAAGAATGTCTTGTTTGCTACCACCATCAACGGTAGCCCAACAGAGACACCAGAACTGTCTCGTTTGGGATGTGGGGAGAAAGATATTTCATTTGAGGAAGATGCAGCCTTCAGCTAGGTCCCAAAGCTCATTTGAATGTCTTCAAGATTTAATACTGACAAAACAATGCACGTTAAGAGCATCTTAACGTAGGCGTGGAGGCATGCGGGTCCAGCCCTCGGGTGCTGACTTTCCAGGACGCCGAGTTGCTGGGCGCCAACACCCAGGGCTCTCAGTCCAAGGTCCGAGTTCGAGTTTACCGACTTCACCCTGCCCAGCTAGACTTAGATGCCGCCCGAAGCGGGGGGGGCAATGTGGGCGGCGGCGCCAGCAGCGGAGGAGGAGGAGGAAGTTCCACGCAAGGCACCCCTGGAGTCCACGGAGGGGCAGTGGGGGTGCCCTCTGTCGACTTGCCGGGGCAGCTGGGCGCCCAAAAAAACCAGGACATACCCCTCCCAACAACAAACATATGAAACTATAGACCTGGTTGCAAATGCAATTCAGCTGGCTTTGAGGAGACTGGAATTTAACACAGAAAATGCAGTTACTTGTACCATGGATAAAGCCACCATTAAGAGCTATTATGTGTATTGTTATTTAATTTTTGCAGATTGTATTTTGTACTGTTTTATTGATGCATTTTTATATTGTATTTTATATTTGTGTTTTTTGTAAGCCACCTTGAGGGCCTTTGGCCGAAAGGTGGGGTATAAATAAACTAATAATAATAATAATCTTTTTAATACCTCATAACAAGAAAATATAGTGACAACTAGGTGCCCTTTCTACAGACAAAAGGGATCAGTGCCTTTTGGTAGAAATACCTAGCATATAAGCCTTTCTTAAATTAACTGGAACGATGTAAGCTACTCATGACCCACCAAGCACAATTTACCAGCCATGTACTGAGTGGCCTGCCAGATTGTCAAATACCCACCCACCCCTCTTACTACAATCCCAAGCAGGTGGAAAGAACAGGAGATTTTGCAAGACTCTGGTGGGCTGAGTTTGGCTTGGTGGATCACAAGTTGTGCAGGCCGGATTTATAACAACAGTATATAATTTATGATTCAGCTGCTTCTGAACACTATTTTTTCCCAAGAGCAGGGGTTCACTTTACCCATAGGAATGAATAACATCTATTTGCTTGGTGGGTTTCCTGCTCCTGGTCACCTAAGCTACTGGAAATCAAACTCGTTGTCAGTGACAGCCCATTAGAGCAAATGGGGCATTGCCCCACCAAGTCTTGGTTTCCCCCAAGTTCACCAGGGGGTGGAGCAAGGAAGAATACCCACCCTCCAAAATTGTCACCCTTTAAGCGGCTCTGTTGCCAGTTAGGGCCGGACTGTCCTAAGCAATGATAATTAGAAACGTGTGCTTTGCCCTTTCAGTTCAAGGACAGAAACTCCAGGTAAATAGAGATAGGCAGACAGAAGGAGCCCCAAAACATGTCATCTTGATAAGCAAAGCTTACAGCTCATCTCTCACACACGCGCACTTTATTACAAAGGGGGTTTATTCAACCATGATGAGTACAATACAAATAACTATTGTCCCAGTTCTGGCCTGTGTAGCAACGATCTGTGATTAGAAGACAACACACAACCCTTTCCATATATATCCAGAAACCAACATTCTGTCCTCTTTCCCACCATTCCATCACACTTTTAGCGCAGAGGTTCTCACACTGTGGTCTGTGGACCACTGGTTGGGCTCTTCCAGATGTCCTTTAATTGTGCATTCATGACCATTTGTGCTCATACACAATCCTGTCTTCAGTACTACTTGTGCCTGCAAAGGTTTTGGAGCAGCCATGCTACGTTTTCAATCAGTGCATATCCTGAAACTTCCTGTTGAAATCTCATAATTTTTTATACCACAAATGTTCTGGAGTTGTTTTTATTTTTGTCCTGCTTTTGTTGTACTATGGCCACTTCAATAATGTGGGAACATTAGGGAAGCATCGCAGAACAACTAATAAAGCAGAATAAATAGATTTGCAAGGTCCATACTTAGTGCTCAATGGTGGCTTCAAATCCGTTGTTTTCCATTCACACAAGTAAGCGTTCCTCTGGGAAGGATTAGTGTCACTGTTTCCTTGTGGCCCAGCCCTCTAATTTTACATTTTTACTTCCTCCGGTTGCTTAGTTACTGGGCATGTTCAAATATTTTTGAACTACACGGTTATTTCCACTCCTTCGTGCCCCCACCACTTCCTGAAGTTTGGCAGTTGAAAAGAAGTAGGGTCATCTGCCCCCCCTTCTCCTCCGCCCCTTGCTTTTTCTGAGTTAATTTTTCTGCGCTGGAAAAACAATATCAATGTAATATTACTATTTTAAATAACATATCTATATTTTGAGAAAATATCAATATTAATATTGATATTTTTGAGGCAACTTTTTTTAAAAAATATCCACTTTAGATTTTTTAGGAAAAAAATCAGAAACCAGGTGTGGAGCGATGTTACTTCAAAATTCTCTCCACAAAGACAGAGAATATGAGAAAATGGTAAAAACCTATGACAATTCCCATCACTAGTTTCAAGGAGTAAAGGAAGTTAACTTCTTGAGAAAGGGAGGAAAGAAGGGAAGACTGCAGCAAACTGTGAAGAGGGGAGGACAAAGCAGTCGGAAGTTGCTAGATAAACTATTACAAACAAAATGGAATTCATGGGAGAGTTAGTGGGCAGAGAAAGGAGAACAGCTGAAAGTGAGGATTCACCCTCACTAAAAACCATCGAAGCAAACCGTCTTCAAAGACATGTGGAGCGGAGTGGAGCTGTATTGTTGTACACTTTTAATATTATCAGCCGATTGGGTTAGTATGGATTTACAGGCAGAAAACTGTGTGATAGCGTCTGTTTGCCAGTAACATCAAGTGAACCATGCGAATTAAAGGGAATTGTGAGTAGCACCAAGCACACACTAAACCACCATGTAAATGAACCCATTGTGTTGAGAACATGTTGCAGAATAAACCTGCAATAAAACTCCAGTATCATAATCTATCATAATCCACCAGCTCCATTCAGCTGTTCTGCAGAAAGACAGTGGCACTTTCAGGGATATCTCAACTTGGCCCTGCAGTTGACTGATTTTTTTCTGACAGAAATTGAAGCCATTTTGATTAGTGCCATATTATCAAACAGGCCCTGGTTGTGGGCCTATGATTCACAAAACAGTCTAACTGGTAATTTTTTAGGGACTAATAAGTAAAGAGGCTCTCCTCAGCAACCTTGCCTAGGGCCTGGAACATAGCACTTTTTTTTTTAATGATGATGACAGTGCTGAAGAAAAACATTTTGATGATTTGTTTTCTTCATATAATCCAGAATAGAATCCTTCATATAATCTTTTAATCCAGAAGCACAGCCATCATATTAGAAAGGCAAGAGACATCTATTTTTTTTTCTTTGCTTGTTTTTGTATGTTATTGTTTCTTTGTAAATTAATAAAAGTGGGGGGAAGGCAAGAAACTAAGGCTGCAATCAATACATGTCTACTCAGAAGTAAGTTCCCTTGGGTTCAGTCGGACTTACCCCCAGGTAAGTGTGTACTGGATTGCAGCCAAAGGTTATTAAAACATGAGTTATGTACATGCTTTGATTTGCAGAACAAAAAGAAAATATTATTAAGTGGTCTACCAAGACCCCCAGAAATTTTCAAGTGTTTTGTAGGAATGGGATGGGGGAGTTGGAGAACCACTACTCTAGTGTGACTCAGAAAGAGATCCCCCCAAGATGTAGCTATCTAGATGAAGAAGCCAGGCTACACACATTAACTGCATTGATTTCCTATGGCTTGGGTATCCACAAGCAAGGAACCAGTTTAGCCCCCACCCCAATGGTGTTGCATAGTGTACTTTTCATCTCATCCACCCAAGTAAATGAATGCTATTTATTCCAATGGGTAAAGTAAGCCCCTGCACTTGGGAAAAATGACGCTATGTCAAAAAAACCCTCCCCACTATTATGCAGCCCAACAATCACTGCCGTTTTATTTATTATATCCCATCTTTCCTCCAAGGAGCTCAAGATGGCGTATGTTATTTTTCCCAACCACCCTGCCCCATTCTGTCTTCACACCGCGATCCTGTGAGGCAAGTTAGGCTGAGAGATAGTGACTGGCCTAAGGCCACCTCCTGAGCTAAACAGCTGAGTCACAGTTTGAATCTGGACCTCCTGACACTCCTAGTCCGGCACGCTGGTTGAGAGAGTTGTGAACTGCCCTGTCCCTCTTTCCCTTTTTGAAGGTAGGTCTAAAGTGGCAGGGAAGAAGGCAATGTGTTTCTGAAGCTACCCTGATGTCCTGAGCTCAGTTTTTTTTGGGGGGGGGGGTTTGCTTGCATCAACAGGGCCTGGAGACCGTGGCTAATTTGGGGTAACAGGAAGGACAGCCAGGTTTGGAAAAGCCTGAGACAATGGCCTTAAGCAATGGTCAAGAAGATGGGATGGACTCTCCACCTCTCACCTCCTTACCATCCTATCGGTTTTGGAGGCTGTTGCAGCTGTAGCAGGAGGAGAAAGAGGTGGAGGGAGTCAGTGTCTCCACTTGCCCTGTGTGTGTGTGTGTGCGCGCGCGCGTGCGTGCATGCGTGCATGTAAGGGGGGGCAATGGTGCTGGCAGCAAGTGGGTTGGGGAAAGGACTGGAAGTCTCCCGTCCTCTCCCCTTGCATCAAAATCAGTGGGACTTTAGCTACTACATACTTTAAAAATGCTGGGGATCATCTTTGTTAAACTGACAGTCCAGTATGACTGCCTGAAATTCCCCTCAATGGAAAGTCATTGTTAGGAGTTTGAGGGGTTTTTTTCTGAATAGGCAATCTACCTGCAGGGTATTGGATGGTCCTCTGTAGGTTTGGGGTGGGGGGAACGGGAGAGAGGGAAAAATAAATTTGAATGGGAAGAGAACTAGATACAGAAGAAAAAGATTCATGTTGGATGAAACATCCTTGTGGTGCACTTGCTCTTCTTGGATGGCCTGATACAGGACAGGATTATTAGCAGTTGTGTTATATGAGCATATTTGCCTCCTTTCACTGTGATCTGCTTATATTGTTGTAAATTAAGATGACTATTACAAAATTACTCCATTAGTCTCTAGTGCTCGCTCAGGCAAAGAAAACTGAATTCTCTAATGCTGCCCCTGGAACTTTTAACTGTTCAGAGTGGGCAGCATGTTAACAATGGTATTACAAACCTAAATTCTTCCCTTTTGCAACAGGCCTTGCTCATCTGCAGCTGAAAAAAATCTTCTTTAAAAGTCACTTCCTTGGAGAGAAAATCTGCAATGATTCCAATTTATTAGTCATGTCTGTAACTTTTCAAATTTGCAGAAACATCTGAGAACAGCCACCTGACATTGGCCATCTCGTAGATGAGCTTCGGTTATGGGGTGGTATACAAATGCAATAAATAAATAAATTCTTATTTTGCAACAAACAAGCCTAGCAAACGTCCAGTTGGCCAAACTGGATTGTGGAAAGGGCTCCTGTATATCCCCCTCCCAAGATCTTTTCTTTAGGACAGGACCTGTCTCTAGAATTAGTGGGGAACCTCAGGCCCAGAGACCAAATGTAGCTGTCCATGCCTCTCTATATGGCCCCCAGAACTCTCCCCAGGCTACACCCCTCATTGGCCCTGCTCTGCAACCTAAGTATTTATGCCTGGCTGGAAAGTTTCCTTGAACTCTGACAATGCCTCCTGGTTATCTGGATGGAGAATATAGAGCATGTTTGTGAGTATGTGTAGAAACTAGCCTGCTGCACAAAAGTAAAATTTATATTTGTTGTTCTGCTCAGTTTGGCCCTTTGATGGTTGCCCAAAATGGAATCTGGCCCTTGGGCTGAAAAACATTCCTCACCCCTGCTCTAGGAGGAGGTTGAGAGAAAGGGTTGCATATCACTCCATTTACTCAGCACACAACTGAATGTGTGACCCGACTCCTTTGAAAAGCATTGCGTTTTTTGTTGAGACAAAATGAAACCTTTACTGTTAGCAATTCATCTGTGATGATTCATTCACACGTTTAAGTCATCAAGTGATAAATATGCACGTACAAGTGAGTCTAAAGGAGAAGGGGGAATACAGTAATTCTCATCCAGAAGACCCTTCCTAAACTGGCATACGACAATGTCATTATCAACATCAATAAGCATTAAAGAAGACTATGCATCCCAGATAAGAAAGAAATATGCACCACCACCACAAACCTTCTGCCTCTCTTCCTCCTCCTCCTGCTTAATTGCCTCTGATGCAGAGCTCCTTAGGGCATGATCACGTCATTCAATTAAGAAGAACCATCATCCTGACTTACTGTAGCCTGGGCATGCTGCCCACTGAAAAGCCACTTGAAGATAAGCAATCATTCACTGTGGTTGACAGAGGCCCTACAAGTTAGGGTAAAAACTAGACATTACATGCCGGCTGCATGTTACTTTCCCCATTGTTTTTTCCCCTCAATATTTTTTATTGGTGTTTTTTTTGTACAGTAAAGAACAGGGATGTACGTCATTATACAGCCACAAGAGTGGCTCTATACTATAGTCAGCATGGATTTTTCGCATTCCACAATGTTAAATGGAAAATATCTCCCCATGCCATTATGACGCTTCCCATAAGCTCATTTCAAAACAAAACCTTACAAAACTTATGGCCCTGAACTCAGAAACACTTGCTTAACAACCCTCTAAATTTTCATGGCGATACACAAAACAGTCAGAGAGAATCGAGAGTTCAAAGTGTAAAGAGAGAGAGAAAAACAGACCCCTTTTGTACTTTTTTCTGTCCGAGTTCTCTGAAATTCATTAAAAATCAGTCATGTTCACAGAGTACCTGTAATCCAATTAGTGACCTTGCCCCATACTCTGACCTTCATCTTCTGCAATTTAAAAGTTTTTAAAATGCCTGCCTGATTTTTAATTAATTTAAGAAATATAACATTGAAGTCTATTATAGCATTGGGCATGCTCACTAAGAACCAACTGTCAGTGTTCTAAAAGCCAGACTCACAGCTGCTGGGCTTCCCTAATCAGGGGGCCACACCCACACCACACTTTATTTCACTTGAGACAATCATGGCTTCCCACAAGAATCCTGGGAAGTGTAGTTTGTGAAGGGGGCTGAGAGGAGACTCCTATTCCCCTGACAGAACTCCAGTGGCCAGAGTGGTTTAACAGTCATCCGCTCTTCTTGAAGCTCTGTGAGTGGAACAGGGCATCTCCTAGCAACTCTCAGCACCCTTCACAAACTACACTTCCCAGGATTCTTTGGGAGAAGCCATGACTGTCTAAAGTGAAATAAAGGGCTGGTGTGGATGTGGCCAGGGACAGCTTTGGTTTAAATTTGGATGGGAGGCTACATGTGCCTGCTATAGAATAAAAAGCTGGGGGAAACCCTGAGAAAGAATACTGTTCACAATGTTTTCCTTTTGGAAAGGGGCTTCCCCTCTGCCCAGTGCCCATCCACCCAATCTCCTCCCCTCCTCCTCCCCCTGCCCCTCCCCCAGGTCAGTTTCACCTATCCTAAGCATGACTGCACAGCAGTAAAACCCACTGAACTCAAAAAGAATGCAAATGATCAAACCTGCCCTCCTCCTCCCTCTTGCCCCTTCCCTCTCCCTTCCTTCCCCCCTCCCTTCCCTTCCCTTCCCCATCCCCTTCCCCCTTCCCCATCCCTTCCCCATCCCCTCCCCTCCGCCCTGGTCAGTTTTATCTATCCTAGGACTACAGCCTGGGAGACCAGGGTTCAAATCCCCACACAGCCATGAAGCTCACTGGGTGACCTTGGGCCACACACTGCCTCTCAGCCTCAGAGGAAGGCAATGGTAAACCACCTCTGAATACAGCTTACCATGAAAACCCTATTCATAGGGTCACTATAAGTTGGAATCAACTTGAAGGCAGTCCATTTCATTTTCAAGCATGATTGCACGCGAGTAAATCCCACTGAACTCAGTAAGTATGAAAATGATCAAACCTGCCCTTCCCTCCTCCTCCCTCCCATCACCTCCCTTTTGCCCCTTCCCTCCCTCTTCCTTCAACCCTAATAATAATAATAATAATAATAATAATAATAATAATAATAATAATAATAATAATAATAATAATAATAATAATGCCACTGACTGTTCTGCAGAATAGTTTCCAATGGACATGAGGAGTGTCTCAGTTTGCACAGGATAAAACAGTGGGAGGTGAAATATATTCTAGCAAAATTCTAGGTGTGCTCAAGTTTTTTAATTGACCATGTCCACCTTTCCTTAAGTGGAGTAGTTTAAGAATAGCAGGCTGAAAACACGCATCTTGGGCAGGCCAAGTTTGGTTTTTCCAACAGTTACAGTAATTGCTTAAGTAGCAACATATTGACATCAGTCTGATTTTACATCAAACTGCAGTTTCAGATTCAACTGTTAATGCTCCCCAAATAGATATAGAGCATAACCTCCAGTATGAAACACAAAAGGCTGTCTTCACTATCATATGACAATAAAAATGCTTTGAAATTAATAAAAATAAATTTGACACAGATTTCTAGGATATGAGAGAAATATAATTTTCTAGGTTAGATTCTCTGTAGAAACAATAGTAACACAGAAAAGAAGCAAAATAAGAACACCAACAAACACACAAAAATGTAATACTCCATCTTTGGAGATGACAGATGTTGCCACCACTCACCATATGCTCAGAGGCACATGTTACCAAATTCTTCCAAGCTACACAGGAAGTGGATTGGACTGTGAAAGACCAACCCAAATTGTGTTTGTATTTTTACAAATCTGCAGGGCAGTACAGTATCTCAGAGAGAAGGTCAGGCCTTCTGCTCCCCTGGTGCATTCACTATAGCTGCCCGATTTCCCTGCTTTTTAAAGTTTGACAGAAATATCTGTTGGCTATAGGTACATTCGTAAACCACAAGGTTGGTTGCCTATTAGTGAATATGGTTACATTCTTGTATCTTCTTGTGCAATGCATATTTTCACATTCTTTATACATTCATTGGAATCTGTGTTAGGACATGGGGGGGAAACAACAATGGGGTTTAGACTGAAATAGAGTTATGAATGGGTGTGTCTATGGTTGCCTACTAAGTTTGTCATGTTTGTTATGGTATGCATTATGAGTTGGTATATTGAGTCCCCCACCCCGTTCCAGCCTTCATAGGCTATAAGTCTGAAAGAAATGCAGGCACGAGGAGGAGGAGGAGGAGGAGGAGGAGGAGCTGTTTAACCCTTTCCTCTCCTCTTTGGGAATTTCCCCACTCAAAATTCCTTTCCCCCTCATTGCTTTTCTATTTATTTATTGAACAGATCTATATACTGCTGTTCAAGAGGGGAAAATCACAGTGATTTAGAAACGAAGTGTCAGACATACAATAAAACACAATTTAAAGCCATATAAAAACACCATGAAAACAGTAGCCACATCCACACCAGATATTTATTTGATTTTAAACAGTCATGGCTTCCCCAAAAGAATCCTGGGGAGTGTAGTTTGTGAAGGGTGCTGACAGTTGTTAGGAGATCATTATTCCTCTCACAGAGCTCCAGTTCCCAGAATTCTCTGGGAAGGGGGGCTGACTGTTAAACCACTCCAGACACTGGAGCTCTGTCAGGGGACTAGAAGTCTCCTAATAATACTCAGCACTTCATAAACTACACTTCACAGGATTCTTTGGGGGAAGCCATGACTCTTTAAAGTGGAATAAATGTCTGATGTGTTGTGGGCAACGTCTCAAAAACATTACTAAAAGCCAACATGAAATGAGTGGCATAATATAAAATGATAAAATCAGGCCAAGATATCAATTCTGCTACTTAGATCAGTTTAGTTGCTAAAGGCCGTGGAGAAGAAACAAGTCTTTAGAGCCCATCTGAAGTCCACAAGGGATGGGGCTTGTCCGATATATCCAGGGCCCAGAACCCAAGTGCACACTCATCGCCAGAGGAAACACAACCTATAAAAGTTTAGTCTGCTCAGGAAATAGGAAGCCAAACAAATCCAGCTGTTCACCCCAAAGAGTGAGAATCAGGTACTGCACAGGTGGACCCAAAGCCTCTGCAAATCATTAGAACACCATGCATTTAAAGCATGTACCATTTTAATAGTCAAATTCCCCCAAAGGATCTTGGAAACTATAGTTTGTGATGGGTGCTGGGAACTGTAGCTCTGCAAAAGGTCTCTTAACAGTTGTCAGCACCCTCAAAAATTACAGTTCCCAGGATTCTTTGAGGGAAGCCACGACTGTTTAAAGTGATAGAAGAGTGCTTCAAACATTTGGTGTGGATGTGACCAATGGTTTCTATTAACTTCAAAAGATTCTTGACAGAGCCTTGCCTGCTCTCTCTTTGAGAACATAAAAAGAATAACATCACTGGATTTCTACTCAATTTTTAAAAAGAACTTTGTAATTTGCTCATAGACTTTTTTATCTCAAAAAGCAAAGCTAGGAGAGGAAAAGCAAATAGAAACTCTTGAAATTGACCACAACTTATGTGAAATCATCTCTGTTTATCAGAGTTGCTAAGGAATCACAGGCTGGGCTAGGCTTCCATCCCAGAGGAAAGCAATGCTCTCACCCTGTTTGTTGTTCACAGCGATGTAACAGAGGTGGACAGACTCCACAAGCTCTCACAAGTGACTGAATTGTATATCTTTACAGTTCAATTCTCCCAGCAAAGCTTTAAAAAAAGAACTATACATTCCCACAGTTATTACACTGTAAACCAAGAAAAAATTATTACTGTAGAAATCACCTTTGTCATCTGTATCAACTAGGGGCAGAGAGTACTCTTAATAAAAGCCTGAAAGTATATCTACCTTTGACCAAGCCAGCACCACTTCAATGCTTTCTTTCACCTCCCCCACTGCTGAAACACAGAGAAGTTCTAGAGGCCTCTGCAGTGGGCACCTTCCCAGGCTCAGAAATGGAACACCGCATGGATCTGTTGGTCCAAGCAGCAGTGTCCAGGCTAGCAACAGTGTGCAAGGTGCCTCCTAGGTGACAGGTCTAGGATGCAACTGTAAGTTGCCAGTTAGGCATCCCTGATGTATGTCAAAAGCTCCCAAACTGAATTGTGAACACTGCTTGGTATCATTTTACCAACCCTGTGAATTCCACGCAATCTCCCATAAGCAGTAGTGTTGTAGCAAATTCAGAAGTGCAGGGTCCTTTCATGATAGTCATGCCACACACCCTCACAGCCATGCCCCCTTTTCCAATTTCCCTCATCTCCCTTGCTCTCCCTGTCATTTCACAAGTCCATATTCCATCACAATGACGTCCCCAAAATCCAATCAGCTTGAAAGGGGAGGCTGGGTGTGAGCTACTGATAACAGTCTTCTCAATGACTCACTCTCTTCCTTTCACTCTGATTGGCTCCAATCAGCATGAAAGGACAAGGACTCTTCTCAGCAGTTAACACACTCTCTTTTCAGGTGGCTCCACAATTGGCTCCACAATTGTACTCAAAGAGTGCTTATCAATGGTTCCTTCTCAAACTGGGTCGAAGTAACGAGTGGGGTACCTCAGGGCTCGGTTCTGGGCCCAGTGCTCTTCAACATTTTTATTAACGACTTGGATGAGGAGGTACAGAGCATGCTTATCAAATTTGCAGATGATACAAAATTGGGGGGCACAGCTTATACAGTGGAAGACAGAAACAAAATTCAAAGGGACCTTGGAGCATTGGACTGAAAACAACAGAATGAAATTCAACAGGGATAAATGCAAAGTTCTACACTTAGGAAAAAGAAACCAAATGCACAGTTATAAGATGGGGGATACTTGGCTCAGCAATATGACATGTGAGAAGGATCTTGGAATTGTCGTTCATCACAAGCTGAATATGAGCCAACAGTGCGATCTGGCTGCAAAAAGGGCAAGTGGTATATTAGGCTGCATTAACAGAAGTATAGTTTCCAAATCACGTGAAGTATAAGTTCCTCTCTATTTGGCACTGGTGAGGACTCATTTTGAGTACTGCATCCAGTTCTGGTCTCCGCACTTCAAGAAGGATGCAGACAAACTGGAACAGGTTCAGAGGAGGGCAACAAGGATGATCAGGGGACTGGAAACAAAACCCTATGAGGAGAGACTGAAAGAACTGGGCATGTTTAGCCTGGAGAAGAGAAGACTGAGGGGAGATATGATACCACTCTTCAAGTACATGAAAGGTTGTCACACAGAGGAGGGCCATGATCTCTTCTCGATCGTCCCAGAGTACAGGACATGGAATAATGGGCTCAAGTTGCAGGAAGCCAGATTTTGACTGAACATCAGGAAAAATATCCTAACTGTTAGAGCCATACGACAATGGAACCAATAATCTAGGGAGGTAGTGGGCTCTCTGACACTGGAGGCATTCAAGAGGCAGCTGGACAGCCATCTGTTGGGAATGCTTTGATTTGGATTCCAGCATTGCGCAGGGGGTTGGACTTGATGACCTTATAGGCCCTTTCCAACTCTACTATTCTATGATTCATGTAGATTGGCTCATACATAGGGACCTGGCTGGCACCCTGCTCCCAAAAAGGTACTGGGTCTACAACCCCCCGCAACACTGGATGACTACACCCCTGCCCATAAGGGCAAGAAACAACTTGCTCTACGTGACAATTAGAGCTTACTAATAAAAAGTTTATAACAAGTGATGGTGGTGAGGACTTCCACCTTGTGTATAGGTTATCTGCAGTAGACACTTCGTTGGCTCTGTGAACCCTGGATCTATGAGCAAAGCAAGTTGTACCCCACATAGCTAGCAGAGAATATTTGCTGATTAAGAGCAAAGATAGCCTTTTATCTCACTTCTTTATTACAAGAGGGTTTGGGTGGTGAGCAAGAATCACTATCGAACTTACCCAGAGAAGTAAGCAACTCAAAGGTTTTCCACTGCAAATTGAGTAATTAGATGGGAAAAGTTCACAGGAGCAAGGGCAATAAAGAGAAAAGCAGCTGACACAGCTATTGCTACACCTTTGCCCAGGCCAGATAGCATTTATCAGTCAGGAAAGCCCTTTAATGCAGTATTCTGCTCCTTCTTCTCTTTAGCTCTATTGCTTCAGCAAGGGCTGAGTGAAGCAGTTGCTTCAGGCAGCAAATCTGGGGCACCGTTAAAGGGCAGCACATGGTCAGTGTGTCTTGTTTTAACTTGTGCAGTATTAATACTGTATTTTGATGTTTTTGTATTGGTTATATTAATACTGTACTTTTGACACCTTTGTATTGGTCTCTGACCGTATGAATAAATTCATTCATTTATTCATTATATCTAAAGAGCTCAAGGTGGTACAGATGGGGACTTATTATCGAGGTGCTCAGCCTCACTGTCACTCTGAGCATGACTCTTTTTACTCCTTGACTCGTTGAGCTTCAATCCACATATGGCTCTACAAGCCCAACAGAGGAAGTGCACTAATGATGTACCCTAGCTGCCCTCACTAACAAGAGCTAGGTTTGATCTCATTATTATGGGAAGCAAAGTTTTCAGATGGGTACAGCAGATTCTTTAATCTATAGCACCTGATTCCTCTGCACATAGACAAGACTGGCATGTGCCTCTGTTTGGCCATTCACTGAAAATGGAAATGGACTGCCTTCAAGTCGATCCTGACTTATGGCGACCCTATGAATAGGGTTTTCATGGTACGTGGTATTCAGAGGGGGTTTACCATTGCCTCCCTCTGAGGTTAGTCCTCCCCACCTGGCTACAGCCTGCTCAGCTTGCCACTGCTGCACAAGCCAGCCCCTTCCTTGGCCGCAACTGCCAGCTGGGGGGCAACTGGGCTCCTTGGGATTATGCAGCTTGCCCATGGCTGCACAGGTGGCAGGGCACGTAACCCCTGAGCCACACATCGTTGCCAGTTACCAACAGGGAAAGGGGCAAGGCAATGGGGAGCTCGGCCCCATGCAGGTGCAATGTTCAATCAGGGCTGTGGAGTCGGAGTCGTAAGCAATTTTGAGCCCAGGGATTGGGCTCGTGGGAGTTGTAGTTCAAAAAAGTAACTTTTCCAAGCTCTGGATTCACGTGGTGGTGATGAAATGCCTTGTGCTACCATTTTACTACAGTAAATGTGTTATTACTAGTTAATATACATTTGCCATTTATGAAGGAGTCGGAGTCAGACAGTAGAAAAATAGAGGAGTTGGAGTCGAAGGTCTGGCGTACCGACTCCACAGCCCTGTGTTCAATTGGCTCTACCACTGCGCCGCACCATCCTGAGCTCCCTGCCGCATTACCCCTTCACCTCAGCAACCAGCAGCGATACACAGCATTGGGAAGTCAGGACAGCAACGTAGTCACTGCCCTGTAAGCCCACCCCTAACTGCTCTGTAGCAGTTTAAAGAAACTGAGTGCCCATCAGCACTATACATTTAAAGCACTCAGTCATGACTTCTCTCAAATAATCCTGGGAAGTGTAGTTTGTTAAGGATGTTGAGAACTCTTAGGAGTCTCCTATTCCGCTCACAGAGCTACAATTCCCAGAGTTCCCTGGGAAGAGAGATTGATTGTTAAACCACTTTGAGAATTGTAGCTGTGAGAGGAATAGGGGGACTCCTAACAATTCTCAGCACCCTTAACAAACTATAGTTCTCAGGATTCTTCAGGGGAAGCCTTGACTGTATTATAATACTGCTTTAAATGGAAAGTGCAGATGGGGCCTTAGAGTATCCTACTTCCACTAATTTAGTGTACACGCTGTTTACTTTTCCAGCCAGATTCTCAACCTTGCTCATATTTCACCTTAGGCAACCTCAGGAAACAGAACCACTCAATTCTTGTCCACAAGGGACCACACTGTTTGATCTCTTCACACTCCATGGGGGACTCCAGGACCGGCTGCTTCAACCCCAGCTAGCTGCCCCTTCCTACCTCCTCTACCCTGGGTCCCTTGCCTCCTTTCAAGTGTGTGTTATTTTCTTTGGGTCTAATAAGGAACCTAAAGGGCACACAAATCCTCATGTTTTCCTTTTAAGCCATCTGTCTGCTTTTTACCATTCTGGAAAAGGTCAATGAGAAACCAGGTTGCCTGCTTGAATACTGCACTATGCAGAGCTTGGGGACACTGCCTGGGTTCCCCCACCACAGCTTTTTTCCTGGTTGTCTGCATATAAAATGTGGTGCCTTATCTGACAGCCAGGTGGTCTACTCCCCCCAAAATTTGTGATTAGCAGCTCTGAGAACCTAAACATACATCCCTAAGCCCAGACACTTGAGGCACTGTGAATGTCAGGAAATCCACTCCTACGTCTTCTCCCTGCTTTGGAACAGTTAATTAGAGTTTCAACCCTTCCATTTCTTTCTCTCTCCTCTGTTTCTCTGATCTCACTATCCTTTCTACCCATCCAAACCTGCGTTGTGCTGACTGGAGCTGATGGGAGTTGTAGTCCAAAACATCTGGACAGCACCAGGTTGAGGAAGGCTGATGTGGGGAATAGCTCTGGAGTCTGTGCTGAACGCAGCAGGAGATGAGAAAGCAGTGAAGGGATTTCAGGAGCAGGTTAGCAGGTCAGAATAAAAAGGCAAGTGGGTGACTTTGGTAGCACTGTTCTGGAAAGAGGTGAAAGGCTAGAGAGAAGAGTTCAGTAATCAAGGTCTTAGTTCTCACAGAGCTGATAAACCCACATCTGTGCTGTATCATTTCAGACTACTGATAGGGATCACATTACTGAATCGTTCTCCTTCAAAGCCACTCCCTGCCCACAGAAAACTAGTATGTTGAGCAGAAAGCTAAGTATAAAACCGTACTCTGACTTCTAATTTAGAACCTCCTGATCAAACTTCTGTTTTAATAGGCATGTTTTAGTGTGCATTTTAATTATGGATTTGTTTTACCATCTAAATGAAATGGTTTTATTACTTAATTTAATTATATGTAGATATATTTTTATAATTGGTTTTAGCCTTGTAAACCATTTAGATGCTACTTTGGCAAGTTAAGTGGTATATAAATTATTATTATTATTATTATTTTATTATTATGTGGAAAGAGTTTATAATTCACTCTTTTTTAAAAAAATGTTTTTAACATTGTTTTGTTTTAATGTATTTTAAGGTCTAGTTTTTATGATGTTTTAAAGTGTTTTTAGTGCTTCTGTTTGCCGCTCTGGGCTCCTGCTGGGGGGAAGGGCAGGATAAATCAAATCATAAACAAACAAATAAATAAATTCCACATTAATGTGAGACCCCTCCCACTTTGCAGGTTGAAGTGGTACAGCCCAGACAGAGATGTACCATCTCACTGAGAACTAAGCCAAGGTGGGAGATAACCAAAGAATGACCCAGCATTGTAGCCAAGAGAATGAAAACAATCCCTTTACCTTTGTAAACAAGTAAACCCTGAAGCTACCTAAAATGTGAAGTTTCATATTTTAGTTTTGTTAGCGTGACATACCAATAAAGCCAAATCTCAGATCAAGAGCGTCTGAATGTCTCCTACAAATTCTTCCCTGAATAATAAGCCCATCTTTCTAGCTTTCCAGCCTTCTGCCTTCCAAACCAATATATAAAGGATCACTAGGACAAGAAAATGAAAATAAAATCCAAATCCTCCTCCGTCTACTTTCTCTAGAAACAATGCTCCGTTTCACTTCATTCTTTGTAAACTGGACACCAAGAAAATATTACTCCTTATCAGTTTTATCCACAAGTAATCATGTACTTCTGGTTTTCAGTGATAGGGCAAACACCAGCTTGTAAAGCTTTTACTTCTTGGCAGTCGCTTTCTTGATTATTAGAGGAAGATGATATACCCACTACGGTGAAAATTTAACAAAAGAACAGCAAACTGATACTCCAAAGATACAGATGAACTGGGTCCAACAGAAAAGATATATGTATTACAATCCACCAGTCAACAAAACCTGAAAGCAGCAACTTTTGGAAATAGAGAGTGAAAAATGAAAAGATGGTAAGTTAAGTTTCTCAACTGAAGACATTCTCCTCAGTTCTCTCTGGGTCGATTGGCCCAATCCAATAAGAGAACTATGTATGCAGAATCAATTTACACACATGCCAGATGAAGATATCACCACCATGTCACCGCAGGCGCAAACTGGTTGTTGATGAATAATCCGTGTGTGTTATAACGTGCATAAGTGGGAACCTGAAACAAAATCTTACAGTGTGTCCCCCAGCACCTAACAGGAGCAATCATTTTCAGGGATCTAGCAAGCCTGGACCAGGAACCTCACAGAGCTCACAGAGGGAAGGGAGAGTTCAGGACAGAAGAAGGGAGAAAGGGTGCTTTCTTTCTTTCTTTCTTTCTTTCTTTCTTTCTTTCTTTCTTTCTTTCTTTCTTTCCTTCCCATCCTCACACTTTTGTTCACTGTGCTTTAAAGGACTAAATGGCTCAGGTTGGGTGCTAGCCCTAATCTTGCACACTTTATTGCTATAGAACAAGGATGAGAAATCTGTGGCACTCCAGATGTTGCTGGACTACAACTCCCATCAGCTCCATTCGGCATGACCAATGATCAGGGAAGATGGGAGTTGTAGTCCAACAAATATCTGGAGAGCCACAGGTTCCCCTGTTATATATCATGCTGGGAGAGATTTCTGGTTTTTATTTATTTGTCGCCTAATATAAAACATCTATAGGCAACGTCCATGAATCTGGTGCCAAAATAATGTTTTGACTTTCTTTGTTGACATTTGTTTTTATTGTGGATTTTAATCTTTTTGAATATATCTAAACCACAACAGTCATATTATCTTTGCCCAATAATAAAGAAAGCTATTGTCAAGGCAAGATTTTTAATCTGCTTGCTGCAATTTATCCTGTATAAGCCATCTGGCTAGTTTGAACCCTTAAGGGTATCAGTATGGAGCAGTCCATCTCTAAGCAGGGCACTCCAACTAGCTCTGTGAACCTCCCATATTCTGATTCTGGATGAAGGAGTAATTGCACCTCTGACCCAGAAAAGCTGGGGTGTGGATCCTTTTTCAGCCTGAGGGTCACATTCCCTTTTGGGCAACCTGGGGGCCAGGTGTCAATGGTGGGCAGGGCCAGAGGTAAAAGTGGCTGGAGCTACAAATGTTAATTTTACCTTTATACAGTAGTCTTATTTCTACTCACACTCAAAACATCTCTCTTTGTCCTCCATTCCAGCAAGCAAGCATGATCAGAGTTCAAGAACACGTTCAGGAAAAACATTGAAGGAAGGTGCAAAGCAGGTCTGATGACGGGGCACGGGCTGGGGAAAGGATGAAAGGCTATGTAGAGGATGTGGCCTGGGGGGAATCCCAACAACCAGATAAAGAGCCCCCAGACCTGAGGTTTCCCATCTCTTCAGTACTGAGTGCCACTGGACCATCCAACTTATTAATTTATTAAACAGCCATGGGGACTCTCCATAAATCCTGTGGTTAATGCCTTTTTTAAAAACCCAGAGCTCAAGAATTTCTGGAAACTGCATCCTCTGAACTGGACCAGCATATATATATATTGAGGGAAAGGCAATTTGCAAGTGTTCAGGGATACCCTAGCACTATTTCTACATCAGGCCTGAGCAAATTATAGGGCTGAATTCTGGTGAGCCCAGGCTCAGATTAAGCACCAATAACCTAAACCAGCAACAGCCAACTTCCCAAGATTGAGTATGTGTGTGTGTGGGGGGGAGATTTCCCAGCTAAGATGCTAAGGTGCTTAAGCATCCCATGTCTTAATGTCATTCCTAAACTCAAGGTAAAGGAAACAACAATGCAAGCATCGAAGTGCTTTGTCTTCCTCTTGCAATGAACTTCGGAAGGGGAGGAAGAACCTCTAGTTCATCCTCTCCTCTAAACATGATGTGGAGGCAGAAGAGGAAGGTGAGACACTTCAATCCTCATGTCACCCTCTCCTGTACTGGAAGGGGCACAGGTGAAGCCCAGGATGGCAAACAATAAAACTGTACAATAAAACAGCCACTAGTTGGTCATTTCTGGCCTTGTGAGGGTAGTGCCCCTAGAAAGGTTGCTTATAAATTTTTTAATATGCTGTAAACACAACACAGCAACCATAGCTTTCTGTCCAGAAGCCACAAAAAGGCCAACCACAACTGTCCCATTTTTCTAACAGGAGATTCTTCTGGCACTAAATCTGGCCTGCTATGTACCCAGAGCAGTATTTTCTTTCTAACTCATCCTTCATTGAATCCTCTTAACAAAAACAAAAGAAATAACATCAGCTTGATCATACAGTCAATATCCCAAATCTAATTCCTGTCTCGCTTTGTTCTTCTGCAGATGAAGTTATCAGCAGGGGAGGGAATATTTTATTGAGGGTGGGGTGTGTCCTTGGAAAGGTCCCCAGTTTCACTTGAGCAAGATAATGAATCATAAGCAGTACAGTACATTCTTTTAAATAAATGAATGAATTGATTTATTAACTCAAGACATGGAGCTCAATCCATTAGCAAGATCAGCAGAGCTTCTTCTTCTGCTCCAAAAACCTTGGCTTTTTTTCACTGTTGCTTCTTCTGCCATCATCTCCTTGACCTGCCTCTACATGTAAGGACAGCATGTCAGTGCTGACCAAGGGGCTGAATCCTGCTCTTTCGTGCCTCTGTAATACACAACTGAGCTGTTCTTGTCAATGCCATAACCATTTGTTGCTGACACTTAAAGCCCTAACAACTTGGGACTCCAATACCTTGCAGACTGCTAGGGAGGAAGAGATCTGTCAATTTTGGTCCTTTCCATTCCTCATTTTTATAATCTTTAACTCAGTTCTCCACATTTCTGCAGCAATTTGCGATTTTTTTAAAAAAATTCTCATTTTTCAGCATTTTAGTGCAGATTTCTCCTAAGAAACACATGTTTGTATGCAGTTTTGACACATGTACACATTTTTGCAAGCAATTTCTCCTAATATAATGTACTTTTGTATGTTTTTTTCACATATATATCCATTTCTATAACCATTTCACCCCAATATATACATTTTTGTAAACAATGTTTAGGGGAGAGCTGCATTGCAAAAATTGGATATACACATTTTTAAGAATGGCTGTGTTGCAGTTCTCATATCATTTCAGAAAGTGCAAATTTGATAATATTCAGCTTTAAATGTGAACTGAATCAAATTTCTCTCCCATCCCTACAAAATGTCTTCCCCCGTATAGACCAAGCTCATCTTTACAGTCTCCAAAAGGAGGCCCTGCTGGTCATTCTACAGCCAGCCGACTGTCACTTGGTGCCAACATAGGAGCAGCCCTTCTCATCAATAGCAGCTACCCTCTGAAATGTCCCCTCTCAGGTAATTTGTGAGGTAGGGGCAGGAATGACCTATAAACACCTCTTTAAAAGATATTTACCCAAGCTGTCTTGGACTCGGACTCTTAATTTTTAAGTTTTTGTTTTGTACATTGCTCAGTTTCATCTGTGATATAAGACTGAGATTGCTTAAGGGCTTTGTGAAGGTAGTTCCTCAAAAAGCAAGGCATACATTGTTAAATAAACAATAAAGTGATGTGGTTGCAAAAAAGACAAATGCTATTTTAGGCTGCATTAACAGAAGTATAGTTTCCACATTGTGTGAAATCCTAGTTTCCCTCTATTCGGCACTGGTTAGCCCTCAGCCTGAGAACTGCATCCAGTTCTGCACACTGCACTTTTAAAGACAAACTGGAACAGGTTCAGAGGAGGGCAACAAGGATGATCAGGGGACTGGAAACAAAGCCCTATGAGAAGAGACTGAAAGAACTGGACATGTTCTGGACAAAGCCTGGAGAAGAGAAGACTGAGGGGAGATATGATAGCACTCAAAAGGTTGTCACACAGAGGAAGGCCAGCAGCTCTTCTCGATCATCTCAGAGTGCAGGACACAGAATAATGGGCTCAAGTTGCAGGAAGCCAGATTTCACCTAAACATCAGGGAAAACTTCCTAACTGTTAGGGCCATACGACAATGGAACCAATTATCTAGGGAGATGGTGGGCTCCCCAACATTGGAAGCATTCAACAGGCAGCTGGACAGCCTCCTGTTGGGTATGCTTTAATTTGTATTCCTGCATTGAGCAGGGGATTCATTGGACTGCATTGGACTTGATGGCCTTATAGGCCTCTTCCAACTCTACTATTCTATGATTCGATGATCAGGGAACTGTAAATAAATCCCTATGAGGAGAGATTGAAAGTACTGGGCAAGTTTTGCCTTGAGAAGGTAAGACTGAGGGGAGATGTGATAGCACTCTTCAAGTACTTGAAAGGGTGCCACACAGACGAGGGCTAGGTGCTCTTCTCAATCGTCCCAGAGTGCAGGACATGGAATAATGGGCTCAAGTTGCAGGAAGTCAGATTTCAACTGAACATCAGGAAAAACTTCCTAACTGTGGTATGACAATGGACCAATTACCTAGGGAGGTGGTGGGCTCTCCAAAACTGGAGGTATTCAAGAAGCTGCTGGACAGCCATGTCTCAGGTATGCTTTAATTTGGATTCCTGCATTGAGCAGGGGATTGGACTTGATGGCCTTATAGGCCCCTGCCAACTCTACTATTCTATGAAATGTGCAATTGTGTTGTGTTTTACCTAGTTGTGTGTGTGTGTACTGCCTTCAAGTTGATTCTGACTTATGGCGACCCTATGAATAGGGTTTTCATAAGGCTGAGAGGCAGTGACTGTCCCAAGGTCACCCAGTGAGTTTCATGGCTGTGTGGGGATTCGAATCGTGGTCTCCCAGGTCATAGTCCAACACCTTAACCAGTATGCCACACTGGCTCTTTAAGGCCATTTTATTGAATGTTGTTGTTTCTGGGTTGTATTCAACTAACTTTTACTCAGGGTACACCCACTGAAATTTATAGACCAAAGTTAATCATGAGAGCCAGTGTGGCGTAGTGGTTAAGGTGTTGGACTATGAGCTGGCAGACCACAGTTCGAATCCCACACAGCCATGAAACTCACTGGATGACCTTGGGACAGTCACTGCCTCTCAGCCTCATGAAAACTCTATTCATAAATCAGAATCAACTTGAAGGCAGTACATTTACATTTAAGTTAATCATAGCCATTAAATTTAATGGGTCTACTCTGTTTTTATGTAAACCACTTAATAATAATAATAATAATAATAATAATAATAATAATAATAATAATAAATTTAATTTCTTTGTTGCCTATCTGGCCAATGGCCACTCTAGGCGACTTACAAAATTGTTAAGATACAATTGATAAAATACAGTAATACAATATAAAAACAATACATCTGCAACAACAATATTAAAACTGGGCAGGAGGCATTACAGTTATAACATTTAACCCTCCCTGGATATCCCGAAGGCCTGCTGAAAGAGCCAGGTCTTTAAGGCTTTCCGAAATACATTTAGGGAAGAGGCGTGCCGGAGATCTTGTGGGAGGGAGTTCCAAAGAGTGGGGGCCGCCACTGAGAATGCCCTCTCTCTTGTACTTAGAGATGATTATTATATTGGTATCATTTATTATTATTGTTGTTGTTGTTGTTGTTGTTATTATATACACCGCTTACATGCCAAAATGGTTTATAAGTGGTTCACAAGTATAAAAGCCATACCTAATTAAAATACACAATAAAACAATTCCATCAAAGCATTAAAAGCACTCATAATTAAAATATATAATAAAACGAGGCAGTTAAACAGCATAACTATTAAAACAGTTAAAAAACAATTAAATCAGGAAGTTCAAGTTCAGGGAAATGCTTGCTTAAACAGGTGAGTCTTCAAGTGCTGGCAGAATGCCAATACTAAATAACGAAATAAAAACAGACTAGGTACTGGAGGGAGACAGTCTTGAGCCTGAGGTCTGACAAAGCTGCGAAGTATCAGCTCAGTGGTGAGTTTTGAATCAGAATAGCCAAGTGGCACCTTGCACTTTTACCTACGAAAGAGCCTGCTATGCTCAGAGCTGGTGTTGCTCCTAGGGATGTGGGCTATGAAATGGGAAATTCTTTGTTCACATGTCAAGAAACTCAGCCAGAAACTCAACAAGTAGGCAATGCCCTATCCTCTCAGCCTCCGCTCCTGCCACCTCCAGCTCCATCCGCAATATGAAGGGAATAATACTGATCTACCAGGCTGTGGTAAGGATTACTGGAAGAATATCTTAAGAGCTGAAAACACTTGAGTTAGGAATGTAGCAGTGTGCCTTACACCAAGTCAGACCAACAGTCCATCAAGTTCAGTATCATCAATACTGACTGGCAGGAGTTCTCCAGGGTTTTAGACAGGGGACATTCCCAGCCCCACCTGGAAATGCCAGGGATTGAACCTGGGAGCTTCTGTATGCAAAGCAGGTACTCTACCACTGAGCCAGAGCCCTTCCCCACTATTGGGATGTATCCAATAGTGACTTTGCGAGACACTCTGTTTTCTTTAATGACCCCTGCCTACCGCAGTCCTCCATGCCATATCCCATACTGTTCCAGAGGGCCCTGCAATCCACATAAGCTTTTCTAGGACTTGGGGGGCACGGAGGGCTGTACTGGGAATGGAGTTTGGCAAAACTGGGGTACCCTGCCTTACACGTGTACAAGTGCTTTGCACTAGTGCAAAGCCACCACTGGATACAACCAGCACCTGGCACAACAATAAATAATGTCACAAAAACCATCCCAGTTTAATATGCTGTAGTGATGTATCATAGTGGCATTATGATTGATGAGTAGCAAATAAAAAGAAAGGCCACATATGTCAAAAAGTCAAAGAAAAATGCCCTGTGTCCTCAGTTCAGTTCTTGGCTTCTTAGGTAGCCTGGCTGGGAAAGAACACCGCTTGAGATCCTGGTGGAGACTGTGGATCTGGGTCAGTATAAAGCAGCTCATGTTATATCCAGGATGGGCAGACCTCACTTTCCTCCACTTGGAACCGGCTGGTTTAGATATCATGGCACCAGCCAAGGGTCATGCTACTGCACTGAAGTGTATGTATTGGATCAAGATTGCTTACTGATGGAGGGGGCATATGATATATATATCATATGCCACGTACATGGCATACAATACTGATGTTATTTTCTGTTGCTGTTCTGTGTATGTGTGTGTGTATACAAACACATATACATACACATGTACATATATTTTTGTAAGGCCCTGTACATATATATATATATGTATACCATGGACTGCGAAAAAGCCAAATAATTGGGTGTTAGAACAAATTAAACCAGAACTATCACTAGAAGCTAAAATGACTAAACTGAGGTTATCATACTTTGGACACAAAATGAGAAGACATGTTTCACAAGAAAAGGCAACAATGCTGGGAAAAACAGAAGGGAGTAGAAAAAGAGGAAGGCCAAACAAGAGATGGATTGATTCCATAAAGGAAGCCACAGACCTGAACTTACAAGATCTGAACAGGGTGGTTTATAACAGATGCTATTGGAGATCACTGATTCATAGGGCCGCCATAAGTCGTAATTGACTTGAAGGCACATAACAATGTATATATATAGAAAATAACATCAGTATTGTATGCCATGTATCCAATAGTTGTAGAAAGAACCAGCTCTCTGTGCGGCCAGTGATACTAAACCAGTTAGATGTCACACCAGCCAGCGTTCAGTAAATCAATATAGGATCACAGTATCTGTTTCATTCCTGCCTTAATCACAGCAACAAGATGAAAAGCTCCTAACCCGCCATAATAACACCTACTGTTTGGCATGTAGCATGAAATCTCTCCTTGGCTACTGGCATGATGATCATTTTACACCCTGAAGCACGAAAACAAACTTATTTGAGTATCCTTTTACCTTTCATTAACTTCACATTACAGCTATTCATCAAGGGCTTGATCCTAAACTCAATGGGGAGTTCTGTACTATGTGAAGTCCTTTATGGATTAAGGAAGAAAAAATGATAACTATCTAACAACAGGTGGCTAGCCCTCTCAACACAAGGGAGGTTCAGATGACCCACACATACAAGCACACTGAAAGGACGTCTAGGGCTGTGTGCGTTAGCCATGCCCCACAGTTGACGTGCTCAACAGCCATGTACCACGCCATCCATACATTCGCCCAGCATGTATGCATGTAGACCTCCTCTACACAAAGAGGGACTCTTGCCCAACCAGGGCCTCCCTTTGTGTGGAGGAACTATGCGCATACATCAGTATGTGAGTAGAGCTCCACACCAACTGAACACATGGATGACATGGCCACTGTGCATGTCAGTGGCGGAGGTGGGGCTTGCCAATCTGGCACTGTTATCTCCCTCTCACATTCTCAAGTAGGGGGAGGGCTTCTGAACCACATCCCCACTATGGTTAATGGTAGAAGACAATCGTACACTTCACAAAGCAGAGGTTTGCACAAATCCTTGCTTGACTTCAAATCTTGAACCAGGAACTTTGTGGTCTGTGACCTAACCCTAGAGAACTACCTAGGACCATGAAGCACAGAAGGGAACAGAGGTGCGCAGCATCAACCCCTCCAACTGGCAGGCAGTATGAAGCCTCTGGATAGGCCAGGCCTGATATGAAGAGTTACACCTTTTGCCTCTGACTTGTCAACAGAGCACAAATCTTTCTGCTTGCTACCCTTCTGGTTCCAGCTACTGATTTCACGGCCCCTGGTCTGGAGAATCCACCACCACCACCACCCAGTACAGATTAGAGTATGGGCTACGCCTTCCCTTACTGTTGTTCCACTTATTTCTATGGACTGCAACAGATATTATTTACCCACATGCCTCACGTCCCAGTGAGTTTCTCCCTCGTGAGCATTCTTTAAGTTGTGTTACTTCTTAATTAACCACCTGATAATTTAGGCTAAGGGAAAACCCAACTTAGAGAAAACCATTCCGCCTAATGAGTGGAACAGGAAAGTTCCATCACTACACCCCAGAGGCTGAAAGCTAAAAAACAGAATAACATTGCTGACATTTGCATGTGCAGTGGGCACAATCAGTATATTTCATCCTATGACCTGTGGCTCTTTGCACTCCAATTCCTGGACTAGACTCACAAAATTCAAGCACTTCAATAAATTGCTGTGAACAAACTGTTATACTGACTGTTTCTGGATATTACCCCTGGCCTCCTACATTTTGGTGATCAGCTGCAACCATGCACTCATTTATCTAAATAATAGTAATAATAGAACAACAGTATTTATATATCACTTTAGAGCATTCAAAATACTTCCCACATATTATCTCTGCAATTCTTACAACAATCCCATTTTGTTTTGATTGCACCGATAGCCCAGATCATGTGGGTACTTCCATGCTAATATCCTGTCCCATACCCCAATTCTATCAGGACCAGTGCTGATCCTGATCCAGTGCTCACGTTATCTGAGTTACCTAGGCAATCAAATATTTTATTTATTTATTAAAATAGTGATAGTCCACCTCTATGAGTAAAACATACTCAAGGTGCCTTACAGAGTAACAGACAGTACAATTTTCAACAATAATACCATATAATCAGTAGCAGTCAGTGGGGCAGTGGCACTTACCTGACCTCCTCTCATCAGCATCTCTGCAGTTTACCAGGAGGGAAAGAGGGGGCAGCAAACCCAACATACTGTAAATGCACCAGCAGGGCCAATCTGATGCTTCCACTGGTGCATTTTCACCGCACCAACTTCACCATTGCCTCACCTCCCTTCTCCTCCTGGTAAACCACAGCGGCACCGGTGAAGGGAGGTCAGGTAGGTACTGCCTTCCATGAGTATATACAATACCTCCTATAAAATTCATAACATTAGTAGCACCAGCAGTAATAAATACATATTCATTCGAAAGATAAAACGTTTTTCACAAATCCATAAACCAATGGAGCTCTGTTGCAACATAGAGAATCACTCATGTATAAGCCAATTAAAATAAGTGGGTCTTCAAAGGCTTTCTGAACACCTCAAGTGTAGTAGTTTATGTAGATCATCTGGCAAAGAAATCCAAAGTTGTGGGACCACCACGGAGAAAGCCCACTCCCTCATGCTGACCGATTTCATTGATCTTAGTGGTGGGCAGACGAGAAGGGTCTCTCACTGATCTTTAAGCGTGAGCAGGTTGGTATGGGTGCAGACAGTCTTTCAAATAAATCAAACCCAAACTGTTTAAGGCTTTAAAGTTTAAAAGTAGCATTTTACATTGGGCTCAGAAACACACCAGCAACAAGTACAGCTGGTACAAAAACAGTTTCACATGATCTGACCACCTATTCCCCATCAGGATGGTTGCATGCTGTACGAGCTAAACTTTCCAAATTGCCTTTAAAGGCAGCACCACATAGAGCACATGGAGTAGTTAAGTTTGGATGTGATGAGAATATGGATTACTGTGTCCAGGTATGACCTCTGCAGATAGGACCAAAGCTGCACATCAGCCAAAGTTGGTGAAACACACTCCGGACCACTGCTGCCACCTGAGCTTTTCCAGCTAGCGTGGAATCCAGATGCGTTCCCAAACTGTGTACTTCTTCTTTCAGAGGGAGTGCAACCTCATCTAAGACTAGCTGTAAACCTTCTTCTGAAGCAAGTGATCTCCCCACCCACAGCTTCTCTGTCTTGTCTGAATTTAACCTCAGTTTGTTTGCCCTTATCCACCCCAGAACCACTTCCAAGCACCAGTTCAAGACTTCTACAGCCTCCATGGGATCAGAAGATGGAGATGAGGTATCAGAACATCCATATATAACTGATGCAACGTGTGAACCAATTTTGCAGCAACAATCATATTGCAAAAGGACCATATACATTTTGCCTCCATTGCACAGACACCTGCAACTGTGCCTTGACTTCCAGAGATTCAAAGACTGGAAATGCCTGCTGTAGTTCTTTCTCATAGAAATTGTTTCCTCTTGCATATGATCTTTTAAATCAACTGTGAAGTCCTCTTAATTATATCATTAGTGCTCTGAAGACACTTCCAGATGCTCAGTTTCTTGACTCTAGCAACTGTAGGATTTTTATGGGTGACCAACATGCTATCAAGCCCAAGGATCCATAAATGTACTTGCCAACTCGCCATCAGTGAGTACATTTTTTGCCCTGGCAACAGTATGTAATCAGAGAGAGCCTCTCTCATTTTTTCAAGCCTGAAGAAATGTAAGGACTCTCCTTCATACCAGGATGACTTCAGAAGTATGGAATAACAGCAAGTGCTCTCCCCAATCAGAGATGCTTAGAAAACCACAAGCCTTTATGTAGATTTCTAAGCATCCGAGGCTTAGTGCAGTGGGACTGAGCTCCCATTCCTCTCCTCAGCTGTTAAGGAGAGCAGGGGCTTACCCTTCACCGCTGTGCTGGGTCTCAAGCTCAGCATAATGTCAGAAGATATTATATCCTCTCTTTGGAAAGAGGCAGGATCATAGTGAGTTCAAATTTTGGCTGACTATCACATTTCTTGACCATGAACAAGCCAGATACTACCCAACATCACCTGTGCTGATCCCCATATTGAACGATGCTAATCCCAATGTAGTACTAGGTTCAGCACAGACAAGGATAGCAACCATTGTGCAAAACCAGTGACAGTCATTCCAAATCATCACAATAAGTCTTTGACCTGTGTCAACTCTTTATTTGCAACTACCATCGCTGGAGAAACTAACATCAGAAGTGACCTAAACCTGCACCATGAAAGCATGACGTGATGCATTACCTGGAGCTACCCCCACCACTACAGAGCAACCTCCCCCTAGTAAATCCAGTCCTGAGCATTTCCCATAAACACATCTCCACAGTTTGAGTGGATTTAACAGACACGATAAGAGCAAGCTGCACTAACGCTGTACCTGGTTTCTATAGACAGCTGCCCCATGTGGTGAGTCACTGAACTGCAAGGGCAGCTTCCTCTTGGACAGGAAGGAGAGTGTAAGAGGGCTTCCTATTCCAGCTGAATCTTGTTTAAGCAACAAGGTCTTTCCTGTATTGGTTGGCCTTTAATCCTATATCAAGGTTTGCCCTTTCATTTATTTATTTCATTTATATCCCACCTTTCCTCCAAGGAGCTTGAGGTGGCATATATGGTTCTCCCCCTCCCCATTTTATCCTTAATCTTTACAACAACCCTGTGAGGTAGGTTAGGCTGAGAGACAGCAACTGGCCCAAGAACACCCAGCGAGCTTCATGACTGAGTAGAGATGTGAACCCTGGTCTCCCAGGTCCTAGTCCAACCCTCTAACCCAGCCTTTCCCAACCAGTGTGCCTCCAGATGTTGTTGGACCACAACTCCCATCAGCCTCAGCCAGCATTGCCAATGGTCAGGAAAGATGGGAATTGTGATCCAACAACATCTAGAGGCACACTGGTTGGGGAAGGCTGCTCTAACCATTATGCCACACTGGGTTTTGTTCTGACTCATTCTCTGGTCCTGACTTCTAGCTTGTCCCTTGGTTGCTGGCTCACCTTAGACTGCAGCTCACAGCCTAGCCCTGCCATACTGAGGCTTACAGGAGAGTTGAGTTACTGTTGCAGGCAGGGCAAGCTGAAGAGTTGTGCTGTTCTAAGCCTAAGGCTCTCTGGGTGCCATCAGAAGAGCTGCTCAGACCCTAGAGAAGGCAGGGCAGGCAACAGGGCCTAGCAAAAAGAGGAGCTGAAGGAGCCCCTAAGAAAGGAGGGCTCAGGGGGTGAGGAAGGCAGCAGGCTGAAGCAAAGGGGCCTAGGCCTGGAGCCTATGAAGAGGGAACGGTGCAAATGGATGAGGAGAAGTCTAGGAAGGGAAGGAAAACTGGTAACAAGGAGGGGGCCAGTTAGAGGAATGGCGCTCATAACCAGGAGCTCAAGACGCAAAGAAGGCTGAAGTTCACATATTGATTTTAAGTAACTAACCAAATATTTGGCTGCTAGCCTCTAACTTTTGTTCGTGATTGGAGAAAGAGTTTACTGGTTTTACTAGATTGCTGTTTCAGGGCAGGCCTTAGGAGAGAACCAGGGGCGGGGTAGGAAAGAGGAAATGTTTAGACACTTAAACAAACAGTTACTTACTAGGCATGGTACTGATACCCCAGATGATGGTGATAGATGCTGGAGACAAACTACAAAGCTGCTGCTCCATGAGACCTCAGAGGCACTGGGCTGGCTGTTGTGGAACATAATGCTGGACTAGATGGGCACTGATCTGATCCAGCAAGGCAATTCTTATGCTCTCCAATACTGGAGTATTAGCTCCCAGCAATTAATAGCCCGTTCAAATGACACTAGACAATAAATTTTGGTGATCATCCCCCACCCATTAGTATTGGGGAAGGCATTCAATAGGCAGGTATGCTTAAACTTGGATTCCTGCATTGTGCAGGGGTTGGACTAGATGGCCTTATAGGCCCCTTCCAATTCTACTATTCTATGATTCTGTGTCCACATGCAAAAAAGAACAGCTACACCTGGTGGAATGCCCTCTTCTAAATCAGCTATTAAAGGTACAGAATCATCTCCTCTTTTGCATCTGGCCACCCCTTCTCATAACACAAGAATAAAGTAGCTTTCTATGGAACATGATTATTGTTCTTCACTTGGTCCTCAGTTCCAGACACAGCCTAGTTTAAATAATAATAATAATCCTTTTGCACACACTCATTAAGTCTCCCTGACCCCCAGGGCAAAGTCAGAGCAATAAATTTATTCTACTGTGTTAGTCAACAACTGTATCTATGTCTGCAAAAAGCCCAGAGAATAGAAGAGCACAGAGACGCCACACAGACAAGATCAAAACCAGACTACAAATTAACTTATCCAGAACAATTGCTGTCCCTTGTCACCAAAAATGCAGCTTGGAAACCCCATTTCACATATAAGGATGCAATGAAAAACTTGAAAAAGCCACCTTTTTGGCATTGTTTAATCACCTGGTTGCAAGTTCAATGGATTGGTTAACTTGCATTAGGTGCAGGCAAGGAATAATTAAATATATTAAAATATCTAATGTTTGGAAATACACACTGTATTAGTGAGAAGAATTCTGGGAACAAAAATAAATAAATTTGATAAATTATATTTGATTGGGACGGACTTACTGACTTGTTTTATGAGACAATAGTTTATTTGGATTAATTTGTAAGCGTTCTGTATTTGATCTTACTGCATTTAAAATGAATCAGGTCTATGCTGTGATCAACTTGAGTTGACCCTATGGATCAAAACAGGTCAACCCCTTGCTGTTTTACACGTTGCTTACATATATTGTTTAATTGTACAAATATTTAATAATTTTAAATATGTAATGGCTGGGAAATATAAAATGTCTTACCTAGGAAAGATAAAAATCTAGACTATGTATCTTGATTTCTGCAAGGGGTACATTTAAGGACAGGAGCAGTTATCATCAGCCTCACCTATACTGAACAGACATTCCCACTGTATCAATTCATCTAAGGTTACCAATCAGCCAATGTTTTGCCAGTCCAAACATTACAAAACATGTCTTGCAGAGTAACAGTTATTACAGCCTTGGAAGTAAGTCCATTAAAACTACTAGCCCATAAGATGTTTACTAGCCTGCCTGACCACACGTTTAGCACACATGACAGCTTGAATGAAAAAAATAACCAATTCTTTCAATTGGCAAAGAATTCTGATGGCTGGTCACTTGGAGAGGATTCTTACTCACCATAGGCGACCAGACAAGTGGATATTCACCTGTCTGGATTACTGATGTCTGAAAAGCCAGTGATCTCCAAGGACTGCCAGGCACACCTAGACCCACCAGATTCAGTGCTCCACCCTAACTCACCAGATTCCTCCAGGCTCTGCCCCTGCTGTACCCTGACTTCCCTCTGACTTCTGGTCCTAGAATCAAAAGTTGGTAGCCCTAAACCTGTCTGAAGGATATTATTGTATCTGAAGAACTAATGTTCCTTCCCCCGCCCATATCTAGAATGCAGGATGGAAATCAATTACTCTGACATGCTCAGATCTTAAGAGAAAATGTGCCAATTCATTTCCAGGATGAAAAACATTTTCTTGCACAGGGGTACTTCCTGGTGGATTGTGCTCCTTATTTTTACAAGGGCTGGAGTGGGAATCAGCGATGGCTTTTCTCTGACCCAGCAGATGTATTCAAAGGGGGAGAGGGGACCACTAGTCCTTGATGGCTTGTATATATGTAGCTGTCAAACTTATGCAAATAGAAGGAACAAGTATTTTTGTTGATGCTGTGATTTTGCCCCGCCCCTCACTTCCAGAATGATTAAGGGTCTGATCCACCCGTCTAATATTACCCAAGACACACAGGGGCATTTGCAATATTTTTTTTCGTATTTGTTTCGTTTCAGGAAAAGAGAGTTTTCAGTATTATAATACCGAAAACAGGAGGCAACACTGAAACTGCCCGATCTTTATTGGTGTTTGCAAAATGCCTGGCACCTTATTTCTGCGATATGGCTCGGGAGCAGGTGCATAATTTTAGTTCCTCCTTTGCAACCCACTGTCTTCTTACCTTTGCGATGGTCATGCAGCCTGGATTTTTGGTGCAGCGTCAAGGGCTGGGGAGCCCGTCCAACTGTCGTCTCTCTCCGCAAATCCTCACTGTTCTGCACCGCACCACTCCTTCACCACCTCCTTTTTTCCTACCGTATTAGAGAATGCCTATCTCATCCCCTTACAGGTGCTGCTGCGCGATCACGGAATTTCGTTCATTCATTAATCACGGCTAGCTATACAAACAAGTGTTGCAAGACGTCCAAAACACAAACAAAACAAATCCAGGAAATAACAGCTCCTTTGCTTGTCACCCACTCCCTTCTTAAAAAATTAAATAAATTAAAAGCCCATCAAATCCTCCAGCCTGCAGCAAGCACGCTTCCCAAGCGCCAGGTCGCACGCTTGCAAACTCACTGCAGAGTACCCACACGAGCTTGGAGCTAGAGAGAAAGGGAGGTGGGTGGAGCCACAAGAGAAAAGAAGGAAACGCCAAGAATCCCCTCCTTTTCTTTGTGTGCCGCCCTTGGAGTCTGGCAAGGCAAGATCAGGAACCTCGGCAGAGGCGGCGATGGCATTGTTGATGACGGAGGGGCGGAGACGGCAGGCAGGCCGAAATTAGGTCCCTGCAGGGAAAAGAAGCGGCTCGGCTCCCTCGGGGATTCTGGGTGCTGAAGTGTTCAGATCAGAGTTGTGTACTCTCTGCGCTAACACAGTTTACAATTCTGCACCACCACCCCAAAAGAAAAAGAAGCTAAATTCTGCAACCTGTAGGATATATGCAAATGAAGGTGAAGAGCTTTTTTAAAGATCGTGCACAAATTATTCTGTTCCCCTTTTTTACTATTTTGCATAATTTATTCTGGTTTTGCTAGTTATGGAGAAAGGCCACAAAACAATCTCCCCGTGCGCCCCTCTTACTCAGTCATCTTTTTGGACTCTGGATATTGCCAAAATATTAAAAACCTTTCACAACCTTAAGAGCTAGAAGGCTGAGTGGTTTTTGTTAAGTGAAGATTCTCCACAAGCTGAAGAGAGTAACCAAAACCACATTCTATGGCTTTTCTTGTGGAACTCTTGCAGGATTGCAACAAACACATAAACCTGCCTAAGATCTGGTTCTGCTGTTACTCAATATTTGGGATGCTTTGTTCTGAGTGGAGGATCAGGCATGCTAACCCAGCACATCACAACGACACCCTTGAGCCACATGGGAACTGTGCCATTACCATCTCCTCAAACTGGGCTAGTGCTGACTGGGGATGTGGAGAAAGTCGATTCAGTTTGCATTTAAAGCTGAATCTATCAAATTTGCACTTTCCGAGACAATCTGAGAACCAAAACACAGCCATCCTGTGAAATTCGTACCTATCTGAATTTTGTGAAGCATGTTTACAAACAGGTGTGCTTTAGGGGAAAATGTGCATAAAATGAATATATTACTGAAAAACATATGTCAAAAGCATTACGAGAAATTGCTTGCAAAAATTGGTACGTTAGTCAAAACTGCATACAAAACTGTTTCATCAGGAAAAATACACACTAAAATGCTGAAGAATTTTAATTAGGATTTCTTTTACAATTGCAAATAGCTGAAGAAATGTGGAGAACTGCATTTAAGACTAGAAAAACTACAAAACAGAGAACCAAAACTGGCAGATCCTTCAATTTCGAGATCACACATGCACACTTAGTTCCTGTAAGCTTAGGCTTGATGCATCACACAAGTGAACACCCCTTTCACCGCACTGCTGCTCTGATCAAGCCCTTACAGCTATTTTTAAAGTAGGAAAAGTGAGGGGATCAGGATCTCCATGTCACATTTGCTTTCACCCGCCTTCCTTTGCCTGCTCTGCGCCTTTCTTCTTTTCTCTGGGCCCCCAGCTTCCTTGTCCTTGGCCTTCCCCTGCATGGCTGTGTACACACCAGAAGGTTAATGTGCATGTGGGTTGTGTACATTAATCCACATGAGCACTTTCAATTTAATTCTGTCTAAATTTTGCCCTCTACACTAGTGAGTGGTGCTTGACAGGACATATATGCACAGTGTATTGCTGTCCCCACCACTCAGTTAATACTTCCCCACCCCACCGAGTTCTGGAAACCTGAGGTCAGTTGCGGGTACGCAGGCAGGTATTTGTTTACTTGAGCCATGCCCAATTTTTTATTGTATTTTTGAGATACAAGTTTTCCGATATACCAGACTTGCACACTACAGTGTTTTATTTTGTTTTTGAAGTGTGTGTTTGAATGTTCCCCATGTTACAGAGGCCCAGCTGGTCTCAACTAGAGGTCGGGCACTTAGTGTTGCTGGTCCCATAGTGTGGAATACTCTTCCAGCAGAGACTCAGAAGGCATCCTTGCTTTTGACATTCAGGTGCCTCTTGAAGACTTTTCTATGTCGACAGGCCTATACAGCTGTTTAAAATGGCTCTTGAGAAGCCAGTAATTTTAATGATTATTTTGTATTGCTTTAAAAAAAAATTATGTTGCTGTACACCACAGTGATGTTTTACGAGAGAGCGTTATATAAATACTTTTATAAAAGAATCAATGTCACAGAAGTAGGTGTGTGTGTGGAGATAAATGACAACCAGAAAAACATCACTATGCACATTAAAAACAATCACCACCACACAATGTGCTTCAGTACATCCACAGCTGAGTAACATCTGTTATTTTATGTTGGATTTCCCCCCTCCCCTGGTTGCATTATCTTTGGTTCAAGAAAATCCAAATTAAATAGGGGGAAAGTGTGGGCTGCCACTTGGATGAGGACAAAGTCAAGGGGACAACATGAAAAACATGCACATGGGTAGTGCTTTTTGGTAAAAAATGAGGCACCTGTACTCATATCTCGATAAAATACCGTGGGCACCAGAATAATATGGCTGGCATGGGCAGTAAAAAAAGAGTGTCAGTACTCCGTACCAGTGAGTACTGTCACAAAAAAAGCCCTATACATAGGGATGCTTCAAATCCACTTTAAACTGTGTGTGTAGTACACACAGCCTATGAAGATTAAATTTCAGTTGAATATTCTAAGCTGTCATATCAGTTTAGATAATCAGCAACCAATGTTTCACTGCGGCTATAGATGGAGCAGATTTTAAAATTTTCTGTCTGTTTTGTTTAATCCTGTTCATAGATTAAGCTGGAAAGGCCACATAACAGTGGTTCTTCAGACTTTTTGGCCTTGGTATAAAGGGCTTATGCTGTTGGAGAATGACACTATGCCTTAACAACATGTCTATCTGCTACTGTTCAAAATATATCATTGTGAACTGGGCATTCACACTTTACAAACATATATTTATTTCATTTTTTGCAGCCCATCTTTCCCCGCAAAAGGATTTCAGACAAATTTCAGACAAATCATTCACACATTCCTATGCACAAATATGCACACATTTTCTCATTAATTCCCAAAGTCTTGGGCCACTTTCCACCACACCTAAGACGGTCCCATTAATCTGAATATCTGAACAGGCCATCTGATGTAAGCCATTCTATGAGGGCCCAGAATGCTGGACAGTAACCTCAGAAATAATCAGAAGTAATTTTCTCCAGTTAGAATTGGCTGGTTGGTTCAAATAAAAATATTGAGACCAACCTTTATATCCAATTGCTTCTTAGACTGCATTGCCACTCTGCACATTTCTTGTTCCATCTCCATTCCCTGCTCTTCTGGTTCTTAGGTCTTCAGTCTGTCCAACGTCACCAGCCTCTTGGGCCCATGTGAGTAAAATCTGCCAGCCTGACTGACAATTTCCCCTTTCCTTTCAGAATTCAGACTACAAATATTCTGAGAGTTTTGTTCCTTGAGCAACTGGAAGGCTTATGAATGTTCCATGTATAGTTAATCAGTGCCAGAAGTTTAACTGCCACAAACACAATCACTCTGTCTTGTTCATAAGGTAGGCCTCCAGTGTTTGGACTTCCTGCTTACTCAAACTGAAGTAGAAAGAGGGACTGCATAGGCCTCTACAGGCAGGGGGACCCTTGAGGTTTGCTGGAAATCCCCAAAAGAAGCTTCACCAATTGCCTCTGCCATTTGGGAATAGCTTTGACAGTAGCAGGGACTGTGTAGGCACCAACCACACAAAGTTCCATAATTTGTGACACATGTCTTCATGAGGATCTCCAAAGGAATTAAATTCTATCCTTCTATTGCTTTGTAAAGAAAAGAAAAAGAGGAGGAGCCCCTTGTGAGAATCACAGCATGGTTTACATTAGATTAGAAATCTCCAGTGCAATAAATCATACTAAAGTCCTTCAAAACATATTTATTGCCACTCTCTAAACTTATCAAAGTCCAAGCTATAGCACATACATCTCAATGGTTGGGCTTACACAGGAAAAACTCAGGATAAATAGTCAAGGCTAGAGTACCCCACGTCATGTTACTCTAGTCCAAAACATGGCCTTCATTTTGTGTGTTTGTAAAGTCTTAGGTTCTGAAATGAGAGAACCGAGCTAAACTGTCTAGCTAAATTGTTTGTTTGTTTGCCTTTCTCCTTTAAAGCTGAAATACTTGCGATAGTGTACTGCAGGGATGGGGAACCCGTGGCTCACTGGATGATGCCAAACTACAACTCCCACCATCCCTAACCATTGGCCAAGTTGGTTGGGGTTAATGGGAGTTGGAGTCCAACAACATCTAGTGGGGCATGGGTTCCTCATTTCTGCTGTCAGGAATGAGAGTATGTGCTGGGAAAGTCCATAATCTCATATTAGCAACAAACTCACTAGATGGCCTTAAGTGAGCCACTGTTTTTCAGCTTCAGCTCTCCCCCACCCTCCCACAATTTGTAATATGGGAATAGTAATGTGGGCCTACTTTATAAGGCTGTTGTAAGGAGTACTGAGATATTGTACAGTATGTGAAATGCTCTGACAACTTGGGATGAACACTATATAAATACTATTATTATTAACAGTCTGAAATCACTTGCTGGCCAATCAAAATATAATAATATTTTGGGGCTGAAAACGTATATTAAAAATTATTTTTAATTTACTTAATTCTTCCAGGGTGCCTGACTCAAAACCTCTGCATTTTGGAGGGACTGTAAAATCAGCTCATGGTGACAAACACATTATGAGCACTGCCCTTGCTGCCAGATTTAATACGGACTAGGGACATGTTCTCTTTGTGTACAAGTATTAGAGTGACAAAGTGCAGTACAAAGAATGATCCCTGCACATTTAACAGATATGTTAAAGGCCAGAGTTTGAATTAATTACAGCAGCTATCAGCACTCCTATATACATCAGGAACTGGGAGTGATTATTGCATCCTGCAAAAGCCAAGACAATATTAAGAGTCGAGCTCAGGAAACGCTGTATTGTTAACAGGCTCAGCCTGTTCCTATTCCCTACTGTCACTGTTTCAGGACTAACTTCTATTTCTGTGCCCAGGGCAATGCACAAGTAATCCAAGAAGTCTTTGCCACTGTGTTTTTTTGGGGAGAGGCGTTCAGGTGAATGAAGCAGTGCGCATGTCACAGAAGCCCATGCAAAGTATCAGCCTCAGATCATACACACATATATAATCTGAGTGTAGAGTTTAAGTGAGAGAACAAGATGTGTCCCTCGTGGGGCATGCTCTGGGGTGTTGCAAAGGCTCCTGGGATGCACCCCGCAGATCTCACCCAACACAGTTGTTTGGGGCAGCAAAATGTCTTAGACTTCCTTTGAAGCCAAGCAGATTCACAGCTGGACAACTCGGACCCATTTCCTTGTAAATACAAAGGGCAGCATTAAACCTGCCTAAATCTTCAGATCTCATTGTATGGCAGGGTCCTTTAAAGCACAGTTGAGGGCTTAGGTAAGCCCTGACAACCAGATAATATAAACAAAGCATGGAGAACAGATTACCTTTGGTTAAAAATCAATTTACAAAATACTTGGCAATATTTTCAGGAGTCCAGTGGTGTGTGTACAGAATTCTTGCTTTATCACCAACCAACTCTGCATAAAGATAAAAATCCAGCATAGGCTGCCTAATGCCATACCCCAAAAGTAAAATGTAAGATGTAGGAACCTTCATAACCTGCTGGGAGGAAGGGCGGGATATAAATCAAATAATAAATAATAATAAATAATAATCCAAAGCAGTGATTTTAAATCTACCTTCTGCCCATCCCTGGTCTACCACTGGGGGTCCCCAGCATGGTACCCATAGGCACCATGGCACCCTCAAACACCCCCCTTCTTTAGCACTTACCAAGACCCTCTGCCCCTCCCATTTTGAAGCTGAGGATCCTCTGAACATCTGCCACAGAACTCCGATATGCAGCAAAGGATTCTGGGGAACATCCTAGGTCGTGCATACCCAGCACTAAAATTCCGCACCAGACAATCCAAATTCTCTACCATGAAAAGGTGGATTCTGTAACATGTATGAGTCTGTGTTTCAAATCCAAGGAGGTAGATGTGCTGATGGGAATCTTCATATCTTGCTGTTGACTGCATCACTTTTTATCCAAGCTGCTATGTAGCTTAGTTTCCAACACCCTTAGGAACAGAGAATGCTGCTTTTATACCAAGTCAGACATTGGTCTATTTAACTCGGTACCCACCCTGTTCCAGGAATGGGCAGACTTCATGCTCATTGGGTCAATTTTGTTTGTTTTTACTGGAATCCAAAGATCTGTTAGCTAGAGCCAGGTCCTAAAGAAGACACACAGGTAGGATTAAACAGGGTGCTTAATCTGAGCACATTCTGCACCTAGTCATTTTTATTAAAAGACCCACTTCTGGTTAGCACGCTTCATTTCAGCAGCCTCATTTACATGAAAAAGGGCTTTGTTTTTGCTATTGTTAAACAGTTGGGAGCCAGATATACTTGCCAGTCTACAGCCAATGACTCACTCAGAGGTCTACCAGTAGATCCCAACTGACCTTCTGCCCACCCCGGTCTACAGATGGGGTCCCTAACATGGCATCCATGAACACCATGGTGACCTCAGATCCCCCCCCCCCCCCGTTCATGTACATTTTTGTTTGTTTTTTAAATAAGGATTCGTGGCTATTTGGGGAGGATGGCTTTTTTCTTTTGTGACTGTTTAGTGGGGAGGTTGCCTGTTTGGGGGAGTGACTGCCTGCTTTTATACATTTTATTCATTTTGGAGCGTGCAGGTATTTTGCCTGGTTGTTTGTATGTGTTCCAAGCATCACCTTTTTGTCTTTTGTGGCACCCAATACAGTTTCTTAGGTTTCTAAATGTGCCCCTCAAGTCCCCTAAAGGTTGAGGGTCCCTGGTCCACACTGACTGGCAACAGCTCCCTGGGGTTTCAGACAGGAGTTTTTCCCAGCCCTACCTGGGAATGCCAGGGATTGAACCTGGGACCTTTTGCAAAATATCTCCCCGACCACTGAACTATCGCCCTATCCCTTAGAGCATCATGGCCAAAGCCTGAAGTGAGAGAGTATACTTCTATATTCATTCATTCATTTACTTATTAACAATGTTCATATAGTGCTTACTCAAACAAAAGACCTCTAAGTTTACTATAAAAGACAAATCTAAAATATTAATGTAAAAATAGCAATAAAAGCAAACATTAAAAACAAGTTACGTAAAATTTATTAAACTATAACATAAAATCAGACGTTGTAAAAGTTAAAAACAATTAGGCTCGCCTAAACAAAAAAAGTATTTAGCAGGCACCAAAAACAGTAGAGTGAAGGTGCCTGCCTAATATCAATGGGCAGGGAGTTCCAAAGAGTGGGTGCTGCCCACTCTTAAGTGTGCCATCCCATAAGGGTTGCTAAACTATAGTCAGCTCATTTGAAGGGAATAGGTTTTGTAATGACTGTTAGCCAAGACACAGTATGTATAACTTTGTCATGCCAGTCTTCCCACATCATTTATTAACTATATCAGGGGTTCTTAACTTGGGGTCCATGGATGGGCTTTAGAGGGTCCGTGAACTGGGTGCAAAAAAAAAAAAATCCCACTGCAATAAAATAAAATTTATATATTTTATTTATTTATTGGGCTCTATAATTTGCATCAGTTTCTCAGAGGTCCGTGCCCCAAAAGGTTAAGAACCACCAATCTATATGGACTTTCATCTCCCACCTAGATGCATGTGAAAGAGGATCAAAGTGTAGGTAGCTACCAGCAGTTTCCAGGTTGCCTTGGTTCATTGATATAGAGCAGAACAATATTTAGAGAATTACCATGCAATCCCATGCAAGTTTACTCAGACATAAGTCTGATTGTGTTACATATGAAGCTTCATTATACTGCATCAGACCATTGGTCCATATAACTCTGCATTGTCTACACAGACTGGCAGGAGCTCTCCAGGATTTTGGATAGAAATCTTTTCCCAGCCAAGACATGGACAGCCTAACTTATGTTGTCTACACTCTAGTAAATCTAAGTTTTATTACTGTGATGTGTTATATGTGGGTCTGTCATTGAAGACAGTTCAGAAACTGCAGCTAGTGCAGAATTCGGCAGCCAGATTGTTGACTTGGGTAAGTCATTCTCAACATATAACACCAATTCTGGCATGATTGCACTGGCTACCAATTCGTTTCTGGGCTCAATTCAAAGTGCTGGTTTTGACCAGGGCCGGTGCCGGAGGGCGGCCAGGTCAGGCCCTGGCCGAGGGCCCCTGGATCCCAAGGGGCCCTCGAAGGCCCCCTCCTTAGGGTGGGTGGGTAGCAGTAGCTTCCGTGATCCGCAGTGCGGATTGCAGGAGTTCCAAGGCAGCCCACCACTGCAACATGCTCCGCCTACCTCTCAAAGTAAATGCTGGTCGCTATCAAGCAAGATGGCGGCCAAGGTTTCCCTAAGGGCCTGATGCCTCCTCCACCATCTTTATTGATGACAGGGATGTGCCCACAGTGCAACGGGCCCTGGCATGCCTGGCGCCACCCTGGCCAGCAGCATTTACTTTGAGAGGTAGGCGGAGCATGTTGCAGGCAGCCATCGTGGGCCTGTGCGGCAGGGGGGTGCCTTGGAACTCCCTCCCATAATCAGCATCACAGAAGCTACCGCTACCCATCCACCCACCCTAAGGAGGGGCCCTTCAGGGAGAGGTGTGTGGGCGGGCAGGCGGGTGCCCAAGGGCCCTGGCATGCCTGGCACCAGCCCTGGTTTTGACCTATAAAACTATATGTGGCTGAGGATCCCAGCACCTCAAAGAACCCTCTTCCCATATGAACCAACCCAGACCCTGCATTCATAATTAGAGGCCCTTCTTTATGTGCCCCCACTGAAGGAGGTGTGGAGGGAGGCAATATGACAAAGGACCTTTTCAGTGGTGGCCCCCCAGCTGTGGAACACTGTCCCCAGGGAGGCACACTTTACATTATCTTTAAGCGCCTGGCAAAGACCTACGACCACACCCAGGCCTTTGCCCCTCGATGACTTCTTTTAGTGGGGCAGGACTTGTATACCTGCCCTTTATTTGTATTGATTGTGTTTGTTTTTATTTGGTTTTTAATTGTCAACGGTGTTTTTAGGTTTTATGAATTTTATTGTTTTTAATTAGTTATGTACGTCACTTTAGGTCACCTGGTAAGAAAAATGACCCAATCATCATCATCATCATCCCTGCAAATGCCAGGGACTAAAGTTAGGTTATCTGCATTGAAAACATGTTGTCCACCACTGAGCTACAGCCCTTTCCCAAAATGGAGCTAACTCCCAGGTTATTGTGCATAGGATTGAGGCTTTAACATGATTAGAGCCAAGAGTCAACAATTCTTGGTCTTAGAGGAGAGCATTGATATAGTGAGCATAACGGAGACCTGGTGGAATGGAGAAAACCAGTGGGATACAGTTATCCCTGGATATAAACTATATCGGAAGGACAGGGAAGGACGTATTGGTGGCGGTGTCACTCTATACGTGAAAGAAGGTATTGAATCCAGCAAGCTCGAAACCCCAAAAGAGTCGGACTCCCACAGAATCATGAGTGGTGATACCATGCCCCAGTAGTGATTTAATACTGGGAACGATCTATCGTCCCCCTGATCAAAATGCTCAGGGAGACCTTGAGATGAGATATGAAATTGAGGAAGCATCCAAACTAGGAAATGTGGTAGTAATGGGTGACTTCAACTACCCGGACATTTGTGGAAAAATGGCAAATGCAATTCAATATAAACAAGTAAAATTATGCATATTGGAGCAAAAAATCTGAATTTCACATATACGCTCATGGGGTCTGAACTGGCGGTGACCGACCAGGAGAGAGACCTCGGGGTTGTAGTGGACAGCACAATGAAAATGTCGACCCAGTGTGCGGCAGCTGTGAAAAAGGCAAATTCCGTGCTAGGGATAATTAGGAAAGGTATTGAAAATAAAACACCCAATTTCATAATGCCGTTGTATAAATCTATGGTGCGGCCGCATTTAGAATACTGTGTACAGTTCTGGTTGCCTCATCTCAAAAAGGATATTATAGAGTTGGAAAAGGTTCAGAAGAGGGCAACCAGAATGATCAAGGGGATGGAGCGACTCCCTTACGAGGAAAGGTTGCAGCATTTGGGGCTTTTTAGTTTAGAGAAAAGGCAGCTCAGAGGAGACATGATAGAGGTGTATAAAATTATGCATGGCATTGAGAAAGTGGATGGAGAAGTTTTTCTCCCTCTCTCATAATACTAGAACTCATGGATATTCAAAGAAGCTGAATGTTGGAAGATTCAGGACAGACAAAAGGAAGTACTTCTTTACTCAGCGCATAGTTAGACTATGGAATTTGCTCCCACAAGACGCAGTAATGGCCACCAGCTTGGATGGCTTTAAAAGATTAGACAAATTCATGGAGGACAGGGCTATCAATGGCTACTAGCCATGACGGCTAAACTCTGCCCCCGTAGTCACAGGCAGTATGTTTCTGAAAACCAGTTGCCAGAAGCCTCAGGAGGGGAGAGTGTTCTTGCACTCAGGTCCTGCTTGCGGGCTTCCCCCAGGCACCTGGTTGGCCACTGTGAGAACAGGATGCTGGACTAGATGGGCCACTGGCCTGATCCAGCAGGTTCTTCTTATGTTCTTAATTCCCATATGGCTATGTATGCACAGCTGTTCTGTAATAATCTACCCTGAAGGATATCTGGGTCTGAGGACCAAAGATGAGCTGAAGCTTAAAAAAACCTGGTGACATATATTGATAGTCCCTGAGATATATCACTCCTGTTTCTTGCAGTGTTGCTTTTTTTTTCTTAGTCAGATATGAAAATAATAGTTGTGGCAACTATTTGTGAAAAGCTGGAAGGATAGAGACCTGGCATTTTACCAGTGTGGCCTGCCCTAGCCTGGGCAATTTATTCATTATAATCCAGCCTTTCCCAACCGGTGTGCCTCCAGATGTCGTTGGACCACAACTCCCATCAGCCTCAGCCATTAGCAATGCTGGCTGAGGCTGATGGGAGTTGTGGTCCAACAACATCTGGAGGCACACCGGTTGGGAAAGGCTGCATTAACCACTACACTGCTTTAAAAAAAAAAAATTCCAATAAGTGTTTCACTTGCTTTAACTGTTCTATGTGATCATTGTAACCACTAATCTCTTCTGTAGCTACCTACTATAGCAAGACAGAAATTGGTCATGGAGGTTGTGGCTTGAGAGAGAAAAAAGCTGCATAATTCAGAGCAGCTCTCCTTAGTAAGACCTTTGGAGGCATATCTATTAAATTTTGCTGTACACTCAGCAAATGCTTTCCCAATCCTTTGAGGCACATTTGACAAAAGGGGCTACATTACGGGGGAATAGGTCTATCAATGATTATCAGCCATGAAAGCCAAATCAAGCCTCCATGTACAGTGGCAGTGTACCTCTGGATCCAATTGCTAGGGGACAAACAATATGGAAGGCTGGTGCTTCCATACCTCCTTGTGGGCTTCTGATGGGCATCCATGAATGGCCAGACTACAAACATAAATGGTTGGTCTGAGCCAGCAGGGCCCTGCTCATGTTCTTGTGACTGTTTCAGCTTGTTTTCTAGAGAAGGCTGCAGTTGCAAATGGGAACACTAGAGGTCAGTGCAGTACTTGCCAAGGAGGCTGTCAAAAGCCCTTCAGCTCTGTATAGTTTGTTTCAGGGGCAGGCAAGAGGTGGCTGAGGATCAACTGGGAGATCTGGCTGATTTGTAGTAGATCAACACGTTTGGTTGTGTTTTTTTACTTTCAGTTGTTTTAAGAGTGGGAACCACAACAAAAAGTTCTGTAAAGACACAATTGCAAACAGTTCCTTCAAGGAAAAAAGGGGGAAGACAGCAGAAGAAGCCAATGTGGCTTCACAGAAAGCTTAGAGATGACCTGAAAACAAAAAAGGACACATACAGGAAGTGGAAGGAAGGCCAGGCCACAAAGGAAGAGTACAGACAGGTATCATGGAATTGCAGGGATCGCGCCAGAAAGGCTAAAGCTGAGAATGAGGCAAGGTTAGCAACAAATGCTAAAAGCAACAAAAAACCTTTCTTCAGGTACATCCATAGTAAAAGACAGAGAGAAAAATGGTGGCACAGCTACACAATGAGGATGGCAAAATGATAACAGATGACAAAGAAAAGGTAGAACTGCTAAATTCCTACTTTGGCTCAGTCTTCTCCAAAAACAGGGTCTATGATTCTCCTAAGAAACGTGAAAGGGCAGAATTGCAGCTTGAGATAGCTAGACAAATGGTCAAAGAATATCTAATCATTTTGAATAAGTTCAAATCTCCAGGGCCTGATGAACTGCATCCTAGAGTATTGAAGGAACTGGCTGAAGAACTCTGTGAACCACTGTTTATTATCTTGGCAAAATCGTGGAGGATGGGTGAAGTGCCAGATGACTTCAGGAGGGCTAATGTTGTCCCTATCTTCAAAAAGGGCAAAAAGGAGGAACCTGGGAACTACAGACTATCAGCCTGACATCGATCCCTGGGAAAATTCCGGAGCAGATTATAAAGCAGTCAATCTATAAGCACCTTGAAAACAATGCAGTGATTACTAGAAGCCAACATGGATTTATCAAGAACAAATCCTGTCAGAGTAATCTTATCTCATTTTTTGATTGGGTAATCTCCCGGGTAGACTGTGGACATATATCTTGACTTCAGCAAAGCTTTTGACAAAGTGCCCCATGATATTCTGATTAGCAAATTAGCTAAATGGGGGCTGAATGGACAACTATCGGGTGGATCCACGGTTGGCTACAGAATCATACTTAGAGTGCTTATAAATGGTTCCTTCTCAAACTGGGGGGAGATAACGAGTAGGGTACCACAGGGCTTGGTCCTGGGCCAGTGCTCTTCAACATTTTTATTAATGACTTGGTTGAGGAGGGGCAGGGAAGGCTTACCAAATTTGCAGATGATACAAAATTGGGAGGGAGAGCTAATACCTTGGAAGACAAACAAAATTAAAAGGAATCTTGAGAGGCTGGAGCATTGGGCTGAGAACAACAGAATGAAATCTAACAGGGGTAAGTGCAAAGTTCTAAACCTAGGAAAAAGAAACCAAATGCACAGTTAGATGGGAGATACTTGGATCAGCAATACTATATGCAAGAAGGAGCTTGGGTGATGTGGCTGCCAAAAAGGCAAATGCTATTTTAGGTTGCATTAACAGAAGTATAGTTCTGGTTAGGCCTCATCTTGAGGACTGCGTCCAGTTCTGGACACCACACTTTAAGGATGCAGACAAACTGGAACAGGTTCAGAGGAGGGCAGATAGGATGATGAGGGGGCTAGAAACAAAGCCCTAAGAGGAGAGACTGAAAGAACTGCATATGTTTAGCCTTGAGAAGACTGAGAGAAGATACGATCACACTCTTCAAGTACGTGAAAGGTTGTCACACAGAGGAGGGCCAGGATCTCTTCTCCGTTGTCCCTGAGTGCAGGACACAAAATAATGGGCTCAAGTTACAGGAAGCCAGATTTCAACTGAACATCAGGAAAAACTTCCTGATTGTTAGAGCGGTACGACAATGGAACCGATTACTTAGGGAGGTGGTGGGCTCTCCAACACTGGAGGCATTCAAGAGGCAGCTGGACAGCCACGTGTTGGGTATGCTTTAATTTGGATTCCTGCATTGAGCAGTGGGTTGGACTGTGGCCTTATAGGCCCCTTCCAACTCTATGATTCTAAGTGCCTCCCCGCACTTACGTTAGGTTGCTGAAACTAAGAAAGCTTAGGGTGACCCAGAATGGAACTTTTGTGTGAAAACAAATATCTAGGCTCAGGGGTAGCCCCACTCTTTCATTCTAACCATTGTCTTTTGCACCTGGCTCCGGTTGGTAGATCTTATTAGTCACCAAAGCACCTGTGAAGGTGTTTGAAGGGTTGAAAGAAGCTATACAGAAGACAAAGTTCCAAGGAATTATATAAAAGGGGTTCCAGAGAAATATATACAGAGTAAGTGGGCAAGAAGGTCAGTCATGAAAGGTTGACCTAAGGGGGCTATGAAGAGGGCTTCTACTTGCTTGCCTATTTCACAGAGGAAAACATTGCTCCTGCCTTCATAATGCTGAAATTAGGGCCAGTTAATGAAGCTGATCAGCAGTAAATACAAAGCAATACGAAAACTGGTATTAAAAGAGATGGCAACAGCTACTACCTTAAAAGGGACTTTTATAAAGGATTAGACCAAGGCTGGGGATCTTATAGCCCTCTAGATACTCTTGGACTCCAACTCTCATCAGCCCCAGCCAGCATAGACAATTGGTCAAAGGGTGATGGGAATTGTAGTCCAGCACCATATGGGGGGCTCAGATTCCCCATCCTTGAGTTAGACAAACTTTATGGAGAATCGGTCTTTCGGTGACTGTTATCCGTGATCACTACACAGAACCAAAATTCCTCTGACACCCAGATGCTGGGAACAGTCCTGTTGAGGTGCTGCTTACAGATCTGGACGCTGTCTTTTAAAGCAGGGCTTGCAAGTTCTAATCCCATTAAAAGCTCTGTACACTTTATTGGGAAAGGGCTATATAGCGCAGTTAAAGATTTACATGCAGAAGTTCCCAGTCTCCCAGATTTGATCCCCGGCATCTCCAGCTACAAGGATCAGTTAGTAGGTGTGATGAGAAAGACCCCGGAGAGCTGCTAACAGTCAAGAGTACAAAATACTGGGCTAGAAAGTCCAATGGCTTCAATCCATATCATGGCAGTTTCATAGGAGCTTCCAGAGGCATTTGGCTGGCTGCTGTTGGAAACAATTCCAGACTAGATAGATGCTTGGCTCTTAAGAGGCAGCTTATCAGACCATGTGCTCAGAGACCACCCTCTCTCCCCAACCCCAGTACAGTCCACATCTGGCCAATAAGGAGCTCAAAAACTTTTACGTCCTAAACTTTAGGGGTATCTCCAGACTGTCACTATGTTGTAGGAGGGATTCAAGCACATACCGGAACTTCAGATTTGCACAATGGAAGTGGATTAAAATGCTTTGTCACCCTAGCACAACAAATCCACTTGAGGGGGGGGACCACCTGGAATTTTTGTGGTTTGGAAAGTGATGGGGAAATGTTTGTTTATTTATTATTGCATTTTTGTCCTACCTTTCCTCCAAGGAGTTCAAGTTCTGCCTTCCTCTCCATTTTATCCTCATGACAACCCTAGTGAGGAAGGTTAAGCTGAGAGACTGTGATTGACCCAAGGTCACCCAGCAAGTTTCATGGCTGAGTCAGGATTTGAACCCTGGTCTCCCAGGTCCTAGTCCAACACTCTAACCACCACATCACACTGGGAATGCATTGAAAAGTGTGGGGTGGTTAATGGGAAGACGTATACATACCTCATAAGCAAATGAAGATGAATACAGGACAAATGCTGATTGCTGTATAACTACCCCCACAAACAAATCAGAATGAATGTTTAATAAAGATTGGATATAACCTAACCTCTGCATTTGCAAATTAGGATGAATGTACAATAAAACAGGTCACATGGCGTGCCCCTAGGAGAACTCCAATACAGCATAAGCAATCAGAAGAATGCATGGAACGCATGTTGCAAACATGGAAGGACTGCACAGAGCTCATTGCCTGCTTGCACAGAGCCAATTGGGTCCTGGACAGGGCCAACAAATAGCCTTATAGATTAAAACTTATGTGGAGGCACGCATGAGTCATCACGATCCAACAGGCAAACATTTCATTAGTCTCAAATACAAATGCCTTTCAATGGAGTCAGTTCACACATTCCACTGCCAATCAAGTGGTATACATGCATGTGTGAACCAGCTCTTTTTGCAGACAATATTGAGACAACCACAGAAGGTAGAGTGGAATGCAGAAAACTGCAAAAAAGAAACAGTAGACAGCTCGCCACGCAGCATTGCTACTTGCTCTGTAGTTTTATTTCCCCCCGTTGGAACTTACAAGAAGCAGCATGTACTTGAAAGTGGAGATAAGAAATACCAAACAGCTTAAATACATCTTTCAGCAGCAACATTAAAGGTGGAGGAAATGGAGGCTGTTGTACAAGGAGTAATAAAAGTTAGCAAATTCAGTGCAAATAAGAAGAGTGCCCAGGAATGTTACAGTACGAAGATAAATATTACTCACTTTAGTTTAGTTTAGTTTAGTTACATTTTCAAAACACACTGGACGTTCAGTCTATATAAAGGTTAACCCGAGACAGCAAGAGAGAGAAACAGAGACCACAGCTTACTAGTAAAGCACATGCGTTGCATACATAAAGAGAAGTTCAATCCTTAGTATTGATGGTTAAAAAGATCTAAAAAGCAGGGCAGGGAATGGCCTCCGCCCAAGACCCTGGATAGCTGCTGTCAGCAGGAGTATACATTGTTGGTGCGTTATGGGCTACTTTCATATAAAGCAGGGATGGGGAACCTCAGGCCCAGGGACTGAATGAGGCCCTCCAGGTCTCTCTGACTGGCCCTTGAGACTCTGCCCAGGCCACACCTCTCTCCAGTCATGCCCCTTACTGGCCCTGCTTTGCACCATCCTTGAGAATTTTTGCCTGGCTGGAATCTGTCCTTGAACTCCCATAATGCTTCTTGCTTGCCCTGGATGGAGGAGAGAGAGAGACCACATTCACACTGTACATTTATTCCACTATTATTCAATTTCAAACAGTCATGGTTTCCCCCAAAGAATTCTGGGAAGTGTAGTTTGTGAAGGATACTGAGAGTTGTTAGGATAGCCATAGTCCCCTTACAGGCCGGCAATTCCCAGAGTTCTCTGGGGAAAAGGACTGACTGTTAAAGTACTCAGGGAATTGTAGCTGTGTGAGGAGAATAGGGGTCTCCTAGCAACTCTCAGCACCCTTCACAAACTACACTTCCCAGGATTCTTTGGGGAAAACCATGACTGTTTAAAGTGGAATAATAGTGGAACAAATGTATAGTGTGAATGTGCCCCCCCCCAGAAGGTTGCCTAGAAGAAAATGTAGCTCTCAGTCTGGCAAAGTTTCCTGCCCCTCACATAAAGCAACTCCCTGAGGCTTCCAGAGCTCTACCAGTGGCCTAAAAATGTTAAATGGCCTCCATCAAAAGCAACCATGATTTAATTTTACTTGCTTTGTAAAGAAAGAACATTGTTTTGACCAGCAGTATGCTCTTAAGGCAAAGAATGACATGACTGACTGGGAACAAAACTAAATAAAAGTTGTTTGTGAATCCTGGACCTCCTGAAACATTTGGGAATTGGTATGGAACCCCTTTTGGAGTTAGAAGGAAATAGCATACACAGCAATAAATACAGAAAGTCAGTGCAGTCAAAATGGGGTGTGTGCAAATGGATACACACACCATGCATTTAAAAGGAATTAGTAATTAAGGGATATAATGACATTTCCATGGAATGTAAGAGACAAACAGATTCAGTTTATGACTCAGAATATGGCAAAGCATGAGCAACGTGCTACACTCCAAGAAACTTGCCAAGACTGACAGGAATAGGCAAAAGAGCATCGAGGCCAGCAAAAACTGCTAGGCAGACATGAGTCAGACGTGCATAGCTATGGAGTGCTAGTCCAAACAGGAAGGCCAAAGTCGCACTACACCTCTGTGGACCAAGCTAAACTACACAGTGGCAAGCATTTGCCAGATCCAGGTAGGCCTCAGGAGCCATACCTGAATCCAGACCTGGAGTGTGTATTCTTAAACCCAGTTCCTGAGATCAGCTATGCTGGGGCCTGAAATGCAGGAGGCATAAGATGCTGCTGTTAACTAGTCAGTGGCAGAAGGCCAGGCCTGTAGTATAAGTGGGCCTAGCCAATCCAGAGGCTTCAACAAACACTAGTGCAGTGGTTCTCAAACTTTTTTGGTTCGTGACGCACTGTAAAACATATAAAAATTTTCTCGTGCACTTGGTGTACAAAATTAAAAATATATTAATATATTTTAAACTATGAATAAAAATAACTTAATAATAATATACTTTCACAATATTCGCGGCACACCTAGCCACCTCTTGCGGTGCACCAGTGTGCCCCGGCGCACCGTTTGAGAATCACTGCACTAGTGCATCTTCATTCATTGCTCATGGGTTGGAAGTGTTAACACTGCACAAACAGTGTTTGTCTTTTGGTTTTTTCCCCTTCATACGTTGTGAAAAGGTAATGTCTGAAGGCAAACTGAAAAGAAGGAAACAGGAGTTACATCTCTTCTTCATCTTCACTCACAGCTCCATTTGGATTACTGTCAGCATGTTCTGCCTGTTTCTTAGCATACTGGGCTTTTATCTGCTCCAGTTCTGTCATCTCAGACTCCAGTTTTAATCTGTACACGCTGCGCCGATTTTGTAGCACCTTCATGGGAAATGGGTTCATGTCGCTGAAGGCAATGTTCATCAGTTTCCTGCAAGAGGGTGAGCATTAAGAAATAAATTATTATTTATTATTAGTTGCTTTTTTTGAAATTGAAACTCAAAGCAACTTACAATATTAAAAACAGATATAAAAACAAGAACAGAAACATCCTAAAATACTCACAGACTACATAAAAACATAACATCAAGGCTCGAGGGCCTTGAATATCTATTGGATATATTCAAGATTATTAAATGGATCTTTTAAAAGGAGTATTTATGCAGTTTTCATGTTGCCTCAGGCTCTCTTCTAATACACCAGGCCATGGTGTATTATTCACAATTGGAATGTAAATATTTCCGTTTGATCAACACCTCATTCCCAGTGTTATACATCAATATGGGGGAAATGGCTTCAACATCTCTCTCTCTCTCTCTCTCTCTCTCTCTTTGTGTGTGTGTGTGTGAGTGTGTGTGTGTGAGAGAGAGAGAGAGAGAGAGAGAGAGAGAAAGGACCTGCTTTACTCCCAATCTATTACACAGCCATGACAGTGGCTGTATACTATAGTCAGCATGGACTTTTCGCATTTCGCAGTGTTAAATTGAAAATACCCCCATGTCATTCTGATGCTTCCCATAAGCTCATTTCAAAACAAAACCTTACAAAACTTATGGCCCTGAACTCAGAAACGCTTGCTTAACAACCCTCTAAATTTTCATGGCGATACACAAAACAGTCAGAGAGAATCGAGAGTTCAAAGTGTAAAAGAAAACCAGACCCCTTTTAGACTTTTTTCTGTCAGAGTTCTCATAATTTGTTGAAATTAATTAAAAATCACCCATGTTCACAGAGAACCTGTAATCCTATTACTGACCTTGCCCCATACTCTGACCTTCATCTTCTGCAGTTTAAAAGTTAAAAAATGTCTGGCTGATTTTTCAATTAATTTAAGAATTTTAGCATTGAACTCAATGATAAGGGCAGGCATGCTCAGCAAGAACCAACTGTGAGTGTTCTGAAAGCCAGACTCACAGCTGCTTGGCTTGCCTAATCAGGGGGCCACACCCACACCAGACCTTTATTTTACTTTAGACAGTCATTGCTTCCCCCAGAGAATCCTGGGAAATGTAGTTTGTGAAGGGTGCTGAGAGGAGACTCCTATTCCCCTGACAGGGCTCCAGTGGCCACAGTAGTTTAACAGTCAGTCACTCTGATTGAAGGTCTCTGAAGGGAACAGGGCATTTCCTAGCAACTCTCAGCACCCTTCACTAAATATATTTCCCAAGATTCTTTGGGAGAAGCCATGACTGTCTAAAGTGAAATAAAGGTCTGGTGTGAATGTGGCCAGGGACACCTTTGGTTTAAATTTGAGTGGGAAGCTACATGTGCCTGCTGTAGAATAAAAAAGTTGGGGGAAACGCTGAAAAACAATGATACTGTTCACAATGTTTTCCTTTTGCAAAGGGGGCTTCCCCTCTGCCCAGTGCCCACCTGCAAATGTTCAAACCTGCACTCTCCTCCTCCACCCTCCCATCACCTCCCTTTTCCCCCTTCCCTCCCCCTTCCTTCAAACCTCCCCTTCCAATCCCCTCCTTCTGCTCCCCTTTCCCCCCTTCCTCCTTCCCTCTACTCTCCCCTCCCCCTCCTCCATGGTCAACTTTACCTATCCTAGCCATGATTGCACAGGAAGAAATCCCATTGAACTCAATAAGCATGCAAATGGTCAGACCTACCTTTCACCTCCTTTCCCTCTCCTCTCCCTTCTTCCTCCCCTCCCCTCTCCCTTCTTCCTCTTCCCCTGCCCACTCCAGGCCCCCTTCCCCATGGTCAGTTTTACGTATCCTAAGCATGATTGCACAGGAGTAAATCCCACTGAACTCAATAAACATGCAAATGATCAAGCCTGCCCTTCTCCCCTCCCCCTCCTGCCTTCTCCCAACTCCCTCCTCCCCTCGCCTCCCCATCCTCTGTGGACAGTTTCACCTATCCTAAGCATGATTGCAGGGGAGTAAATCCCACTGAACTCAATAAGCATGCAAATGATCAATCCATTCTCAGCAAACTTGCACAGGATCCCATTTCTTACCTCCCGGATTAAAAAGCATAGAAATTCTCTAATAGGCAAACAACCTTGCAGTTTAAGAATGTACCTATAGCCAACAGATATTTCTATCAAACTTTAAAAAGCAGGGAAATTGGGCAGCTACAGTGAATGCACCAGGGCAGCAGGAGACCTGACCTCCAAGATACTGTACTGCCCTACAAATCTGTAAAAATGCAAACACAATTTGGGTTGATCTTTCACAGTCCAATCCACTTCCTGTGTAGCTTGGAAGAATTTGGTAACATGTGCCTCTGAGCATATGGTGAGTGGTGGCAACACCTGCAATCAGCCCAAATAACAGAAACAAGACATATGCTATGCTGATCTTGTTTTAGCAGGGAGGAAGCAACAATATTAAAATAGTTGATATAGTTCAGATAGTCACTTAAAATAAGTTTGATTTATTTTGCAATTTTAGTGAAGTTTCCTATAGTAAATCATTCTCTTTTGCTTCTCTTTCTGTAAATATGTGAAGTACAGCAACACATATAATTTTCTAGGTTAGATTCTCTGTAGAAACAGTAGTAACACAGAAAAGAAGCAAAATAAGAAGAACACCAACATACAAAAATGTAATTCTCCATCTTTGGAGATGGTAGATGTTGCCACCACTCACCATATGTTCAGAGGCACATGTTACTAAATAGGTTTTTTGCCTATTAGTGAATCTATACTCAGCTCTGATTTGCCTCAGATAAATATAGCATTCAATCTGTGGCTTATTCCTGTTCTATGCCCACTTGCCTGGATCCCAGTTTTTGAATTTTTCAAGTTCCCTGAATCATAACTGGCCTTTTCCAAGGCAATTTCTGACAGGGGTCTGGCTACCACAATCCCCATCCTAAATGCTTTCCATTATCATCCTTACCTGCCATCACAGATGGTTTTGGTAAAACAACGAAAGTACTGGTAAATTTCCAGGCTATCCTGGATCCTCAGTATCGCTTCTTCATTGTATTTAAAAATTGCCAAGGCATAACGGAATATCACCTGGGGGCAAAGAAAAATGTGGCTGAGGGTCATATGTCACAGGAGGAATACCTTAAAAGTAAACCCACATAGCGTATAAAAGGTGACTTCATTGAGGTAGGAAGGTACAGGTTCAATAAATGCACTGTAAGACTGGCCTAAATGCCTGTCTGCTAACACACCTGTCTGGAGATCAATATATCAATGAGAATGTAGGATAGATGGGAGGGATACTCCTACCTTTGTCCCTTCATACAGAAAGGCATCCCAAACCCTGAAGAGGATGTCACTAACAAGACTATCTACAAATATGACCAGGAACCAATTGAAGGTCACGAGGCCCAAGTCAATTCGATGCTGCTCCAGATGAGCTGTCAGCCTTGGCAGCTTCTCCAACAAGAAGTCTTTGAAGACTCTTTGATCCACCTGGAATCAGCAAAAACATCAACAATTATGAATAACAATATTTAAAAGGCTATTTATCAGTAATTCTCAGTGTCTTCCAAATCACAGGGATAAATGTATTCATAATCACCTGGCCTATCTAACAAAATCAACCTTTGCACTAAATGTTCTTTTAAAATATGTTTTTTCTTTGTGTTTAACAATGTTTCAAGATGTACCACCAAAAATACACAAAGATACAATCCAATCCAATTTAATCATTTTTCATTCCCACTGACTTCAAAGGGAATTAAGTACATGCTCAACACTCTCATTTAAATACACACACACTATGATTGAAGCATTTTTCTGAAATGGAAACGAAACCAAGAGAATGCACACAAAACCTGCTTCTGTAGGTCCCCCACTCTGATACAGTGCAGACAACTGGGGTTTTTTTGTGGCCCTCTAAGCCCCCAACCAACCAAATTTGTCCATTGTTTAAAAAGTGCATTTAAAATATATATTTCTTTTTTAAAAACTGACTGATCCCATAGGTCTCCACTTTAATACCAGAAGGTTTTTTGTGCCCCTTCAAATTTATCCTTTACAAAGTTGGGGTAAAGCATTAAAAGGGTCCCATGGTAGTGATGATTACACTGGTATTAGCTACAGTGGCCTGGGTCACATATAATGTTATGCCAGACTAGTTTGGCTGCAAGAATGAATTAGGCTGCAATCCAATACATGTCTACTCAGAAATAAACTCCATTGGGTTCAAGTGGGACTTACTCCCAGGTAAGTGTGTATTAGATTGCAGCCTTAATCAGTTTTAAGGACAATTCAGTTCTTGACGTTATGTAAGCCACTGAAGTATTTATTTATTGTTTGATTTATATCCTGCCCTTCTTCCCAGCAGGAGCCCAGGGCGGCAAGCAAAAGCACTAAAAACACTTTAAAACATCATAAAAACAGAAATCATAAAAACATCATAAGAAATAGGTGTGAAGTTCCATAATGTTGTTAAATAATCAACTGGCTAGATTAGCCGCAATCAAGGAATGGTATAAAGCTGTCTTTTGCAAAGACCTATGTAAAATGCTTTGGAGTTTTTCCTTCTAGGAGGACCATATCCATCATAATAATATGTAACTCTTAAAGAAATTAACCTACAACTGTCCTATTATATTGTTTGGCATAGTGAGGAGTCCCAGACTTACTTGTGAGCCTATTAGTGTGTTGCTGTAGTAATCTGGAGGCATCAGGTTCTCAGTGATATGAACCAGGCACCAAAAAGCATTTTCTTCCTCCTCTAGAACTAACAGGGCAATGGCTGCCAATCTGGGATGAATGAGAAGATATTACTGTCAAATAATGCAGGCACCAACAGAAACAGTTCTTACAACTGTGGTCCTTCAAGCTGGAAAGTTTCCAAATGAGGAAAATGGTGAAGAGGCAGGAGGTTTCTTTCAAAACTTACATCATGTGTGGTAAATAGGCAGCCCATTTATCGGTGTAACTGTAAAATAAGGGACACCAACATGGTGCCCACAGGTGCCAGCTTGTTGTTCAGTAAAGCATGCTATGAGACTCACAGACAGGGATTTTTAGTGAGAGAAGGAAACCTGCAATAAACGGGTTAAGCAGAGCAGAACAGAGCGCCAGGTTTGTCAAGGTCAGCAGCTGGCGGGCAAGTAGATAAGAAGGAACTTGCAGAAGCTCTGGTGTGGGGGAAAGTAGTTTTGGAGTGAGAGAACTGTGCTTTACTATTTTGTCAGTAAAGATTCTTACAAGAAACTTGCCTGGCCTGGCTTATTTACTGATCTATGCGTCCCTAGAATTTCTTCTTTGTATGATCTCTATACGCACACACCGACAGGGGTTATGGGCCCAGCTTACCATACAAAGTAAGGGGTTCAAGTGACGTTGCAGGGAGAAAAGAAAGTGCAAGAAAGAGGCAAGTAAGAGTGGACAACATGGCTGTAAACCTGTCATCCGGGATGCCGATGGAGAGACTGAATGCTGTAAACTACTCCAGCTGGAAATGGAGAATGAGAGCAGTTCTGATTAAAGAAGATTTGAATGATGTCGTAGAAAAACCCCCTCCGGCAGCTCCTTCAGCAGCGTGGACGAAGAAAGATGAGAAAGCGAAGGCTTTTATTACTCTGGGGCTGTCTGATTCTCAACTGTTGCTGGTGAGTAATGAGCCGACAGCTAATCAAATGTGGGAGAAGCTAAGGGCCGCTCATGTGCAGCAAACCGCAGGGAGCCGGCTGTGTTTAGCGCGGAAACTTTATCAGATGCGTTTTACAGATGAAGTGACTATGACAGAGCATCTGGCTGAATTTCGTAGATTGTTTGCTGAACTTCAAAAAAGAGGAGTGCATCATAGTGACATTCAGATGGTCTATATACTGTTATCTTCATTTGATCGAAAATGGGATGTACTGGTCTCGAGCTTAGAAACTTTACCTGACGGAAATTTAAGTCTGGACTTTGTAGAACAAAAACTTCAACAAGAATGGAATAGGAGACAAGAGAGTAAGAAGATTGAATTAAAAGAGACTGAGACTGTACAACAACATCAATATCAAAGAAACAGGCAAGAGAATAAAATATGTTATTTTTGTGGGTCCCGAGGACATATACAGAGACATTGTTTAAGTAAGAAGAGAAATAACAGGGACTTTGGACGTCAGAGAACAAGCGTGAACTTTATTACTAAGGAGGACAATAAACTAATCAACTCTAAATGGCTGTTAGACAGCGGAGCGTCTAATTGCCTGATCACAGACTCTAGTTTATTTTACACATCAAAGCCAGTGCAGGAGAAGACTTATCTGGCTGACGGATCGACTCAGGACGCAATTGCAAGAGGCATGCTTAAGTTAAGTAATTTGGGAACTATATTGACAGATGTGTTATTAGTTTCTGGTTTAAAATATAACATTCTATCAGTACAAAAACTAGCTCAAATAGGTTGTAAAATTACATTTGAAGGGGATAGATGTTTTGTAAGAAAAGATGGTGAAATCTGTATGCAAGGGAAATTACAGAACCAAATGTTTATGGTAGAGAGCAAGCTTGGTGTCAAAAATGTCAAAAATGGTGCATTCATAAGACAGGTGCATGATATTAAACAAGCTGATGTGAAGAAATGTGCTGTAGAACCACCATCCCAGGAGGCCGTTTCAGCCTCAATCAATACATCAGGAGATCCCTCTAATTTGGCGGATATTGCTCAATTACCTCATGCTGAGCAAGAAAAGTGGAAGGCTGCAATGCAAGAAGAACTAAATGCCATAAAGAAAAACCAAACATGGTCACTATGTACATTGCCAGAAGGCTGTGGGATGTAGATGGATATTTAAGAGAAAAAGGAATAGTGCAGGTATAGTCACAAGATATAGAGCCCGCTTAGTAGCGAAGGGCTACACACAGATTTATGGCACTGACTATGATAATGTGTTTGCGCCTGTAGTAAAATTCGAATCAATCAGGCTGTTGCTAAAGATTGCGGCTATAAGTCAAATGCAGGTGTTCCACTATGATATCAGCACTGCCTTTCTCCATGGAGTGTTAACAGAAGACATTTACATGGAACAGCCAGCAGGGTTCACCGAAACACCAGGCTTAGTTTGTAAATTACATAAATCATTGTATGGCTTGCGTCAAAGTGCGAGGTGCTGGAACACGCGATTGGATGAAGTGTTAAAAGATATGGGTTTTTCCAGATGTGTTGCTGATACGTGTGTGTATGTGAAGAACATAAATGGCAAGAAAACGTATTGTGCTATTTATGTTGATGACATTCTGTTTTTTTGCCCGGGAGAAGCAGAAGAAAGACAGTTCTTTGATAGCTTACAACAGCAAGTGGACACAAAGCGCCTAGGGCCAGTTGCACAATATCTAGGAACGGAAATAATACACAATACTGATGGTGGTTTTGCCCTATTGCAGACAGGGAAGATAGAGACTTGCTAGAGACTTGCGGCATGAGTGAATGCAATCCTGTGAGTACACCAATGACAGTTTCATTCCAGCAAGAAGAATGCAACAAAGCATATGAAAAGCCAGATTTATACAGACATGTTATAGGGAAACTGCAATTCCTTGTGAAGGTATCTAGACCAGATATATGTAATGCCGTGGGCATTTTATGTAGAAAAGTTGAAAAACCATCAGAACATGATTGGCTTGGGGTCAAAAGTGTGCTAAGATACCTGAAAGGCACAAGAACAAAGGGATTAATGCTGTCAGCACAGAAACAAGGAGGCATAGACTGTTATGTAGATGCAGATCATGCTGGAGACCTAGCCAGTAGAAAATCTACAACAGGCATTATAATTAGATTGCATGGCTCAGCACTGGATTGGTGCAGCAGAAAGCAAAATATTGTAGCAACATCCAGTGCTGAGGCTGAATATGTGGGTCTGTCTGCAGCTTGTAATGAAATCCAATGGTTTACACAACTTGCTCAAGAAGTGCATGTGAATACTATATTTCCCATAACAGTATTCGAGGACAACCAGACTTGTATCTCATTGGCAACATCGGAAGCTAACACAAAAAGAACAAAGCATATCAGCGTGCGATATTTCCACGTTCGCGATTGTATACAACAGGGAGTCATTAGGCTACAATACTGTGACACAAGGCATATGTTGGCAGACATACTGACGAAACCACTCAGTGAAGATAAGTATCAATCGCTAGTACAGATGCTTAACGTGCGTGATAAGAATGAAATATAAATGAGTGGTATCAAATAAAAGTGAACAAAACTCTGTAAAACTTGTATGAATAAAGAAACAAAAACTGAAATGGAAATGTAAATAGATACTGTAAGGAAACATGTACTTGATGTGTATTGAAATGAAAAATAGTATTGAATATGAATGTAACAATGAACGTGTAGTTTTGTAATCTGTGAGTCTCAGGTGGGGGCTGTTGTTCAGTAAAGCATGCTATGAGACTCACAGACAGGGATTTTTAGTGAGAGAAGGAAACCTGCAATAAACGGGTTAAGCAGAGCAGAACAGAGCGCCAGGTTTGTCAAGGTCAGCAGCTGGGGGGCAAGTAGATAAGAAGGAACTTGCAGAAGCTCTGGTGTGGGGGAAAGTAGTTTTGGAGTGAGAGAACTGTGCTTTACTATTTTGTCAGTAAAGACTCTTACAAGAAACTTGCCTGGCCTGGCTTATTTACTGATCTATGCGTCCCTAGAATTTCTTCTTTGTATGATCTCTATACGCACACACCAACACAGCTTGCCCCCCCCAGGACCTCCTATGGTGCCCACAAAAGGTTTCAGTAAATATTCCCTCAAAAATCTACAACAGACAAGAGACTTGCATGAGAGACTGTTTGCGCTTCCTGCTCAGTTTCTGTTTGCATGGCTCAGTTTTTCCTACACTGAACAACACCCCCCTTAAACATGGCCACATTTCAATGGATGCAAGGATTGGACACCCACCTGTTCTGAACAAAGCAGAGGTATAAATAGCGTATCTCTGTGATAGCTGATGTAGATGCCTTTTCCACCCCTACTGATGGGGTGGCTGATGTGGGGGAGGGGCACGTCCACATCATTTTGTGGTCTTGCCTGTTTCTTGCACTTTCAAGATGAGACAGCCATTTTGTGTTATGTACACACCCTATGGCACCCATTTTGTGACAGGCAGCCATGGCACTGTCTCAAAAATCCCAGTAGCCTTAAAACATTGGCAACCCCCATGTAAAAGCTACTTATCTTTTCAGTAGCACAAGTGCAGTGGACACTACAAGAAAGTCTCTGGCTGTGTGCATCAGAACACACAATTTCATATTGGGGTCATTGTCAAATACATCTCATTATTGTAGTTTTTCACATTATGCTTAAACTGGGATCTATTTGACCTCAGTATTTGTTGCAAACATAGGACAGTTATAAAAAAGTAAGCAATGAGCTAGAGTCCCCCACCTGTTCAATCCCTGGCAATAACCAATGGTGGGATTTTGCCAAGAGAATGCAAGCAAAACCCTTCGAAGTTTGGGAAGAAGCGGGGAGGCAGGTGACATAAAGTGCCTATTGTTAGTGAGTGTGCGGGGCAGATCCAATTCAATCTGTCGGGAAGCTGGGTGCTCAGCAACTTCGCACTTCTTGAGCAAGTTTTGATAATGGCCAGGAGAGTGGATGTGCTGTACCCGGCGGCTCACAATCCATCTCCACACTCTTTGGCGGTGCTCTGCTGGGACACCACAGCGCAGTAAGCTCTTTAGCTCTGACGAGGGAGTCAGTTCTCCAAGATTATTCCACCGGTCAAAGAGAGGCCTCTCCATGCCCTCATGGTTCAGGAGATTACTGGATTTGATCTCCAGGGCCTGAATTTTTGCCAGAAGCTTCCAGTCTGCAGCATCACACTCAGGAACTGTCACAAACCCATAGTCGTCATATTGGCTGAACAGTGAAAACAGCAGAATATGGAAAAACATCAAGTTACTAGGGCTGTCGACTGATGAAAAAAAGTTAGTAACCAGTCTACTAACCAATTATTTTTTAAAAAAATGCATCTTGCCCAAAACTTCAAATGTAGGTGCCCTTTTGACATATTGAAGCAAGTAAAAAAAAACCTGCTGCCACTGAGAGTTAGAAGGAAAACTAGCTAATATTTTCCCCCTTTCCCCATTACAGTAACACGTCAGAACAAAAGTAGCCTAAAAAAGATACGCAAATGTGCCTCACAGGTGAACATGCTGCCTTTGTGGATTAAAAACAGGACTATCAACTAAAACTTTAGTAATAATGTATTAAAGCTCACAGACAGTAAGAATATAAGGATTGTCTTGATGGATCAGGCAAAGATCAAACTAGATTAGTATTGTGTTCTAGAAACAGTGAGGCTTGTGAAAATAAAACAGTCCCGCATCCAATATGCATGTGTACGCATACACATATTAGATGTGGGGCACACACATATATACATACATATCTACACACACACACACACGCTTGCCATTACTTGATTGGGCTCAGCTGTATAGGGATCACAGCTTCCTCCTTCACATCCCACTGAAGTGCCTCCTGTATGAGACCCTTCAGCATTTCCACATGCTCACTGGCCAAGTCTGGTAGTCCTTGCAATTTCCGCAGAATCATCAGATACTTGCTTTCAATCTGGCAGTTGTGGGCTTGCAGACGGGCACACTGTAATATAATAAGCAAGAGCGTGGCAGTCACAATATGAGCTTGGCTTCACATCATACTCATCACATCAAAAGCAGCCACATATAATCCAGGACAGTAGAAAACTTGTTCCTCTGGAGACCCCTAGAAAGATGGAGGGGATCACAGGCAAACACACAGGGAACTAGAAGCTGTTAATTTCTTCTATGCTTTCCCCCACAGCGATCCTACAGAATGGTGTAATATGTTCTATGTGTAAATTGCAGGAAGATGCACTGTATCCTGGTGATCTCTGCAACATACGGACCTTTCTTTCCACACACACCTGGAAGGGCGGCAGTGAAAGCAGTAAAACAGTAGTAGGAGAGAACAGCAAACAGAAAGAGCAAAATCTAAAACACAAATGCTGGACCCCTCGAGAGCTTTGCTTCTTACTTTCATCAGGAGGGTCTTCTCTCGCTGGGCCACTGTGCTCCAGATTTTAGTAACCTGGTGGATTTCAGAGTTCAGAAATTGGTTCTGAGTCTTGTATGCTTCTAGGTCATCCTGGCAAAAAGACAAGAGAAAATATTTAAAATCAACCTGTCAGCACAACTGACATTTGTAAGATAGACAAACAGTGTCCTAAAACAAAAAGAAAGAGGCAGGTTTAAAAATTTAGTAGTAGTAGTAGTAGTAATAGTAGTAATAGTAGTAGTAGTAAAGAAATATTTCCATGGCTACTCAAACAGGCCAAGGACATTGGTGACAATAAGCAACAAGTCCTTGTTCATTATAGTCAGACAGGTAACCTGGACAATGACTTCTTAATGCAGTCTTCCCCAACCTGGTGCCCTCCAGATGTTTTGGACTGAGCAGCTTCGGATGAAGGGAGGGATAGAAATTTAATGAATAAATAAATACAACTCCCACCATCCCTGACTATTGATCATGCTGACAGGGGCCAATGGGAATTGTAGTCCAAAAATCCAGAGGGCATCAGGTTGGTGAAGGCTGTCTCAGTGGGATGCTAATGGAGATCAGGGATAGGAACTCCTCTGTACAGTGGAAGACTCAAAGGGAATATGGATGCTTTTTCAGAATCTAGCTGGGAGGAGCTCTTTGCTTAGTTTTGGCTTACTGAAGCAAGAGGACTGATAAAGATGGAAGCAGAACTCTTTCTGAGCCTGCACGGGTACTGTTCCAGGCTCATACAAAGCTACTAGCCCAACTGTTAGTGACAAAGCCTAGTTGTCTCTGAGGGGAAAACAAAGTGTCATGAGGTGGCACAATTACGTCTCCAAATTGTAACACTTCAGACTTGAGGGGTTAACTCCATGAGGGCGGTGGAGTAATACAGTCAACTAGTTTCATCAGTGGGAAAGGTAGGCTAGAACTCTTTCTTCTGACATTCATTTTCTATGCAGAAGGAACTTTTTAAATGGAAGAGCATTAAGTCACACAAGCCTCCATTGGTAATCTAATCTTGGTTTCAGCCCAGCATCAGACATTGCTTTACCACTTGAGTGAAAACTAGCCCTAAAATTGGGCCCTAGGCAACAAGGACGGGAAGCTTTACATATGTTGGGATCTCTGCACTTTTAAAACAGACATAGCTATTATTGTCAATATTTGGGATGTATTAGAATTCCGCCCAGTTTGGATTTGGTACTGAATTTTCCATTAATAAGCTTATTCTCAATAGCTGAGGATCAGATTTTAATGCAGCGAATTTCTGTAGCTATTACTGAAAATAGACTTAATAAAAAAAAAACTCTAAAACATTGATTGTAGAATTATAGTTTATCAATATTTCCTTTAAAATATTAATATTTTAAAAGGAAACATTGGTATTTCCTTCAAAACATCAACATTTCTTTTTAAAATATCAGTATCGATTTTTTTTCTGAGCCAAAAAACACACGGATCAGTAAAAGTAGTGGCTAGCGGATACAGAATGAACTGGAATGGATGCTAGCCTGTTATGTTAACAGAATGCTTTTGAACCAGCACTGGCCAATGGACCCCATCCCTAGCCAGTATATGCTGGTGCGCTAGTAAATTTTTTGGGAGGGGAGCTAGTAGATTTTGTGGACTTGTTTGTAAAGCTATAAGGTAGCTCTTCAGCTCAGGAAGAATGGACAAGCGTTTCTTTCGCTCCTATCTGGAGAAGATGAAACTGCAGGTAGAGCTTCCAACTTCAGGAGTGATTGTGGGGGGGAGGAGAAGAGGAAGATGGAAGGAGGTGTCAGGACTACAGTACAGTAGGGCCCCGCTCATACAGCGGGTTATGTTCCAGACCCCCGCCTAAGAGCGAAACCTGCCAAAAAGCAGAACTCATTCAATAGAATGGCACCCAACGCCCAAAAAACACCATAAAAGCAGAACAAGCGCTGTATGAGTGGGCCTTACTCTAATTGAAAGCTGCCATATCAGCGGAACGCCACTGGAAGCGGGCCACTGGAAAGCAGGGCCCTACTATATCCTTTTATGCAAATGTAATGAGTGCCGCATGGACTTCCCCCACAGCATTTCACCTCAGGCCAGGACTAGTTGTAGTCCATCTTAACTTAAAAAAACCCCAAGGCAATCCAAATTCTGCACTAAGAAAAACGTAATTGTGCAATCTGTATAAACTATGCAAACTTGAATACATCTGCACAATCTTACTAAGTCACACCTCTGGCTTACAAGCTTTCGGCAGGCATTGTCCACACACTTTGAAGCAGGGGTGAAGAACTGGATCCAACCAGTGGGCCAGCTCCAGAACTGGCCCATTCTCCGCAGTCAGTTTCAACAGGTGTATGGGGCCACCCACTTGTCAGTCACCTGACATCATATGGTATCTGGTGATGCAGCTTCAAAGGAATAATCAGGACTGCACTCTCCTTTGCAGCTGTGGCTTTACCTACTCTACCCAAGACATATGAAGCTTGCTTTTTTTCTTTTTAATGAAGTTGACGGGATGCAGATTAAGTGAGTAGAGCTTGGTTCCCACTGAAAACAATGGATCATGAATAACCTGTTGCTTTGATTTCTGTTGGAACCATGTTCAACTAACTTAAGTCTGGCTCCAAGCCAGTGCTATTGTTGTTTTAGGAATGGAATCCTCTGCTCAATCTCATATTCTGCGCTATTTTTTAAGGCGCTCCTATGGTATCATGATACACACGATACACTCTTGCAAAAAAATAGTAAACCAAAACATGGAACTGTGGGATAATACATCACCAAGGTGCAACTGTAGAAGGTGTGAGATCAGAATTGTCACCTTCTACTATATCCCACGGCACAGCCCAAAGCATTTTACTACCCCAGGTAAAGGATGCGATGATGCCCCCCACCTTTCCATACACAAAACTTGACTAGACTGGTAGTTTATTTTTTACTATATACATATTTGCATCCATGAAACAGGGATGGCACTGTAATCCTCTGTGTGTGTGTGTGTGTGTCCAGTTGTCCAGTGTTGTTGCACTTCAAAAACAATAATTGATCAGAGATGACAGTGAAAGTATGCCAAAACTACAGCTTATTGTATTACTGAATATAGACTGACAGTTATGGGATCGTATATTCCACTGCACCTGAGGCAACAGGCCAGATTAGGGGTCCCAGGACAGGTCATGTGGCAGCAGAGCAGAATGGCTGTAGTGCTCAACAGGAACAGCTGGGGGTATTTGCTACTCCCTCCTCCTGTTTTCCACCGGAGGCAGTCGCCTCACTCTGCCTAACAGTAGGGCCAGCCCTGCCACTGCACTATCAGAGCCTAGCTGTGTGGCTTTGCCTCAGAGTACCTTCAAATGCTCAATCTCTTCCTGCTGCTTATACAAGGTCTCCGTGGCAATGGCATCTGCCTCCCCAACAGAATCGGGCATGTCTCTGGCAAGTTGCTCCGTCAGCTTCAGGATGACTTGTTGCTTTGCTTGGTTTTTGTCCATCAAGACCTGCACATGGACCTTCAGCTCTCTGATGTGCTCCTCCTTCAAAGCGACGCCCTGCTCCAGCTCTTTTCTCTCCATCTCCAGCACTTCAACCTGTTTGTTCAGCTCAGCAATCTGCCTCACTTTGTGCCGCACCAATTCCAGTCTGTCTTCCTCTTTTGCCGTAGCCAGGTACCTGCAGGACTCTCGCTTCTCCTGCTGGGCTGCCTCCAGGGCTTTGTGGAGAAGTTTAACCAACTCCTGCGGAAGCAGATATGACAACAATTCTCTTCACTATCTTGTGGTTCAACACTCAGCCATTTCCAGTTTGCATATTGATGGAGGTATGTAAGTAGCTAAACGTGGCCCTCCAGAACTACAACTCCCATCAACCTCAACCAGCATGGCCAATGATCAGGGATTTATTTATTTTTAACAGATGCTTTTTTGTTGATTTTCAAAACTACATTGTACAAAAGTGTATAAGCATGGCGCACAAGAATCAATGGAGCAAAATCCCCCCAACTCAAAGGTGGGTGGATCATTGAGGGCAAAAAAACAAAGGTACATCTAGTACATAAATATAAAGGTTTCCACAACACATTCTTTTATGTCACATTACTTTATAGTTACAGCAGTTCACAGGCAGAAAGTGTTGCAGGGCAGTGCCACTTTTCCAAAGGAAGGGGGGGAGATGGCGGAGTCATGGGGTCCAGAGGTGCACATAAACCACTGGAGCCAGTGGTCAGGGATGAGGGAAGCTGTAGTCTAACAATTTCTGAAGGACCACAAGTTAGTCACTCATGATGTACAGGGTGTAGATAGTTGCAAACATCTGTTGCTGACACATCCACATCTGATGCAAGGTAAAACATGGATTCTTCTGGATTATGCTTTGGCAGGATGACAGATGACCAATCTATCCTGGGATGAGAGACCTCTAGAGTAGTTTGATCATCTGTACAGGCTCAGGCATGGGCAAAACCACCACTGTTGCCCTGAGTGACCAGAAATAGATTGTATTCTATTTCAGTTCAGCCTTCCAGAAACATGTTTCTCCTTTCTGTCTGAGTTTCGGTAAAATGGCACAGTGGCATAGAAGCCATGTTGTGCCAATTCACTGTTTCAAAGATGTTTTGTTTTAAGACTTTTTTAAAAAGATGTTTTTAGTATTATATCGCTTATTCGTTGCTGCCTTGGACTCCCTTTGTGAGGAAGGGAGGGATATAAATTTAATAAATAAATAAATACACATGAAGAGAAAAAAAGAGGAGCGGAGAGACCTGATTTACATATGCACTTCTCACCATTCGAATACTATAGTATCAAATAGTGGTGTGTCCAACTTAGCTATTCCATGCCACAGCACAACGGAGAGAACTTGCATATCGCCAGATCACCTCAAACCACAATAGTTTATAAATTCATTGCAAGTCACTGAGCATTGCCACCAAGTGATCAAGGGGTGAGGGACTTTTTTCAGTCTAAAGTATTTCCTCATGGCCAACCTTCTGAAGACTGCATACCAGTGCTCAGCAGGGCCAAGGCAGGTACACATACAACACACACAGCATTTGCACACACCACATAAATATGCACAGATCTGCTCTCTCCTCCCACCAGCTTTTTTAATTTTTTTCAAACCTTTTTTCAAACCTAGTTGTCAGAGGTGTTGTGAATTACATGGAGATGCAGCTGCAGAGGAAAGAGTTAACATTCCCTCCCCAGTTACACTCTCCACAAATATCTCCCAGCCCCCTCATGCAGCTTGGGAGGGGGAAGGCTACTATTGGCTCTAATGGGAAGACTTTTTCAAGCCTAATTACTGCAACGGGGCACAGGGCAAGGAGGCCTGTGAGTTGCCAGCTCCCCAACCCATGTAGATTTTCTGGTTGTTATGTAGTATAAAGTTAACCGTCAGAAACACCAAGTCAGTTGAAGCTTCTCTCTTTCTCTAGCGTAATTCACACATGATGAAATCCACACGTGTCATTTTCAGATGACTTGTTTATTGAGCCTTCATTCTAATTTGTTTGTGTGGAGATTATACAACGTCTCCTCAATTGTTATCTCTTTTATCTCACATTTTCTGGTGCATTTTCCTGTTACTTCCCTTACTTCAAAGAGTCAGATTTTTTTTTTAAAGTACATTTGTTGCACGAGAGTGCTTTAATCCACCCATTGTGCAAACCTAAACTTGCTGGTACGTGTAATAGTCACAGTTTTGTGGGAGAGATTTGGTCTGGAAGTGGCATTTCTAGTCGTTAGCTTTGTACTACGTAACAATCAAAAAGCCTACACAGGAAGCTGAATAGTTCTTTTTCCTTGATAAATGTACAACTACATTTATGGTTAAAGGAAGCTTCATTGTTCCTCATTGAGTCCCATATTTCAAGGTCATGTTCCACATTACCAGAAGTCAATAATTCAGATAGCTGACCCATAAAAAACCTGACTTGGGTGTCAGCTTCGTTTGAGTAAATAGTACCATGTTCTGTAGAGCAAGGCTGGCTAAGAGGAAATCCCTTTAAGAAGCTACCATGTCATTACTCCCATAAGCAGTAAGAGCTATAGGCTCAAATAGCTACTTGGCCACAGTTCAAATAGCTACTTGGCCACAGCAAACATGAGATGTTGGGTAAGTCATTCTCTCAGCCCGGCCTACTTTACAGGATAGATGTAAGGGTAAAATGGGACTATCACATACAGATTAAGGAAGATGCATATTTCAATGATATACATGCTTTGCATGTGTAAGTGCCCCCATGTTCAGTTCCTGGTATCTCCAGTTAAAGGGTCTCAAGAAGCAGGGCTGACCGATGGTCTCAGCCCAATATCCTAGAGAACCACTGCCACTCTGAGGTGACAGTACTAGACTAGATGAACCAGCAGTATGATTCAGTATAAAGCAGCTTTGTAAGTCACTCTGAGCTCCCTGGAGGAAGCACAGGGTTCAAATGTGATCAAACATCTGGATCTGGAAAGGAAAAAGAATGATACATTTCTGTCATATGAAGATGGACTAATTTTCCACTCCAGCTTTAATTAGAGATGGCAGTATACCAAAATGAATCATCAAATACAGTTCTGGAGTACATTGACAAGACTCAGAGACCTGACACTGTGCCAATACTCTAGAAGCACAAATGAGATGTTAATTGCAGGCTGGTACAGCACAGTGGGGAGGAGAGCCTGGCTGGAAGGCCAGAGTCCGTGAGTTCAAATCCCCGCTCGTGTCTCCTGGGTGTCAAGGGCCAGCTAAAGATCACCCCCACAGTGAGTGGTTCAGGGGTTATGTGCCCTGCCACCTGTGCAGCCGTGGGCAAGCTGCATAGTCCCAAGGAGCCCAGTTGCCCCCCCAGCTGGCAGTTGCGGCCAAGGAAGGGGCTGGCTTGTGCAGCTGTGGCAAGCTGAGCAGACCCTAACCAGCTGGAGAGGACTAACCTCAGAGGGAGGTAATGGTAACCCCCCTTTGAATACTGCTTACCATGAAAACCCTATGCATAGGGTAGCCATAAGTCGGGATCGACTTGAAGGCAGTCCATTTCCATTTCCAAACTTACATCAGTCCTGGACAAAATGGTAATATATAAATAAAGAAACAGAACTGAATACCAGTTAAAATGGGATGTATGTTTTTTTCTTAAGAATTTCATATATAATTATGTTTGGTTTTGCAAGACTGATAAGATTCAACATAGATGTAATATTTGTAGAGTACACATGTTTGCTTGTTAATTGACAAATGAATATTGCCATGAAAAACGGGTGTGTTGCCTTTTGTAAATAAAGCTGTACTTTATTGTTTTTACCAGGCACTAGTCTTAAAAGTATGAAAGTTTTAAAATGGCGAATACTAGATATTAACACAATGTGAATTAAAAAACCTTAAGAAATTGCCTTCCCAATTTTAGGTATTCAAGGCAACGTACATACTATTAAAACTTTAAACAAATAAAATCCAAGCACAACAGCATCAAAGCAGAGACCATAATGCAAAAAAGTAAAAAGCAGAAGCACACATACAATTCATCCAGTCAGACTCTAACACCAACTAGTTAGAAAGAAAAATCCCTGCATAGTGCTATTTTTCTGACTGAATTGGAACTAGCTGCCTGCTAGAGAAGATCACTGTGCACCACAGATGTGGGAAGAGATTTTGTCCCATCTACACTGCCCTGAGACTTACACGTTAAAAGACAATGTAAAAGGGGTAAGGCAAGAAGAGGAAAACAAGCAATCCTAAACATCAGTTCTTTTAAAATGCACACCTTAACTTCAGGGAGAGTGGAAGCCAACTGGAGTTGGTCTCACAGAGTCGATGGACCGGCCGTGCTTCTCACTGCTCCCTCAACTGCAGCCTGATGGAATGGCTGCTGCTTGATAACAGTCGAGGGAGAGGCGGAGCCACCTGAAGCCAGTTTCTCAGCAGATCCTATGAAATGGCTTCCCACCTCTCCCTCCTGTTCTTTCAAATTTTAAATCCTGTCAGAAAACCCAGGTCAGCATTAGCCATTCACAGCACCAACATAACCTCTAATCACAGATGGAGAGAGCTGGGGAAATTTATGCCAGAGAATGGAAGGACACACAGTTTAATAAGCTGTTTTATTTGCTGTGGTTAAGGGATGAGCTGCCATACCATCTACACCAGCAACACAATTAAACGAAGTTGCAAGCAACAACTGTACAACTCAAATGATCACCAATATTATTCTGAAAGTGTCCTGGAAGAAACAACAGGGGAAATGGAAAAGGCCCAGTCTGCACTATATATTTAAAGCAGTATCATACCACTTTTAATACTCATGACTTCCTCCAAAGAATCCTGAGAACTGTAGGTTGTTAGCCGAGAGTTGCTAGGAGGCCCCTATTCCCCTCACAGAGCAACAATTCCCAGAGGAACCCTAGGAAGAATCAACTATTAAACTACTCTGGGAACTGTAGTTCTGTGAGGGAAATAGGGGGCTCCTAAAACTCTCAGCACCCTTTTCAAACTATACTTTCCAGGATTCTTTGGTGAAAGCCATGACTGTTTAAAGTGGTATGATACTGCTGTAAATGTATGGTGTGAATGTGGCCTTCAACTCATGCCAATATCGATCTTGCATAGACAGAGAGCAAGCTGAGGTAGAATGCCTGAGGTTAATTCATCTTTTTTGTTTTCTTCACAAGAAATACACAGTATGCTTCCTTTCCAAGAAGTGCAGACGCTTGTTTTATAACTTATAGGTAATACAGAAATCCCTTCCTTCCTGACAAGTAACAAAAACAATGTACAATTACCCTATCCCTCCCTTTTATTTTGGTTCACTTAGCATAAAACAAAACAAACAGAATGCAATATCTTCTGACACAATTAGTACCCAACTGTACATTTGCATTAATTTGGCTTGTCCCATGTCTCAGTTCCAGCTTCCAAATACAGCCACCACCAGTCTTCCATAAAACAATTAGATTTCTGTTTCCCCCTTGTAAAGTCCTAATTTACTGTGTTAATATGTCCATTATTAATAAATTCCAAACATTTTGAGCTCAGGCTTCCTATGTAGGCATTTAGTGATTAGCACAAAATAGAAATCTGATTGGCAGTTGTTCACAAAATGATGAATTCCATTTCTTTTTTAAGAAGTATTTCTACATCCTCACCATGAATGTACCCAAGAGCATTGATAAAAGGTCAACATTTAGTTCATATTTTGTAACAGCTCAGGTGTTCTAACTTCAATTTTCCTCCAAAGTATCAGGAACAAAGTTGCCCTTCGGCAGATCCACAGGAAATACATCTCTCAGTGGGGGATTTTGGTAGAGAAACCAGGGCCTGCATCACCTTTTGATGCAATTGCTCAGATTGTGTTCCCGTCTGACACTGGTGGGCTAGTGTAGAATGATGTCAATGACTTACTAAGGGGAGGATCAGCTCTTTATGATATACTGGCACTGCCTTATCCCTCTTAGCTGTAACTCTGTAACAGTTTTGCATTACACAACTGCACATGTATTCCAGCCGTATTCATTGGCCATGGTTCCACAAACACCCCTCTACCACAGCCTAGAAAAGAAACAATTTAGAAGGTGAATTGGGACACAGTATTCACAGGCTAGAAACATCTTGTAGGGCATAAGCAGGAGATCCGTTTTAGCCTGAAGGAATGTTTGCTTTCATAATGTCCTCTAGCCCAGCCTTCACCATCCTGGTGCCCTCCAGACATTTAGGGCAGGTGTGGGGAACCTTTGAACCTCCAGATGTTGCTAAACTACAGTGATCATCCCTAGACATTGGCCATGCTTGCTGAGGCTGATGGATGTTGTAGTTCAGCAACATCTGAAGATTCAAAGGTTTCCCATGACTAATGTAGGACTACAACTCCTATCAGTCCTGGGTGGAACTGATGGGAATTGTAGACCAACACACCTGGGGTGCACCAGGTTGGTGAAGGCTGGAGTCACCCATTTACATGACAAGTTTTATCCCAGTGTTCTTCAACCTTGGGTCCCCAGATGTTGATAGACTACAACTCCCATCATCCCTGACAATTAACTACTGTCTGGTGATGATAGGAGTTGTAGTCCAACATATCTGGGGACCCAAGGTTGAAGAACAGTGGATTTATTCCGCCCTTTCTTCAAGCTGCTGGCAATAATATCCATTATCCTCCTCTCTGACCACTCATTTTATCCTCATAACAACCTAATGAGGTGGGTTAGACTTGAGAGTTGCCCACTGAGCTTTGTGATGGCCAAGGATTTGAACCTGAGTGTCTTCTGTCCTAGTTTGACAACACACTGGCCCCCATGCCCATATGTGATCCAGAGAGGCACGGTGGTGGATCACTCGTCCATCTGAAATAGTATTAGAGCCAGGGTCTTCCTTGTGGAACTTCCCTTCTAGAAAATTCCACCTGGGAACCAATTGGGTTGAAAGGCAGGATTATAAACAATACAAGAAATAATTGTCACTCCTTTTAAACTGCAAACTAGGCATGTGGACTGACTGCTGACCAGGAAGGAGCCTAAATAGGAAGAAAGTATAGGAGAGAGTCTCTTCCCTGTAGCAAAATATCAGTGTCAGAATGAAACCCTGCCTCCCCACAGCCAAATGTCAAAAGCTGTGAGGGCTCAACGGCAATTCATGCATGCCTCTATCATACTGTCAGGGAATTCTGACAGCAGGAGAACCATGTGTAGGTATGAGCTCTTAGCAGCGAGTTAGGCTTTTGGGATAGAAGGTGTTTAGGATTGGGCTTTACAAGGCTTGTTTTATTGTTTTATATTATTATTTTAAATTGTTTTTAGATTTTTAAGTGCCTTTTACGGTTTTAAGGTTGTGCATAGGTTAATTGTATTTTAATTGTATGTTTTTCTGTTTTTAACTACATGTAGGTTTGTAAGCCGCCCTGAGTTCCAGTTTGGAAAAAGGGCGGGGTAAAAATAAAGTTTCAATTCAGTTCAATTAGGTAGGCTATGGGGGTGCATGCCCAATGCCTGCTACTCATACATGCAGTCAGACAAAACATCCAAACCTTTTGTAAGCATTTAATAATGTCCACATACAGAAGAACTAATTAAGCACATGCTCTAAGAGCAAGACTGCTAGACTTCAGCAGCTTGGTTAATTAAATACTTTCCCCGTCTTAGCCAGCATTTCCTCCGTTTCTCTTAAAGGACAAATATACCACAGGTGGAAAGGAATTGCCACTTTTATTTATTGCCTCTTGCTATCGGCTTAATCTGAGCTATGCGGTGCCAACAAAATTTTATGGGGCCAGCCAGTACATTGTATGTGGGTTGGGCCCACTGCCCCACCCACAATCTCTTGCCAAGATCTTCTGCTTATGTACATATTCAAAACTAAGGCAAGCCTTGTCTAACGTCTAACATGATCACTCTCACACTCATACATTTCTCCTTTCACACCCCATCTAGCTACTGTATGTACTCACAAGCCCCCCTATCACCACTCAGTGCTATCCATCTGTGCATAATAATCCAGCGACCACAGATCAAAACAATCTGCGACATAACTGGAAATAATAAAATGTCTTATGTGCAGAGCAGATAACTCAAGAAAGTTAGCCAACACAATATGTATTATATCAGGGATAGCCCATGTGATGCCTGCCAGTTGTTGGTGGACTCCAAGCATGATGGGAGTTGAGCACTGGCCATGATGGCTGGGGCTGATGGGAACTGGAGTCCCAACAACAACTGGAAGGCACCATATCGGCTATCTGTGCTTTATATCATCAAAAAATTAAGCATGCAGAAGACTTTCCAGAACACATCTGACCATTTTTAGAGATGGGAACATAATATTTAGGCTTGAGAGATGTACAAATGATTTCTTTTTATCCAGCCGTCTCTCTTTCTGAATTCCAGATGATGGGGACAAACAACTGGAAAGTGCCATTATCCCACTTGTAAACTCCCCAGACACATTTTATTCATAACACTTTTATCAAGAAGTTCAAGGGGAAGGCCCATAGCTCAGTGGCAGAACACCTGCCTTGCACGCAGAAGATCCCAGGTTCAGTCCTTAGCATCTCCAGGTAAGGCTGACAGAGACTGAAACCCTAGAAAGCCATTGCTAGTCAGTGGAGACAATATTGAACTAGTTGGACCACTGGGTCTGATTCAGCATAAAGCGGCTTCCTGTGTTCCAGCGCTAATGGTTCCCCCATGCCCACTGTGTCACCTCACAACAACCCTATGAGGTAAGTTAGGCTGCAAGGGAGTGACCAGCTGACAGCCACACAACAAGCTTTACCATCATTGCCACACTGTCATTTCTACCCCTGTTGGTCACTTCCTTCTCCCTGTTAGTCCCCCACCACCACCTTACCAAGGCTGGGCAAGAAATGCCTCATTACAGGCTGCTTGTAAAATACTACTACTTACACATCCATAAATTAAACTTATCACCCAGATTTATCTGTGTTTTTTTGTGAACTAGTCCAGAGATGTTGAACCTCCCTTGTAGTCAGTGAACCTTTTTAATAGAACTTATTGTTTGATGAGGTTGTCACTGTACCTTGTTTCTTTAACTGATTCACACCAGCAGACCTTGATTTCCCATATAACCAGTCATGGCCAGTAGCATTTTACAAGCAGCCTCTAGCCGCCTCCTTTTGTGCCTTCTCAGAGGCATATGGCTGGTAAGCAATTTTCCAAAATTTATTTTCATAATAGTTTCTGGAATTGTATTACATTGGGCTTTTTAAATTTTTAATTGTAGGAACTACTATTCCCTGGAAGAACTGTGGATTTTTTGCCCTGAGTTTTGGAAAGGCTACAGGTAAAATGTAGCTAAAAACTAAAATGGCAATTTCTTAACTGTAGCTTTTTGTTTGCGAAATAAATTTACATTTTCTGTTCTGTACCAAATCTAGTTTAATGAGCTCTTTCTTGGAGGCATGTGGATGGGACTACTGTTCCATGGAAGAATTGCATTTTTTTGCCCTGAGTTTTGGAAAAGTTACAGCAAATCTAGTGGGAGTGTCAAGGATGGCTGCCGTGCAATACAATAGCTTCTTCTGATGAAGTATTGAAACAGAAACATAATCTGGAGTATCTGTCATTTATTGCACTGTTATGGATATCTACTATTATAGAGGACATATTTAAAGTATTGTTATAAGTATCTGCTCTACTGTAATATACGATTTTCCCCCCAATTGTATATACACCTTGTGGACTGTCTATCCATTCATTCAGGTTTTTTGTTTTGTATTTTTTCTTATTATAGTGATACTTATTGTGTGTATATATATCTTTATCATTATACATTAGTTTTGTTTGTGTATTTTTCAAGGCTGTTGTCCAGTTTCCCAGCCAACTTGTTTGCCCTTGTTCTTCTCTTGCCAACAATTATACATCACCAGGATCAGGTTAGCCAGAGCCACACCAGAAAACACCTTCGTATACAATATTGTGTTAAGATCAACGGCTATAAGCATCAGGACATTTTCCTATAGTTCAAAAGTTGTGGATTAATAGTTCCTGTAGTTCAAGTTGTGGATACACATTTCAAGGACAGGCTTACCTTCTGAGATTTGATTTCCTCTGCAAGGACCAAAACTTGGTGCTGAAGAGAAGCTTTCTCCTCTCCTGTCCCTTCAACAAAGCGGTGGAAACTGCTGTTTGTCTTCTTGTTTTTTCTAACCAAAGCTGCCTTTAGCGTCATCCTTGTGTCTTTTTGCAGCTCTGCTGTGACTGAAGGGGAAACATACAAGAGTGAAGAATCGTCTCATTGCCGTGGAAGAAGCAAATGGGTTTGGGCAACTGTTTGGATAGATTTTGAGGAAGATGAGTAAAAGCCTTCACTATCTGCTCTAGATTTTGCCATTTCTGAACAGATGTTTTCTGAAAAGTCTTCTACATGTTTAATTCCTTGATGATATAATACACATCAAGGGCCATAGCTCAGTCACAGAGCATCTGCTTTGTATGCAGAAAGTCTCTGTTTTAGTCCTGGGCATCTACAGGTAGGGCTGCAAATGTCCCTTGCCTGAAATCTTGGAGAGCTGCTGCCAGTCAGTGTAGACAAAACTGAGCTAGATAGACCAACGTTGGACTCGGTATAAGGCAGCTTCCTACATTTCTACTTTCTCAGGTTAGCTGTTCTGTACATAGGGCACTTTCCTACTTTCCAGTTGGGGCCCAGATTGGTTTGATCTGTGGTTACTGGTTATCATGGATGGATGGTATCGAGTGGTGACAGGCGACTTGCAAGTACAGACAATAGCTGGACAGGATAAGGAAGGAAGAGAGTGCATGAGTGTGAGAGAGAAAGTAATGTTAGGTACTGGACAAGACTTGTTTTACTTTTCCAACATACATAAGCAGCAGTTCTTGCCAACACATTGCAGGTGGAGGAAAAGGCCCAATCAACATACTGTGTACTGGACCCCAAAAATCCTGTTGGCACCTTACAGCAAACCATGACAGCAAAGGGCAGAGTTGTTGTTTTTTTCCCTTCTGAAAGTCAGCCTAAATTTGTATCTATATCTGTAAATTAGCATGTGCTAATTTGATGCAAATTTGTTTCATGGCCCCATGCCTAGAAATGCCCCTGTACTTAATGGGCTCCTACTGGGAGGAAGGGCATATATAAATCAAATAATAAAAATAAAAATAAAATTTCCCCAGTGGTTTCAATGAGGCTTTCACCCTGATATTTACTCGGAATAATCTACTTGAATGGACTTACCTAAGAGTAAGCATCCTTAGAATCAGACTGTTGTTGGTTTGTGCTCATTCCGCCCCACCCCCACTTCTCCCTCACAACATAGTGACACATACCAAAGGGGATATGCAGAATCCCAAATAAACAAAGCTTTTAATGTTTCCATCATAATGTCGAAAGCAACACCTGTATCTCCCACTTCTGCTTGTAAGTGCTCTTCATCAGCTACATTTTCAAGATCATCTTGGATCCTCTCAAAACCAGATACGCCCCCATTGTCCCTTTTGTTCCACCGGCTACCACAAAGACTATGCACCTTGTTCCTAAAAGCACAGAATCGAATGGAAGCGGTTAGAAAGAAGCTGTGAGTTACTAAGGCTTGAATACCACTGAGGTGGTGAAGCTGTCCGGATCATACCATGGCTGTTTTTGTTCTGGATGATACCATGGCTATTTTTGGTCTTTATGTCACAAATGCAGCATCCACCTGCAATGGCATTCAGTAGTTTCCTAGTGACTTCATCAGATTTTTGATTTAGTAGTCGTTCCTAGTATGAGCCAGGTTCATTTACGGCCAGTTCATACATGCATGCTTATCATCCAATGACTACATCATCACCCTTACATTGCTTCAGAGACTATGATTTTCACCAGAGCTGGTTCACATTCGGCAGCAAATCATCAAGTGTACATTGATCAAATGTAGAGAAATCATGTGATGTACAAGCATGTGTGAAACAGAGACATTATAATCACATCTAAAGATCCTATCAGAATATATCATGAATAAAGAGAAAGGTGGATGGGGGCAAAAAACCTCTATTTGCTCCTGCACAATGTTTACTTTGCTATATTTTTGCTTCTGATTAACTCCCCACCCCTTGATGCTAGGGGTAAACAATGGGTGGATGGTGGAGAGGACAATGTTCTCCTCAAGCCCTTCTAGGGCACTGTTAGGACATTTAACTGGAGGGATCCTTGGTCTGATCCAGAATCCTTATGTCCTTACACAACATCTATTGGTTTATTGAAGCAACAAGATTTAATCAATGCAAATTCTGTGCTTTCAGATGTTTTCCTTTGTTTAATGAAGCGAAAATATCTATTTGAGTATCTTAATACATTTATAAGTGTAAAAAGCTACCTTCCATAACAGTGTCTTCCCTCTCTCTAGCAACACCCACATCCCCACCCGGGTGTCTGTTTCATGCATCTGATCAAGTCAGCTCTTGTGCCTTTCAAAACTCATGACACAAAAGAGCATTTGTTAGTCCTTAAGATGTAAAAAAAAGACTCTGCTGTTATTGCTGCAACAGGCTTAGCATAGCTACATTTCTGGAATTTAAAAGATATGAAACAGTTACTGTATTTCAATCCAAGGATGCTTGAGAGAGATGTTCTGAAGAGCAACAGAAGGCTGCTGTGGTGCTCGTAGAGGGTCTGCCTCTATGCCAACTACATCTGTGGGCGTTTTCACAGGGGGTAAAAATTCATGTTCTGTCTTTGCTACAAAGGTTAAAAAGAGAGAGAGAGAACTATAGCATGATTGGTGGAATTCAGACACACCTAAACTAAAGTTACATTGGCTCAGGTGCATCAGGGCAGAGCAAGAGGTATAAAAAGAAAGCAATCAGAGCATTCTCTACTGCTGGTTGCACAAATACCATAACCCCCGCTTGGGCAAATGAGAGACGGAAATCTTGTTTGGTTGAACTTTTTCTGCAGCAGGTATGGAGAGCAAAGCCAGCTTCAGGTGGGATGGTCAACTTTTGACTTCAAAAATTCTAGCATGCCCAGGCAAGCCTGGAACTGGAAAACAGGCCGGCCGTGGAAGAGCCCCCACCTTTTGACAGATCCAAAAGACTGCTAGCTTGTGTATTTTTAAAAGGAGAGTACCCATTGTCTTCAGGCTCAACATACCTCTTATTGTGTCCAGATATCTCTCTGCAGGAGGTACAGCTGTAACCTTAGACACATTTAATTGGGTGTTAAGTCCCATTAAACTCAGTGGGGCTTATGTCAGAGTTGATATACATAGGTTTTGGCTGAAGTCTGCATAACATCTTCATTTCAGCAAGACTTCCATCAAAACTGAAGATTTCAGCTTTTCGTCATGCCTCTGTTATCAGCCTTTCCCAACCTTTGGGACTCCAGATGTTGCTGGACTATTGTTCTCATACATTCTGGCTGTTGGCTGGGGCTGATGGGAGTTGTAGTCTAGCAACATCTGGGGACCCAAAGGCTGGGAAAGGTTGCTCTATATTTGTCTCTCCCCTCACCCACTCTTTTTGTGCTATTTTGCTTAACATCCAGTTTGAATAAGAGCTCTGCTGAACTCAAAAGCTTGCTTCATAGTTTAGAGCCTTTTAATTGGCTCTAATACAGGCATTATTCTACTGTTTGTGAGTTTAGTGGCCCATGGCACACTCTAGCCTGGGGTCTAGTTTCTCCCCCTACCTTCAAATTTTGGCAGCGACAGCAAGAAGAAAGAAAAAAAGTTAGATACAGCATGAGGGTGGGTGAAGAGATTTAAATGTCTTTGCCAGTCCAGCACCCTGCTAGGGATGCAGATCACTTTGTCCGTGGTCATCACATTGATCGTGTGATGAACTGCTCCTCAGCTGATCTGCATGATTCAGCTGAGAATAAAAAGCTGTTTGTTGTGTGTGTCCTGCACACGTGTGAGTGGAGTGGCCACACCCACTACTGGAATGCAGCCCTTGGAGGTCTGGGCAAAGGTGAATGTGGGGAAGCAGAATCACATCCACCCCCTGCTAGTATCTGCCTATCCACTGAAACAGGGACCTACGCATGTGGGATCCATCAACACAGGCCCAATGTCTACACCCCTCTTCTCCAATTTCAGAGCCAGAAATAGCGTAGATCAGTCCTATACATCTTGAACTCCTGTCGCATTGGCACATGCCAGGCAGGCCCAGAAGTGGGGCCTGTGCACTGGTGATGGGGCAGGGCTGGCATGATCCTAGTTCCCATTGCAAGTTGGCCCAGATAGCATCAGGTCTACATAGGGCACTTGGCTTGCAAACTCACAAGGAACCGAGGTTTAAAGAGGTATAGTTCGATGGATCTCATAATGCTAGAACTCATGGACATCCAATTAAGCTGAATGTTGGAAGATTCAGGACAAACAAAAGAAAATACTTCTTCACACAGAGCATAGTTAAACTATGGAATTCGCTTCCACAGGAGACAGTGATGCCCACCAACTTGGATGGCTTTAAATGAAGATTAGACAAATTCATGGAGGATGGCTTGGCTAGGTTACTAGCCATGGTGGCTATGTTCTACCTGCAGTGTTGGAGGCAGCATGCCTCTGAATATCAGTTGCTGGGAAGCACAAGTGAAGAAAGTGCTGTCATGCACAGATTCTACTTTTGGGCTTCCCGTAGGCTTCTGGTTGGCCATAATGAGAACAGGATGCTGAACTAGATGGGCTTTTGATCTGATCCAGTAGAACTCTTCTTAAGTTATGAAAAGGGCAAAAAATAAAATCCAGATATGTAATTCACTAAACTCCTTCTGCATTAACAAAAAATAGTCTGTTTTGAACAAGTCTCAGCCATGCAGGAATTCTGTTGGTGTTGACATTTGGAGAAGCAAGCCCAACTAAATGGCCTAATTTGTACAGCAAGAACTAAACAGGCACTGATGAAATAATTCTGCCTCCTATTGGGAAAGAGACCAACATATTTGTGCTGCTGCTGCTTACCATTGTCAAGTTCAGCCTCATTCACAGGCGGAGGAAAATCAGTGTCATCCTCTACAAAACTCCTAGGCTGGTTATTACAGAACTCCCAGCGTTTAATTTGCAACTGTTGCAACCAGTACATCATGGTTGGTTTGTTGACAGCCTACAGTTTTTAAAAAATTAAATAAATTCAGGATCTTTATAATTCAAGCAAAAATTCCACAACAGATAGAATTCAGCAACAAATCCAACAAGAGACCATGAACAGAATCCCGCTTGGTAACATTATAATTGGGGAGGTTCTATGATGCAGTGAAGTCTGGTTTACCATGCAGATGCAGAGGCCTCATTGATGAGGCAAGGTCTAGTGCTTTGGCAAATCCTAGGGAGCCACAAGAATCCACACAAATTCCAGAAGGTATGGTTGGCATTTGAGCTGACAAAAATCTGGTCCACCAAACCTTTAGACGTAGGTCAGTCCATCTGTAGTTGACAGCTTGGGGTTTTTTTACTTATGAAAAAATGGCTTAATTAAACCATGATTTGTTTAGCCAAAATGTGTTTTTTTCTGAACATCCAAACCCAGCCTAGCAGTCTTATCATGGTTTACTTTCTGGTAATAGAACATGATTTAAAGCCATGGTTTGTTGTTGGCTTACTAACTATGGCTTTTTAAATCTATGGCATGGTCTTATGAACCTAACAACCTTGCTTAACCATGGTTTATTTGGCCATCCCACCCCAGATGCTTGCCAAGCTACAGAAGCAGGAGGCAAGAGTGACTGGAAGTTTTGGCAAAACAAACAGTAGCTTGTTTGGTTATCTGTGAGACAACTCATGATTTGTTGTACAAACCATGGCTGAACATCATGTGTGAACGCAGCCAATGTAAACTGCCATGCACACTGAATGTGCTGGATAAAAGAATAATAATAAGAAAGAAAATCTTCACCACCACCAATCAGCAAAATTACATTTTGCATCTGATTGATAAGCACGTAACATATTTTGTTTCAATAATATCAACTCCTTTCATGCAGAGAATGCAAAAGGTCTTGGGAAAAGGCATTCAGAACATATGCCATGTATCATGAGGGTAGTATTTTGCTTTAAGAAAGAATTACAAGGAAACCATGCTTACAGCAATTTCCTGAAGACAAGAGTTTTCTCCTCATCACAGATACATTTGTAAGGGAAAGATAACATTGTGACAGTAACATAGTCAAAGCCTCCAACTCCACTCCAGCCATTTTCTGCCTTTTTATTTATTAAAAAATAAAGCCTCAAAAGGATCAGTATTTAAACTTGGCTCTGTGTTAATAAAATGTATGCTAACTTTATTTCATTTTTTTGTCCTCCAAGAGCCTCCAGCTATGAATCATTAAATGTCTAACAGGGGAGAACACTGAGATTCCACTTAACTGGACACTCAGCTATAATTGGATGTAGCCACGTAAACTACATCAAGAGAATCCTGGCTTCTTGGTGGTGTTGCTGATAGTGACCTGAAAACAGGTGTTAAATGGGACAAAATATATTTATCTCTCTTATTTATAAATGTTCCCAAGTCTTTGAATGCAACAACAAAAAGTTGTGGTTATAACATGTATTTTATGTTCAACTCCACCTTCACCCCATGATCAGCTGTAGCGCAGGGAGCTTCAAGGGCCAAGTGCTGTCAGCTGGAGCACGGCGGCTGGAGCTCCCCGCGCTCCAGCTGATCACGTGCTCCAGCTGATCAGCTGTAGTGCGGGGAGCTCTAGCCGCCGCACTCCAGCTGACAGCGATCAGCTATAGTGCTCGATCAGCTATACTGTACAGCTGATTGCGCGCTATGTCTCACTTTACGGCAGTTTTTGCTTTTTGGCAGGGGCCTGGAATGTAACCCGCCGTAAGTGGGGCCCTACTGTAATGGTACACATCAGAGAGGGGAAGGGGATGTCTTAACCCAACACCTGTTTGGTTTCCCCACCCCTGCAAACCACCCAGAACTCCTGTCCATGAAGCTGTCATTTAAATGCTCATCTGTGCATGCATGACAGCAGTCTCAAATGTACACACCTGGCTTAATTGTGAAGTGAATGTGGCTTATGTTTTCCAGTTGGACTGAAGCTGGCTTGAGGAAAACACATCAAACAGCAGTATTTATCAAGAAACTACGATATGGATTGTGGCTAATGTCTTGTGAATGCAGCTTCAAAAACTAGCAATGGGAGTGAGCACTGGATGCAGAGTACATGGTAATGTTTACACAGCTGTTGCTGGACCATAATTCCTATCATCCCTGACCACTGGCTGATGGGAGATGGAGTCCAAACGACCTTTGGAGAGCCAATGGTTCCCCAGCCGTAGAGCAAGAACAGCAACTTGGCAACTATCAGGGTTCACTGGGCTCATAATTCCAGGAGATAACACAATACTAAAGTGAGGGGGGATGGAGCCATCAGTCAGCTCAAGGCCAGAGGCTAGCCCTAAGACAGGCAAGTGCCATGTTCTCATATAGCAGCTAGTCAGCCGATAGGCCAGAAGCAAAGAGCATAGAGCAGACAGGTGCAGGATCTACTGTGTGAGAGGCTGCCAAGTAGGTAGGCAGTATTTTTTCTCTACAACAGCCTTTCCCAACCTTTGGGTCCCCAGATGTTGCGGGACTACACCTCCTATCATCCCCAGGTTGGGAAAGGCTCCTCTAGAAGATGACAAGCAGTCCCCAGAATCAAAGTTATACAGAGCCTGGAGGAAGAGGCCTGGTTCCCTTCATCACCTGATTCAGTGCCAAGTAAGTTGGTGGAATTTGTCATGTTCCATAGCTGATGTTTCTGAGGAACGCAGTTCAGTCTGTAAGCTCCCTGGCAGACACAGTGACATAGGAGGCAAGGCCCTGGAGTTTGCTTGCCACAAGACCCAGGTAAAAATCTCGGTCTCTAAGGCTGAAGTCCTAAACACGCTTACTAAGGAAAAAGCTCCACAGTGGGAGTTATTTCCAAATAGACCCTCCGTGGCGCAGAGTGGTAAGCGGCGGTAACACAGCCGAAGCTCTGCTCATGGCCAGAGTTCGATTCCAACGGAAGGAGGAAGTCGAACCTCCAGTAAAAGGAATCGACGTCCACTCAGCCTTCCATCCATCCGTGGTCGGTAAAATGAGTACCGGCATACGCTGGGGGGGTAAAGAAAGGCCAGGGAAGGAACTGGCAAACCTACCCCATATATACGGTCTGCCTAGTAAATGTCGCAAGATGTAACCCTAAGAGTTGGAAACGACTCGCACTATAAGTGCGGGGATACCTTTACTTTACCTTTTATTTCCAAATACAAGAGCCAGTGTGGTATAGTGGTTAGAGCGTTGGACTACAACCTGGGAGACCAGGGTTCAAATCCCCACACAGTCATGAAGCTCCCTGGGTGACCTTGGGCCAGTCACTGCCTCTCAGCCTCAGAGGAAGGCAATGGTAAACCCCCTCTGAATACCACTTACCATGAAAACCCTATTCAAAGGGTTGCCATTAAGTTGGAAGCGACTTGACAGCAGTCCATCTCATTTTTTTTTAATTTCCAAATAAAACATGCTTAGGATGGCATTGCAAGTAACTCAAGTCACATCCACACACCATACATTTAAAGTAGTATCATACCAATTTAAAAGTCATGGGTTCTGTCATGGCCCCATTAGAGGACTCATCAGACGAGGATGACTCAGGAGTAACAGCAGCAGACCCAGAAGGAGAAACAGAGGAAACTCCTGAGAACCCAGCTCCTTCTCCCCCTCAGCTGCAGAGCACCTCAGACACAGCTGAAGCCCTTCAGCCAGACGCAGACAGTGAACAGGATACTCCCCCCTCACCTGCAGAGCGTAGACAACAGACGGTCAGGCAGAAGAGGGGCAGGCCTGTCCACTTAAGGCCAAAACGCTGATGGCTCACACCTGCTGACAAACCTGCTCCTTAAAAGTCAAACCTTGGGTTCAGCTTGTTGCTGACTACAATGTCAGGCATGACCACTGTGTGTCTTCCTATCCCCTGAACCTTGACTTGGACTGATCTCTTGGCAAACTAGACCCGGACCTTAACTGATGTCTCTTCTGGATTTCTGGCTTGGCATGTAAACTTTGAACGGCCTCTGCCCATATCTTGCTTCCTCCTTGCTAGCCTGGCAGATTTATAGCCAAGCTGCTGGCTGAGGACTTATGGCCTGGCAATTACCAAGGGATCTCCAGCCCTGCCTGCACCCCCACAGACACTACTGTCTCAGTGAAGAGCTGACAGGTTCCCCCCCCCCAATGAATCCTGGGAACAGTGAGGAGTCTCATAACAACTCTCAGTGCCCTAATCAAACTACAGTTCCCCAGATCCTTTGGGGGAAGCCATGATTCTTAAAGTGGTATAAGAGTGCTTTAAATGTTTGGTGTGGATGGGCTGAAACGGCGCTAGGATATCAGACACACAAAGGCAGACCGTAGCCACCAACAGCAAAGATCCCTGCTCAGACTGGTAGACATGTGAGATTCAAAAGCTTTTATAAAGGCTCAGAGTGCCAGCTGACTTCTTCAAGTGTTCAGCTCTACCACAGTGAAGAAATGTAGCTCGGGGAAGGGCATTTGCTTTGTCTGCAGGAAGTCCCAGGTTCAATCCCTGCCATCGCTAGGGAGGGCTGAGAATGTGCTCTGCCTGAAGCCCTGGAGAGCTCCTGCCCGTCAGTGTAGACAAGACTGAGCCAGATGAACCAATGACTCAGTATAAGGCAGCTTCCTATGTACACAGATGCTTCCTTAGCTGATGTGATTCAGTGTTGCCAGATATGCAAGGCGTTTTGGATAGGTACAAAAGGCATGAGAGAAGAGTCTTTTTGCACTCATTCATTCACATATACACAGATTCAGACTTGCACAGCCCTAGCTTGAGAAGCACAGCTGCAGGTCCAAAGTGACAGCAGCAAGTCTGTTGAATGCCTGAAGAAAACGTTTCTCTGCATCACTGCTGTTGTTGCCTCAGTCAGGGGTGGTTTGCCACATAAAAAAAGAGGGATCTTGGTTGCAGATCCTTGCAACAACAGCACCTAGGGCCTCCCTTGTTTTGTGAAGGCTGTGCTGGGTGGACTGCGGCCTATGCCTCCAGTGGCACTGGCAAAGTGGAGTGGGAGAGGTGAGAATGCTGTTTGCATTTTCTGCAAGAGAGCAGATCGGGCAGGAGGACGGAGGCAGAAATCTTGCAGCAAATCTTTGAACAAAGTGGATACACACCATACGTTTAAAGGATACACACTGGTGCACACACCATACGTTTAAAGCACCCTCTGAGGAATCCTGGGAACTGTAATCTACACCTCACAGAACTACAATTCCCAGCACCCTTAAACTACAGCTGTCAGTATTCTTTTTTTTCACAGGGGAGGGGAATGTGCCTTAAATTTATAGTGCATACACAGTTAGGCGTGAAGCTCTCTGATATTTCTGGTGGCCACTGCTTCCTGAGGTGATGGGGGAAATGCCAAGGAGTGCAGCA